>NW_024543059.1:77580000-78790000 GCF_018167655.1 Microtus oregoni
TTGCTTACATTTTTCCTCAGCACTTAACACAACTTACCTTGTGTTCTAAACTTAGTTATATGCCTCTTGTCTGTCTCCTCCGTAACATTATAAGCTGTGGGAAGGTAGCAACCTTGATGTTCCCAGGACATAGTGAAAGCTTAAATTATAACGTCTACGAAAGAACAAACTGCATGAGTTTCAGGTTCTGTTCGTTGCCTGCTGCTCCTCATGGTCTCTAGAGCCTAGGGAACAGAACAACCATGGAAGGAGGTAAACGCCAGCCAGGGGCCAGGTTTTTCTCCTTCAGTTTCTGTCTTGTGCAGATGAAAGGTATTGATTTCAGAGGATTTTTTTTCCCTCATTTTTTCCCTTCTACGTAGGTCTTGTCAGGTTTTTAAACTGAAGAATGAAGCCTTAAGGGTTTTTTCTAGGAGTCTCTGTCCATTACTGCTGGGTCAATGTTCTGGATGGTTTGTGTATTTGAGCATAACAAAGATTGGCAAACTTTTAGTGCTGAGTGGTGCAAAGTTTCCAAATCCTGTTCTTTTTTTTTTTTCTTTAAGTATTTTCTGAGGTGAACAAGTTCACTATCCTGAATGAGGCGAGTGTCTGTTTGAATGTGTGGCTGTTCTTACTCTCCGGGTCAGTCGGTGATTTGGACAGAAAGTAAATCACCTGGAATCTGAGAGGGATGGTGAATTAATCTGGGCACTCACAGAAACAGGATCTCTGTAATGAGTAGTGCCTGGGAAGACCTGGAGATGGTCAGATGGCCAGTTTCTACAACATGGAGGCCACCAGTGGAGAAGGATAACCAGCTGCAGCTATGCCAAGGCAACAATATCTCATGGATCAGGCTTGATGAAATATCAGCCACAAGGAAAACAGCACATGCCGATGAAGGGCTGGGGCCGTTTACACAAAAGAATTCATTGTTGGTTAATACTTTCCAGTGAAGTTGGGAGGAAGAGCTAGGGTTCCAAATCCCGCAGTGAAGGCCAAAGCCTGGAACTGGAATGGCAGCCAAACAATGTCTGGCTGGGATATAAGTGAGCCAAGGAGCAGGAAAGCTGTGAGAGCCTGGGGACCGTTCTGTACTCATCACCCCAGTGCGTATGGGAAGCATGTGTTTCTCTCCGGCACAAAGCATAATTAAGCTGGACATGCTACTGACTTTAGATGTATTGTATTTTAACGCACTGATTGATGTTAAAACTGCTGTTTAGGTAGAAAGAACAATCACAAAATGAGCAGAGATGTGAGGGGTTCAGTCTTAGAAGTCTGAGCCACATCCATATGCAAATGTGCTAATGCTGTTCTGCTAAATTCAGGAGTGGAAAGCATTCAAGTGCATGTTAGATGTACATGAGACCGTTAAAGAATAAAAATAAATTATAAAAATTCCACTATCTCAAGTCTTTTGCCACATGAGTGTTAGGTCCAAATTAAAAGTCCCTCTTCCCCTAATAGTTTTCAAGGGTTCCTTTTTTCCTTACCTTTTTCAATGCTTTTCTTCTGTCCTTTTGAAAACAGCCATTAAAAAATGTGTGATAACATCCCATGTGGTTAAAACCGTGTTCGGTGATGGTTAGTAGTGATGAACATGCTTTCATACACCTACCAGATATTCGTCTTCTTTTGAGAAGTATCTGTTTAGGTCTTTGGTGCATTTTAAAATCAGGCGACTTGCCATTTTATTTTTTAAACTATTGAGTTAAATTGGTCTCTGTTTAGACCCCCTTATCAGATCTATTACATACTTACATGCTTACTATACTTTCAAATATTTTCCCGTTCTTTAGTTTGCCTCTTTAATCTGCTGATTGATGTTGCCTTGGCTGTGCAGAAACATTTTGGTTTGATATTACTCTATTTGTCTGTTTTTGTCTATGGCTCTGGGGTTGTATCTAGAACATTGACACAAGAATTTCCTTTGTCCCTTATGTCTTATGGTGGAAGTAAATTTCCAGATCCTGCATTTATAACTTTAACCCATTTTAGTTGCTTTTTTATGTTGTGACATGAGGAGTATAATTTCACCCTTCTATTCATGGATATCTAGTTTTCCAAATAATACTTATCAGAGAGATTTTCCTCTTCCCATGGTGTGTTCTTAACAACTTGGTCTCAAACCAGCTGATTTCAACTACATGGGTCTGTTTTTCAATCTCTATGCTGTTTCCTTGGTTTATGTATCTGATTTTATAGCACTACCGTGGTACTCTGATTATGACATCTTTGTGTTGATTTTGAAATTAGCGTGACACTTTGTTTTATTCTTTTTCTTCAAGATTGATCTGGCTATTTAGAATTATTTTCAGTTTCATGCAAATTGTAAGATTTATTTTTCTGTTTCTAGGAAACATGGCACTGGAGGTCTGAGGGGATGGCCCACTAGTTAGGAGCACTCTCAAGGTCCAGAGAATCTGACTCCCTTCTGGCTTCTGAGGACACTGTATACATTTGATGTACAGACAAACATTCAGTCAAAACATCAATACATAAAAATAATTAAAAATCATTTGAATATTGAGAGATTCCTACAGGAGCTGTAGTATGTAGTATTTTTATAGTATGAACATTTTGGCAATATTTTTTTTTTAGTCCTTTATCTCAAGCTACCTTTCTGTATTCATTATCTTTTAAGCACAGTCTACATGATGGACATTTTCCTAAGGAGCTTAAAGGATTAAAAATACTGAGCAAAGGGTTGGAGAGATAGCTCAAAGGTATGGGCACCGGCTGTTCTTGCAGAGGACTCAGTCTTGCTTTCCAGGCACATGTGTTGTGCACAGAGTTGTATGCCAGAAAAACATCCATATACATAAAAGAAAATAACAAATTTGAAAATTATACCAAGCAAGACATAAATGGAATTATAGGTATGAGAATAATATCCACCTGTCTATGTTTGTTTATTTATTTACTTTTTAAAGACTTTTTAAAAATCTATGTGTAAGCATTTAATCCTGAATGAGAAGATGAGCATCCCATGTACACAGGAGCCCAACAAGGCCAGTTTAGGGTGTTGGATCTGTGGGAACTGGAATTACAGCCAGCTGTGAACTGCTTTGTGGGTTCTCGAAAATGACCCTGAGTCATCTGCCAGAGTAGTAGCAACTTTTCTTAACCATGGAACTATCTCTCTGGGTTGATTTTGTTCATTTGCCTTTTGAGATAACATTTTAAGTATCCCGGACTAGTCTTGAATTTGCTATACAGCTCCCACTGGTCTGCCTACTGAGTATTGGAACTGTCTATTTTTTTTGCAATAAGAAAGACAATTCTTTTAATAAGAAAGACAATTATGACCTTTTCTTACTGAAATGGGTAGAAAATATTTTATTCCCATTTTCTGGATCCACATGCAGGACTTAAATAATTTGGTCTAAATTGAAGGTTGAGGATTAGCTAACTCTGACTTTGGTATGCTTGTATCAGAGATAATACACAGTATACAGCCAATGCTCAAATTCAACTTGTTAAAATTCAATAAGAATGTTTAAATGCCAAGTGCTGAAATATAAACATTTCTCTGGAATTCAAACATAAAATATGATTATGATTTTTCTTTTTAAAAATATTCTTTCCTCATATAATATACCTGGATTATAGTTTTCCCTCCTCTGCTCCTCCCAGTTCCTTCCACCTCTCTTTGTGATCCACTCCCTTTCTCTCTCTCATTAGAAAAGAATAGGCTTCTAAGAAATAGCAACCAAAGAGGACAAAAAAATTACAAAAATTACAAGATGAAGCAAAAAGTTATATATCAAAGTTGGACATGGCAAGCCAACAGGAGGAAAAGAGTCTTAAGACAGGTGCAAAAGTCAGAGATCCACTTGTTCTCACAGCCAGGAATCCCTTTAATCCCAGCACTCGGGAGGCAGAGGCAGGCGGATCTCTGTGAGTTCGAGACCAGCCTGGTCTACAAGAGCTAGTGCCAGGACAGGCTCCAAAGCCACAGAGAAACCCTGTCTCAAAAAACCAAAAAAAAAAAAAAAAAAAAAAAAAAAAAAAAAAAACACTAATATCTAGAATATATACACAGGTGACCTGGGGCAGACACATGTAGGGCCTGTGCTTGTTGTTTCAGTCTCTGTGCGTTCAGATTTACTTGGTTTAGTTGATTCAGAGGGCCTTGCTTTTCTGGTGTCCTCTATCTTCTTTGGCTCTTAAAATCTTTCAGTCTCCTCTTCCTCAAGAATCCCTGAGCTCTGAGGGGAGGGATCTGATGGAGACCTCACATTTAGCCTCTCTCTCTCTCTCTCTCTCTCTCTCTCTCTCTCTCTCTTTCTCTCTCTCTCTCTCTCTTTCTCTCTCTCTCTCTTTCTCTCTGGCAGAGGAAGCCTCTCTTATGAAGATTGGATAAGGAACTGATCTAGGAATATAGCAGAATATCATTAGAAGCATATATATATATTTCAATTTTTCTATATTATCTATCTATCTATCTACCATCTATCTGTCTATATATCAGTTATGTATGTATTTACCCTAGTTCTCTGGTCCTTTGTCACACAAGCAGTGTGTGGAATAACTTCCAGACAATGCAAACACTGCTGTCAGTTTGTGGAGAGCAACCCTTTATCTTAGTGTCAGACTGGGTTGTTTGGGGCTTCTCTTGGGAACATTGTCTTCTCCGAAATCTCCTGCAGGAACCAGAAGCTATCCCACATTGCACTATTTCTCACATTTTCCTTTAAATTTTTAGTTTAAGTCTTCATGACTCCACAGCTGAATTTTAGTATGGCTGCAAAACTGGCATCAGTGTATCAAAGTCTGTGGACATCTCCAAGGGGAGCTCCGCCACTCTAGACCATGGCTGTTTTTTCGATAAGGGTTCTGGGGTGGAAACTGTTACAGGAGGTCAGGTAATTCCTGAGATGCCTTCAAAGCATCTCTCCTATTGTAATAACACAAAGAACTTGGTTGCTTTGTGCTGGTGTAGATCTTTTCAGAAACTTTGCCTTCCATAGCCTCAATTTTACACCAGCTTTCTGACCAGACTGCACATTTTAAGTTTTTTTCCCCTCTGCTTAAAAAGCTTGTCACTTTGATTGTAAGTGAGCCAGTCTTACAATACTTAGCAAAACATGCCATAGCTTAAAAGTCTTTCAATTTCTTGTACTTACTTAATTATCCACCTTCAAATTCAGCCTTCCTCAGTGTCTCAGGACCTTGATACAATGCTCCTTGCCAAAATATAAAATGAAGGATCTCTCGTGCAGGTATGTGAAGCGTCCTTGTTCCCATCTGAAATCTCATGAACTCCACTTCACTGCCTGTATTTTCATCAGCATTCTGATCTTTTGTGCCCACACCGGTATCACTGGTTAAGTTGTGCTATAGCTAACCAAGTCTATCTAATTAACATCTCCAAACCTGTTTCAGAGGCTGCTGGAGCAAGTGGTCAGGTAGTCATAGCAATGACTAATTTATTTGGTATTAATTTTCGTACATATAAACCACTTGAGGGGAGAGGAACTCATTTTGGATTATAACGTCAAAAGATTTAACCCATAGTTGCTTGGTGTTATGCACTTAAGCAGAACATTATATGGCTATGGGAGTGTGTGGTAGAAGTTTTTTAAGTCAAGATAGACAGAAGCAGGGGAAAGATAGGGAGGGAAAGAGGGAGAAAGAGACAGGCTGATACAGAGAGACAGAGAGATATAGAAACAGAGAGACATAGACAGACAGATAGAGGAACTAGTAACTATATTTCTCAGTTAATGTCCAATTGCTGTGAAGAGAGACCATGACTACAGCGAATCTTATAAAGGAAACCTTTTAAATGAGGGTTGCTTACATTTCAGAGATTTATTCCATTATCATTGTGTCTGGAAGCATGGTGTTACTCAGGCAGACATGTTACGAAAGAAGGAGCCAAGAGTCCCACATCTGGATCAGCACACAGCAGGAAGTGAAGGAGATTCTGGGATAGGCTTGAGCAATAAAATCTTCAAAGCCCACCCTTAGTGACACACTTCCCTCAACAAGGCCATACCTTCTAATAGTGCCAGTTCCTGGTGACCAAGCATCCAAATCTGCTAGCCTATGAGGGGCCATTTCTATTCAAATCACCATACTACGTGTATTCCTCCAAAGCTCAAAATCAACTTCCTCCAGTTAATCCTCACTTCCTGAAGTTTCTACCACTTTCCACTTCCTGCCACTAACAAGGATCAAACATTCAACGCATTACACTATTGGGGAAATTTAATATTCAAACCACGATAATCTCCATATTAAATGCCTAAAACATATAAAGATGTTGTTAAGTGTGACTGAAACAGAATTTAATCCTCTCCTCATTTATGCTTCATTGCTCATATTTCTTCTTTGATTCATCTTATTTATCCAATTTCCCCTTATCAAAATATATCAGTCCTCAGAAGAAAGAGAAATGAGTTGAAAGAATAAGAGAGTGTAAGTTTCAAGATTTCTTGAGACACTTCTTTCTTGAGGCTATTCACATCCTGTTTATGCACTGGAATTGAAGCATACTATTAGGTTGCTTCAGTTAAATGGAACTCTTCACATTATGAATAATTGAGAATATAACAGTTTTAAATGCAGCTTATATACTTGTATTCTATAACGTTTGAAATAATAATATCTCGAGTTTGACATTAAATTTAAAAAATATCACTTTTTCTGGAGATAAAGAAATGATATCCTAAGTCCAAAGGTAAATTACTTTATAGAGGCTATGCAATTTAATTAGATTTATTTTTTATAACGTGTGACACAAAAGGTTAATATTAAGAACTGAATTCCTTGGAGAATTCACTAATGATTAGTTTTACTTTACAAATTATTTGGCCATACTGTGTTCTTTCCCAGGGGCTACTTAGAGATGAAATTCAAACATAAGAATGCAAAAAAGTAATATCACTTAATGTCTAATAAAATATCCATATTTAAATGTTATTGGAGGCATCAATGAAACCATTATTTTATGTATTTTATATGTCTTCTGTTTTAATACATTTCCTAAGTTTTAGAATGTTTTCAAGTTTTAGTGCCCTGAAGCCCACATTCAACTTTGAAAGTGTTACTGACAGCAATGACAACTGGTGTGGTCTCCTTTGACATGAAGGCGTGTAGTGAAATGAAAGATTTGAGTCAGGTCATCTCACAACAATGATATTAATTGATATTTATTCCTCATGCAAAACACTTTAGCTTGTTCTGTGGGTTATAGAAAGAAGCAAAAGTCCTCCAAGGGTGTGTTTTTTTTTTTTTGTTGTTGTTCTAAGCAAAGAGATGAGAATTCAAAATATTGTATGGTATTGGCAAACAAAGTAGAGGTCAATTTCAGATGAGAGGAGATCTTAATTATTGATGAATTTTACCCAAGGATGTTTCGTGAAAATTGATATAGGAAAAAGGGTTGGACATAGAAGGACAGGGGCTGAATCCAGGAACTGGTTATGTGACTGATGAAGAATGTCCATGTAAATGTGCAAATTGACATTAGGGTCCACAATTCTCGTTAAAGGTAGAAAAAAACTGATCAGCTTTGTAGTTTAGGCAGCATATGTTCCTTTAAAATATCGTTCTCTCTAAAATTCTCTGTTTACCTTCAAACACTTTACAGATGGAACTAACAAAAATGCATAAGCAAGCACACATGCAGACACGTGTAGAGGCATGCACATGTGCAGGCCCATGTATAGGCAAGCATGCATGCAGAAAAATGTACATACAAGTGTGCATGCAGACGTGTGTACAGGAAAACACACATGTAGACATGCATACTCTGCTGTTCAGACTTTTAGGAGCTAATAATGTAATAGGTGTAGCAAGCTTTCTTGTTGGACTATCTTTGCGTCACCAGCCCCAAAGAATGAGACAGAGACTTATTGATTATTAAAGCTCCACCTTAGCTTGAGCTTGTTCCTAATTAGTCCTTATAACTTAAATTAACATAAACGTTTTAATCTGTGTTCTTCCACAAGGCTCATTACCTCATCTCCATGTCAGTCTGGGACCCACCTTTCTTCTTCCCAGAGTTCTTTCTCTGTTTTGCAGTCAAACATATGCTAACCTGCCTAGCTTTTTTTTTTTTTTTAGATATCCCCTACAGCTTAGGACCATCTAGCTATAGGTTCTTAGCCTGATAATGGTGGCAGGCATGATTTCATCTTGTAGAATAGGATTTAAATCCAATCAGAAATAGTTGGTTACTCTTATGATGTTCATGCCACTATTTCAATAGTAGCCATGTCTTCCCTGGCTATTCATTCTTGTAGCTTGCAACATTCATAACTGGATATGACCTGATGATTAGTCTCTTCTGGCAGAACCTTCCAAGACTATGCAGCTAGTCAGTGTGATGAAGCTTCTAGGTCCATACCAGTGTAATTTTGCCCTGGTCTATGACTCACGAATCTACTATCTTCATCAATAGGATATTACTTTCAAGTTCAAAAGTGTAATCAGGAACAATGTCAAAAATCTGTTAATTTTTTTTGGGGGGGGGGTCTATGGGGCTTGGTGGGAGCCTGCCTAGCTTTTGACTGCTTGACTTTTTATTAAATCAATCACAGTGACTCATCTTCACACAGTGTACAAATATCCCACAACTTTTTCTTTTTTGTCTATATAAAAATTAAAAACTTTAACTTTAAAGTAGCAAAACTATATATGATAAGAACAACTATCATGTTAAGAATCACATTTGCAAAGTCCAGTAATTTGTAGTTGGCATATTCAGAGAAAATAATCTATTATCTATAATCTCTCGAAAAAGTTAAAGTTTTATACCCAAGCCATTTTTTTATTATTACTTGTATTACCATCCTAAAAATACCTTTTTAGACCTTAAAAGATCTTCTTAAACAACTTAAGCTTTTATATTTCTCAACCTTATAAACTTTACATTTCTTTTGTAAGTTTCATTTCTGAATTTGGTAACAAGGAAAATAGTAACTATACTACCTATACTCCAACCCCAACACAGACCCAAGAAGGATATTATATTACCTGAGTAAATTGGAAGTACAAAGCAAGCAACTTCCAAAACTATAAAAATAACAGAAACAGCTGGGGTGCCTGGACAGTCACCGAAGATTCCTATGCAGCACTGGGGTGTACATCTTCAGCCTACAGGCCTAGAGCAACTGACAGACTTTACTGTGAAGCAGGAATTTTAAAGGATTGCCTTGCTTTGTCTTGGCAAAGCTGGCAGTTGCTTTCTTTTATATCAGGCCTGTCCAATTTGGACACCGTACCACCAACAGTACAGTCAACACCAGTTGACTCAAGGGCAGTTTCTTGTCCAGTGGTTAACTTTGCCGCAATGAAATCAAACTCCATACGGAGCTTCTTCAATGCCCATCATCCTTTTTTGAAGTAAATTGATGCTGCCAGGAGTAGATGTGTCTCATTGTCATGAAAATCCTTGTGATGAGGAATACTGAGAACTCAAGAACAATCGCAGTGGGTTTTGATCCTACTGCACGTACTGGCTTTGGGGGAGCCTAGGCAGTTTGGATACTCACCTTACTAGACCTGGATAGAGGTGGGCGGTCCTTGGGCTCCCCACAGGTCAGGGAGCCCTGATTGCTCTTCGAGCAGAGGAGGGAGGGGGACTTGAGCGGGGGAGGGGGAGGGAAATGGGAGGCGGTGGCGGGGAGGAGGCAGAAATCCTTAATAAATAAATAAATTTAAAAAATCCTTGTGATATCAAAACATCTTAAATGCCATATTCTGTAGGTTTCTGAAGTGTTTGAAGACCACTTATCTATCTAAAATATATCTCTGTTTAACCTTAAAAACATACTTAACATGACTATAAGTTTGATTATTATAGATGACTAACTAGTAACCTGTATTTCTTAATTATACATTACATTTTTAAATTATCTGTATAGGTACAATACCTTAAACAAAAGTAGAAGTATATATACGGTAAAGCAAAAATAATATTAAATTTGCATCAAGATACAAAAATACCTTAAACAAAGTAGGAGAATTACATAGAGAGTATTTTTTAGCAAAAACAACCTTAAATTTATATCAAGTTACAAAAATTCCAATATAAAATATTTGTAATTAATAGAATTAATATCCTATATTTTCATATATTAACTCTTTATATTGAATTATAAAAAGAGTGCTATCAGGTGTTAAGTTGTAGTTCTCTAATAATTATAGTCAACACTTTTTTAGCCCTAGGATGATGAATATTCAGGGTGAATGACAATGGTGTGTGGATGCGTGTGTAAATGTGCACATACTCATATGAACACAGTTGAAACACAGACACACACACACACAAATATAGACAAAAGGAAAATTTAATACTGAAAACTGCTCTGAGATTCTTTCTGTTTTGGTCTTGAAAGTCACCCAATGGCTTATATATCTTTTCATATTTCTAGAATTTCTGAAAGCGAGTTTCATAGTCACTGAAAAGACTTGAGTTACAGAGATCCTGGGGAGGCAGCATCAGCTGGTGGGATGCCAGGTTCTGCTTTCTAAGAGATTCTTTACGTTTCGTTGCTGTCTGTGAGCTTTGCCATCTTTTCGAAGTCATTCCTCTCCAGCTTGTGTTAGCTTCAACTAAACTAGGCTATAGAGCTTAAAATAGCAAGTGCTTCTTTCATATCAGGCCTGGAATCATTGTGCAGAGTGAAAACTAATTTAGGCTTTCACTGTATATGTATTTGCCATGAATGTGTGAAGCAGAAGTTTCATATTTTATTTATAATCTGTTATGATGAAAGGCCTGATTCAAAATATAAATATAGTCACAGAAACATTGTACACAAATGATATCTGATTTCTTCTGACATTTTGTTTCTATGAAAGAATGCCGGTGTCATTTAGAAAATGTTATATGTATTTTTAGAACCAAACCCAGAGAACAAGTTATTTAGTTTTCTGGTCAACTTTAGTTATTCTTTATATTGTTCTTGCCTGTCTAGGCTCCCTCTGGTGGGTAATGCAGAATTAGAAAATTCTTCGTTTAGCTTCAATTTTCTTTCCTAAGTTCTACATATGTATGCCTCACTTAAAATCCTACACCTGAGTGATCTGCTCTTTGAAGTTCTGTTTATTATCTATCACCGTACCAGTGTAGACGTTCCCTTACCATAATTTTTGAAGCACTAGCACTAACACAAAGTAGCTTCTATGTGTTAATAATTTATATGAAACAAATACAATGAGATTTCCTTCCCTCTGAAACCATTCACATGTCAGAGACTGACACTCCCGAATTATCCCAAACTCCATATTCAGCTTTGCATTGCTGTGGGGGAAAATGTTGATGTTGAGGAAGGAAGGAAGGAAGGAAGGAAGGGAGGGAGGAAGGCAGGCTCAGAGGTTTCAGGGTATTATCTCAGAGAAGCTGTGCCATGTGAAAGAGTTCACATGATTACAGTAGGGACACATAGCAGAATAGTGGCAAGGCCTGTTCTAGGGAACCAAGATTCCAGTGACTCACTTCCTTCACCCAGACTTCATCCTTTCCCAGCCCCCAATATTCTGCTCAAAACTTTAATCATCACTGGGGTCAGCTGCCTAGGGAAGGCATCACAGGTACACTCTGAATGCTTTTCTCTAGTATCCTTGGCATTTCTTGATCCAATCAAGCTTACAGTGGCAATTAACCACTAGATTTTTCTTCATAAATACATAGTACACTTATTTTCCACTTTAATGAAGTAATATTTTGGTGCTATGCCCAGAAGTACCCTGTCAATTATGCGACATTTTTTTGCCTAATACTTGAGAAGGAAGCTTGCCTTGGTCTTTTCTATTCAATGCTTTCGTTTTTAAAGGTTTGGGATGGATCAGATTTGAAAAAAAAGAAAGACAAAAGGTACTATTAGATCTGGGCTCTTAAGGTAGCCAGATCCTGTAATTTCTTAAGTAGCCCCACTGATTTTGGGGAATAGTGGCTTCCTATTGCTCTGATTTTTCTTTCTAAGTATTTCAGAGTAAAGATATCAACATTCTCTGGGTTACAGTTTAAATAAAGTAAGCTTTGGAAACAAGCAAGCTAAGAGTTCTCATCCACAGGAAATGAAACTTCTTACCTATAAAGTGACCTTGAGCAATAAACAGATAGGACAGGGAAACCACTGTACATTTTTACTAAACAAACACATACTTTTGTTCTATGTAGAGAGGTCTTTGACTGCAAACTACGTCATTCATCCATCCCCTGCTGAAACAGCTAATGAATGGCCAAGGTTTGAAGCTTTGTAGCTGTTAGGATCATAAAGACAAAAATACCACCACCAACACACAGAAGAGAAAGGGAGAGAGAAGGAAAGAGCAAGGGAGGATTGGGAGGGATTTCCCACTCAAAAATTCAAGAAACATAATTAGAAAAATGGGATGAGTATGTCAAATTCTTTTAAAGTTTTAAAATAGGAAAATTATCTGACGCTAGCACAGATTGGAAATTGGACATTAGCCATTATGTGAATGAATGAAATCACAGGATAGTGTTCTCGGATTCAAGTCAACATATAAGATGTTAGTTAGAAAAACAAAGTGGTTTATTTGGTAGCAAATAAGACAAAAATATTTGCTTGTTAGCTATATGATGTCTATGAAGAATCCCCAAGAAAATGAGGGAAATTGTAATATGAGCAAAATAGTATGATAAACGGTTCAGTCATGTGAACAATGGAAATATCAATAACTTCCAGGAGTAATAATTAGCTCTTAGTGAGTGTGCTATTTCATTCCCAATACTGCAAGAGGACAAGGCAAAGAATAAATACTATGTTCTCCATTATGAAAACTATAAGTGTTTACTTTAAAAAGAGAAAAATGAGAAAAAAATAAAAGGAAGAAAGCAATGAAGGAGAAAGAGAGGGAGGGAGGAAAGATCCCCATTGTCTCATTGTAAAGACATGAAATATTTCTTAAATATAGTTTAAATATAGGTATAGTTTAGAAGTTTGTGTGCCTGTGTTATGTGCATGTCCTGAGTTCAATTCCCAGCATACACAGACCAAAAATTTTCATACGAAAATTATTAAATGTTAATTTTTCATAAGTCACCTTGTATACTTGGAAACATATATGCCCTGAGATAGAATATCAATGAAAACTATCAATATCCTTCAAAAACAAAAGAAAAACAATAACAATAAACTTTTTGTCTCAAACAAACATTATAAAGACAAATGAGAAACTAGAAAAATACTGTGGATTACAGGCAACAAGAAAATGTGCTTATCATATGAAGGCCTAATGACCAATGAAAGCTTGACTGCACTGGTTTTTAATGTAACAGGTAAAATTTATACTTGTGAAAGACAAAGAAGAAAAAAACTGTTTACAATAGAAGCTTAGACTAATGGAAAACAGATTACTATATTTTGAAGCAGTGTTGGATTATATACACGGCATTTTGTAAGAGATTAAAGCAATTTAAAATACTTGAAACTTCTTGCTTTCTTAGTCTCATTTAACAGTAAGTATACGTACATTTACACAAAGTTGAATTTAAGTACTGTATTAAGTTAAATGAAAAGTGAGCGAGAGGCAACTGACTTTTTTATTGGGAAAGCAGAGTTTTTGCAGGGGAGTAGATGTACTGCAGGTGGTTCTTTGTGTGTAATGAGAGCCTCAGTGGGCCCTGCTGAGGTGAACCATCAGGCAAATACACCAAATACAATAGGGCATAAAGTAGTTGTAGAAAGCATTACCAATAAAGGTAGCTGGTGACAGATCATGTAGCTGGTGGCAGCCAAACCACTATCGGAGTGCATTTGCCTGTTAGCAATCAAGTAGGCTGCTGGCACTGGCACCATTTGGCTAGTGGTGGGACCTCATGTTAGCTAGGGGTGGAATCTCACAAGTCTGTGGCTCCTACCTTTCTTAAGCTCAAACAAAATGGCGGCAGCCGTGGAAGCCCTTCTCGTGTAACTCTTTAAATTTAACCATCTGCTGGTAGAAGTTAGAAATGTATATGGTTTTGTCAGCCTGTTTCCCACAGGTAAGGCAGAAAAATAAACGACTGGCTCAGGCTGTTATCTATTCCTCCACAAGATAACAGGAGCCGAGAAAGGGCGGTCACCTGAGAAGCATTAGGCTCAAAGGGAACAGTATCCCCAAAAGGATGGTAGCTCTGAGAGAGGCCCTGGGCCGGCAAAATGAATGATTTGCTTATTGAGCGCAGTGCTAGGGCAGAGCCAGAGCCTTGTTTGTTTTATGCCCTTGTCTGAAGAGTCTGCCTAGGGGCTAAAGTCAAGAAAAACCTTAGATGATGATAAATTAAAAAGAGAATAAGAGAAGTCCAGCCAGTCATGTATGTACTGTGGGTGAAACATTGGGGGGGGGGGCAGTCATTTTGTATCCTCTAGTGCCCACTTTGCCGCTTCAGTTAACATTTGCCTGGACCAGAGACTCACCTTTCCCTGGTGACACCTGTACAGAGGGCAGAATTGTGTCATTTTCTTGACTGTACAGTGTTTGGGAGCTTAACTTTGCAGCAGCATTTAGCAGAAATACTATGTAAACCAGATGTGAATAGTGTGGAGGGCTTTCTGAGGGTTAGAGACCATAGGCAGGCCCTGTTTATCTTTGGTCCCCTTCTTTTTCTCATTCCTAATAGATAATGGCAAGAAATACAGCAGGGGGATCAAGACCTGTCCTTTAAGGGTGACAGAAAAGAAAGATGACTGGGTCGCCGCTCATCTATTTCAAAATAATGTCTGCTCCCTTTTGCTCACCACATTCATTCTTCTAATGGAACTTACTCTTTCTTTGTTTGTTGTCCATGTTAAAACCATCTCTCCATCTCCTAGCTGAGCACACTCCAGAGAAAGCCAGCAGGATTTTTAAATACTTGACAAAAATTCAGAACGGTTACAACCCCATAACCGCATATAGCAGAGTCAGATTTCAATCGTAATGTTACTAATAATGAGAAAAGCATCTTTATTGTTTATGCTTTTATACATCTCGCAAATGAAAAAATAAATAACATTGTGACATAGTACATCAAATGTCTCAACTTTATCATTATTGGTCCTAGTCAGTGAATCAGTTAATGAGCCTCCCTGAGCCTTGCTTTCTTAAGGTATAAAATAGTGTTAAACAGTGTATCTGTCTTGTCCTCTTGCTGGGAAGTATGCAGCAAGTTGTAGTGGTTTGAATGACATTGGCCCTCATAGGCTTATATGTTTGAATGCTTGGTTTCTAGTTACTGGAACCATTTGGAAAGTATTCAAGGTGAAGCCTTGGAGGAAATGTGTTCTTGGGGGTGGACTTTTAGGTTTCAAAAGCCTATGCCAGGCCCAGTTTCTCTTTCTCTCTGTCTCTGTCTGTCTGTCTGTCTGTCTCTCTCTCTCATTCTGATAGTTTCTCTCTGTCTCCATGTTTCTCCCTCGTTCTGTCTCTGACTGTCAGTCTCTCTGTCTCTCATTACCTCTGTGTGTCTTTTATTCTCTGTGTGTATATCTCTATTTCTCTTTCCCTCTCTTTCATTCTCTCTGTTTCTTTGCCAGTCTCTCTTTTTTCTCTTTCTTTCTGTATGTCAGTCTTTCTGTGTCTCTGCCTCTCTTATTCTCTGTCTGTCAGTCTGTCTGTCTCTCTCTTTTTCTGATTCTCTCTCTCTTTCTGTTCATCTATCAGTCTCTCTCCATCTATATGTCTCTCCTTCTCTTTCTGTGTCTCTGCCTCTCTTATTTTCTGTCTGTCAGTCTGTCTGTCTTCTCTCTCTCTCTTTCTGTTCATCTATCAGTCTCTCTCCATCTATGTGTCTCTCCTTCTCTTTCTGTGCATCTCTGTCTCTCTTTCCCTCCCCCTCTTCTTATAACCGAAGGACCAGATGTGAGCTTTCAGCTGCTGCTAAGCACCGTGACTGCCTGCTTGCTACCATGATCCTTGTCATGATGCACATGGACTCACCCTTTGAGGCTGTGAACAAGCCTCCAGTTAAATGATTTATTTCATATGTGTCCTTGGTCACAATGTCTCCTTACAGCGATTGACAGTAATTAACACACACATGTTCACTGGGGGGTATCTTTGTGTACACAAAGTCAGTTCTTAATAAATGTTAATTATAATTACTTCTCTGGATATTAAATTTTGATATTCACTTTTTTCTGTACTTTACACTCCTTCCATTTTTTTCTAGAACACAAAGTTACTTGTATATCCACTAAACAAAACAAAGCAAAAGAAATCTTGTAGAAAACTTCCCAACAATACACAGAAGAGAGTTCTAAAATAAATTTAAAATACCATGGAACAGAGTCTGATTTTCAAACTGTTTTGTGGCTTAGAAATAGTGTCTGTCAGAGTAATTCAGCCCACTTCCTAAAACATTTCATCAGTGTTCTTTGAAACGTTAGTATGGCACAGTAAAGTGGACTTTAATAACAAAATGGGTATTATTTTATGGTTGCTCAGATAACCCTGACAGTTCTTGAGGACTTCAAGCTGATCCTTCACCCATTGGTGAAGTGATTTTATCTGAGGAAACATCAGTTGAATTTGGAGATTTTTCTGAGCATATGGTGTGGAAGTAAGAGCTGATTGTGTCCTTACTGGCTTTGCTTAGGCTGGTGTATTCATGGAACTTTAATATTACTCAAAATAAAGTACAGAAACAGAACAAGGAATTTGACTGTTTTTGACTGCTGGTTGATCCTGGTGTTGATGGAAAGCTGGCAATGATAACATAGCAATACAGACTATGGCTTCAGGGCTCTAGAACTGGAGCCTTTTCATACCCCACTGATGCTTGTTAAGTTCCACGTCCGCTACTAACTAATTGCCTATCATTCTACTGTCTTCTTCCCCTTAGGTATAAATTGACATCCCTGTTTCTCTTTGTATTTCTTTCAGTATAGCTCTTGTTTAAAAATTTATTCAGATGGAATATCGTAACGTATCTGTTTTGCCCAAACAGTATAAGTAACTATGAAAATCATGCAAAGACGATGTGTTGAAATGAGAAGAAGAAAATAAACATGGGAATCATAACTTACTTGCCAAGAGTTACAGTGTGTTTGTTGGAATTGGCCCATGATTTTGACTCTGTGTTCTCTATTATCCAGGAAGAGTAAAAAAAAAAAAAAGAAATAGCTCATTCAGTTCGGAAGGTCACTAAGCTAAATGTGACCTTACCAATAGGTGCGAAACCATCATGATGTAACAACTCCAAGGAGACTGAGTTGTGAGTATCTTCTCCAGAGTAAATTCATTAATGTTCTTCCTAGGATAATCAATTTCTTACTACCTGAAAAGCGAGTCCGTAAAGAACTTATGTATGGGAGCAGACCACAGTCCTTCACGCAGAAACTTGTCACGGTCTGACTAAAGCCAAGGATTCTGAGGACCCTACAAAGTTTTGGAAGGCCTGCATTCCTTTCAGACAATCCTCAGACAATTTCAAAATTTTCAAATGAAATTGTTTTAGGAATTGTGTCAGATTGATACGTTACCACTGACATTTTGAATTAATGCCAGCAGAGGTGGCAAATAGCATCGGAATGCTTTAGTGGGAGCTGAGGTTCAGCATCACTGGGGTGAAGCAATAGCAAGCTCTCCTCTTCAGGTAGGCAGACCAAGGAACTAGCATTGGACAGGCAAGGATTCTCCCAAGAAAACCAAGGCAGTATGTGGAGATAGAGACATATGTGAGTCTGAACACGACACAAAAAATGTACAGAAATGACTTCAATAAAAGATGACTTATCCTAAAGAGAAAATATTAATTTAAATGTGTAGAAGTGGAAATAAACATATGCATGATATGATATATAATGATAAGCCATAGTTCTCAGAAAAAAAAAATCTCACAGATAAGGTTATAAAGACCTGCAGGATGTTTTCAAATAGTCAAATAAAGTCAAATTATTTTTATTAAAATATTTGTTAAGGAAAACAAAGGTAGGCATTTGTTTCATAAAGCATAAAAATAAAGCCCTGAACTGAGAATAAAAATTAGGAAAAAATATCCTATGAATTAGTAATAAGTTTAAGTTTATGTTGAGATGATCAAGCACAGAAATAGCTTTTGGAGAAGGAAAAATAGCCCAACCTCACTCTATCCAGGCAGGCAGAGGAAGATTTGAGAGGAAAGTGCCTTCAAGGTGTGATAAACACTTATGTAGTTACATTTTTTTCCACACAATTTTTAGAACAAAAATGTTCTGAGCATTTAGTTGGTTAAGGAATACACAGTATTTTCAGGATTTTAATAACGTGAAATGCGAATTTGTCTTCCTTAGCTGGTAGCAATGAAAATATCATTGCTTCATTCTGGAGTTTTCTCCACTCTGGTTTAACCTGGCCAATTTGTCTCTCTGTGGCTGATAGCAACGGAAACATCCAGTTTCCTCCACTCTGGTTTAACCTGGGTATCACATTGTTCATCTTCTGATACTGATAGTCAAATGATACCTTGTACTAAATTGCTTTTCTATGATTAACATTGAGGTTCAGATGAAAATTAGCATTTTCATCCAAGGCAAATTTTTCAGAACTATTTTTTGCTCTTTCCTCTATCTGCCAGTTTTAATATAGACCAGTCCAGAATGTTTTAGCTTTTTCATCATATATGTTAATTAGCAAATGACCTCGATGTAGCTATTACCTATAAAAGGTTGTCTTTCAGATCCTTTCGGCTCATCCTGGCTCTACCCCAGCTTCCTGCTTGCTAATGCCTTCTCAAGACCAGCCTGACTCCCAGAATTAACATACTAATTAAACATTAACAATATTAATTAAAATGATTAAAAATGATCAAAATATATAAGATTTCTATAGAATAGGAATAATGATCAATTAAAGTTAATATTTATTTAACTTGGAAACAATAAAAATAAAATTTACTAAGATTATTTTTCTGATGTACTTAGTTTAAATAAGTTAAAAATGAAAGAAATAGAATGAAATCTGCTCTATTGTACAACCAGGAATAGCTAAGTATATGACCGAACATTCCTCTTACAATGATAGAGAAACATTACCATATTATATGCATTTAAAAGTAAATAATACAAATTAATATAACATTTAAATTGCATGTGATAGTCTACCAGTTGCAAATCTTGCTTTTATATACATTTTACGAATTATCAGCATTCATGTCCACTCTCTGCCAAATCTTCTTTGGCTGGTTTTAATATGTTTTCTTGCTATGGCATTTATTTTTATATTATTTTTATATTATTTTTATGTTTATGCATGCCCCTAATTGTGTATGTGAACCGTATGTGTGCAGGTGCCCACGGGGCACTGGATCCCTGGAATGGGAGTTAGACCGACTTTGAACCTATGCACATGCTAATGCTGATACACCTGCCCAAACCCTCTACCCTGGGTCTTTTGCTCCTCGGGTCTGAAATGACTGGAGGCAAAGCAAGGATCCTGATCCACAGAAACTGCATGAGAGTTGTTGGTGAGCTCAGCCTCCATCTCCCAGAGTTCTGTTGGGCACCTCAGAATCTGAAGCCGGTTGAGAATTCTGTTTTTGTCGAGGAAAGTATCGGGAAAACTTTCTTAGTATTACATATTAAATATGCTTTTAGAAGACTTTATGGATCTTTCTCATCTTGAGGCCCCAAAGATCTTGGAGAGACTCTCCCTCCAAAAGGAAGGTGACAGTTCCTACAGACAGCAAACACTCTGCCTCTGGGCATTCTTTTAAGGCACAAGCCAATTATCTTGATTTCCTATTCAGCCTCCTTTGAACGCATAAAACCTCTCAGTAGTCTCTCTGGTCTAAAGTACTGCCACAGCTAGAATCAGACAATCACCCTGATGGGCTAGAGCAATATTTAAGCTCTTCAGTCATATACCAACTCAGTTTACCTTCCTTTCATCTCCCTTTCCTTCCTGGAAAAGCCACAAAAGAAGGATCTTGTCTGTGCTTCTCTGGCCCTGAGGCCTCCTGGACAACCCTGGCTCTTCCCCAAATGACTCTGCGTGGTGCAGCATATGATTGACAATGGGACCTCTAATCCCATAGGAGAGTCTAGACATGCCTATAGGGTTTTTCAGAGATGAGGATGATTAAAGAGGAAATATTTACATAAATGTGGGCTACAGCATTCCATAGACTGGGGTTCAGATTATCTACAATGAGGACAACCATCTGAACACCAGCATTCACCTATTTCGGCTTTCTGACTGTCACCATAACACAACCAGTTGGCTCGCACGCCTTGCATCATGCCTTCTCTGTCACGGTGGACTGTTTCCTGCTCCTTTGTTTATTAAGTTGCTTTTGCCTGGGCATTTTACCACAACCATGAGAGGTGTAAGTAATACGCCTTTCTTCTGACTGTGAAGAGCCAATTCCTCTTCAAATTGGTTGTCTCTTTCTGTCATCTTATCCATTAAACACAACAAATCCTAGGTAGATACTAAAATAAATTGGCCCTGAGTGGAGTAGAATGTAACATGAATAACAAGAGTCCTATAAGAGTTCCTAGTCAAAGGATATTTATTACATGCATGGATATGAATGAGACAAAAATCTCATTGCACAAATCAATAATTAAGTTGAAGGGGTTTGGCGTTCACCCCAAGAACCTAAGAAAATGAAACTCAAACCTCCAGCAGAGGAAATAACTTAGGAAACCAATTTCCCCACATTTTTTTTAGTTCAAATGAATATCATCTTACAGTAAAATATTAAAAATGTAAGTAAGCAATAAATAAGGTTAGCAGACCAGACAGAAAACATGCTATATACCTTCAAAGACTGTTGACTTTGTAACAATCAGGTAAAAAATGGATGATTATGGAATCTTCTAGGAAAGAGAAGAGAATAATAAATATAAGCAAAGGTGAAGATTGTATTGATAATAAAAAACTAAAAATAGTTCTAAAAATTAAAACACAAAAGTAAGATAAAAATATGATTAATGAAAAAATATTTACTAGGTGAAGACAGAGTTTCTAGCTGTGAGATGTTTTCAGAGAAATGATCCAGGATGCATCAAAGAGAGGGAGGGAAATGAAAATATTAGAATGGGGACAGAGGAATGAGTTCTTAGATACCTGTAATAACAGCTCTTAAATAATAGAAGACAGTGCACAGGAAACCCTTGAAGAAAATTTTTATGCTTCCAGAACCCATGCGAGCATAAACATCGAACTCTGGAGGTACATGAGTTCCAAGGAGGTAAATGAAAACAAATATGCAACTAAACATAGCAGAAGAAAGACATTAAGATTGAACTGGTCAAAGCATCACAGGGTAAAAACAGACCCATCACAAAGCAAGAAAAATCAAATTAACAACTACTTTCTCGGCAGCAGCAGCCATGAAAGCCAGAGAACACTAACACAGTGTATTGCAAGAATAGAGAGAAAAGCATCTTTCCCATGAAATTACATGCTAAGAGGAACTTTAAGAAATGATGGGAGGGAGCATTTCACATAGACTAACAGCACAACCTACTACTGCTAGGACAGTCCTGTTTCCTCTGGAACCTAAGACCTGGCCTGCATTCCCACCTTTCTTTCTTCAGTGTCCAGTGGGTTGGGACTTAGGTTAATGGTGACAGACAATTCGTTCATTGCTTAGTTTTCCTCTTTTCAAGGACTTCACTTCGGTTCTGGAGTAGGAAGGATGAAAATCTAAAACTGTATTTCCATAGACGACTGGACACAGTTCTTTGGTGATCATTTAATTTGTTAGCAGAAACAGCACTTAAATGCTCACAAGCAGTCGAGGTGGATAACTCTCCTCTCTCTCTTGTTACGGGCAGCTTCTTCTCTGTGGCAGGCTTGTTTTCTAAATGCCAGGTGCTTATTGACTCTGGAGAGAGTACAGGAGGTGGGGGTCCTTTTCCTTCATGGTTCCACAGCTTGGTTTAGTGAGTCATTCTCCTTCCTTTCTGCAATGGAAGGTGGAATTCATTCCTTGTTGTGGATGGGCATCTCCTGTCTCAGAGCAAGCATCAAAGGTACTAGAAAGATAATTTCTAGTCAACACCCATGGTGATTGTGGGAAATACATCATTGTCTCAGCTACACAGTGGACATATGTAGGGATAAGTCCCGCCCCTTAAGGGGCGTGTTCGCCTCGGGCTAATGTCTGCCTATAAATTTGGCGAGCAAGCTCCGAGCTTCTCGCTTCTGCCTCCCAGACATTCGGGATTAAAGGTGTATGCTACTACACCTTGAACTCACAGAGATCTGTTTGCCTCTGCCTTCTAGGCACTGGGATTAAAGGCGTGTGCTACCACACACAACAACTCTCTTCCTTTTTTTGTTTTTTACTTTAAGAACTTCAACTTTTAGTCTGCATATATTTTTAACACACTTTAAACCTTTTAGAAATTTTCTTTGTCTTTGAATCTCTCTTTAGTGTATATCTCTCTTTTTCTGACCACACGAGTCTTTAATTTACCAAGCAATCTCAGTAGGACTAAAGGCGTGGCTTTGCCAGCTAGATCCAGTCCATTCCTTAGCTTTCCAGCCTCATGGCGGAGGTACTGGCTGTAGCCAGCAAGCGAGCTTCAACAGCCTGTGCTTGCAAACCGCACAAACCGCCTGTGTAAAAGAGTCAGAGTTTGTCCTGGCAGGACAGCCCAGAAAGCCGGCAGGATGCCCCACTCCCCAAATTCACCAGTCCTATAAATGTTCTCCAATGAGAAATAACCTAAGTGAAATTGAAGATGGAGAATTAGAAAGAACAATTATAATCTTTCTCAAAGAATCCAAGGAGTTTAACAAAGACACAAACGAGCAGATCAGTGAAGGTAAAGAGAACACTCGCAGAGAATACATGCCTAAGTGATGCCCAAGAAAATGCAAACATAGGTTGAGTGAAATGATAAAGACAACCCAGTATTTGAGAACCAAATTTAAAAGAGGTAGAAATAGTGAGGAAAACTCAAGCTGAAAGGAAGATGGAATCGAAGAACTGAATAATAAAATAAAACTCTGGGGAGATTCTTGCTAGAATGGATTAAGTAGAAAATCAAATGTCTTGTCTCAAAGATAAAATAGAGGAATTATGCAACATAAACAAAGAGTATTAAAGATTAAATACAAATATACACACAGAGAGGAATGAAACATATGGAACATGTGAAACACCATGAAGAAAAGTAAGTCTTCAAATTATGGTCATAAATGAAGAAGAAGAATCCCAAGTAAATTACACAGACCAGATCTTCAACAGTATTATAGAACAAAAGTTCTCAAACTAAGAAACAAAAAGGGAAAAGGAAAACACAGATACCAGATGCATGCAGAAAATGAAATAGAAAAGACTGGAAAAAAACCCCAGAACATAAAATAGTTTAAGAACATTAAATATATAGAACTAAGAAAAGCATTTAAATCAGAAGAGATTTAAATACAAGTCACATATAATGTAAAATCCATGAGAATGACAGTTAATTTCTTAATGAAAACTTGAAAAGCGAGAAGATCCTGGAGCAATCCACTCCAAATCATAAACAACCATGACTGCTTATCTAGATCTCTGTACTCAGCAAAACTATCTGCCATAATTGAAGGAAAAAGAAAACGTGTATTATACAAACAAGTCTAAGGAATTCATGTCCTCCAAAACCAACCCTAAAGAGAATTCTAGCAGCAATTCTTTAGACTGAAGAGAGGAATAACTATAACTAAGACAGTCTAGAAAGAAAACAAATGAAAAAATAATTACTAAAATATCCAGTACAATTAAATACACACACAAACAAAAACCCCAAGATGATTTAAAAAAAAGACTGCAATCAACACACACTTCCCCATAATGACTTGAAATAATAAGGGTCTCAACTCTTTGATTAAAATACAGTATGGCTGAAAGAATTAAGAAACAAAAGCCTTTTTTTTTTGTTTGTTTTTTGTAAGAAACAGTATTCCAAGCAAATGAGATCAGGAAACAAACAGGCATAACTACCCTAGTATCTGAAAAAGATAGATATCAAGCTAAAACTAACCAAAAGAGATAAGGAAGGACACCTCATTATAATGAAGTGAACAATTTACCAAGCACACATTACAATCCTAAATAAATGAGTGTTCCAATTTGCAGAACTGCTGTGAATGAGTAGCAAACAGAGCTAGTGGGCTTGGGAACATCTGGGGTGCTTATTTATTTCATAAATTTACTTTTATACTTTTGAGATTTGCCTCAAGCTGTACTGGACTTAGAAGGAAAGGTCAGTTTTTTCTATTCTTATTTTTGTTGTCTTCTTAACAGGATTAGTACAATAATAATAAATTTTGGAGACTATACATATACGATAGTTATTCTGCATATTAGTTTAAGAAAATGTAAGATCCTCCCATACATATTATTGATAATGAAGTAAATAGGTGAGAATTTGATTGATATCCATGCTTCCTTATCTCACAGTAAGCTTTGTTTGCATTTGATGCTAATTTTTGTTTACAAATTCTTATGGATTCCACATTGACAGTTTCCATGACGATTTTGTCTTCCAACACACAAGTACTAATACAGCATCTTTCTTTTAACTTATTTTTTGTGTGTATATTGGGTATAGTATGTGCTTGCTTGTTTGTATGTGCTGTGTATGTATGAAGGTCAACATCGGGTATTTTCCTCAATTGCTTTCCACCTTAATTTTCAAGGCGAGTTCTCTCACCAAATCTGGAGCTCACCATTTCACTAACGTGGTTGACCAGTGAGCTGTGAGGATCCACTTGTTTCCCACCTACACTCCAATACTGGCGCTGTATATATATGCACATCACCATGTTAGCCTTTTATGTGTGCTGGGATCCAAACTAAGCACCTCATGGTTGTATGGTGGGAAGTTTATTAACTGAGCCATTTTTCCATCCCAGGTACAATATACTTCAAAACCATTATATTTCTGCAGAAAACAAAGTTTTTCAGTAGTCCTAATTGAAAATTATGACAGATAGTCCCCTTCATTGGTGAACTTCTCAATAATTAAAAAAAAAAAAGAGTCGTGGAAGGGAAGTAAAGACTCCTTTTGCATTCTCGGCGTATGTTGTGTCTGAGGATGGATGTAGGAAATTTGTAGCTGATGCTCTTGGGAGCATCACCAGGTCTGAAAGATGCTAAGGTTTATGAATGACTCTAGACTGATGCAACACTTTAACAAGCTCTCTGGGGCAAAGTATCACAAACCAGTATCACATGAATGGTTGGCAACTGGACTGGCGATAATTGATCTGTCTCTAAAGTTTCCACATGAAGTCATAAAAGGGATAGCATTTTTCTTACACCCACAGAGCCACATCCTGAAAGAGAGACCAGTTCTATTTTGTGGAAGAAATATATCTTCAAGATACATTCCAAGGATGTCATTCTGAACTAACCATTACCTTTTGTTTTATTCAGAAGTAAGTACATGTATACATCTTCTCAGATTTCTTTGAACTTTCTTTCCACTGCCTTTGATGCTGATGTTGGAGATGGTATTTGAGGAGATCAGCTGACTGATCTGCTGAAACTTATATTTTAATTACTAGACAGTGATTAAAAATAAAAGTCCAAAGAAAAACCCACAAAGCTCCTTTATCCTCGCTGTGAGACATAAACTATAGCCACAAAATGTTAGATTGTCTCCTATGAGCTTGCTCGGCCGGTTTACTATTTTTGTTTCTAACTTAATTAAAAGATTAATATATTTAAGAAAGAACAGACAAGAGCCTTTGAACTCTTTCTGACTGACTGTCTCATTTAAACATCCTGTCATTTCTAGAAAAGAAAAGCCCATTTGCTTCCCTCTGGCTGCATTTTTTGTTTTTTAAAGTAGAAAGTAGAATTCTAGGAAACACTATTGTTCACTAATTCCCTACTTCCTCTAGGCTCTGGTAGGCACCTATATTTAGTCTCAATGTTAAGAAAATTTTGGAAACTATTGTTACCCTCATAACATGTTCACCATTGTGAAGAGCTAAGGCACGTTCCACTCATTAGCAACTCTATCACATTTCGTAAGTCCTCTAGTGTCCTTTCTGATTTCTCTGTCACAAGGCACAATTTCACTTAAGACCTATCATATAAGCATCGTAGCTTCTTATAGTCTTTATTTCCAAACTTAGGTGGGCACTGTGAATTATAGCTGAACACATGACGTCGTGTCCTTTACTTATTTTTCTGGCAGTTGTTGTTTTGAGACAAGGTCTAGCTCTCTACCTCAGGCTGCCTTGGAATTCACTATGAAGTGCACACAGCTTCCTGAAGACTAGGTTTGCAGACATAAGCCTTCAAGCCTGGATGATTCCTTATCTTAATATCAGAAAAATCTTGATCTTAACAGAAATCAAAGATGATTTCAGGAATATTTGAGATGAATGGAAAAAGAACATTCATGCCAGGCTTCGAAAGGGCTTCCAGAGGTCTGATACATGAAGTTTAGCACCACAAAGGGAAATTAAAATGATTACATTCATTTTGATGTATATTGAAGCAAATAAAATTCCATTGTGAAACTTCTCAAGTGAAAAAATGATTAGAAAACTCAAATAGATGTTCAATATTGATATAAAATGCAATGCATTGACCAACCTAAATTATTTTAGATGTACACTAATGAGTTTTTTTGTTCTTATGAGCTTTTAATTTTTTTTCGTGCGATATGTTCTCTCCTACCCAAGTCGATCCAGATCCTCCCCGCCTCTTTACCCACCTACTTCATGCTTGTTTTCTCATTTTAAAAATGCCCAAATCAAAACTAACAGCAACAAGAGCTCAAAAGAACCTCCCTCAAGCCCCAAGACAAAACAAACATCTTAGTAAATTATAGTTTTTTATTGTGTGATTTGTTCCTTTTTTTTTTTTTGAGACAGGGTTTCTGTGTAACAGCCCTGACTGTTCTGGAACTAGCTCTTGTAGACCAGGCTAGCCTCAAACTCACCTACCTCTGCCTCCTGAGTGCTGGGATTAAAGGCGTGCACCACCACCTCCTGAACTGCTTCTCATTACTACATTTTTTTAATGTAATCGAAAAATTTAAGGTAGATGTGTAAACAGGGTGAAGATATCCTTGCTTTCAAGGCAGAGAAATGTGTTTGCCTGAGTTACAAAGCATCAGCCAGTAGAACGGAAGGAAAGTAAGGGAATTAGACTTGAGAATTGTCAAAGAGGGAGGGGAAAATGCAGCATGTTCACACTTCAGTGACACAAAGTGAGGTCAGATGAGAACAGGGAGGGATTTCAGGGAAGGAACTGTGCACTTATGTTTCCTTGGCAACAGCTTGTCTTCTCATGCTAGTGTGTCATGATTATTTTTTTTTCTTTTTTTCTTTTTTTTTTCTTTAGAGAATCAAATAAATAATAGAAATAAATAAATAAACCCTTGATGATTAGGGATAGAATGGAATTGGATAGAAGTGTATGACATCCGCAAAAATGAGATTATGAGGGGCAAATTTAATTAAATTTAGGTGATTTGTAGGAACTTTATTCCTATAAGCTACTAAGTATGGTGCATTTCATTCTCTCTCTCTCTCTCTCTCTCTCTCTCTCTCTCTCTCTCTCTTTCCTACCCAATTCAGGTAACATAGGGCAAAGCCTCCTGTGTTGAAGGGAGATTCCCACTGTAGTTTTCTTGGAATCACTGCTAGCAGGAAGCTTGGCATGGGGCAGTGAGGGCTCGACTCACTGACTGTACTGAATGCCTTTGCGAGCTGTTCCAGCAGCCTGAGAGACTTGAACTCCATGTGCCTTCACACAGGGAGCCCGGATGCTGTCTGCCTGTTTAGCCTCCCTTTCTCTCAGCTTCCTCTCAACAACAGGAAACACGATGTCTTGAGAGGCTGCCTCGTTCCACTGCAAGTAGCCCTAATTGCTGGAAAGATCTTGTTTATACTGAGCTGAAATGTGTCTTCCAGTAATTTCACCTGATGAGTTTACTTTAGTGAGTCACCCACAGCTGTTTTAAAAACATTTTAACCTAGTCATGAGCTTTAATGGCTGAGCTAATGCCTCATATAATGCATTTAACAATGATGTGTTTAAATATACCTCCTATTAGCTGCATTTAAACCATTACTCAGTATAAATAATAATAGTATATGGTCACGCTCCATATAACAAAGAACTTGTTGGTTAACAGTATATCTCATGAATGATGGTGGTTACATACAGTTACATACCTGGTGATGTAGTCACATTAGTTTGTGACGTTTCATGATTCACTTTTCCCAGAATGTATTCATTGAGGTTTGAAGGCGAAATGACTCCCATAGGTTCACAGGATCCCCTGCTATTGGTACCATGTTGGGAAGTCGTGGGACTTTTAAGAAGTATAGCATCGCTGGAGATAGAGGACCTCAAGGGTTAAGCCTTGGGGTTTGCTTCATTGCTCAGTTCCACTTCCCATTAGCTCTCTGCTTCCTGACTGTCAGCACCACGTGGCCAGCTACCTCTTGTGCCTGCCACCTGCCTTCCCCTCCTTGATAAACTGCATCCTCCTCCCTGAAGCTCCTTGTCAGCCATTTCAGTCATAGAACACAAGGTTCCTGCCAGTTAGTGGCAAACTCTGAACATCTTGTCAGCAGTAATAGTATGTTCTTTTCTTATTTGAAATTATAGACACATCATTTTACATTTTTCAGGAATAAGTAGACACATAACCACTCCTTGCGTTTAAGACTCTTCAAGTTGGGGAATAAGTATGAGGTACAGAGAGGACAGAGCTGAGCTCTGCTAACCTACTAAAGCCCAAGGATGAAGCAACAGTCAGGTGGAACTCAGAGACTGTGTCAACATCAAAGGTTGGAGACATCTATTTTTAGACACCATGACTTGCAAAGAATCAATCTTTTCTGTTTTTGAACTGTTTTGATTTAGTCCAACATTTTCTTTCTCACATACAAAATACCCTATACACATGCCTGGTCTAAAAGCACAGGACTTTAGCCTGGGTCTCTGTTGATGTCTGTGACCCATGTTGCCATTGAGGACCATGTTGATGCCTGAGGTCGGGTCAGCCACTTGAGTCCATGTTGGTAACTCAGAGATATGCTGCCCCTGGGACTGTACTAAGTGGCCGTTGCTGTTATGTGATCCCTTGGTGACATCCGGGCAGAGCTGCAGCTGAGGGCCATGTCTGAATCTGTGATCCTACTGCAATCAGGGTCTGTGTCGATGTTTGAGGTCCTTGTTACTATTGAAGGCCATGTCGATGCCGGAGACCTGAGGCCATGTTAGTGTCAGAGGGCCATTCTGTCCCTGGGGCCATGCACAGTGTAATGGCCTGTACTGCCACCTGGGACAATGGTGACATCCCCTACTCACTGCTGCTGAGGACCATGTCTGGGTATGTGGTCCCACTGTAGCCAGGGTCTGTGTAAACAAACTCTGGGGTTAGGGCCACAACCTGCGGCCTTGTTGATTTCTGGGTTTATGTTGACACCAGAGCCATCATGATCTGATGATGATTTGTTTGTTTTGTTTGTTTTATATTTTTCTTTTATCTGTTTGCATGTTTTGTTTTAGTTTTAGATTTTTTTTTAAGTTTTTCTTTGGGAGGTCGCTGCAGAGGAACAGGGAAGATATGGGGGAATGGGAGGTGAGCAGAATTGTGGTGCATGAGGTGAAATTCCCCAAGATTCAATAAAGACTTATATTAAATAAAAAATTAAAAATACAAAAGAGAAAAACAGATAAAAAGAAAAAGCAACAACATGGTATCAGTAAAATACCTCTACTCTTGCGTGCTCTCTGGAAGATAGATGTGAGCACAGGATGCCTCTTGGTACAAGTCTCCCCTCCTTTCAGCATCAATGATGCTCCTTTGACTTAGACAAAGGGAACAAAATAAATCATGAAATCATTGATCTTATGTAATTGACATTAACCATTTCTTTTTACACACAATCATAAAGAACATTCAAAGATTTTGGTTTGATTTTCAAGTACTATAGGAATTAAAAAATATCACCTGTTGTGAAATGAACTGAAAACTGAGTAAGTGACATTGTCATGACAGTATGATTGGGTTGCTTTCTTCAGAAAAGCTATAGAGGATTCTTACCCTAAAGGATGCACCTAGGTTCTCCAAAAAAAAAAAAAAAAAAAAAAGTAATGAAAAACAGCCCAATCACCAGTGCAGCCTCAAAAATGAAAGAATGTTAAGAAATATTCAAAAAGTGTATGTGCCAACTTCTCTCCATTTTCAGCTAAATTGTAAGACCTGGGTTTGAGAAATCGAAAATTGACAAGCCAATAATAGATCCTCCATGTTTCAGTGTAAGACTAGGCTAGAAGTTACAGGGAAACTCCCAAGCGTGAGTGTGGCCATGTTTAATGAATATGTACAGCTCCCAAATCAGCTAACAAGATGTGCAGACTGGCAACTGCTGCTCTTAGAGAGATAAATGTCAAAGAGAAGCTGCAAAGGGCAAATCAATTATGGAGCAGATTAGCTTCAATAACATGCTACAGGAAATCAGAATATTTTCCCATTAATAAAAAGCCAGATTTACTTGTGGATCGTAAAGGAAATAGAATAATTCATAGTGGAAAAGTGGTTGGAATGCATTCCGAGAGAAGAGAAGGCTTATGGTGTGGTAAGAAATTTGCTTAATAGGCTCCATTTGGAGATGAAATTAGGCAACCCACAAAATAGGTACTGTTTCTTTAGATTAATAAGTGAGTTTACTGAAGTCAAAGATAATTCAAACCACATGTTACACAAAGGTTTTCCATAATGCAGTGCAAACTGGGCAAATACATCATTGCCTGAAAGTTAGACTATAATTCTGGTCAAGGGTTGGTGAGATGGTACTGAGGAGAGTCACCTATCTTTGTGTCCGTGAGTTTTTAAAATTACTAATTTTTAGTTAGTGTTATGTGTTTATGTGCATGCCTGCTGTGCATGTTCCAGGAGTGTGTGTGTGTGTGCCATTATGGATGGCTGGAAGTTAGATGATAATTGTGGAGTTAGTTTCCTTTGACCTGTCTACTTTTGTGTGCCTTCTGGGGCTCCAACTCTGATCATCAAACTTATGTGGCAAGTACTCTACCAACTGATCTTTCTTATTGTTTTCATTCCCTGGTTTTAAAATTAAATTTTATGTCAATTTTACTTACAAAAAAGTTATGATTACAAATTGATAGCTAATTTATTTTAAAATCTTAATTCTGTAATGGATTTGGGGCCCGGGAATGTGGTGGATAAGTGCATTAAGTTCACTTGATAGCAAAACCTTGAATTTAATGTGAAGCTTCATAGCTTCTGTTTCAAATGCCAGTTCTAGGTATATAGAAGTTTATTAAGTTATGTAGACTTTGGGTCTACCAAATTTTGGTGTTATGTTTCTGATTTATTTGTATTTTTATAGTAAAGTTTACTAAGCAAAAATTAAAAGATATTAGAAGAAAACAAGAAATAGTTTGGGATGATAAAACAGGGATAGGTAAGGAAAACAGAAAACAATATTATGATATATGAACAATTCCTAATTCAAAAAGCATAACTTTAAAAGGAAGAGCTCATTGGAAGGCTTCTGTCCTGCATTCACTGCAGAGCTTTGAGTTGACTCAAAGGTGTGTAGTTTGAAATTTAACTCTTACGAGTCTGATCAGGACTGCAAGGGATGCATCCACCCACTGATGATCTAATGGGAGCTCACCAAGGCCAGCTGGACTGGGACTGAATGAGCATGCGATCAAACCAGACTCTCTGAATGTGGCTGACAATGAGGGCAGACTGAGAAGACAATGATATTGACACCACGTTTTGATTCTACTGCATGTACTGGATTTTTGGGAGCCTAGTCTATTTGCCTGCACACCTTTATAGACCTGGATGGAGGGGCGAGGGCCTTGGACTTCCCACAGGGCAGGGCACCCTGACTTCTCTTAGGACTGGAGAGGGAGGGGAGGGGGAGTGACGGGAGTGGGAGGGAAATGGGAGGATGAGAGGAGGTGGAAATTTTTAATAAATAAATAAAAAAGAAATAATTTCAAAAGTAAAAAAAGCATAACTTTAGTTGTCTCATTTCAGGGTAAATATTCATTCACTTAAAAATACATAACCCATCAATATGTTCCCCTTTCAATAGGAAATACAGTAAAACATGAGGTCAGGGTATCATAACTTATACAAGAAGAACTATTATAACTAAACATGCAAAGAAAATTGTGAATCTGATAGTAGTTAATTAAGCCTTTTGCTCTTATTAGATATCCTCAATATCTTTAGCTAAAGGTGAAGATACTAATATTTGAATATTAGGGGTTACAGGAGAGAGTGAGGCACTGGGGCAAATGAGAACAAAATGCATATAAAAGTGCCATAAATAAGATTGCTCTGTATGGTAACCTAAAAGTTAACAAAACAGAAAACATGCACATAGATTCTAATGTGTTTAAGCAAACAAGTTCCTTTAGCTAGTAGAGTTATTAAACTGATTTTAACTGTTGTAGGAGGGTGAAGGAAGACATGGGAAAGCGAAGAGTCAGTGTTGAGAAGAGGTGAATAGAGGAAAAAGGAATGGTGGAGTGGGATAACCCAGGGAACAGAAGGATAGACCCAGGGGAAAATTAGTATAACAGAGCATTCAAGAGGAATTAATATGAGAGCATATATGCAAGGCCATAATTCTTGTAGTTGGAGTTTCTCTGTGTCTCGGCAACTGCTCCCAAATAACCCCAATGAGGCTTAATATTAATTATATATGCTCAGCCAATAGCTCAGGCTTTTTACTAACTAACTTTTAAATTAACTTTTTAAAAAATAATTTATATTCTCCCCCATGGCTTGGTGCCTTATCTCAGTACAGCATGTCTTGCTTCCTCTGTGTCTTCTAGCGACTCCACAAGCTCCACCTTCTTCTTCCTAGCATTCTCCTGATATGGCTCTCCTGCCCAATCTCTTCCTGCCCAGCTATTGGCCAATCAGCTCTTTATTAACCAATGAAAGTAAAACATACTTACAATGTACAAAGAATGTTTCACAGCATATTTTTAAAAATTTTAAATTTGGGTTGTGATGAGCAGACATGACTCATTTGTGAATTAAATACACATGTAGACTCTATTACATTTCTGAATCTGATTAACTGTATTCATGTTACTCATACGATCTTAGTTACATGGCCTCACTTTCTTTCTGTAATTGCAAATGATCTGATTTGAACTACTCAGACTATAATAGGGACAATGGAGATGGCTCTGTGGAGAAGCTGCTTTTCCAAATGTTGTGTTCTGTGCTCGTTTGATACCACAATGGGCAAGACACTCTGCTACCTGCATCTTGTTTTTATTACTGGAATTGTGTAGCTACCTGGAAGTGGAAATCCTATTTAACTACATAGGCACAGAGTAGCCATGCTGACATGTGGAGGGGACTCGGCAGAGGTGCTTTGAGAAAGGAGTGAAGCACTGGAACAGGAATAACATCATCACAGTTATACAGAGCCATAAAACTCAAGAACTTGACTGTACTTTCATAAATGGCTCTCAGATGAAAACACAGAAAAAATATCACGTCTTAGTTACTTTTTGATTGCTGTGAAGAGACACCATGACCAAGGTAACTTACAGAAGAAAGAGTTTATTGAGAGTTTGCAGTTCAGAGGGTGAACCCATGACTATCACAGCAGGGGACATGGAAGCAAGCAGGCAGACGTGGTGATGGAGCAGTAGCTGAAAACTTGTATCTTATACTCAAATCGGAGGCAGAGACACAGGGGCGGGGAGGCTAACTGGGACAGGTGTGGGCTTTTGAAACCTAAAAGTCCCCAGCAGTGACTCCTCTAAAAAGGTCATATGCCCTAATTCTTTCAGACAGTCCCATCCACTGGGACCAAGCCCAACATTCAAATATGTGAGTCTATAAAGGCCATTAAAATTCAAACCACTACACCCCAGAATCCCCAACTTTGCCCTTTCAGTAACCTCCTAACATTACCTTCTTCAATAGAATAGCATTTCTTTTTAAGGGCATAGTTGCTCTCCTATTGGTGGGTATTTGGAAAAATTTACAGAATTGAGCTATTAAGAATACAAGAGCTAGTTCCAGGACAGGAACCAAAGCTACAGAGAAACCCTGTCTCGAAAAACCAAAAAAAGAAAAAAAAAGAATACTGTTTGTTTTTTACATCTTTATGACAATTTTGCTGAATATATGAAACACACTGATTGTGGGTATATCCCTAGGAGTATAAGTCACAGGCCATAGTGGCATACACTAGTAGCTTGGATTAATGCAACCAAAAATATTTGATATATGCTTAACTTCACTGGTATGCCCAAAAGGTTTCAGATGAAGAGACTGCATTAACTTTGATTCTTACCAGTCCTATCAGTCTGATGTTCAACCTAATCGTTATTATTTTATAGTGTCTTTTCATTTCACTTCCTATAGAAGTGCATAGCAGAAATGCTATGGTTTTTAGGTGTATTTCTGTGGTATTTAATGACTCTGATCTTATTTTTATGAATTTGTTGCTTATACATGTGTCATTTCATAAAACAATTTTTTACTTCTCTCATTGCTTTGTAGGAATTTTTTATGTATTTCAAGAATTAATATTTTTTGAAATGTATGAACTGAAGACAATTTTCCCAATTGGCAACCTTCATTTAATCCATTATACACTGTATAAATTGTTCTTTGTAAGTGTATAGGTTAGGAGTCTTTAGTACATTACCTATGCAGCTGTACAGTCATCTCCATGGTTCAGTTATAAATTCTCCCTTTATCTCAAAAGATTCCATCATACCTATCTGTGGTTAATCCCTATCCCAGCCTCCACCCACAGACAGCCACTGAACAATGTGAAGAAGCAAATATTCTTATGTTTCAGAACAGTTAGAGCCTTCTGAGCAAATGTTGCCAGCACCTGGGCAAAAGAACACTTGTGGGAAAGGAAAATAAACTTTTTTTTTTCTCAGAACCAAATGGTTGGCAGTCTGGGTTTCTCACTAACTCTTTTACCTCTCTGAGAAAATTCACTTGGGTTTCAAAGGCTTGCAAAAAGAATGTCAGCAGGGACGCAGTTGGCAAAGCGCCTGCCATGGAAGCATGAGGACCAGTGTTTGCATCCTTAGCAGTCAAATAAAAATGGTCATGGTGACAATATCTGTAACCTCAGCTCTAGTGGTGCCGGGGCACAACAGAGAGTAGGTTGCCAGAATTCAATTTAGCCAATTGGTAAACAAAATCTGGAATCAGTGAGAGATTGAAAACCACGGAGGAGAGTGACAGAGGAAAGGGATAGAGCTACACACACACACACACACACACACACACACACACACACAGACAGACAGACACACACACACACACACACACACACACACACGTGAAGCTCCATACTTAAAAGACTGAAGGAGAAGGAGGTTTTCCCATCTCAGGAAGGGAAGATAGGGATGGTGGGCAGAAGTTCTGCTTTTCTTTTTATTCAACCTTAGGGTCAGAACTACAGAGTTTCTATCCAGTAATGACCCTTGACCTCTGCATGAGCTTTAAACATATGCCTTGTACACTGCTCTGCTGTGCTGACTGTGACTTGTGTTCTTGAAGACTCACTTCTTCAAGATGACAGGAAGAAATAAAGACAGTGAAACTGAAGCAGAGAAATCTAGCCTCCTCCTGTGAGAACTCATTACACACAGAGAGGAAACATGAGGAAGCAGCACTTTAATTATAAGTAAAATTTATCCAGTTCTGGCTAATGCCCAAAGGGTAACTGGCCTCAAACAGAAAAATCTACTAACCTATATAGATAGAACTTATGCTTATCCATTCCACCTATACGGGCACACTTAAAACTGCTTTCATCCTCCAGTCCCAGGTTATACTTTCAACAACTTAAACACAATCAGGAGACTGCCAGTCTAGCTACTTAGACAGATGGGAGATTTCCACGGCAAATGCATTGCTAAGATTATTTCTTCTTTTATTGATTTTTATTGAGCTTTACATTTTTCTTTGCCTCCCTTCCTATTTCTCCCTTCCCCTTTAACCCTCTCCCAAGATCCCTATGCTCTCAATTTACTCAGGAGATCTTGTCTAGTTCTACTTCCCATATAGATTAGATCTATGTAAGTCTCTCTTAGGATTCTTATTGTTGTCTAGGTTCTCTGGGATTGTGATTTGTGGGCTGTATTTCTTTGCTTTATGTTTAAAACCCACTTATGAGTGAGTACATGTGATATGTGTCTTTGTTGGGTCTGGGTTACCTCACTCAAAATGATGTTTTCTAGCTCCATCCATTTTCCTGAAAAATTCAAGATGTAGTTTTTTTTTTTTTTTTTTTTTTTTTTTGCTGTGTAGTACTCCATTGCTGCACCACTAGCACAGCCTGGATGCTGAGACTGGCGAGGGGTGCTGGAATTGAGACAGGGAGGTTTGTTTTCAGGTGGCAGAATAGTAACCTTTATTTTTCCCTGAGCTAAAACCCTTTATACCTCTACTCCTTCTGTGGAAAACCATTGGCCAGAAAGAACAAAAACATCCTTGCCAATTACAGACCACAAGTAAGTTCTGCTGTCGGTCAGGGGGAGTGAGGGCAGCTAGATCACAACACTCCGTTGTGTCAAGGGGCATTTAGGTTGTTTCCAGGTTCTGGTTATGACAAACAATGCTGCTATTAACATAGTTGAACACATGTCCTTGAGATACAATTGGGATATATACCCAAAAGTTGTATTACTGGGTCTTGAGGGAGATTGTTTCCTAATTTTCTGAGAAATTGCCACGCTGACATCCAAAGTGGCCGTACCAGCTTGCATTCCCACCAGCAATGCAGGAGTATTCCCTTTCCCCTACAACCTCTCCAGCATAAGTTGTCATCAGTGTTTTTGATCTTGACCTTTCTTACAGGTGTAAGATGGAATCTCAGATTTGTTTTGATTTGCATTTCTCTGATGAATAAGGATGTTGACCATGTCCATTGCTTTACAGAAGCTTTTCAGTTTCAGGAGGTCCTATTTATTAATTGTTTCTCTAAGTGTCTGTGCTGTGAGGGTTATATTTAGGAAGTGGTCTCCTGGGCCAATGCGTTCAATGCCCAGAGGATATTGTTTGCAGGGATTCTATCTTCTGTTTCTATAGTGTGGAATAATCTGAGGAGTATTGGTATTAGTTCTTCTTTGAAAAATTTTGTAGAATTCTTAGTTGAAACCATCTGGTCCTGGGCCTTTTTTTTGGGGGGGGGGAGACTTTTCTTAACTGTTTCTATTTCTTCAGCAGTTATTGGTCTGTTTAATTTGCTTATCTGGTCTTGATTTAATTTTGGTAAGTGATATTTATCCAGAAAGTTGTCCATTTATTTTATTTTCCAATTTTGTGGAGTACATGTTTTGAAATATGACCTGATGATCCTCTTTATTTCCTCAGTGTCTGTTGTTATGTCTCCCTTTTCATTTCTGATTTTGTTAATTTGGATATTCTCTCACTGCCTTTTGGTTAGTTTGGATAAAGGTTTGTCTATTTTGTTGATTTTTTTCAAAGAACCAACTCTTTGTCTCATTGATTCTTTATATTGTTTTCTTTGTTTCTATTTTGTTGATTTCAACTCTCAATTCGATTATTTCCTACCATCTAGTTCTCTTAGGTGAGTTTGCTTCTTTTTGTTCTAAAGTTTACAAATGTTCTGTTAATTCACTTGTGTGGGATCTTCCCAGCTTCTTTATGTAGGTATTTAGTGCTATAAACTTTCCTCTTCACTGCTATCATTGTGTCCCACAAATTTGGATATGTTGTGTGGTCATTTTCATTGAATTTTAGAAAGTCTTTAATTTCTCCCTTTATTTCTTCTTTGACCCTTTGATGATTCAGGTGAGCATTGTTTAATTTTCATGTGTTTGTTGGATTTTTGGAATTAATATTGCTGCTGAATTCTAGTTTTAAACCTTGGTGATCTGATAAGATACATGGGTTTATTCCAATTTTTTTATATTTGTTGAGGTTTGTTTTGTTACCAAGCATGTGGTCAATTTCTGAGAAGGTTGATAGGATTGTTTCTCAAACACACTGGCATTGCTCTTTTCAATTAATTGTTACCCAGGGTTAACTCCTCATACATGGAGGAATTGGGCTTCACTTAAGAAGAGAGCTGGGAGCATTATGGCAGGCCCAGGCTTCAGGATGATTGTCACCCTGTGTTGCCCTTTGGGTTACCTGTAGTTTGGTGGGGACATGAGCCTAAGACCTTTTTGTAAGTCAGGGTTGTTTCCTTTGTTAGGGAAGTTAAGCCTAAAGGCTGATCGATTCTGATGAACGTTTATATTCACGCAATCCTAAACTCCATTTATCGCTAAGAAGCCTGTTTAGTGCACGTGAGGTTTTAAACGTGGGCCAGAGACTGAAGCTATCTGCCAATATCAAGGAAAGCCACATTGTTTAATATTTAAAGACTTCTTTCTTTTTCTAAATAAGAGTTGAATCTAAATTATATATACAGTATATTTTAAACAAGAGCCAAATCACATATAGAGGATGTTGCAGCAAATTAAAATTTCTATGTGTAAGTTTTAGTTATATGTCCTTTGTTATAAGTTTTAAAGCTATTTTGTTAAAATTTTACAGATTCGTAGGCACATCCAGTGAATTTATAAATCTTGAGGCAGAGTTTACAGCAGTCTTAAGAGATATTTTGAGAGCAGAACATAGAGAAATCACAGAGGCAGCAGATTCTGGAGTGGTACCTTAGAGATAAGAGATGTTTGGAAGTGGAGGGCAGAGCAGGTTTAGATAAGAACGATTTGGGGATCATTTGTCTGTGCAGTTCTAACAATTTGTGAGAACTTGGAAATCAAGTGTGCCAATTTTTGACCATTGCTCTGCACTAAAGGCAAACTGTAATAATAAACCCCGAATCCGTGGAAGAGAGGGACAGGGTCTAAAAACAGAACCTTGCATGGAAGAGGGTGTCCCCGTAAACTTGGAAGGAGGTGCTGAGAGCTGAAACTGCAGGACCTGCAGGCTAGAGAGAATGGTAGTGGTCCTGCTGGGTGGTCTGTAGTACTAGGGGAGGTGAGAGAAAGCGAGGGGGGCGGGAATGGATAGACCCAGACTAGTGCAGCCGAGAGACGTGAGTAGCTGGAATGAGTAAAATGCTTTAGTAAGAGGAATGTCCATCCGGGATATTTCTAAGCAGGATGGGAAACTGGTAAGAGAGAAAAATGTTCCACATCACAGAGGAAAAGCATCCCTTGTTCTTTGACTGGAACTCAGTGTGAGCAAGAAGAGCTTCTTGGCACACCAGTGTGGCTTTGGTAGTAACAGTACACAGAGCAGGTGATGCTGAGTGACAATTACCCAGAAGAGAAGGCGAAGCGCAGGCCAGAGAAAGCAGGTAGAGAATCAGACTCTAGAATTTGGAACCAAATTTTGTGAATGGCAGAAGCCAGCCGAAATATCCATTTAGGAGAGTCAGATCAGCAGCTTGGCAGAGTTCCCCAGAAGGGAGCTCATTTATGCCATTCCCGAGTGTCGGCACCGAATGAATGTTAAAAAAGAAATAAAAAGGAAAAGGAAAAGAAAGGACTATGACTGCTCTAAGGTATTGTGGAGGAAAGGGTTATTGTAGAAGTGTGGGAAAGCATAGCCAGAGGCAGAGACAGGGGCATCTCGGGGAGTCTGGGATGGGCTAACCAGAACAAGCTGTGTCATGTGAGGAGAAGAGGGGAAGGAAGAGGAGAGCAAGGGGAACCAGGTGCAATGGCCTGGAGGCCAACTTTGCTGACAAGATGGCCTCTTATTTAAAATATGATTCCCTTTCCTCTTCTCTTTTTCTTTCCTTTCCCTGTTTCCCTCCATTCTTCTCTCCTACCTCTTTCCTTCTCTTCATCCCTCCCTCCCCTTTTTTCATATTGAAACAGTCTTGCCATATATCACCCAAGTTGCCTTGAATCCCAAGCAACCATCTTGCCTTAGTCTCCTTAGTGCTGGAATTCTAAGTTCGTGCCATCAGGGCTGGCTTTTGGAACATGATAGTCTAGAAGAAACAGGGGAGGGACCCACTTTTCACTGTCAGGATCTGAGGGAAGCCAACAGAACCAGCTGCGGACATTTGAAGTGGGCAGAGAAAGTGCTGACTTGGGCTGAGGGCTGTGGGTCAGGCAGACTGAAAGCTGACTTTGTTTCCAGGGAAAGGAAGAGAAGATCTGGAAGTTTCTAAACATGGGCTTTCTGAAGAGAAAGAATCTTAGAACTCTCCCAGGTCCTGGAGAGAGAATGAGAATTCCCCAAAGTGAGATTTGGGGAGGCTTCAAATAGTAGAACTTGCTTTTCTTGCTATTCTTTTTTAAACAGAAAGAGAAAATGGATTTGCTCCCAACGCTAAGAATGATTTTAGGGGCTCCAACTCCTAAACTGTTCTGGAAAAAAAAAAAAGAAAAAAACCCAAAAAACCAAAAACCTGGATCTTACTTGTGGGTAGACAGCCCCCCCCCCCATCTTTCCTTTCTGCCCTCATTTCATGCCTTTTACGGTTTACAGGTGGGGCACAGGTCTGACCACCAGGTGTTCTGGTAACTCTCGAATCCATCTCTTTATGCTGAGAGGCCTCAGGGTGGAGGCACCAAATACTGACCACTGTTCACCTGGGTTCTATGAGCCTTATTTCATGCCAGGAAAGGATGCGGGGATCTGGAGGTTGTCAAGGTTCCATGAAATCCAAACATGTATCATACCTGTATATTAGGTACTGAGAAATTGCTTTGGCTAAGGAGAACTGGCCTGCAGGGTAACAAAAGGATCGACCTCGGCACCTCTACCTACTTCTGCATCGCTGCTTTCTCTGCAGGCAGCCATGAGAATCACACAAAGAGCAGCCATCCAAAGGCTAGGAAATCCCAATCGTTCTTATTCCCTTTCAAGGCTGTGGGCATAATGATAAATGAGCCATCTTAGCAGCAGTGTGTTGCAGCGTCCTATTCCAGACCCCTAAAAGGCGTCTGATGGTCTGTATTCTTTGTCCTAAGCGTGCAGTCACCTGGGATTGTAGGAAGAACAAGGTCTAGCCAAAAAGAACCTCAGTGGATGAGGGCAATTACAAATGAGGAGTGTACCCTGGAGTGGGTGTAATCATCCCATGTGAACTGGCTTGTTTCCTCAAGCAAGGCACTTCTTGGAACTGCCTTGCAGAACCCAAATTGAGACCATAATTAAGGAGACTCTACTCATAACCAGGACTGCTTCATTGTGCATACTTTCTGCATCCCACCCCAATTCTCCCTCCATTTAACCCTTGAAGCTCATGTCAGTTTCCCAGAGATGAACCTGGGATCATTCCATCCCCCTTTTTGGCTCCCCGTTTTCTATTGTGCCACAGTAATTCAGTATCATTTCTCTATTTTTCCCCCATCATCTATCTCTTTAATGGGAGCATTGAGACTGGTGTTCAAGAACAACTGTTGAGTCTGCGATAACAATCATTTGGGAGATGTAGAAAGGCACATCTGGAGGCCAGTGTGGATGTCAGGAACTGGAAAACACAAAACCAAGTGTAGGTAAGGGTGGTTCGTCTTCATCCTGCTCATCACTTTGTCCGCACTGCCTGAAGCCAGCTGAGAGACAGCGGGACACCTCGGCAGCCGCAAAGTTAATATCTGGAATTGTGTGGCAGCTGTAGCTTTCAGCAAAAATTGAAGAAAAGAAAAATAATTTATAACATTATTCTGCTGTTATTAAATTTAAATGCCCAGCAATGCATAGTGAATGTGCTTACCTTTCTCTCTGTATAGATGTTGGACAGGATTGTTCCTACCAGGAAATGCTAAACACAGACAACCAGTGCCCATGTTGGAGAGAGGGATTTTCCATGGCTGATGTTAAGCTAGTTCTTCTGCTAGGTACTCTCTGGAGGTTTGGTGTCAGAGTTGTGAAAAAACATAAAGAGTAGTTTCAAGTAATAAAACTATCACGAGTGATAGTTTTAAGTGAAAGGAATTTAGAGCACAGGATGTAGGAAGAAGCTTCACTGTGATAGCCCACAGGATGTAGGAAGGAGCTTCACTGTGATAGACCATAAGATGTAGGACGCTTTAGTGTGAGATCTACTTGTTTGCCAAAATATTGATCTGCCAAAGAGGAAGGCAACTATCTGTGGTTCATTCCTAGAGTTTTCATTAGTTAAACTCCTATCACAAGAGGGAAGACTGAAGTATGTTTTAAAATTACTTTCAAAATTATCTATGTATGTGTACATATTATATATGTGTATAAGTATATATATATATTTTGTAAACAGAAATTACATTTATATCATTTAATTCTCATCCCTCTAATTTCTGTATTTCCTAACTTCCTCTCTAATTCCTGGTCTCTTTATTTAAATATATATATATATATAATATATATCATATATACATATATATACTTAATTATACACACATGCTAACAAAATGTAAATACAGCCTGCTGAGTCTTAAAACAAGTTCTAGCCACACACCCTGTCATCCACACCATTGTCACACAACGTTTTCTTCTATTTTGAGCCTGTTTATTCTGCTCTTCCGAAGAGAATTCCTTGCAGTCCTTTGTTCTGTGGGCACAGTGGGCTCTGTTCTTCAAAGTGTCTCCAAGCCCATGGATTCTCCTACACATCATTTACCATTGTGCCCCCGAACTGTCTGCATTCTGCCTTCTCCCGCCCCTCTGGGAAGTGGGGTAGAGGATTCTGTCTCCTGTTGCTCTGGCACAAACTCTCCTTACGAATACTTATGGGCACATAAATAATTAGCGTGTTTCTCCTATTAAATAGACAGCAGTTCATTTCTGGATACCTTCCCAAGGCACAGGCAACCCTCCTTTTGTGCCTTCACTCTAGGGCATTAGACTTCAATGGTTGTTTAGAATTTACGTGTCAGTTCATGGCCCTCCCCAGGTAGTTCTCAAAGCAAAAGGAACTTTAATTCTGAAAGCTTTGGTCCTAGAAGGTCATATGACATAATTGCATTAATGACTGTGTTTGGACTTTTACCAGGAAGACAAATTTTACTTCTGATTTGTGAGAGGCATGTTTTCCATTTAATTACCAGTTGGGAAAAAAAAAAAAAAGGAAGGTAGTGAATGGATAGGCAGGACATTTCTAATGAGCCTTTGCTATTTTCTTATTATATTTTAACAGAGAATTTATTGTTCCCTGAAATTATATTTGCCAGTTTACATAGACTGTGACAGGATGGTGGCAAATTTGAGAACAAAAAAACCTCTCATCAGAGGAATGCAGTCAGGATTTAGATAAGTCTGATCTAATCGGCTCAGCTTTCTGAGAGAACATCTTGAGTCTGTGCTTTGCTTAACATCATATCCAGTCTATGAATCAGCTTCATTCAGATGGCCAGGAAGCTGGGTGAGAGGGGCACACCTTTTCCAGAAACAAGATTCATAGTCTGTAAGTCTGGATGGCTTCATAACAAAATACCAATATTCGAACCACAAATCATTCAGCATCCGTATTTCTACAGAGACACAAATGTTTATCTGATAATTATAGTTTTTCCTTTTCCCAAAGTGATACAAAGAAGTCATTCACGATGCTTCTTTTCTGGAGATCTCTTTGAAGGCAGTGCATTCTGTAACCCTCAGCACTGTGCGAGAAAGGCAGTGGTCTGCGTTATGAGGAAATAAACATGATACAGATAAGGTTTGCTTTCTATTTTATTTGATTTTTTTTTTTTTTTTGCTGAACGTTTAACTGTAACTCCATGTTCCAGTAATAAGTTTTTATAGTTCTAGAAAATTCTGAACTTTGTGTCAATTCTTTTATTATGAGGAATGGTATTAAAGATAATTAATTCTAAGGTGGGTATGGTGGCACACATCTGTAATCCCAGCACGTGGAAGTAGAGGCAGGGTGATCAGAAGCTCAAGACCACCATGGTGGTGTAAAGGAGAATGGCCCCCATAGATTCATATATTTGAAGGCTTGGTTGTTAATTGATGGACTGTTTAGGAAGGATTAAGAGGTGTGGCCTTCTTGGAAAAGGAGTGTCACTGGGAGTGGCTTTGAGGCTTAGATACCTCACTCTAGGCCCAGTTTCTCTCTCTTTCTGCCTTCAATTTGCAGATAAGATATAAGCTTCAGCTACTTCTCCAGCACCATGCCTGCCTACCTGCTGCTGTGTTCCCCACTATCATGGTCATGGACACACCTTCTGAAACTGTAAACAAGCCTCCAATTAAAAGTTTTCTTTTATTAGTTGCTTTAGTCATGGTGTCTCTTCACAGAAATAGAGCTGTAACTGAGACAGTCCTTCTCATGGACGTAGTGCATTTGTAGTCAGCCTGGGCTACATGAGACCTGGTTTAGAAACAAAAAGAAAATCTTGGTTTGGTGATGGCATGCTCTTTCAATCCCAGCATTTGGGATACAGCAACATGAGGATCTCTGTGAGTTTAAGGCCAACCTGGTCTATATAGTAAGTTCTAGGACAGCCAGGATTACACAAAGAGATACTGTCTCAAGAAAAAGGAAAAAAGATGATTAGTTCTGTTTTTAAAGGGAGCAGGAGGGAGAAAAGGGGGTTCTGTGGGCTGTGTGGGTAGGTAATGGGGGGTGATCAGATTAAATTGTTTACATGCACTAAACTGCCAAATAATAAAGAAAAATATTTTCATAATGGCAACAAATCACTTTAGCCATTTTTGGACAGATAATCTTTTGGTTGTAAATACAGTATTAAGAATTTGCAGTTATTTATAGTTATTTATAATCCTAACACAATAGGTAGCTCTCACCTGCTCCACTGTGGGTTAATACAATCTTAAATTATCTCCTTGGTCCCTTTTCTTCCCTTTCCTTACTAGAACCATAGAGAAGACCACATGATAAAATTCGTTATTTTGTTTTGGAGACAAGGTTTCTCAGTATGACAGCCTTGAATGTCCCGGAACTCACTTTAGAGACCAGTGCTGGGGTTAAAAGTGTGAGCCACCATGCCTGGATCAACCAAGCATCACTTACACCCATTTTTCTTCTAAACCTTAGTTTAGTTATAACTTTAACAAAGCCTATGTCATCTCTTAAAACAGTCACAGCACTGTTTTGCATCCCACAAAGAAATGGACTGACAATGTTGCCATGGGAAAAAGCTACAGGGAATGCCATGGAGCAAAACGGAACTATACCCTTTAGAAACAAAATGGTTCAATCAAGCACTTCCAAACACACACACACACACATACACACACACACACACACACACACAAACATACCACTATGCCCATTTTGGTCTGTAGTTTCAGAACTAGCTAGCAGATGCCTTTACAAGTTCTCAGAATCATGAAGGACAGCCTTTGCTCACCCATATTTGCATGATAAACGGTTCAGGCCCACTCACCTTCTCTATTACTAACTGTTTTTATCATGGTTGTTAGTTTCCAGGCCACAGTTTCTGCTGTGGTGGCACTTCGGGTGTGGGCTTCACAGCTTCTGCATTAAGAGGAGACATGTCAAAGAAAGCTCTGAGGCTGCCAGGAACATTTGCTGTTCCATGGCCCCGTGATTGGCTTCATTTCACGTAATCTTTCTTCAATTCTGTCTTCAGATTATCTGCATCTTCAATTTCTATTTTTTATCTTATACTTTATGTAAGAAAAGGGTTTATACATACACATATGCATATATAATATATATAAATAATATATTATTTCTCAAAACAAAACATTGTTCTCAATGCAGTAGCCATGTGAGAAAATAATTCTATTCATTTGGAAAATCTTTATTTGTTACCATGCCAGCACACCGTCCCTTCAAATGCCTATTTGCACAGACTTTTGCCTGTTGCCAGGCATTTGTTTTATACCTGTAATTACAAATTCAAGGCCAGCCTGGGCAGCTAAAATCACTAAGAAGATTTCTATTTGTCAAAATGAATAATACAATTGTATCTAGAAGTGTAATAATGAAATTGGAAAAGCCACACTAATGCCATAAAATAAATCACTTTAATAATTAATATACATAAATAGTTCATGGTGGAAACAATAAAGTAAAATCAACTCTGTACTATCACAAATTTACAAAATTTTAAAAATATATTTATCGTCTTACATTCAAATAATGGTGAAAAACTGAAGGCTGTATTTTTTTTCTGAATGAGTTTCCTTTTATATTTTATGAATATACATAATATAACAGTGATTTACGGCATGACAGTGCTTAGTAACTTTAAAGAATTGGAATACAATTCTTACTTAGAAATTAATTAATCAAACTAATTAAAATCATATGCATAACTTTTTTTTGAAAAATAAATTAGGCACTTTCTCCTGAAATTATTGTCCTATTAAAGTGTTTAAGGTATAGTTACATTCATTTCTGGCAATGCTCAGACGTTATCTGCTGTTGCTTTAAGTAGGATGAGGTGAGGTGCAAGCTGTTCACTAAGAGAAGCGGCAAAGACAACACAATGTAGAATTAGTTTAAAAGCCCAAATTGCATATGATACAGATAAAAATTTTCTCTTAAAAAGACTGTTTTTAGGCCTTTGAGGTAACACAGTCTTTGACTGTTATCAAATGTCATTTCTAACCATGTTACGCTGTGATTTCCATCCTCTATAGGTCGCCGTCCCTATTGCGATTCAAAGCATTCTGATTTATCAACTGACTAATATGGACAGGACAGAGAGAAATAAATAACTGCACTCTGCTCTCTGTGTGGCCCACAGAAGCAATGCCTTTGGCACGCAGGAAGATAGTTTGGTCCACACTGGCAGCCAGGTGCCAGAAGCCGCTGGCAGAGAGCAAAATGAAAATACGCCCAAGGGGACTGGCAGTGGTATTTCTGAGGCAAATTCTTTGAATTACCTAGAAACCAGGCGATTTAAGCTTAACCAAGTCAGAAAGTCTTGCATTCAGCCGGCAGTAACACTTGGGTGGTATTTTGTAGAAGAGTGTGCGGCCGGTTGTTTTCTCGTCCTCGCTTTACTTTTCTTTTGCTTGTTTTCTTTTGCCTTGGTTTTGTTTGTTTTCTTTTTCTTGTTTTCCTCTTTATACCACGGGCCCCAGACTCCTCCGTTGAGTCGAGGGTTGCTTCTGGGATCCTTCGGGGGATACCTGACTGGCACGGCCGTCTTGTTGAACTGTGACAGCCTCCGCAGCAGCTTCTTCACGATGCCAGGATACCGGCTGGAGAGGTCCACCCTCTCGTATGGATCAGCGGTGATGTTGAAAAGCCAGATGCTTTTGCCAGTTGACAAGGTAATCCTCTCGTTGTGCCATCGGTTTGGGCCCAGATTGCTGAAAGCCTGAGGGGGGACCCAGTCGCTGTAGCCAGGATTTCCTGTGAGCAGCTTCCAGTGTTGCACCCGGATGGCTGATTGGATTGCCGTGTTCCAGATTCCATAGCCTGCTGCCCAGGAGCCATTTTTCGCCTTGGTGTAAATGGGGTCAATGTTGTGCAAAATATCCACTCGGGGTGAACGAAGACCTTCACTTATCGTCTCCCAGATATCGTATCCATCCAGCTGAATGTCTTCATCAATCTGCCCTTCCGCCAATGAAATCAGGGTTGGGTACCAATCTGTGATGTGCACAAGTTCCTTACACACCGTTCCCTTGTTTTTCAGAAGTGGACTATGCACAAAGCCAACTGCCCGGATGCCCCCTTCCCAATATGTTCCTTTACTACCTCTGAGAGGCCAGTTACTTCCTCCTGCTGTGGGCTGTCCGCCGTTATCTGAGGAGTATATGATAATGCTATTGTCATAGAAGCCATACTGCTTTAGAGCCAGGGTCACATTGTGGATCGCTTCATCCAAGCATGAGAGCATGGCTGCGTACCTCCTCCTGTTTATGTTGATGATGGATCGGTAGTGTTCAAAATACCTGCCAGGAGCCTGTAGTGGTGAGTGCACAGCTTGGTAAGCAACATATAAAAATATAGGTTTGGCGGGGTCATGGGAAGCTAGGATTTGCTGCACTCTCTGAGTATACATCTGTGTTGAATATATGCCATTGTCATAGTCCCAAGCAGCGTTATCATTTTCATATAAGTCATAGCCACACATCCCGGGGCTGTCACATTTGTAGTGGGTATAATAATCTCCACTTCCCAAAAGGGAGCCAAAGAAGGTATCAAATCCTCTCTTGGTGGGCATGCATTCTTTCCTGTAAAACCCCAAGTGCCATTTCCCAACCATATGAGTTGAGTAGCCGACCTCCTTCAGCTTTTGAGGTAGGGTTGCGTTGTCTAGAGGTAGACAGTTGGGTTGGGTAGGTCTGATGATAGAATGCTGGAGTCCCGTGTGGATCTGATACCTTTAAGGGAAGAGTAAACATCTTGTCAAGGCAGGGTAAAAGGGAAATTCTTTATACAGATGATTCTAAAATTATAAAGTTTCTCTGAAGATCAACTCAACCTCAAAATAGATAAGATCAGCTCTACTCTCGTTCCAAAGCTTTAATTTGGCTTCATGCTTAACAGGTGAAGTACATTTTCAGCACTTTGGCAACTAAGATTTTTACCACTTATCTCAAAGTCTTTTTAAAGTCCTTACAAGGGAATGAACGACTATGAAATTTAGTCTTTTAATTACACGACGGAGTGCTAGTAAGAGAAGGATACACAGAATTGGAGTCTTATATGTCACAGTAGCTTCTGAGAGCGTATGTTTCAAACTAACTCTTATGTTCTAGAACACAGGCAGAATTATTATGAAATAGTCTCCCGGTAGCTTGTCAAACATCATTTCACACTTCACCCCTGACCTGTTGGATCTCTGACAAAGGAAGTGGCTTTGGCTGCTTCTAACAAACCTTGGTGTTTGTAGCTAGTGTTGGCAACAGTTCTTCCAGTGCCACAGGAAGTAAATGTGCTTCTGTTGGCCTGTGTCTCCCCTGCCACCATCAATAAATCACTTGGAATGGAATCTAAGAAAGCAAGGTAACCTTTCTATATTAAAATGACAAGGAAGCTGGTTTCCAGAATTTTTTCCCTACACGTTTTCCCAAGAGATTTCCCCTGAGAATTGGTTGCTATCATATTAAACATGTGAGCTTCATGTGAATCCCTTTACACCTGACTTTCCACAGGGCAGGGAACCCTGACTGCTCTTTGGACTGGAGAGGGAAGGGGAGAGGAATTGGGGGAGGGGGAGGAGGGTGGGAGGAGGGGGAGGGTAATGGGAGGCTGGGAGGAGGCGGATACTTTTTTTTTTCCTTTTCTCAATAATAAAAAAAAGGAATTGACAGAAGTTATTGCATATTCCCTAAATAACTTTTAAAGTACAACAGAAACACAAAGGCTATAAAAACAGTTAGGTGAAGGTGTTAAATGTGAAGGTGTTCTCGGAATCAAATGAATTGTGAAGAGGAAAACTAAGACAGAAAACCCAAAGTTGGGCTGGGAGATGGTTCGATGGGTAAAATGCAAACCTGAATTTAGAGACTCAGAAGCCATATAGGAAAAACTGGGCATGGTGGCTTTTGTCTGTAACCCCAGCAAAGGCGGGGCCAGGCAGATCCCTGGAGCTAAGTGGCCAGTCATCTAGCTGATTCACTGAGCTCCACAGAGATGCACACACATAGACCTCCCAGAACACACACACACACACACACACACACACACACACACACCCTCCCAAACAGACACCTTTTGTCCACAGTGATGTATTCTGCAAGGGTGACATGTCTTATATACTTTGGGTGACTAGTCTGATTTGTGTTTAAATGCCTAGCAGGTAATGTCATGCAAGTGTGAACTTTTGAGTATTGATGGCACATGTATGCTGATGAGTTAGTCGGCACTGGTGACGACTTCTCACTCTTCAAAGCTGCTTTTGCATCTGCCCTTTACTCTACTCATCGTTAGTAGTTAGCATGTCCCAGCAATCGCGGTCACGGGAACTTAAGATGGATATACTCATAAAGACCTTTCACAAGTGTTGTTACACATCCAGTTCAGAAGGTCTTCTTCATAATTTTGGTCTAGTTTAGGATCCATAACAATCACTTGTCATGAAGTGACTACCAATGTAAACTTGGGAAAAAAAACTGAAAGGGGAGAAGTGTTTATTTGTAAAAATTTTAGCAACAATTCACAGGGATACATTATTAAATAAATAGTTATCATACAAAGATCTTATCCTTAATCTAAATGGTTATTTAATTGTTCAAAAGGCTAAAAATTTTAAGTTTTGTAATTAAATTGATTATTTTTCACCTAATGGTAAAGTAAAACGATGATTATCAAAATATAAAAAATGTTATGGGTTGGGGAGAGGAGGGAAGGGAAAATAGAAGAGCGGAGAGGAGGGGAGAGGAGAGAAAACTGCTTTCAGGAGATGGTGTAATGTTGGCAGATCAATGAGAGTCCCAGGGACACTAGTGAACCAAGAGGCTTCTGCCGCTCTGGAAGGTAGAACAGTTTCCATGTTGGGAAATGTAGACTCAATAACATAAAGGCTTGTCATCAACTCATAACAAATGAGAGATTCCTCAAGTTGGTTTCTCTATTGGTAGTTCTGAGACTCAGACTACTGTTGAGTTGGGAAAAGAATGTGGGTCACTGTCAGGTGCTGACATCTGACATAGCTGAGTTTGGATTTCCAGTTACCTGTGAGACTGGGGGCAGACATTAGCTCTGATCTTCAGTTTTCTCATCAGAAATATCTGAGAGATATTGGGCGTGGTAGGCCCTGGAGAGGAGCATGGAGTCTAGGTTAAGGAGAACAGTTTAGTAAATGGCAACTGTCACTGTGCCTACCCCAAAGTGTAGAGTGCTATGTTATGACACATTTGTAGAAAGTTTTACAGATTTTCTTTCAAATGTCCAATTGCACCACATCCTCTGTACTGCAGTGAGGGCAGCTCACAATCTGTGTCTTCATTTCATGACCGGGAAAGCAGATGGGCAGAGAGCTTTGGTGTTTTCTGTTTTGCTTTGTATTTTTCAAATGATTTTATTGAACTATATATTTTTCCTCTGCTCCCCACCCTTCCTTCCCTCTTCCCTTCTACTCTCTCCCGTGACTCCCATACTCCCAATTTACTCAGGAGGTCTTTTCCTTTTCTCCTTCCTATTTAGACCCATGTATGTCTCTCTTAATGACCTCTTTGTTGTCTAGGTTCTCTGGGGTTCTGGACTGAAGGATGCTTTTTCTTTGCTTTATGTCTAAAGCCACTTATGAATGAGTACATATTATATTTTCTTTCTGGGTCTGGGTTATCACACTCAATATGTTTTTTTCTAGATCCATCCATTTGCCTAAAAATCTCAAGATGCCATTATTTTTTACCTCTCAGAAGAGAAAGTGGGATGCACACTAGAATGTATTGACACAGGAGATCACTCTCTATATATAGCCACAGTTGCACAGACAGTTAGAACAACAATTAATAAATGAGACCTCCTGAAACAGAGAAACTTCTGTAAAGCAAAAGACACGACCAATAAGACAAAACGGCAGCCTACAGAATGAGAAAAGATCTTCATCAACCCCACATTGGACAAAGGACTGTTCTCCAAATTATACAAAGAACTCCAGAAACTTGACATCAAAAGAACAAATAATCCAATTAAAAATGGAATAAATTTAAACAGAGAACTCTTAACAGATGATTTCAAAGGACTGAAAGATGCTTAAAAAAATGCTCAACATCCTTAGCCAAAAGACAAATGAAAATCAAAACAACTCTGAGATACCATCTTACACCTGTCATAATGGCCGAGACCAGATCACTGATGACAGACTCTTCCAGCTAGGATGTGGGGTAAATGAAATACCCCTCTATTGCTGGTGGTACAACAAACTTGTACAGCCACTTTGGAAATCAGTATGGCAATTTCTTAGAAAATCAGGAAACAATCTACCTCAAGACCCAGCAATTCCATTTTTGGGTATATACTCAAAGAAAACTCAATCCTACCACAAAGACATGTGCTCAACTATGTTTATAGTAACATTATTTGTAATAGCCAGAACCTGGAAACAACCTAGATGCCCCTCAACTAAAGTATAGATCAAGAAAATGTGGTACATTTACACAATGGATTTGTGGTGTTTTTATGAATCGCCTTAACTTCCCATCAAGCTGTGATACTGATTTTGGAGTAGCATCACTAAGTCTGTTACTCACTCAGTGTTTTAAATTATTAGTTACTGTGAATACTTCTGAAAACATCCAGGGGCCATTGAAAGTGAACCAGATAGTGAGGCTTACACCTATCCCAGAAATAATTGAGAAAAAATTTGAAGTAGATAAATGATTGAGCATTTTGGGCAGGACCCATTTGGGCAAAGGAAAAAGAAAGTGCTGCTGTCCTACATCGCATGTCTCCAGGCCACCCCCACACGTGCCTTCTTCCCTTCCTAAAGTTTTGCTATTTCCTAGGGTGTCCCAGTCAAGACAGCACTAACAGTGGAGGCAACTTAAAGGTACAACTCCTCCTGCCCCAAGACCAAGTGGTGATGGAAACAGTGCTTGCCAGTCATTTGGAAAGCAAACTGCTGTTTCCCTTTGTTCTTTCTCTGGTCAAGAACGTTGGTAGATTGTTTTAATTGAGAACAGGAAGGGGAAGAAATACTTGCCTGACTATTTGGGATGAACATGACTTTCACCTGACTTGCACATGACAGCAGCAACTATCTGGAAGATTATTTCAGGCTATCCGCCATTTTTCTATAAATATGAGATAGGTTCAACTACAATAAAAATATATAAAAATAATTATAATGACTGAAAATTATTTCTGTTAGAATTGCAACTAGTTTAATGAGTATAAGTGAATCCAAGGAATTAGATCCCTTTTACTATAAATTCAATAAACTAAGAGACAGAGTCCCACATTGGAGCACCAGACTACAACCCCAAGGTCCAAATCAGGAGCAGAAGGAGAGAGAGCACGAGCAAGGAACCCAGGGTCATGAGGGGTGCACCCACACACTGAGACAATGGGGGTGTTCTTTCGGGAACTCACCAAGGCCAGCTGGACTGGGTCTGAAAAAGCATGGGATAAAAATGGACTCACTGAACATAGCGGACAATGAGGACTGCTGAGAACTCAAGAACAATGGCACTGGGTTTTGATTCTACTGCAGGCACTGGCTTTGGGGGAGCCTAGGCTGTTTAGATGTTCACCTTACTAGACCTGGAAGGAGGTGGGAGGTCCTTGGACTCCCCACAGGGCAGGGAACCCTTACTGCTGTTCGGGCTGATGAGAGAGGGGGAGTTGTTTGGGGGAGGGGGAGGGATATGGAAGGCAGTGGTGGGGAAGAGACAGAAATCTTTAATAAATAAATTAATTAATTAATAAAAGAATGAAAAAGAAAAATAAGATCTAAAATATTAATACAAAAATATGTGTGTGCTGCAACCTAAGAACCACACAAGTTAGGTACCGAGTAAGGGACCAAGAGGATAAGAGGATCTCCCAAGGGAGGGGACAAAGAATTTAGTGCTATGGAAAGATAAAGTAGAAACTGGAATAGGAGGGCTAAACGAGGAAGGGGATGGAAGAGCAGTGTAAAGGAACAAATATGGAGAGGAAGAACTAATACTAAAAACCCTTTCAAAAGCCATATGTGTACCTACTATGGTAGAAGTATCCTAATTTATATACATATATGAAATCTAAATGAGATCACCAAAATGAGGGATATAATGCTCCAGCTTGATATCTTATTCCACCAAGTAAAACCACCAGTGGCAAGAATGAGTTACATGTGTGGAGTCATTGACCAAAGTGGTCCCACGGACTCCCTTAACATCCCAGGCTAAGGTCAAGGCTATTGGCTGCTCAATAACTACAACCTGACACCAAGTCCCTGTTGCTGACTACAACACTTATTCATGTTATCAACTACAGAGAGGTCAAGCTGATTCCTAATGGATGCTTTACACCTGCTGATAAGTGTTCACGGTTCTGTAGGGACTCTGTATGTTACTGAAAGAAAAAGTTCATCATCACTACAAACCCTGTGATCTACAACAGTGACCTTCCTGCAAGATATACTGGTACAATATGCAATGAGAGTAACCAACAGAAAGTTCCATTTGACTGTGTCTAAGATCGAGTCCCTGCGGTGGAATGCATGCTCGACATTGCTAAAGTGGCTAAGAGCCTGAAACTAGATGGATCATGAACCCTGGGGGGAGCCTAATACTATTATTTTGCTAAAAAACATAGCAATAAAATGATTCCCAGTGGTATTGCTATACCCATTGATTAATGCCTTGTTTACCCACTCTCAAGAGAAGCTTCTTCTTGCAGTAGATGGTGCATGGGTGTCTGTCTGTCTGTCTGTCTGTATGATATGTGTTAAAATACCATTGAGTTTTTTTGTGTTAACTGTGATTAATATATAAGTGTGTATTATTTATAGATCATAACTTGAAAGTTTTCATCATCTATGTTAAATAGAGAAAATACTTTTGAAATACAGTGGACTTTTTTTGTCCCTCTGCCACGGAAAGAAACTTTGATAAAACATGAAGTGAATCAGGCATTAATGTCAACTCTGTTAAAAACAATGGCCATCACTTGTCTGTCAATTTAAAAGAAACAAGCTAAATGAATCTTTCATCTTGGCAGAAGAACATATGAGGAAGTTTATAATCTTTCAAAAATATTAATTTGTATTACTAAGTATTAGATATTATAATTCAAAGAAATTATATTAAAAGAGAATGCATTCTTGCTTGTAAATATAGGCTCAATTATTATTTGTTATTGCACATTTAATTTACATTTATTAATGGCATATGAAATGAATCCCAATAGTTTTTATTAACATTTTAGATCTTTTTTCTTTTTCACTATTATGTTTTCTCTTTTTGTTTATTGAATTCAAGAATTCATAGTTAAAGGGATTTAATTCCTTGGATTCATTTATAGTCCTTAAAGTTATTGAATATTTTTTTGATTTTTCAAGACAGGGTTTCATTGTAGCTTTGGAGCCTGTCCTGGCACTAGCTCTCGTAGACCAGGCTGGCCTCGAACTCACAGAGATCCTCCTGCCTCTGCTTCCCAAGTACTGGGATTAAAGGCATGCTCCACCACTGCCCAGTTTAACTGAAATTTTTACAGAAATATTTTTCACTTATTATACTTATTTTTATATATTTTTACCATGCTTGAAACTATCTCATATTTATAGAAAAATTGCAAGGATAGTCAGAAATGCTTTTTTTCTTGAACCATTTTAAAAGTTACTTGACACTTGTTCAGTACAAATTAATTTTAATATGAGGGAAACAGATATAGGAGATTGTATTTTATAAATCAAGTAACAGATATTCATAATGCACAAAACATAATTAATATTACATATTGAAAAATGTATTCATTTATCACTTGCTTTCATGGACTCTGCTGTCTCACAAAATAATTCTATTTATAGGCTTTAATTTCATCTTTCAGTTAGTTACACCCTGGAGGGTGGTGCAGTTGGCTGGGAGTATCACAAGAGAAAGACTAATTTTTCATCTGGTGAATGAATGGATAAATTACTCACTTAACACTCATTTTCCTACTATCTCACAGACACAGTGCTTACTTTGGGGGCCACAGAGATAATTAAAATGGTCTCTGCTCTCAAGATGTTCAGTTTAGTGGATGAGAACAAAAGCAATTAGAGGACCACCTGATTAGCAGCAAGCACCCCCAGCTAAGAGTCAAAGGATTCCTTAAGTGTTTCCAGGTGGGATTGGAGACCACTCCTTAGGGACTGTGTTTAGAAATTCAGTACAGATGGAGTATCTGGAGATGCTGATCAGAGACAAGTATCACAAGCAGTGGGAAGAGTACAATAAAGCACACTGTCATGGGGACCCGCATCTGAGACAGGTCATTCAAAATGAAGCATCATCCAGGTGAGGGCTCAAAGAAAAATGAATGTTTCAGTAACAGGGGCAGAATGCAGGTATTAAAGCGTGGCCCTCTGTGGATGAATCACTTGGAATGTAAAAGATTCACACATGTCTTGATGCATTGCAGTGCAGAGCAAACCAATTTCATGTAGGTCATGGGCAGGCACAGCAGTGCTGCTCCAAACAGAATGCACAGTAAAACCTTTGCATTAGGAAACTCACTGAGGTGGTAGTGAGGACAGAGTCTAATGAAACAAGGCATAATTGTGAATATTCCCTCTAGTCTAAGAGATAAACAATGACAGCAGAAACAGAATGGTTAAGCGAAGGTGAGATACAATGTTTGAGTTTATGGAAGACTCTGGATAGGGATATAAACTCTGGGTGCGAGCAAGGGAAACAGAATGGTCTAAGCCAGAACACACTGGGTGTAAGGAGGTTTCTTGCAACCCAGGAAGATGCATAGGAGTGAAATGGAGGGCGGTGAGTCCTATTGGTATTGCTAGAAGTACTTAGAAGAGAATTATTTGCCTCAGAGGTAAGACAGAAGCAGGGGAGATTCGAGACTCATTAGCTTGCAGGCGTAGTTCATCAGATCATGTAGAGACAGAATGGAGGCCGAGAACCAAATTTGGAGCCCGGATAATACACACACACACACACACACACGCACGCACACACACACACACACACACACACACACACTCACGACTGGGAAACCCCGGATAATACACACACACACACACACACACACACACACACACACACTCACGACTGGGAAACCAAAGTAAAGAAATAAGAATTAGACATCTGTCCCAGATGTGGTGATATCTGCCAGGAACCCTAGCATTTGGATGGTGGAGAAAGGAAATCAGGAGTTCAACATCAGCTTCTAGCACACAATGAGTTTAAGGCTAGTCTGGGCTCCTCATTCCCCCAGGAAAATGGTAAAGAATAAATATTAGAAGCTTCAAGCGCTGGGTGATACTAGGACACAACAATATTTGATAGAAAGCCCTGAGAGTGGAGTCTTGGCACAGAGCCTTACAGCCACCATGCTGAGCATCACTCCTGTTGGCAGGACACAGGAGTGGAGAGAACAGGGCCTAAGTCAGCCCGCCATCTTGAGGAGAGAATGCCAGTAAAATTCATTTAATTTGTGTCCTCTTTTTCCCATTCTCTGTTAAATGCCCATGAAGAGGGAGAGAGGACGCATTCACAGTTGCTCATCCAGAACGAGAAAATTCATTTAAATTGCCAGAGATGGAAATTTAACCAAGGTTCAAAGCTCCAAATACCACCACGCTCACTCCACAGGCTGTTATGGAAAGCTTTGCTGCCGTAGCCTAAGGAAAAGTCGGAAGCCCTAGGTACAGTCCCCCAGCCTGTGTTAGCTTTGCTTCTCAGTCAGAGAGCAGATGCCCTTGAGTTCAGCTTTCTCTTTCACAGATTACTTGAACAAGGGCGGCAGCCAGCAGTTTCTAAGCCACATCGCACACAAGAGTCCCTCTTTCACGGCAGACAGACACATTCAAACAGCCTGGTGAGTGACAAGCACTGAGTGGAGCCTCTTGTGTTACCCAAGTGGGGTTATCCCTAGGAATTCCATGGTAAGGAGCCACAAGAACGAGTCAAATAACAGGCAGCATGCCTCGGCAACACACAAAGATTTAGCTCATTTTAGGGTCCATCAATGTCACTGCAAGGAAAGTACGGTGTTGATGACAAGCTAGAACATTTAAGAAACAATGAAACAGTTTTTTTATTCTTTTACCACATCAACAATCTTATTAACTTAAACCTCATCCCTTTGGATGTTGGAGTTTGGAGTGTGAAATTGTAAACCAGTACAAATTAAATATTGTCACTCAGTTTTAGTTAGTGCTAATTTGTGAGAGTTTGTAATCAAGGAAGAAATATAATTCAACACTTAATTTTCATACTTAAAATATAAAGAAGAGAGTTACTATCAAATATTTTGATTATTCTTTTGTGATTAGCTATTGTTCTGGTTTAATAATGGCCTGTGTAGTACAGTATTGTCCTATCTAATCTTATTTCTGTCTTCTTACACTTCACCTAATATATAGGCATGTTTTTTTTTTTTTTTAAATATTTATTTATTTATTCATTCATTCATTATGTATACAATATTCTGTCTGTATGTATATCTGCAGGCCAGAAGAGGGCACCAGACCTCATTACAGATGGTTGTGAGCCACCATGTGGTTGCCGGGAATTGAACTCAGGACCTTTGGAAGAGCAGGCAATGCTCTTAACCACTGAGCCATCTCTCCAGCCCTATATAGGCATGTTTTATAGGTACTTGATATTATAGGTACTTGATATAAGCAACGGTAGATTTAGCTCTCATCAATCACTGTTATATTTTCACTAGGGTGACTGCAAACTTTAGACACATACTCCTATCTTATAGAAAACAGAAATTATGGTATCAAATGTTTTAGGATGCCATGAAACTATGTAATATAAAATTGAATTGGAAAGCTCTACCTAGTGATGGAGCTCCATGTGATTATATAAAGCAATTTTCTTTAATCAAAATTCCCTTCCAGTGTGCTCCATGGAAGAATACAATTTGCTGTACATACAAAAACTGTGGGATGAAACAAGTCAACTTGGCACCCAGATATTTCATTCCCCTGTATTCTAGATAGTTTCTGAGAGTAATTTTAGGTGAGATTGACTTAAGTCAGTTGACTATGAATAAATCAGATTACCCACGGCAATCTGTGGGTCTCATGGAATCAGTCCAGACACTTGATGGAAAAAGTGAATCTGTCTTGAAAACAGAATTCTGCCAGCAGAACACCTTTTGACTTGAACTGCGGCATCACCCCATCCTTCCTGTGTCTCCAGCCTGCTGGGTGCCTGTTTATCCTATGGATGCTGGGATTGTGGCAGCCACAAGGTAATTACTTAAATCATTCCCCATCTATCCTATTTGTTCTGCTCTTTATAGAATTTTTACTAATGCCATCCTGAGAGAGAAGCCTTGTAGCCCCACCAGAGACAGACGCTGGAACTTTACCCAGTAAGCCACAGCCTCATGGCAATACACAGATTAATGGAGACGGTTTAATTTAAAATGTAAGAGTTAGCCAGGAATATACTTATGCTATTGGCCAAACAGTATTACAAATAATACAGTTTCTATGTGGTAATTTTGGGGCTGAGCAGCTGGGAACAAACAAGCAGCCTCCTACAACAGAGACTGAAGCCAAAAGTCAAAGTTCCCGAAGCCAGCTTCCTCTCTTTCTATTTTGACAATGTTCAATCACTTAGAGGATCTTCTAAAATTGAGGCTAGCTTCCCTACAAACAGCACAAACATGTAGGCTGCTGTTTGGGGTGTGTGAGAAGAACAGCATCACAGACTCCAGAAGAAGCTAAAGCTATTCCCTTCAAAAGTTATACCTCAAAAGTAACTGAATGAGGGAAGAATGTGGACATATGTCACAGGCATTGGATGGATGCATCTACTGTTTACTAACAGTAACAGTCACACTTCCTCCAAAACGAGTGTGCAATGAAAGGTGAGGATTGGTAACCTAGAAAGGGGAACCAGGGGGACACTGTTAATGTTTGTGTTCCCCGAGTGCTCAGTAGTTCAGCTGCATTGGCTTTCAGACCCTCATTCTGTCTAGATGCTATGACAGGTATTCGGTTAGTAATCTATAAACTGGATATAATCACATCAAGGTGGCTATAAAGCAAAAAACACAAAGATTAAAAATTGTATGTATTTCATAATTCTTTTAAAATTTCTCTTTCAAGGCTATTATTTCATACATTGCATATTTATATGTGTTTTCATTTGTAATTCTTGCTTACATAACTATTCACATATACATTAGAGACATATATGTTACAGATATGTGCTAGAAATTCTTTCATTCAAAGGTATTTGTTCTTATGAAACTGCAAAACACTTGACTCAAGCATCTTCATTAGTTCTAAGCTTACTGAATAGGGTTTTGCTTATAAACTCCTCCCATTCATTTGAGATACTATGGTTATGAAAACACAATAACATTCTCTACAAGGTAAAAACTTATGCTTCAGATTGACAAATAAGCAATCGCCTATAAATGGGCTTGCCTTGTGAATCTGGCTACTTAAGGTCCTGTGAAAGATATCTGTTTTTGCTTAAGTTTCTAAAATCCAAAAACTAGCCCATGAACCATGAAAATTGAAAAGTAAAATAACACACGATAGTACCAACATTTAAGTATTGCTTTCTAATACTAATTTTCAACATGGTTCACATATGTATTTGATTCTACTAACTGTTGGAAATATCCGTCCAATAAAGTCTAAGTAAATAAATACATGCAGCAGCAGAAACAGCTAAAGGCTCAGCCTTTACAATTTTGAAACAGACCCATGTTCAACAGGATGGACTTTCAACTTTGCTCTCTGCTTTGACCAAGGGTAAATGCAAATAAAAGGGGAAAGAAATTAACAATGATATAATAAAAGAAAAACAAAGGCAGACAAAAGTGAAGCCAACTGACAAACGGGCCCAAAGGTACTAGATTGCCAGAATTTTTTTCAACAAATGTCAAAGAAACAATTTTTACCTAGTTATGAATAACTTTTGGATTTTGAAGTGAGAAGAGGTTAAATGGCTTTCCTGTGAGGAATATTAACATATGCAAACAAACTGTCGTGCTATGGGGATGGGAACATTTGTAAAAAAAAAAAGCATTAACTGTCAAATAAATAAAAATTAAAATAAGCCTGAAATGCGGGAGATATCTTCATCTGGAAAATATTAAATTGTAATTTTACTTCCTAATTTAAGAAAAACTGAAATATAAAAGACGGGAAATTATTAGTCTTAATCAAGAACCATTGATAGTAACTCACAATAAACCAACAACCCAGAATGGAGCTGAATTTTATTGGCTGCCAGGAGCTGCCAATCAAAGATGTACCAGCTCTACTTCATTTCAGTCAGAAATTTCTCTCAAGAAAACAACATCAAATATTGGTGAGGATGAACAGAAAAAGTGACACTTATTTATTGTGTGTGAGAGTGTAAATTAGTCTACCATCTAGAGACATTAGCATGGAGGTTCTTTGAAATATATAAAATAAAATTATTAGGTGGTTTTCGCCCATATTGCTTATCGGTATATACTCTAAAGAATCAGTCAGTTCACTGTAGAGAAAGATACACACTCACGCCTATCATGACACTATTAACAATAGCTAAATAATTATGGTAATTTTAGGTATTCATGTGAACCAAAAATATGAAACATATTCTCCCTACACACACACTACACACACACACACACACACAATGGAGTTTTAATCAATCTTAAAGAAGAATAAGACTAATGCATTTGCAACAAAATGGATAGAACTGGAGGTCATTGAATTAAGGGAAATAATGCAGACTCAGAAAAGTAGGGATTGCATTTTTTTCTGATATGTAGAACCTATGAAAAAATAAGTATAGACAAAGGGGCGCAAAAGTAAAACAGGAGCTACTAGATAGATGGCAGTGGGTTCAGCTAGCATGGCTGCAACCGTAATGAAATGTGGCCCCTTGACTGCCCTAGAGTAATTCTGTTCCAGCTGGATATTTTTCACGCATGCTCAAATTATATGGGTGATGTGTGTATCTTCACATCAAACCTGGTATCAGGAATGTACTTGACTCTGATATTACAATAAACTAAAAACCAGGTACATAGTAGGTTGAATGAAGTCACCTAGATCCAAACTCCAGAGATCCTACTGGTCTTGCTGCCCCCTAGGACCGTGCTTCTGTTGTAAATTTCCAACAAACTCTGCTCTGTATAATCTAGGGCCAGTCTGCCTCTTGGCAGAGCTGTTCAGGAGCAACGACTACAAACAGAATTCATCAGAAGGTCAGAAGGAAGGGAAAGGAGGGAGGAAAGGAGCCAGGAAATATCTCAGAGAGGAGAACAACTTGATATTACTTAGACAACTGGCAATTATCTAATTTTCAGCCTCAATGTTGTTGCTAAGCAGAATTTGAGAATAGATATATTTTTTAACTAATTAGCACTCGTACTTGGGCCAGAAAATTAGTTCAGCCAGAGTACTACATCCATCATAACCAGGCTCCAGCTGAATGTTACTTAGTGTAGACTTAGATTCTAAGGAACTGAAGGGGAATGGAGGAGGCAGGAAATTATCTCTCTTACAGAAAATGAAACAGCATATCTGCTTGAGAACATGATAACAACATGTGTGAAATGCTGGAATCACGATGACAACCTAGATGTGACACAAACTCACACAAAACATTCCCTAAGCAAGAGTTTTCTTTTGTAAACTGAGTCAGTTTAGGCTAAATTCCCAGTCCATTAATTTGTAAATGGCTCGAGGTAGAGTTTTCTGGTGAATGTTAAATATTTTCACATTTTGAAAATTTTATTCCATTTTTATTTATTAGCTTTTGTTCATGCATAACTTATGCTTGCATTTGTATGTGGCTGTTAATGCTGTGGAGGATGCAAGAGGACATTGGGTGTCCTGCTCTGTCACTCTGCCCCTTCCTTCCCCAGGAATGGATCTCTAAATGAACTTGAATTAGGATGGTGGTGTGGGAGGTCCTTCTATCTATGTGTTGCGTTTATTAGGTAATGAATAAGGAAACTGCCTTAGCTTGCTCATAGAGCAAAGTACAACTAGGCTGAGAAAACTATACTGAATGCTGGGAGAAAGAAGGCAGAGTCAGAGAGAAGCCAAGAAGCTGCCACCAGGGACAGACATGCTGAAATTTTGCCAGTAAGCCACAGACACTTGGTGATACATAGATTAATGGAGATGTTTAGGGTATAAGAGTTAGCCAGAAATATGCTTAAGCTACTGGACAAACAGTGTTGCAAATAATATAGTTTCTTCGTTGTTATCTTGGGACCTAGGAGCCTGGAACAAACAAGCGGCCTCCTACAACAAATTGGCATGCAAACGTGGGCCAGGAACAGACGACCCTGAGATAGAGTCAACAGGATGGCAGAATCAGGAATTCTTCTGTTTGCCTCCCATAATGCTGGGGTGATGTGGCAATGCCTAGGTTTTTATGTGGCTATCTCGGGATTCATGTATATGCCATGTCACCATGTTTGTATAACAAAGCACTCTTAACCATTGAGACATATACCTATTTATCCCTAAGAATTTATTCACTCAGGAATCACAAAACAAATATCTTATTCCCTAAAACACCTGTTTTTCCAGCCTCTTTGTTAATGATGTTCTTGTGACCATAAGGTTCATCACCCTGATGTCGGCATCACTCCTCACTGCTGGGCTCAACTCTAACACCAGCTGTGTTTTAACTTTTGCAAATCACACACCACATATGAACTGAGCACCTGTGTATCCATGATTCCCATTGACTCCCAACATTTCTCTTTCTGTTTTCATCCCTATTTTGCTAGTACATTGCACTCTCTGGAGTGTTCACCTAGCCGGAAGCACAGTTCCCCTTGTCCTGAATTAATAAAAATAGAATACCATTTTTTAAAGGCCTGTACTTTTCTGGATGTTGGAAACTGCTTCATTTGGTGGAGTTCAAGTCATGGCTCAGTTCACAACTTTAGAATCAGCTAGCCACCAAAGATACAGATTCACACACACACACAAAGGTGAAACGTACACGTCCAGCGAAATTATGTCATGTGTTAAAGAGAGGCAGTCTGTGGCCTGAAAACAGGCTAAAGAGTGACATAGTGTCCTTTCAGGTGTCGGACAGGAGGTAGAGGGCTTCAGTTGAGATCACAAGGGCCATACTTTCCGTATGACTGCAAAAGGTATTTTATAATTGATAGAGAATTAAAGACATTACCAACTATTTTACCCATATGAATGCAACTGAATTTGTTCAATAGAGATAAAATTTACTTTTCTTCATATAAAAACTACCTCAAATACTATGTTGTAAAGCAAGCTAAATGGTATTATGCACATTAAATTCACTTGAACATTTCTGATTATATACATAACTCCCCCATTCTCATTTGAAATAGTGGTATTTTAATTTCTTAAAACTATGGTTTTAATAAAATATTGGATAGGTTTTAATTCTGTATATGAGAATAACATTTTTAGCTTTTGAAATTATGTGTTAGCCTGGAAAACAGTTGTGCACAGAAAAACTAACAAACATTTCTTTCAAATAGACACATGATGCCTTTAGTTAATTTTTAGTCTCATTCTCAAATATTTTTCTGACAATGAGACAAGATAGAATAGAAATACAACAAGTATTATGAATTTTGAAATTCATAATACCATTCCCATCATGGAATACTTATGGAATTGATCCCAATTGGGGGAGGGGTTGAGGGATGTAATTGAAATTTTCAAAGAGACATTATAAATAATCATGACAAAACTCACTTAATTGCCCTTATAAACTCTCTGAAATATTAACGTGCTTGACATAGGCTACTTTTATGTTTGTATAGATCTGTCTACACAAAAAGATACAATCATTATTGTTTAGAAATGGCCTGGATTCATGCATACGGTCTGTCTCTGTCTTTTTTTTTTTCCTGCGGCAAGGCAAAAACACTTCTCTGATGTAGTTTCCACACAGCTTCTTCTGTAATTTTAACCAACAACCATTTTAGTTGTTGATGGGACCCCCGAGGGGCTTGAAAATATCGATTGGTTCAGAGTGGCTGGCAGAGTGATTTAGGAAAACAATTTCTCATAAAATACTTTTCTTTCTATTCTTTAGAAAAATTTCCCACCAGAATCACTTTTCCCTCCTGGCATAAAAGTAATTTGCTTTGTAGCTATTGGAATGGTTAAGTTAAAATAAAGGAGTGTAAATCACATTTAACCATATTCTCTGGGTGAGTGAGAGACAGTGAGAAGTAATTTGGTCTCCTTTTTCACCCTTTCTGGTGTGTTTTTTTCAATTTTGTTACCTGCATCCTCTGTTTACCTTGAACTTCACATAGCAGGGACGGTGCTCGTTCTAATCCATAATTAAAGCAAACAGATTTTCTAATGCAGCCACCACCCTTGATTTACCTGCAGCCAGCATAAATACCATAATGCAATCGCAGAAGGGTTTTATATGAAGGAGACTATATAAAATGACATTTTAACAGCAGCAGCAAATGCACCAAAAGACAAAGAAACTGACAATAACTTTAAACCATCATCTTTTCAACAATGAGCTACCATCTCATATTCTAACACTGAACAATTAGAGTAATAATAATAATAATAATAAAATAAAAGGTTCTTTTTACATACATACATCTATAAGGGAAAATAATTTATGTCTTTAATATGTCAAGCTCCGAGTTCCATTCTGATTTGCACAGTCTACGTTTATCTTTGCCCGATAATAATAGCAATATATTCATCATTTCATGTTTGTGTAAATTATGTCATCCCTCTCTACACAGCATTAGAGTCGAGCAGTGCTTTTCACATCAAGAAGCAGCAGCTGTGTTGCTGATGTGACATGAGTGTGTCTCTCCCGCCCCTTGCACAGAAGTCTCTAGCTCCTTACTTCCTCTTTCTATACTCTTTCCTCTTACTGTTTAAATTACAAGCGTCAAGTCAGAACATCATTTCAACCACAGTTAAAGGTTAATGCCTTCAGAACTGGGCCTGGTGATGCAAGTCTGTAACTCCAGCCCTCAGGAAGCTGAGACCGGAGGATCACAAATCCAAGCCTAGCTTAGCCTACATAGTGAAATTCTTCCTTAAAAACCCAAAGCCACCCCTCAAAAACAAATATAAAAACAAACAACAAAATACATGCTAATATATTAAATTTTTATCCATTAGAGTTGAAGAGTCAGCAAATGGAGTGACATGTAGTGTGGCCATGTATTAGGATGGAATTATCTCTCTCACATTCGAAAAGACTGTGCCTGGAAGACTCTCTGTTGAATTCAGAATCAGCAGCTGTGTCTTTCTCTCTTCTCTCCCTCTGCCACTTCCTCCCCTATGCCCTCCTGACCTTCTTGTCATTGCCAGCCCTTCTTTCTCATATCCTTTTTTTATTTTTCCCTCATTCACTCTTTTATTTCTAGGTCTGTCTCCCAGATGTTGGCGTTTCTCCCCCCTCCCCTCCAACCCCGTGATTCAGAGTTTTTTTCCTACAGTTCTCTGGAGCCCTTTCTTATCCCAAATCGATACTAATAGTTCTGGAAGGTGCTTCTGCATCTGCTGTGATGGGAATAGTATTTCTCTTCAGGCCATAAAGCAGAGATAAACCAAAAAAAAAAAAAAAAAACAAACAAAAAAAAAAACAAAGCCGGGCGGTGGTATGCACGCCTTTAATCCCAGCACTTGGGAGGCAGAGGCAGGCGGATCTCTGTGAGTTTGAGGCCAGCCTGGTCTACAAGAGCTAGTTCCAGGACAGGCTCCAAAACCACAGAGAAACCCTGTCTCGAAAAACCAAAAAAAAAAAAAAACCCAAAAAAACCATAAAGCAGAGATAAGGGTGTAGTTACTGGGCGCAGGTATTGGGGAACCTCAAAGGAATGGGGCAAGAGAAGATAGCAAGCTCCTTTCTTTTCTGTGATGGATTCCCTTCAGGGCAGCCTCGACAGCTGAAGTCACTTCAGAAGAGGGAAGCTGAGAACTGCACTGCCTGTCAGCAGCTGGGCAGGATTAGTCTGTGCAACCACTTTTCAATAGATCTTATCAGGACTTCTTTTACTGCCCCCCAAAACAGATAGCTTTGCATTTGTGAGCCATGGATTGCTATACATCTAAAATTTTAAAGTGTATAACTTTCTTCTCAGGTCAAAAGCTGGGAAAATCCAACTGAGGGAAATCCCCCATACTTGTGTTTCTCTAAAGAACATCTTTTAACATCAAGTGGAGAGACTGGGAGCCATGGTGGTGACCTTTGACCTCACAGAGATGTTAGCAGGTATAATGAGAAACCTGCTAACATGGAGAAGGCCACAGATTTCAAAGGTGCCATCAGCACTGAGTGAACCTATTCCATATTTTTACATCCTTGTTTCTTCATTTTCAAGATGGCACCAATATGTGCAAATTATCCATCTATTCATCTATCCTGTGAGGTGCTTTTGGTGAGAAGTGGAGAATGGGGGGGTAAAGCCCTTAACACAGTGGCTGGTCTGGAGAATATCTCCATAACATTCAACTGCTCACACGATTTCCATTTTAAAGTTGGGAATTACAGGTGCCGTCATGGAGTACTCTTGGTATAATGGAAGTTCACTGAGCACTGGTCTTAATGAGTGTTCACAGATCACAAACCTCCCTTAGCCATAAGAGAGTCTACTGTGCATTGCCACACATCATATCTATGTAACCCTTTTCCAACGTTTGATGAGAGTCAAGCACAAAGAAGAACGCTTCTTTTCTCTGATGTGCACCATATCTTCAATTCTATAAGCAGAAAAAAACAGGCCTGGAAGATGTAGCAGGCTTCTTACCGTAGTTCCTTAAGAGCATGGGGACTAAGTGCAATGAGGACATGAGAACATTCAAAGACAGATTTAAAAAAGAGAGCTAAAGGAGAGCTGCTGCCGACTCCTCCATAGCACAGAGCACCGAGTTTCTCTTTGAAATCCTATGGCCATGTACTTGTTAGGTATTCCAGTGTGTCCACTGGAATTTAGTTCTAAAGTATGGTTTCCTGGATACACAGAGATAATTAAATCAGAAGCATAATAGAGAAGTAATTCAAAAGGGTATCATCAAGGTGGATGGGCAAAATATTAGAATATTTCCAACTATCATCTAGATAAACTAAAATGTCAACATTTCATTTTAAAACTTCCTAGAAATTATAAAATACAAGGTTTAATCTACCCCTAGGGTTCCGAGAAGTGTTCAAATCTTTGTTAACTCCAAAAAAGGTTCTGAATGAAGTATTCCTTTCTTTAAAGTATTTAAATTTAAAATATTTCCTGGTTCAAATTCTTTGGTGAAGTCAGGAAATCAATGATCCATAAAGGAAGAACTGAAAATTACAACAAGTAATTCCCAACTGGAGCTCATCTATATGAAAAATGCTATATGTACATATGTTTTAATTAGATAGAAAGATTAAAATTATAATAAAAATGATTAAATGGGATTCATACAATTAAAAGATATAACCTGTACCCTTATAAATTTGGTAATGTTTTGCTTACTTGAGCTAATGGAAGCCTTCCAACTCCGGCCTGACAACAGGGGAACCAGCATAGGACCAAACAAGTCCCTCTGAATGTCGGTGACAGTTTTATGGCTGTGGCAGACTGAGGGGCCACTGGCAGTGGGACCAGGATTTATCCCTACTGCTTGTTCTGGCTTTTTGGAGCCCATTCTCTTTGGAAAGATACCTTGCTCAGCCTAGATATAGTAGGGAGGGTCTTGGTCCTGCCTCAAAACAATATGCTACACTTTGCTGACTCCCCATGGAAAGGCTCACCCTCTCTGAGGAGTGGATAGGGGTGGGATGGGGGAAAGCCGAGGAAGCAGGAGTAGGAGAGAAAATAAGAAATGGATTTGGCATGTAAAATGAAAAAAAGATAAGCTTTTAATAAATTAAAACAAGAAGGGAAGCAGGACATGGAGAGCATGAAAGAAGGAAGAGAAATGATGCCTCCGAACAACATAATTTTTTTTAATATTTATATATTTTTTGAAAAACTTTCTTTGTCCTAAAGTTAAGACCCTCTTAACTGATGCACTAATTTTTGTATAGATGCCTAAATTCCTGTTTGATGTTAATGAATGATATTTTTAATAAGTCTGAAAAGCAAAATCACAAAAGTCCCTAGATCCGTGTATGTTTTACTACTCTATATGACTTGGGAGTGGAGAGGGATGAAAGACACCCTTCCCGGCTGCTCTTAGAAGCTTCAGACTGCACTTTATGTAGGAATCTCCTTCTCCCAGATCAAACTTTCCCTCTTTATTCATTCCAAAACTCAGAAAGCAGTTATAGATAGGGTAAGAAAGAAACTTTAATTAAAAATATATGAGAAAAATAAGTTTGGCAATGTTTTATCATATGGCAATTACTATAGTACATAATAGATTTTAAAGATAAACAAAAGGAAATAGTGAAACATGCTAGGAACCTTTTATAATCAATGTAGATTTGGTTTTAACTGTCTTGTCTTCATGGTAAGAACGAGCTAATTATTCCTCAATTTAAAATCATTACTGAAGTGCTTAAATATTGTAATTTTAAATATTTGTTTGTTTTTTTTTGGAATTTTAAATATTTGAATAAATGTCAATCTTACATAAAATGTTTTGATGAAAACTAAAATCCCCTATTTTCCGTGTAGTTGACTGAATTGTCAGGTGTTGTCTGTCCATACTTTTAGAAGTGAATCTTTAAGTATTACATCGCAGTTGGAATGCATGTATTAACAATAATCACTCATTCTCCAATAATATGCTAGGGTAACATTAGGGAAAAAATAAAAACACTTTTCTTTCGTGACATTTAACTAAGCACTAGTCTAGATTTGAATTTCTGTGTCATTCTCTGTCTCTTCTGTCCTCTGGATGTCTGTTGTAAGAGCCTGAATCTGCGTGGAGCTAATGGCTATTTTGTGAATGTGTCCCAGGGTTAGTTCTGTCCCCGTATGTGACTTTGTATGTATCTATCTCCAACACAGGGCTTTGCTCTCTCTTCTACGAAACAGCACAGAAAAGATCCCATTGGGAAAGAATGAGGAGTAAGTTAGAGGAATCGTAACAGGGTTCTAAAAGGGATTGAGTCACTGACTCCAACTGCCCCGGATAACAGTATTACAAACATCGCTGTTTATCTACCAACATCTGATTGCTGTGTTCAACATTTATGGTGGATATTCATGGCATAAGATTGCTTCAAACCTCTGTGCTTGCTTTTTTCAGCAAATGATCATTATCACACATTACCGTGGGTCAGGAGCATGGTAGAATACAACATCAGATTTTAGGTGTTTTTTGCATTAGGTAGCTGACTACCTGGTGAATACAAGGCACGTAAGGTTAATTGTTCTCATCAAGGAAGTTTAAACAAATAGGCTTACTACAGAGTAGGACCTCCGTCTTAAGTGACCTCAAGGTGTATTATTAACTCTGTGAGCTCTGCCAATAGAAATCTATGGTACTACAGATCAGCTTTTGAGGTCAATCGGGGCTTTATGAAACTGTCCCAGAAAACAGACCAAACCAGTGGAGGGAACCAGGTGTCCTTTTCTTTCACTCCCTTCCTTGTTCTCTTGAGACAAGGTCTTTCATTAAACCCAGAGCGCCTGTGATTTCTGCTAGGATGATAACCAACAAGCCCTGCCAATCCTCTGTGTCCATTGCCTCCAATGTAGGGAATACAAACATACAAACACACACACACACACACACGAAACACACACAGACACACACACACACACACGAAACACACACAGACACACACACACAGACACACACACACAGACACACACACACACACAGACACACACACACACACAGACACACACACACACAGACACACACACACAGACACACACACACAGACACACACACACAGACACACACACACAGACACACACAGACACACACACACAGACACACACACACAGACACACACACACACAGACACACACACACACAGACACACAGACACACACACACAGACACACACACACAGACACACACACACAGACACACACACACAGACACACACACACACACACAGACACACATACACAGACACACACAGACACACACACACACACACACACACACGCACACACACGGACTTGCTCTGGCTTGTTAAGTCTAATCTCAAGTAGGTATCCACACACAGTTGCCCGGCAGGCACTACTAACTTACCGAGCCACCTCTCTCCAGGCCATCCGAGCTATTTACTAATAAAGAGTTTGTTATTTTTGTCTCCACCCACGTTCTCCTTGCCTGGTATCTCAGTAAGAACTCCAACCCCCTCCCCAGAATTCAGTTCTTCCCTCATGTAAGGACTGCTCACATGTTTTTGAGTTGTCTGTTACTTTGCCAAGCATCATGCTCCGTGGTTGTCAGTTGTCTTCAGTTGTTTCATTGTATCAATCTGCTCTGAAAATATGGTACTGTGGAATCCTCTTCTATGCTAGGTGTCTCTACCTTCTCAAACCACCATCCTGCATTCAACCATGGATCAGGTAATGCAGTTTGTTGAGCCAAGTTGGCAGTCCACAGAGGACTCAATTTGCCTGGTTAAATGATACACCAAACCCAATAGAAAAGAATCCCAGAAAATTGCTATGGCCACAGCCAGAGGATTTGCTATCATGGGACTCATTGACTTCTTTGTGAAACTGGCTCATATCCCTATGAATAACATTGTTGAGTGTGGCTGAGAGCTTGCTCATTGTGGGAACTAGTGAACAAATGGGGTGTGAGAAGCTCAGGATACTTGCTGCCTGTATACTTTGTGTTTCTCTTTCATTTCCTCTTCCCTATGAGGTTTTCTATTTCTAAATGAAAACTATTTCAAAATGAACATTTTTTTTCCCATAAGAACATCTCACTTTGAGTTGAATGCAGTATTCTGAATGTGTTCTCAGTGGTGTAGCGTTCAGTGGGACTATCACCTTCCTGCATGGGAAGGTAGGCATCTTCCTGTGAACTTCCAGGCAGAGAAAAATCCCAAGATTCTTTCTTTCCATCTAAGTTGTCCTTAACCTAGGTTTCCTTCATCTTGTAGAACAGTGGTTCATTTGTTGATCTTTATAGAATTTTCCCATTTCTTGAGTCTTCCTCTCCACACTCTATGACTCTTGAAGTATTTATTTTCTCACTCACTGTATCACCAAACCCTCTACTTAATTTTAGGAATCGCGTGCCTTCCTCTGAATCATGTTAGAGCTTGCAGTAACAGTACTTCAGTTAATGATAAATAGTAAAATAACTTTGAATGGCACAGCATTTTATTCATTGCTCACTGTTGCCTTTTATTTAAATTAATTACCTTTTTCTATAAGTCTTCCATATTGAAACTAGGAAATAGAGTACCTTTAACTTTCTCTGATGTCATTATACTAGAACAAATTTAAATGATGTTTTGCAGCATGGTTTCTTTGCAAATAATACAGAGTACCTCTTAGTGATCGCTAATGCCTTTAGTGACTTCCTCAATGCAATCAATTACTTGACAAAAAATTAATCATGGTGACTGTAATAATCAGTCCTATTTCTAAGATTCAGAGTTTGTCCTTTTGACACTGGCCCGTTCTACACCTTCAGTATTATATCCTTGATTGTCGTGAGTATTCAGTGTCTTATATTAATAATTTCATATATGTACTTGTGTTTAAACATAGTGTGTAATTTAATCTGTTCTGCTTCTCGATTCAGCTAACTTCTTACAGTACCTTAACTAAGATAATCAACGGTTTCTGTGGGAGGTTAAACCCTGGCGAGGTAGTGCTGGAGGCGGTCACTAGAGGGCAATAGAGGGTTAAGAAATAAGTACAAAGCAGTAGCCTGGTCAAAAGGACAAATAGACCAATAGGACCATTCCAGATGGTGAGTAAACACCAGTTCCTACCCCTTTGTAGGGGAGGCTAATCTCACTCAGGCTTATCCCCAAATTACAGTCTAGATAAGAATCCCATGAGGACATGTATATAACTTGGACAGAACCAGAATGTAGGATGAATCAGCTAGGAGACGCTTAACCAATCACAAAGTAATGTCAGACATTACCACTAAGTCTTGGATGGAGGTCAGACAATAGTCTTGACAATGGAAGCCTTGGTGTGATGGTTGATGTGGACATTTCTATTTAAAGCCAAGATCAAAATAGTGCAGAGTCAGCACTAATAGCCTAAACACACCTACTATCTACCACATGAATTTAGACAACAGAGCTATGTAAGATACAAGGAAAAGTCAGCTGCACTGCAGAACACTGACTGTGTGGAGAAGGACTGCAGGTACGTGACTTTAGTAATGAGATTGCCTGGGAGGAAACATGGGCAGGGAGGAGTGTGGTAAAAATCTGCTCCCAAGAGCCAGCCATCCCTGTGAGTCTCTGTAAAGAGGTGGTCTATCTTCTCTCTTAACTGGGGCTTCATAGTCCTTCACAATTGGAAGTTCATTGTATACCTGTGCAAACAAAATTATTGATAAATTTGGTTTTCTTTAAAGTCATAAGGAAAGCATATGCCATATAAGTATAATAAATAAGACTTAGTTTAACTCTCTGCATTTCATACAATAAGTACAGTGAGAAGTTTCAGTAACAATTCTAACTTTAGAGAAGATGTATCTAAATAAATTAAGGGTGGACACACTTAGAAAGCTAGAAACACATTTAATTTGTTCATCTATAAAACTAGGTGGATGGATAAATACATCTTTGTTTAAGATGATCAGTGAAAGTTTAATAACGAACCTTTAAAGAACTGACCAAAATAGCAAAGACCAAGTACTCTGAAAAATAAACATGAATCAAAATGATAAGGAGACTGTGGTCAAAGATGCATGGCATGCGTTTAAATAAAATTGTTTGAGAAGGCCTGCAACTCAAAAGGCAGTATTTCTATGCATCCTGGAAGTACCATATAGTGAACTATAAGTGACTGTAACAAGCGGAATTCTTTTGTAAATACAGTTCTCTGTAGTTTTACTGTTCTGGGATTTTAGGAGCTTTCTCAGCAAAAGCATAATTAATGTGTTAATTATATAATAATTAATTAATAATTAAAATATCAAATTATCAATTTATAATTAATAATAAATAAATACTGTGTTAGGACAATAATCTATTTGGAGTCTTCTGAATGAAAAACCAGTATTTTGTTTTCCCAGAGTGGCTAATGTTTTAAATGTTTGAATGAATTCATTACATATCTAAATACATAAAATCTAGTAGTAATGACCACCCTTGGCTCCACCTCCTCTTTCCTATCACACACAAATATGACATTACTTTTACCTAATTCCTAATTCTTCTTTAAAATTAACACATGTCACTTTCATAATTGCTTTCTCTCAAAAAAAAAGTCCCACAAATGTTTAGGCAGTATGAAGTAGAAAATGCTCCTAATTCACATTATTTGCTTATATTTTCAATTTTGTAAAATATTATTCAAAATTAATCCTGAATACCAAAAAAATAAAAAAATATGTTGTATTCCAAAGTTGGCCTCAAGAAGAACAGCTAGGAAACTCCAAATAGCAGAAGAATTTTTTTCTTTATTGCATTTAAAGTTTAACCATACAGAGGTACTTTAAAACACATTCTCTCTTGTCTTTCACTGTACAAACTATTCCAAGGATGAAGATCCCCATAGTTCTTATGGGCATTTGTGATGTAAAGCACAATAGGTGGAAATTGATCTCCTAGCAGCTGGACAGCTGCTCCCAGCTTATACCAGGCAGCGAAGTGCAGCTTCCGACAGTGGGGCTGTGTCTAAGAGGCCCATGCAACCTCTGCCTCTACTCTAGGAACCATGCAACCTAGTAGACGTGGCCTGGGATCGTCCTAGAGCAGCAGCGCTCTTCCTTTCGCTGGTCCCTGTGCACTAATTTGTCTAGCGCTAGTTTACTGTTCTGTTCCCTTCTGTAGATGGAGCTCTGCTCTTTTCTCTTTTTTTCTTCTCAATTTCTGGACTGTTTTCTTTAGCTTACGTGAGCATCTGTTTGAGAGCCCAAGCCAGATGGATACAATTCATCACTGGGAAAATCTGAGGAAAAGAAAGTCAACGTGCTTTTCACATAGGCAGGATGAGAAGGATGAAAGCATGGTGGGGCCGAGAAAACACACACTGGTCAGGAGTATACTGAAACCACTTCCACCAAACAAGAGGCATCTTATAAACTCAGGATGAGTCTCGCTTTTAGTAGTCCAGGAGAAACGCTACACTGGCCTTCTCTCTGTCAATTGGAAGCAAAAATTTATCAAAATGAAGGAGCATCTTGGTTGCTATGGAGATATTCACTTCGGCACACTACACCAAGCTCTATAAGGTCTTAGCTGTGTATGATCATCTCAGTGATGGTATAATTAAATAAGGAATTGGGCTGGGAAAAATCAATGGAAACACTCAGAAGCCAGGTTTTAGTCCATCTTGCAAGGGCCAGGATGTGGTTTCTCTTGTAAAAGAAGTTCCATGTTTCCAAGGGTAGTGCTTAATAAAATACCAAGTAAAGTATGACTAAAATGCAGCCCTTTCCACTGCTGTTTTCAGTCTAGTGTCGCTTTGTTTAACTGCTATAACTGTTAAAATCCTCATTTAGAGCTGAGATAATTGGGTCTTGTTTCCACCTTCTCTAACTTCACAGCACTAAGTAGACAGTGCAGGGCCCAGGAAAGGCCGCCTCTGGGTTGTTCTCCAATCTGGTTCCTTCCTGGCCCTCAGGCTGCAAAGTCTGCAGGCCAACTGGAGCACTAGGCCCAGTCTAACCTGAGGTCCCCAATATGCCATCCTCCATGGAACTCATATAGCAGGGACAAAGGGTGATCCCCAATACCTTTGAGCCGGGTCCAACCCTTAGCTGGATTCCAGACCCCTGGAGGCCTTTGGAAGCTTACTAGGTCCGAACATCCACCTGCCCAGGCTCCATGGGTCCTGACACATCCCCCCAGCTGGTGAGGGTGAGAAGGCAAAGTCTGATGTCAGATGTCAGACCGTGGGGAAGGCAGGTACCTTAGGCCGGGGCCTGGCAGAAGCTTTCTTTTTAAAGTTTTGCTTGCCTGTGGTAGTATTCTGACTTCGCTTTAGGGTTTTTTTTTTCTCTTTATTTAACTCTCATGTTTTATTATTGCTAATATCATTGCATTTAACTAATTTTGTGAACACTTACAATTATTGCTAACATCATTGCATTTAACTAATTTGTGAACACTTATAATTATTGCTAAAATCATTCCATTTAACTAATTTTGTGAGCACTTTCATCTTGTTTGTGACTTTGTTTTAAGATGGTCTCATGTAGCCCAAGTTAATCAATCTTACATTTGCAATGGAGTCACACTGGACAAAGGAAATGAAGATGAATATTAACGTTAAGAAATAAATTCCTGCAGTTTTGGCCACTTAGATTTTGACAAAGGTATCAAACACACACACACACACACACACACACGACTGCCTGTTTGTTTGTTTGTTCACACAAATGGGGTTTTGTCTTCTGCCGTACAACTGTGTTTCCAAAGGCAGAATGAAATTAGAACCTTATTTCTCACCTTGCACAAAAATATAGTTTTAGAAATTAAAGATCTTAAGGTAGGAACTGTTAACTGGATGCTGCTGGAGGAAACCCTAGGGAAGACCCTTCAGGATGCAGACATAGTTAAGGATTTTTTGAACAAGTATCTAGCAGTACAGGAAAGACTCTTAGGAGTTGCCATCTGGGATTATTTCAAATTGAAAGGCGTCTGCTCAAAAAAGGGAACAAATCACCAGAGTGGTGAGGTATCCTTCAACATGGGAAGAACTGTATGTCAAAGGGGAATTAGTATCTAGGATATATAAAGAACTGGATATATTCAGCCACAACCCCATCGTCCAATCAGTAAATGGACTGTTGAGACTAAAGGAAGAAATACGGAAGCAAGTTGAAAAATCTTCAATATCCTAAGTCAAGAGGAGAATGAAAATGAAAGCTCCTTTGAGATGCCATCTAGGTTAGTTCTGATGGCTGCCACGAGGAAATACATCAGTGCGAATGGTGGAGGACGCAGGGAAAGGGACGCCATATTCCCTGCTGGTGGGACTCCAAATGGGTGCAGTCACTTTAAAAAACACTGTGGAGTTTCCTTACAAAGCCCAAACACAATCCACTCATCCTGTTCTTGGGAATAAAACGGAAGGATTCTAAGTCAATATACCACGGAGGTATTTGCATATCTGTGTCTATTACAAAACAAGTCACCATAGCAAGGTTTGAAATTAGCCTAGATGTCCTTCAACACTGGATAAAGGAAATGTGGCATGTATATGCAGTGTGATGTTTATGGAGTCATAAGAGAAATGAAATAATGACATTTGGAGGCTAGTGAATGCAACTAAAAGTTACTATGGCAAGCAAAAGGAATTGGAATAAGAAATATGACATTTTTTCTCACATGAACTCACATTTAAAGTGTGTGTGTATGTGTATGTGTGTGTGGAATTATTGCAAGTGTAATTGTAATTATTGTAGTTCACAAAACTAGAAAGGAGATCATGAGAGAGAATAAAAAGATCTTAAGGAAGCTGGGAATTCGTGAAGTTAAGGAATTAAGGAATACAATGTAAAATGAAAGCAGTTGTTTGGGAAAGGGGAGGGGAATTGGGTGATCATAGTCTCTGAAGGGTAATGAAGGACAAAAAATTATATGACATATATGTATGAAGATTCCACGATGAAACCATTTGCTTTTCATGTTAACCTAAATAAGCAATAAAGGATACATTGATGATTAAAAATATATGTTTAATGAATTGGGCACTCACAACATGGAATACTCACGTGGAATGCTTTCAGTAACACTAGTCTTGAGCAGGGCCCTTGGGGAAGATTCATTATACAAAAAGTTAATAGCAACAGAGGCTTCAACATGGTATTTGATGTCTGTGACAGAAATGGTTCTTTTTATATTCTGCTTTTGGAAAAGTATTGTTACAATTCAATTTAACACCAGTTTTTCTCTTTTTTAAAAAAAGTTAAGTTTAAAAGACCTTTTCTGAGACAGGTAAACAGAAAAAAAATAACTCCTTTGTGTATGAAAAGCAACAACACTGTAAAATATAGTGGAAAAAAGAAAGCACCCAGCATGATTATTTATTTGAGAAGAAAAACAATTTTTTTTTCAAATTGTTCTGTAGCAATGTAGAATTCCACTGAAGCCGCTCTAATCAACCTTTGGATGGCGGAGCCTCTAAGTTTGTATACTGTGAGTCCCCTTGAGCACAGACTTGTAACCCAGTCCACAAATGTGCTTTTATATTTCATGGGACTGAGTTCCTTTTACATACTGAACACATGATTTGCTTTCTTATTTTATGTAATTTTTGATTCTTTAAAAAAAAGAAACAACAAGTTGCAAGAAAAAATTATAAATGGAAAAACCTTAAAAGCAAGCTAGGACTTCATCTGCAAGGCTTAAGTACCTCTCTCAGTTTTATGATGTAATGGCAGTCTTGAAAGATTTATGACTAAGTAGCACACTGATTCACGACATGAGTCTGACATCCTGTCTGGATAACATCTTCCAGGTTAAACCTTAGCCATTACCATTTCATATTCCGTGCGTAGTGCCCAAGCAAAACAACCACACTGAATGACATATACAAGTACAGCACATCTTTGTACATTTGAATGTTGTTTTGGGAACCAGTTAAAAAGAAATGGTAAGCCAACACATGGAAGATTATAAATACAGCCAGAGGTTACCTGGAATCTAATTAGGGATGCCTTCCAGCTATTGCTAGTATCTGAAGCCTCTTCTGAGTTCTTCCTTCAAAACATACTATGGGGTTAAAAGCAAAAAGAGAGAGGTGGGAGAATGGGAGGGGGAGAAGAAGAGGAGGAGTTAAGTAGAATAAGGTAGAAAAGGCTATCAGACATTGATTTATGATTTATTTACTGATTTACTTACGGAACTGCTTGTATTGCCTATTTACCAAGCATGACTTCACTTTTACCTCAATCAGAATGACCCAGGTAAATAAAAACTATGGGTCATTGCCCTTTACAACCTGCTAATTACTAGGTAAGCATCTGTAAAATCCTACCCAACCTACTTTGTCTTTTAGAGTCTAGGATGAGAACACAAACTGGACCCAGCATTTAAGGCTTTCAGAAGCTGTCCTGGTTTTGGTCTCTCTCTTTCACTCTCATTGGTGTGAGGATGCTTGTCTGGAAAGATTAGGACCACCAGTGTATCGACTGCTTCTATGCTTAAAGCATTACTTTATAAAAAAAGCCAAGTCTAATAGGCAAGAGATATAGAGAAGCAAAAACCCGTGTTCAAAGACTTGCGTGCATTCTAGCAATGCAAAGAGTCATCAATGTTATGACTAGTGATAGCATATGACTTCATGTTTATCTATGTATATAAGATTAATATATTTATTTGCAATATGCTCCCTTAAGCCGACAAGATGATGTCTATACCTTAATTCAGACTAGACCCTACATCATGGATCTGCTGCTTTTCTCTGTGTCTGTGAACTTGCCTTTTTCAATCTTAGGTGTTATTTTTACATGCAACTGCATCTTTAGCTCAGTTAAAGCACAGAAGAGCAGAAAAGAAAATGACGACATTGGATGCATTTTCAAGGGTAAGTAAAATTTCAATCAGGTTTCATTATTCAAATTCACTCCTCCTGCTGATTTAATCATTGACTTTTCACTAGTTTGTCTTTCCATCTCAGAAACACCTTCCTTCTGAACCTCTGGCCCCTTTAATTATCATGGTATCCTGTCTCTCCTTCACTCTAGGCTGAAACCCACATCTAGCCTACAACACTCTCCTTTTCTACTCCATCAGCAAATTTAAGCATCCTTCAAGAGTCAAAGCGTTTGTTTAAGGAGTGTGTAGTGGTGGTGATGGTGGTAGTGGGGGTTGGTTGGGTAGTTAAATGATCTTCCGTTTTGCCAATTTAAAGCACAATAAAAACTGAATTACGATTAGAGTTCAGAGTAGAACATTTCTTTTTCAGGCAAAGGTTGTGGAATTAAGCGATATGCCACCAGTTGCTCAGGGGATTGTGCTGCTTGGCTCACGTGGAACATAACCACGTCATCCAGCATTAGACTGTGGGGAAATAATTCTGTTCACACTCAGTTCAGTGCTCTGTCTCATTTACAGTCCAGCCTCTAACTACGCATGCCATTTCTTCTCAGAAGCCGTCTGCTTAATGTTTCAAATTCACAGACTCTGACGTTGGTGACTCAAATCCCCAGTATTGAATCATCTAGGCAAATATGAGTCAGAGCAATAGAACTCTTGCAGACAGACATGTAGCTAACTGAACGTGAGGGAAATATGTAAACTTGTGAACAACTTCTTGGTCTCAAGGGAGACAGAAGTTTTAGCTGTTATAAGATGTTAGAGTAAGAGAGAAACAGCATGAAGCTGTTTTCCTGTCTTATCTTTCCTGAACTTAGACATCTATTCAGATAATCTCATGTCCTATCATGATTTTCCTTAAAAGGCTCACAGTTACCATGTGTGGCATTTAAACAAAGATTTTACAGATAGCTGTTGTATCTTACTTTTTGCTAATTCACTTTTTTTTTTTTTTTTTTTTTTTGCCATTTGGCACAGGATTAACTCTCTCAACAGAATGTGGGTTTTTTTTTTTTTTGGCACTGTAGTATTAAAGTATTATTTTCCCTGAAAGATTAAATAAATACATGTAACCAAATGGCATAGTTTAAAATTATTCCCCACCTCACAGTATGGCTCATGTCTATTTGGGTTAATGTTATGATCCACCAAACATTAAGCAGAATGTTTTCTGAAAGTTTTGGCTGCCCTCATTTTTATTTGAAGGTTCTGATGACCCGTCCTTTAGTAGGATTCTTTCTATCACTGGTTGTTTCCTGATTAGTTACTTCTCCATTCGTAGCAGTGTTGGTATTTTACTTTTTCAGGTTTTATTCAGCAGCTCCCTTTTCTTTGCCAACAGTGCAGTTTCACAGGACTGGAAAGGAGCCAGTGAACAGTGACGAGGCAATGGTAAGATGTTAAATATGAGGTGTTGGTATAATGTGGCATCAGTAGGCATGTCACACAAGAGACATCAAAGTCCTGTGTCCTATGATTGTTCACTGCATCTGTTCTGCCATACAGATCAATACTTTGTTACTTTGTACTCTTCTCTAAGTGGCTATTTTATGGTATTGGAGAACAGCTTGAAAAACTGGGCATTTTGACATCTGAGAAACTCTACATCCCAGAAGTAACTGTGTTTGTTGTTATTTTCCACATACTCCTTGTGTCCTAGACTTGAGCCTAAGTGTTTCTTGTCTACATCCTCTGGAGCACTGCAATATCATAAGATTATGTGGCGGTTTCAAAGAAAATGCTTCCCATGGGAGTGGCACTAGTAGGAGTGTGGCTTTGTTGGAGCGGCTGTGGCCTTGTTGGAGGAAGTATGTCATAGTGGGCGTGGACTTTGAGGTCTCATATATGCTCAAGCCAAGCCCAGTATCTCACTCAGTTTACTTCCTGTTGCCTGCAAAATGTAGAACTCTCAGCTCCTTCTCCCATGCCGCTATGTTCTGCCATGATGATACTGGACTAAACCTCTGAACTGTAAACCACCGAATTAAATGTTTTCCTTTATAAGAGTTGCCATGGTCATGGTGTCTCTTCACAGCAACAGAAACCCTAACAAAGACAGATGATCATCTCCACCTGCTGCTTTTCTACCCTAGAACTACCTGGGTGTATAAGCATGCTGTGATTCTTACAGAGATTTCCACCCTAAACATTTCTCTACTGCAGGATTTTTTTGCAAATGAAAGCCTGTGCTGTCTTTAAAAAAAAAAGAATAAAGATAGAAAAAAAAAAAGCCTTTCAAATGAAAACATTAAATGAGAATTCGTGGAATACAAATTATGTATGGCGTCAGATAGGACTGAGGGGTATGCATGAGCAATGGATAGTACCTGCATCTTAAGTGTATCTTCTCATGGATGAAACAAATTCAAAATGGTTTAACTATAAAGAGCTATATCTAAGACAAATAGGAAAAATATTGTCATTGAACTACCTCATCATTAATAGTTATGTGTAATTCTGGCATACACATTAAAATGAAGGTCGTACTTTGCACGAAACAACAACAGCAACAACAACAACACATTTCCTAATAAAATACATGCTTAAGATCCTGGTAGCTTTCTGTTTCTGTTGTTGATGGATTGTCATTTTTATGTTTTCTAACTTTGATGCCTATTTCTGGAACATGATTATGGCTCAACATTTTATTAATTTGCAGCAAATAACTTGGTAATTTGTCTTCCTTGATATGTTAAAAAGGAAAGAAAGAAAAAAAAAACCCAGAGTCTTTCAAACAGCCCTGAAGCCTGGGAGGATGGGCTGTGAATCTGCCTTAGAAGGCAGCAGTTGGTGTCTGTGAACCTTTCATGTCTGAGGTATTGGGCTTTTCTGTCAAAGATGGCATTTGAACAAGAAGTTCCCCAATGAGAAAGAGCAAATCACAGAACAAGTTTCAAGCCCAACAAGGAAATAAGCCAACATACCTATGAAAGACAACATGTACTAACCTGCTGACTCCTGTAGACCAAAACTGAATGATGGGAGAAGTAGACTAGTGTGTGGTTCTGTGTAGACAGTGGGTATGCCAGCATAAGAGGCCAATGAGGGTGTGGGGGTTTCAGAAGGCTTCGGGAACTTGAGTGGTAAAATTCCACAGAATAAGACAACTAATTTTCTCAGAGTTTCACACTAAATAGCAGGAGAAGGGAATGTGATTACCCAAATATGATATATTTTAACCCAACTGTCGCAGAGAGCATCACTCTGTAAACAATGGAAACTTTTAAATATGAGAAAGAAGAGAAAGACAGAGACACAGAGAGGGAAGATTCAAAATGATAGTGAATTCCTTAGACCTTGTTTCACTTGAGAAAGACTGAACTTTCTTTTGTATTAAAAAGAGACTTTATAATATTTGTCTTTAAAATCCAGGGGAATGGATGCTTGGGCTTATATGCTTGGACAGACTGTATACTTTAATATCGAAGTTTGCTGTGGTAACAAAGAAGAGCGTATTGTAGGAAACATTTATCTTTATAAACTTGTTTCTACTATTGGCACAGTTGTTTATTCTTTGGCCCAGAAGCCACTGCAGAACACAGCAGTATTACTTCCCAGGCTGGCTCATAGGTTGCTCAACAAGTGATGTGTCCTGGAGAACAAAGAAGAGATCACCATGTGGAAAAGATTTTTTTTAAAGGACCACTTTCTAAAAATAAAAGCAAAATGACACATTTTTAGGCATATGAAAATTAGGAAACAAAGAGAGAAAATATGTGCCACAATTAAAAGAGTACTCTCAGAAATAAATCCCTAAAAGTTATAACTCTAAAATTTCCCATGTGGAACCAGCTTGCCCAGTCTTTTGCTACAGTAAGAGAAAAGAAGGCAAACGTGCGTGCCTGTGTATGCTTGGATGGACATTTGACATCTAATATGACTAATATCTAAAACCACAGCACTTTCATTTTCATAGTCTTTTATTTACTCACGGCTGTAACCAAATGCTCAACAGAAGAACTTGAAGGGGAGGTTTCTTTTGACATTTCTGGAAAGGCAGGGTTGTAAGGTGGCTTGGTCCATGGTAGTGGCAGCAATGGCAGTGCAGTATGCTCATATATTGATGGGCAGGAAGCAGGGAGAAGCTAGGACCTCATAATGGACCTCTGTTGATTACTCACCTCCAGCTGGCAGGCCTCACAGCCTCCCATATAGTCCTACTGGTTGAAGAGAGAGTATTCAGACAAATGAGCCAACGAGGGACAGCTCATACTCACTCAGTTAATGCTGCCCTGGACAATCATGGCCAGACAAACACTTTTCCATTGGCAACACCTCTTGGTCATAGTCACCAGTGTGGCTGCATCTTCTTTTAAAATATTACTGAGTGTCTATGTCAGAACTTCACGCAGATATTCTGCTCCATCTATTGTGCTTAATTTAAAAACATGTTTATGGCTCTAACTTCTCAAGCTATAAAATCTAAAGGACCAGGAAAAGGCAAGGGGAAGTCAAAGGTTATTATTTATTGTAGGCTTTAAAGACAAAAAGCACAATTTTCAGCAATTCTTTTGTGATTGGTTCTAACTGCTATTTGAACAACACCCATTCACTAAAATGCTTTCTGTTTTGCACAATAACCTCTGGCTTTGAAGATTTTTGATCTCTCCCTTTGTTAGATGTCCATGCTTGCTGGATCTGTTCAGCAACCAATCAGAGCTCACCCATCGCTTAATGTCTAGACAGCATTAATTCTTGCATAGGACAGAGTAAAGGTATCCATAGCAGGCCTTCCTTGGGTAAACCTCACCTCAGTTTATCCTCAGTGCAGCTACTAAAGGAACCCCATAAACCTACTTGAGATCATAGCGTTCCTAAGATCCAAACTTCTGCTTGATTAGAGGGAAAGTCCTTGCCTTTAGGAGATGGCTTCTGTTACTTCTTCCATCCCATTTTTTCCCTTCATTTCTTCATTTCTCTGTTCCAGTTTTTCTGGGATCACTTCTGGGCACAGCAGAGGTACCACTCTCCCAAGACCTGTGCATTTTCTGTTCTTCTTTCTTGGAGCAGTTAGCTAGAAGTTTATCCCTTATTCCCTGATCTCCATAATATTGCTGGCCCACAATTTCTGACTTAAACCCTCCTTCCTGCCTTCTCATCTTTTGCAAAGAAGGCTACTACCTCTTACATACTGTGCTGTTGACTTACTTTTTCTTCCAGTTGGAATTGAGGTATTAAAGTTCAAAAATGGCAATGTTCCAAATGTTTACAAGTCTGAACACCTTTAGTTTTATGACTCAGTTCTCTGAAAGCCTATTGCCTTTTTATCTTAAACAAATTGCTTTGCCTAAGAAAGGAATCTCTTTCCAAAACGTGGGATCTATAAAATCCGATATACAAGTCTTCCATCTTCCTCCTGAGATTGCACTAGGTGTTATTTCAATGGCAGTGGGAAAATGAGAGACATACTTGTACTGAACACTGCACTGGAGCTCTGTTGTAATACCACTCAACATGGCCCTCAGAAACACCTATTCCCCATCACAGGGGAGCTTGCTACTAAAGACAAACCTCACATTCCACACTAGACCTTCTGTGGGAGAACCACATTAAAGAAGAAACCAAGGGCAGCAGGCAGAAAAAGTCCTTCATGTGATTCTCAGTACTATTTACTGTCGTAAATTCGAATTATTAACACTTAGGAGCTTGTTAAAAACAAACTAGGTGTGGTGGAAAATGCCTGTAATTTTAGCACTTTGGGGTGGGGGCAGGAAGAGTCAGGGTTTAAAGTCATTCTTAGCTACATAGAAAGTTTGAGATCAGCCTGGGCAGCATGGCATACTGTCTCAAAGCCAAATAAAAACATTAAAGGAAGGATATTAGAATCAGCAATATATTTAAAGAAATATTTAATTTTTTCAAAGTTAAAATATAGAAAGTAGATAATTGCTGTTTCTAATACAGTAACAAAACCTGGATTTCAGGTACATTTTAATTGTCTTAGGGGACCTATATATGTTGAACATTTAAGTTATCAGAGTGATGATAAAATATTAACAAATTTTGTCTCTCACTAAGGGAAGATAAACTGATATTGTCATCTTAAATTTATATATGAAACAAACCAAAATAAGAACTTATGTCAATGTACCAAATTTGAATGGGGGAGCCAGTTAGAAAATGAAATTTTAAGTAATTATGTCTATTTTGCTATAGTTGCTTCTACTGGAGGAACATATTATTGACTTCTACCCTGAAGATAAACTATACAGCTAAACCAAGTCTGTCCTGTCAATCATCTAGGAAATGGAATGGAAAAATCAGTTCTTAAATTAGAATCCCATTTTCATTACTTTGGGACTTTGGCCAAGATAACAAATCTCTCTATGTGTGAGTTCATCACACACAAAATGAGGTTTAGAGAATGTATTGAGACACAGATTTAGATAGGTCCACACATTTTGGCCTCTATCTATTGGAGGATCTATATAAAATTAGGGTATAAAATAGTTATTGTTAGTTAATATTTTACCAGTATAGATATACTATCAAATTTACAGCATAAGTTATTAAAGTATAGGTTATTAATGTAAGGGGTTAAGTAAGACGGCATAGAATTTGGGTCAATTGTCTATAGAACGTTGGTTTATTTTAGATGGAAGAAACCATCTTGAACTCATCTAAATGTTGAAAGAAAGATTTGGGGGGTATAAATATAAATTATGAAGGGGAGAGAGATAATGGAAGGAGTCAAGTCTTTTGTCTTTTCTTGATATATTGAGGCAGACGAGAAGGAAGATAGAAAATGGCTTATGAGCAATGATAGCAGCTTTATAAATTTGCCGTCAATAATATGAAAGAGATCACTTTTACAGGGATCTTTTACAATATTGGCAGATGGCCTGGTTTGAATAAGTATGGTCCCCAAACACTCATGTGTTTGAATGCTTGACCCAGGGGGAGGCATGGCCTTGTTGGAGTAGATGTAGCCATGTTGGAGAAAGTGTGTTACTGTGGAAGTGGGCTTTAAAGTCTCATATGCTCAAGTTACATCCAGTGTGGCACTCAGTCTTCCTTCAGTGTCTGTGGCTCCAGATGTAGAATTCTCGAGTCCTTCTCCAGTACCTTGTATGCTTGCATGCTGTCATGCTTCCTGCCATGATGATAATGGACTAAACCCTTGAAACTCTAAGCCATCCCCAATTATATGTTTTCCTTTATAAGAGTTGCCATAGTCTTGTCTCCTCGCAACAATAGAAACCAAGCAAAGACAAAAGTATTAAGAAATTAAAGAATGGGGGCTGAAGAGATGACCCAGAAGCCAGAAAGACTTATTGATCTCTTTAAGGAGCTGAGTTTGGTTCCTAACAAGCACACTGAGCAGCTTACAACCACCTGTAACTCCAACTCAAGGAGATAAAACACCCTATTCTATCCTTGATAGGCACCTGAATATGTGTGATACACACACACACACACACACACACACACACGCACACACACATTTTAAAGAATTAGAAATGGTAGTTCTGAAGATTAAGACACATATCAGAAGGAAGAACCCCGTGTGGTCATAATTTCAGATAAAGGTTCTACACTTGAGATTTGAGGAATATTTGTTTCTATTGATCTTAAATAAATTGACTCCAGAATTGCATTAAAAATAAAGCTCACCATATGCATGTGCTTGTGTTTATTTAGAGTTAGGGTTCCACTTCCAAGTTGGCCTCGAAGTCACAATTCTCCTGGCTCAGTAACTGCATAACTGGGATGATAGGTGTACCTCCATGTCAAGAATTTATATTTGCATGTGACTTTAAATTTAGTGTAATATTGCATATTTGGGGATTAGGAAGAATGAGGTTCATGTTTACAACATATTGCAATCATTGAAATGCAATAGCCACTGTAGGAATGAAAATGACGCATGAGTGCCGTTGTGCTGGTATAGGGTGAGAAAACAGTCAGAAAACTCTGGGAAAGGAGATGAAAGTGGTAGAGGGCCTGCAGCCACACAGTGGAGTTTCCCAGAGGAGAATGAAGAATCGTCCTACAAGGAAGATGACTGTGGAAGTGCACACAGCCCTGTGAGAAAGTGTTAGAACCTTTGCAGTGCTGACTGACCCTGAGTAGATTCATCAATGTTGAACCCGATTTTGTAGGTCTTCAGAGGGACTTAGGAACTGGATTGCAGCCTCCAGGGAAGGGGAAGTGCTGAAGTGTTAGCTGGCAGGGCTAGTGCTGTGCTGTGGGAATTTCACTCCGATTCTTTGTAGGGGTGGATTCTTATGCTGCAAGCATTCCCTGCCTTTTAAGAGGTAATTGAAATATTGGCCGCCAAGCACATGGAGTTTTATTTCCACCAAGCCTCAATTATGTGCTAATTCAAAACTAGTTTTGATGCAACTACTAAGTGTCAACCATGAAGCAATATGGGATTCAAAGCTAAATTACCCCAGTCTTACCTCCCCCTTTCCATCTGACCCTCCCATTCCAAATCCCCACCCCCACACATTCATGACTATTTATTTACATTTACTCAGCTCTTATAAATATAAAATTTGCTAGTAAATGAATGGAACTAAGAAAAAAATCATCCTACACTGGCCTGGGCTTGATGAGTGGGGTCCCAGCCCTGAGAGTGAAAGTGGACACAAACTCACATTCTTAATACAAAAGCTATCTACAGCTGATAACCATTTGCAAATGAAACTTTAGTTTTCTCTGATGGAGTCTCACTGTTCACTGTGTATACAAGCCAGTCTTAAGGGCAGGCCTCATGCGGGTTTTGTGTATGTGGCCAACACAAAACAAACTATCTAGCATTTCTAGAGGTTCTTTGTCTGATAATACTTTGTCAGGATTATTTGTTTGTTTGTTTGTCTTTCCTTTTCCCTTTCAGGTCCTTTGGGTATATGTTATGGTTTCCAGTTTTGTGTTCCTATAGTGTATATGTGTGTGCAAATGTGTGCATCTCTGTATCCACACGTTACTTGGCCTTTTCTTTGGCTACTTTTCTTCTGTGTGTTTGTTTAGTCCTATTCTGTTTTTATCTATTATTACTACTACTTACATTATTATTTATTTCTCATTAGTATTTTAAAAGAAAGAAAGAAAAAGTGTGGATTTGGGTGGATGGGGAATTGGAGAGGATCTGGGAGGAGTTAGGGGAAGAGAAACAGTAATCAGAATATATTTTATTAAAAAAATCCATTTTCAATAAAAAAGTTCTGGACCATTTTTTTTTGGCTTGATCACATTCTCTACATAGGGGAAATAAGTAATTGCTTATTCAACTCTTCTTTCTCTCATTCTTCAGATGTTTACTTAGCCCCTAGGAATACAGAGCCCTGGCCTGGGTCCTGTGAAATTTATGGAGTTATAAATCAGAATCTTGCTTCTCAGAGGGCCAGCAAGGGAGGTAAAAAGCTTCCTAAGAGCTGTGAAGGAGTGGAAAATCATGCCTAATAAGACAGTTATAGGAATAATTGTGGAAGGTCACTGCTAAGATAAATTATTTCTGGCTAAGAGCTCAAGGGAAGCTGCATGAGGAATGTGGGGTTTCTGCTGAATCTTAACTAGTGGCTGGCATTTGGGCAAACAGTGCAAAGGTGTGAATTCCAGAAGTGAAGCAAAGAGATGGGAAGCAGTTAGAGGAACCCTAGAAACCTTGAGCCATTTGTCCCTTCTTCTGGTGTTGAAAATGTAGAGGCAGAAGAAACTGCTCAAAAACTAGGCTAAAATGTGATTATAGCTTATATGTACGGCAGAAAGTACTGAAAAAAGCCATGGGGACATTGACCGAGCCATACAGTTTAAGCTCAAAATGCATGCTCTACAGTTTAGAAGCTATGTACTCATGGTCTGCTTGTATAACTCCCCTAAAATGTTAATATTCTATCCATAAAAATGAGAACATTTGCTAAATATTTTATGAATATTTTCAAATATTGGGTGTGAAGATTAAAAGGCAGGATGCTTGAAAAGAAACAGGCACATGAAACCCCTCAGAGAAAATTAATTTCTTTTCTCATTTTTGATACATTGGGGAACCAAGGGCGCTGTTTGCTGAAGGGGCTGTTGTTATGAGTCTCATGTTTTAGTAAAGCAACAGTACTAGATGAATTGGAAGAGAGAGGGGGTAAAAGCTAAAGGACAAGAGTAAGAAAGATTTCTTTCTTCTTTTAATTACAATAGAACACACACAGAAACAGATGCCTCAAAGAAAAACCACTAGTGGGGATGTTTACTATTTAGGCTAATAAAAGAACATTTCATCAAACTAATTACATCATAGTAAAATAGCCACAGGGTGAGATGAAATCACAATTGTCTGTAGAAATTTGCTAGAATTCGTAGTTCTTAGCCCTCTGCACCTGGATACATTTCAACCATCTAGAATAGCATTTTTAAGAAACTCAACAGTATTACCTGGACAGATATTTATCCTGATGATGAATATGTCTAATTTTAAACGAGTCTTTTGAGGCTCATTGAATATTCAGCACTTTGATCATCAATGTATGCCACTAGCCTACCTAATCAACACGTCTACTCTCAGCGAATCCAAAAGTTGAGTAAGACTAGCAGCTATCTGCTGGATGGCCTTGGCTTTGGGTTCTTCTTTATTGATGGTCTAAGAGAGACTTGAAAACTACTCTCCGCTTGCTATATTCATATTCTAAAGGTGAAGCAAGCCTTGAAAGAAATTCTTGTTTATCTACAGATAACTATAAACATTTATATTTTTCAAGTGCCTCGGCATTAACTAAATATTTGTTAAGGCAAGGAGTGAATTTTTAATAACTAGTATTGAACATTATCTGAGTATAGAACACTACTTACTACGAGGATTTTCAACAAGTAGATAGAGTAGGAAGCATATACGACCTTGATGTTGATGGGAAATGTGTGTGTGTGTGTGTGTTGACACATAAGGCCATACAACATACAACGGGCTAATTAAATCTAGTCCCCAAGCTTCTCACTTTATGCTGAGAGTCACTCCAAAATTTAGTTGCTTTTTCATCGTCTTACTTTCTCATTAACACTTCTTATCAACTATTGCTATTGTCTCCTTCAGATGCATAATTCCTTAAAAGAAAGAAATAAAAGCAGCAAAACAGACTAGTCTCACAGTCTTTTAGCTAATTCTGTGCCTCACCCCTTATCCCTAAGATATAGACCAGCCCTGGGTCACGATCCTCTTCTCTATGGTTGTTCTCATAATTTTCAGTGGTTTAGATGTCCACAGGAATGAGACATCCAGCACTCTATCCTAACATCTTAACTTCCTCACTTCCAAAGACCTCACCCTCTAGCTCACTCTGCCCTCACTTCGCTATCATGTGTAAACACTGCACTACTTGGAATGTTGTCCCATCACGAGTTTTCCCAACCACTATTTCCTGTCCTTTCACCTAGCAATCTATTCACTCAACCTGTATCCACAAACTCAGACCACCGACTGTCAGAACATAAATCCCCTATATGTCTTCTTTCCACAGTCAAGTCCTTGATCAGCCACTGTGTTCACTTTGGAAATCTCCCAATCTGCTTAAATCCAGCTCTGCAATTGAGGTGCTTACCCTTGTGTCATCTGAATACGGCAGGATAGAAACCACTATGTCTGACCCCAGCAAAACTAAGCCACAAAGCTCAGGTGGGTTTCCTGGACTGCCAGCTTTCTGACTACATTTCCCTGCTCAGTTCATTTTTTTTCAGTCCCTTTAGAAACCATTTTATATCCAACTTTCTCAGACATCTAAATCTCAGTTGGTGATCTCACTTTTCATGTTATGTAGAAAGCAGAATGATTCCAAAGTGAACTCCTCCATAGTCCTCCAATCAAGTTTCCAATCTCTTTGCACTTTGTAACCATCTTTGTTCCTTTCACCATGAGTGAAAAGATAAAAAACAGCAAATGTGATTTTAAGGGACAATTAGGAGGACTTACGTTCTAGATCAGCGGTTTTCAACTTGTGGCAATCTAACCCCTTGGGAGTCTAACAGTCCATTCATAATGATCATGGATTGTATATCCTGCATGTCAGATATTTACAGTAAAATTCATAACAGTAGAAAATTACACTTACAAAGTAGCAATGAAATGATTTTAGGGTTGGCCATCACTATAGCATGAAGCACTGTATTAAAGGGTCACAGTAAGAGGAAGGTTGAGAACCACTGGTCTACACATTAATATTTATCATACAACGAAGGTTCCATTGGAGAAAAGGATAGTTATTAGAACAGAAGAGTCTAGAAATGGACCAAACGTAACAGTTGATGATGATTATGCAATGTTATGGAGAACATGTGATCTTAAAAGTTATCTCTGTCTCATTCTCCCCTTCTTCTGTGTGTGTGCATGCGTGTGTGCATGCATGTGTGTGCGTGTTCAGGCATTCATGTGCCACAGCATGCATGCCCACATCATGACCTGCTCATGCAGATCAGAGGACAATTCTAGGGAGTCTTTTGGGAATCAGTTCTCTCCTGCCACTTTGTGGGTTCTGGGGATCAAATTTAAGTTATCAGGCCAAATAGACAGACAAATGAGAGGGAATACTTTGGAATTCTGATTTAATACTACATTAAAAGTTAATTCCAGTTGATCTAAATATAAAAACAAAGCAATAAAAGATTTAGGAGGAAAAGCCTATTATGATGATATAGTATAAGCTAGAGTCTTAAATAAGCAAGGAAGGAAAATAACAGAAATTAAACTACAATAAAATTAAAACCTAGTCAGTAACAACCCCATTACTGAACCAGCGAGAGTGGAGGAGTCGTGCAGTACAAACAGAAAAAGGAAGAGATTATATAAATAATCATCACACTCCACCAAGGAATGAACAGGCACTTAAACAGAAAGTAGAAGGACAATTTGCATGAATATTTACTAAAAGACACTTGACATTATTAGTTATTATGTAAATGGAAATTTTAATCAGGACAGCATACCAGTGTGCAATGACCATGAATTCTAAAATGGAAAGGGACAGCACGAACTGTTGGTACAGATGGAATTTACCACGTAGTTGCAGTGATTCATAGTTCAAGCTCAGATGTGACGACTTTGGGAACTGCTGGGCAGGATCTACAAAAGTCACACACTCATGGACCTGTACCTCAGCAACTCTACTTGATAAAAAAAAAAATGAATGCAAAGATATGCTCAACAAAGCATGGGCAACTGTTTAGCATTATTTTTTTAATTTATTTATTTATTAAGGATTTCTGCCTCCTCCCCTCAACCACTTCCCATTTCCCTCCCCCTCCCCCGATCAAGTCCCCCTCCCTCATCTGCTTGAAGAGCAATCAGGGTTCCCTGACCTGTGGGAAGCCCAAGGACCGCCCACCTCTATCCAGGTCTCTTAGGTGAGCATCCAAACTGCCTAGGCTCCCCCAAATCCAGTACGTGCAGTAGGATCAAAAACCCACTGCGATTGTTCTTGAGTTCTCTGTATTCCTCATTGTCCGCTATGTTCAGCAAGTCCGGTTTTATCCCAGGCTTTTTCAGACCCAGGCCAGCTGGCCTCGGTGAGTTCCCAGTAGAACAATCCCATTGTCTCAGTGTGTGGGTGTACCCCTCGCGGTCCTGAGTTCCTTGCTCGTGCACATAGCATTATTTTCATACTAGTATCAAACTGGAAAGCACCAACATTCTTGATGATGGAATGGGTAAACACTGTAGCATATTTACGCAAAGGAACACTATCACACTGAGAGATTCAACAAGTTACATCAATAGGCAACGGCGTGGAGACATCCATAAGAGGAAGACACTGACTTATTATGAGAGAAATCCAATTCAGGTTGCCTGCCTTTCCTTAGGTTTTTGGAAATGTGTGTCTAAGGTTTGCAAAGTCTATGATTCAGAAGCCATCATTATGACCTTCTTAAAGGAGAAGTGGTGTTATTTCTCTGGGTTACCACTTGGAACAATTCCTGAAGAATAATAAAGTTACCTTGAAATGGATTGAATGCAGGCAGTCACTTTCTCAATTATCCTTTCTGTCATCAGAACAATGACAAGCATCCATTGACCACTTACGAGCATCCATTGACCACACTGCATCATTATCCCTCTTGGACTCTTACCAAATCTATGTAAAACAGGAACGTGTGTAACAATGATAGCTCCCTAGATTCTGGTGTTTAACAAAGATGCTTTTAATTCATCATAAGCATAATTGTCATCAGAATAATGGAACGTATTCATAAAACTATTAGTGATTTCTGGAAAGCCCCCCATCGCTGCTGAAGCTGAATGATGTGTAGGCCTAGAGATTTGCCCTTTGACTGGCCCTTGAGGTGACTCAATCTGCATTTCTGAGTTTGAGAACTACCACCACCTAGAGAGCAGGGTTCTCAATGGCTCCTCAGTCTGCAGGCAGACGTCTGCATGCAATAACAGCTTCCTGACGGTGACTGATGTGCAGTGTTGTCAGAGCAGTGTGACATAAATTGTAAAGGGAATTTGTTACATTAGCTAGGCAGCATAAAAAAGAGTTTCACATTTTGATTCAAAAAAATAAAAAAAAAACCCCAAACATAAAAAGGAGTGTTGTGTTGATGGTATCGAACATGAATTCAGCTCTAGACATTAGACTCTGCTCAACTGGCGTAAAGATATTTGACTCCTCTCACATTTCCCATAACCTACTTTCCTCTTGAAATAATCCATCCCACCGGGATTTTATCGCTTCCTTCCTTTTGTTCTTTAGAGGATGCAAAAAGCACACACATGTTCTCACAGTCAGAATAAGCGCCATATTCTTGGGCCTGAAGTATTGCTAGTAAGCCCAGAACTAGGCACTCATGACCACTTTTTTACAACTGTACACATTTACAGGAAAGTCCCAGGGAAAACACCAAGTGAGACATCTCTCACTGCTTAACTCAAGTAAAAAGCTGTAGCAAATCACAGGAGCAATTTGAACTTTTCTTGTCTACAAAGCAATTATGCAACTTATTGGACCGAACATGAAATGTTAGCAGGAATCAGCATCTTCTTACTGGATGCTTGGCTGCCCTGAAAATGCTGAGTCAGCCCTTGATTAAAGGGGGAAAACAGGAGTCGGTTCCATCTTCTTAATCTTGTTCCATCTTATTAGGTAAACTTCCAGATAACCATAAAGGCAGGATAGATATTTTATCAGTATAAGATGTTCAGGACCAAATGTCCTGATTCAGTGGAAAGCCTTGAACATACTTTATTGAGTAAAGTAAGTTTATATAATTCAGTTTCATATTTTTCAACTTCTGTTGGCTCTCTGAGCAAATTTGAATTCTATAAATCAGTTGAAGTGTCTTTATGACACGTTCATTTCATGAGCCAAGGATAAGGACGGCTGGGAATAGAGATGAAAAACTTAATCCTAGGCCACAGATGGGCTAATTTTTCCAGCCAACAATTGCTCTTTTATAAATATCAAATGCTCTTGACTTTATGATGCAATAAAAATGACTCTGAGGACACTGAGACCCTTCCCTTTTCTCCTCCCCATCCTCTTCTTTCTTTAATTTACCATTGTTTTCTTTTTTTATGTTTGAGATAGGGATCTCACTTTGTAACTCTGGCTGACCAGGAACTCACTATATACACCAAGCTGACATCAACCTCTCAGAGGTCTGCCTGCCTCTGCTTCCTGGGTGCTGGGATTGAAAATGTGTGCCACCATGCCCTGCACTCTAGCTCTTCTAAGGATGAAAAAATAATTTATCCTACTGATGGCAACTTTTGACAGTGTGCTAAGCAGTGGAAATTATGCTGTAAGCAAAAGTCTTTGCAAGACCAAGATTCCTACAAAACACTGGAGTCTTGATTTTTCCAGACTGGTTACTGGCTACTTGGACAGGATTGAACTCCAAGAACAACTTGAAGCAAGTGAAGTTCTCTGTCCTGAAACCAAACTCACAAGACACATAGATTGACACATGAACTGTTCAGGAGTAGCTTGACCCTTGACCCTAATGCTTTACCTGCCTTTCAAACTGAATTTGCACCATGTAAAAAAAGTTAAGATCATGGATATTCTAACAGAGTAAAAAAAAAAAAAACAGAAAAATGTATGAACACCTTAAGAAGATTCTAGTTAGCCGACTGACAGCATTTTATGCATTTCTCAGGTATCTGCACTGTGACAGTCACTCAGACTTCCTCCCCACTCAGAGAATCAGCAGCAAATTCCACTCAACTTCACGGCATCTTCAGAATTATCTTGGCAGTTAGATATGGCACCATAAGAAAAAAATACACCAACAAAGAAACTAAGAGACCAACAGAGGCATATTCCATATCCATCACACTTAAACGTCACTTTTTTTTTTTCTTTTGTGGCCTCTGTTCTCTTTGTGATGACCTGGGGATTTGGTCACGCAATTCTAGATTTTTGTAACAAAGAGTTTGTAAACGACACCTTGCCTTGTGATTTCTGCTCTGTACCTGAAAAAATATGTGAACATACTTGAGGATCGAACCAGAATCCAAGCAGCAACCAATGAGTTCTCTGGTTGCTGGATGAATATAAAAAGCCTGACACCACTCAAAAGCTCGCAGATGGCTGTCAGGGAAAGGAAAGGCAGGAGAATAGGACCTGACTGTTCACACTAATATTGACAGACGGTACATCATTCACCCACTCATCTCTTCATTCATTGGATTGTTCCCACCGCCCCATACTTTCTGTTTCTCTCTTAAATGGAGAAACCAATGTAAATGAAGGTTTACGATGTTTTCAGATAGTAACTAGAAGTGGTAACACTTACTTTCCGGTGATAAACTGGCTCCTGGACGGTGTGCAAATAGGCTGGACATAGTAATTCTCTAGTTTAACTCCTTCCGCAGCGAGTTTGTCAAGAGTGGGCGTCTTTATCTCAGATCCGTGGTAACCCACGTCTCTAAATCCCTGATCATCAGCTAAGATGAAAATGAGATGGGGCTGGGCGGTGCCCGTGGCGCCTGCTTCAGATCTCTCTTCAGCTTGAGCACCCAGGAGCCCCTCCTCTTCTAAGCCCTGGCCCCAGCACAGGTAGCCATAGGTGAGTAGGCTGAGGATCCAGAAGCCTGCCAGGGCACCCATCGCCACTGCCACTATCTTTCCAGGCCACACCCAGCCCTGAGGAGGTGGCGGAGGCTGAGGCTCCGCGCTGTCCCTGGGGGCCATTCACTCGGGTCCCAGCAGAGACTCCACATGCAGAACCCTGCCCACTTTGCTGGTGTTGGCACACTCATGCATGCGGAGGGCTAGATCCAGCTGAAGGTGGCAAGGAAATCCTGCTCCCCTCCCAGCTGTCTCCACTTCCCACAACTTCGATGCTCTGGAGGTGATGGTTTAACCCGCGGATGCTGGAAAAAGTAGAAAGGAGCAGGTCCTCTCCATCAGTTTGCACTTTTTCCTCTCCTAACACCGCCCAGCAGTTTCCACAGAAAAGTTAGTATCTTCGCTGAAAAGTTCTCACGAAGAGAAAAGAACAAACAAGAGAGGACTTGATAGCCGCACAGGGCAGGGACGTTTGGTGTTCATATAGTTCTCCACTTCGTCGGGGAGTAGGACTGTGCCCATGCGCAGGCAGGCACCAGGGGTGGTGGAATTGGCTGGCATCAGTCCCGCGGCCCCGGCACTCCGGAAGCCTTGCCAAGTTGCTCTGAGCGACTGACTCCCTGCTTCTGGATGGATGACAGACTGAGCCTAGGGGACCTGCTTCTGGCAGGCCGCCTTCCCGGCTTTTTCAGGGATGTTTCCCCATCTTCCGCTGTGCGTTAGTCAATCTCCTGGACCCCTTCTCCAGAGGCGAAGAAAGGATCCTGTTCTAGAGCCGGCCTTCCCACCTCTTCGGCTATCCCTTCTCTGCCCCACAGCGCTTGGGAACACTCACGGGATCCTGGCTTGTGATCGCCAGCGCACACGTGCCCCGTAGGTGAAGCAGCTGCCCCAGCGTGAGCTTGGGTGGCTGACTTAACTTTGACTCCTGTGCTTTCTCTCTCTACTCGCCAGGCAGCTGCAGCCCGAGAACCATGCTTGCTGGCTGAGGGCGGGCCTAGGCCAGGGGAGGCGCTGGCTCTCCGCCCTTCTCTCTGCTAGGAGAAGGATGGACCCTGGAAGGCGGCTTCTTCGCTGCAGGGCGGCTCCCAGGGGTCCCCTGTGCGATGTCCCGGTGCAGGTTTTCTTTCCTTAGGTATGCAAATAGAAGCCCCTCTTGCCCATCCCGAAACTTTTGAAGACACTGGAACAAGTGAGAAGAGAAAAGAGCAACAGAACACTGTTCACTTTTCTTCCTTGCTGGCCTCCTCCTTTTATATCCCTCCCTGACTTTGCCTTTTCTTTTCTCCGTATTTTTTTTTTTGACAGTCATAATTACAACCTTTCAAGTAGTGCTTTTTCTATCAATAGTTGACCTCTCCAGTCCGATTTACCCCTTACTCTCTTCCTAAGTGAAGATGTTAAGAGTGTAAGCTTTTTTCCTCCTCTTTCCAAACTTTCGGGGATTTGCAGGCCAGGAATGGGGGGCGGGGGGGGAAGAGAGAGATTGACACGAGAGTTGGGGGGGTTACACCCTCAAGACGGGAAGCCCATCTGTGTGTGTAGTTTTGAGACCTGGAACTCCCTGTGTGCCTGAGGATGACTCGGAACTTCTGATCCTACCACCTCCACTCCCCCAATTTTAAGATTCTTCCAAGCCAGATTCATGTAGTGTTGGATCAGTTCCCCAGCACTTGTCAGCTGAACTGTGCCTTTGAATTTTTGCAGCAAACATTGTTTCCTGTCTAGCATCTTCGGGTTTTCTCCCTTTGCCCCCTCTTTCTATTTGTTTCTCCCCCTTTTCTTCTTCCATCTCTCCTCTCTCTCTTCTCCCCACGACAGTGGCTTGTTTCCTTTGAGAAAACATACTCTTGCTATGATTGTAGCCTTTTAAAACACTGCTCAGAGGCAGGATCTCTAAGGAAGAGGCCGTCAAAAATCCTTGAGATATGCTTTTTTGTTTGTTTGTTTTTGCTTGCTTGCTTGCTTCTTTCGTATTTGTTTAACACTTACTTCACTGAACACCTCCCGAGGAACTGGCATACAACACTTTAGACTCAATTAATGGTGAAGTCATAGTTCTAAGTTTCAACTAACTGTAACTTTCATTCCCTCCTGGTACTACAGTTCCTGTCGAATTCTCTGGCGAAGCTGGCGAAACGGAAACCGAACCTGGAAGATGGACCGCTGTTTCAGGCAACTCATTTCACCAGCACTCACAGAGGGCCGTTGCTTATTATCGATGCTCAGGGGAGAGATGTTGACATTTAGAAGATAGGTTTAGAACTGGGAGGAGCAATTCTGAGAGTTTAAATTTCCAGACTTATAAGGAAAGTCCTCCTGGAGATTAGAGTACTGGGGGGCAGGGCTCCAGGCTTCACTGGCCTCATGGGATGCTAGAGCTGAAAAGACAGAAATCCTCTGACAGACCCAGCTACTTTTAATTGGATAGCTCATGAATCAAGTAGGAGAAGGACTGTTTGTGTTCTTGTGTGACAAAGACAGTCAATTCCAATTTATATTTCTGGCAAGAAATTTTTAAGCCAACGTTTATGGACTATTTCCTGTGAGCTAGCCATAGGACCCTAGACACTGACACCTGTATGCACACGCATGTGCTGCTGAGTCTTGATGTGGTGTCTCATATACTTTATCCATTCTCTCCCAGCCATGAGGAGCAGTCTTCCATTCCACAACATTGGATCAGCTGAGCCAAAAATATCACTGGTACGGAGCAACTGAATCAGAATGTTTCTGCTGCTAGAACCTATACTATGGTGAAAACAACACATTCTGCTCAGCAACCACCCCAAGTCCCAATTGTTACTGTGAAAAATGCATTCTGGAGAAGAGAAAAAGAACTCAAAGAAATCACAAAGCTTATGCTTATGCTGTATGTGGTTAGGAGGTGAGGTAGTTCAGGGAAATAACCTTTAAACTGAAGGGGTATTATTTTATTTATTATCTTCTCTTTTCTTCGCAGAAAATTTGGGCATATAAATGTGAGTTTAAAGCTCCTTCTCTCTGAAAGAAGATCTTACAAATGGGGTTTAAAATTATTCCCCTTCAAGAAGCACTGACTGATCACAACTGGCAGCTAAGATCCTATTGACTGTGTGCTTGGATTATATGTACATACACTCAACATTTCCTACTACGGAGTTGGGTTTCACGCACTCTTGTTTTAGGCAATAGTTTTACCACTCTCATGAAATGTCAAGTTGAAATATATGTACAGCTTAGTAGTTATTTCCTCGTTTTAGAATCAACTTTCTTATACTCAGGCATCAGTGGCTTCTATGGAATCTATTCTTAGGCTTATTTCAGCAGCTTAGGTACACTTAATTATAAATAAAGCCCATTTCATTTTATTATGGAGTGGCCGTATGTCTTAGTTACTGTTCTAATGATGTGAAAAGACATTGTGATCAAAGCAACTTCAGGAAGAAAGAATTTAGTTAGAGGTTTGCTTACAGTTTCAGAGAGTGAGTCAATTACCATGGCAGCAAGAAGGCAGGCAGTGTTGAGGGAGAGAGAGAGAGAGAGAGAGAGAGAGAGAGAGAAAGAGAGAGAAAGAGAGAGGCACACACATATACACACACACACAGAGGCACACATACAGACAGAGACAGAGAGACACACAGAGAGACAAACACAGAGAGAGAGAGAACTAGCTAGAAACATCTGGGCCAGTGCAGGAAATGAGATGAATGAATTTCTGTGACATCAGATACTGAGGAGACCAGAAAGTTTGGAAGAGTTGGCACTTGGCATTTTGGACATTAGAAATGGATAGGTTATGAGCAGGACATGCCATTTGAGCATGGGCTCTTCTGGGCTGGATGCATAGAGATAGAATCAACAAATGAAACTTCAGCCCATCAGTGTGACTGGTTGTAATGTTCTTTCAAGATGGCTACAACTTGTGAAACCTTTTTATTAGAACAAGTAGTGATGAAAGGTATAGAAAGAGAATTTGGAGAATTCTTTTTCAGCCGGGGTTTGGAGAAGTACAGGGTGGAATCCCACAATTGCTAGAGAGTTTGAATTCTTTCCAGTAATCCGTTCCTTGGTTAAAATACTATGCTTAGGTTATGAGAACGAATGCTCATTGAAGGCTCAATAAAATTACTCGACCAAGAGAGGGAAATGGATGCAAATGTGGGGAACTCCAAGTAGAACTTTAATCTGATAATATAAAAAGAAAATAAAAATTAGGACAAATTAGGCAAGCACACAGACCTGTAGCTCTATCCAGAGACAGACTTGGGTGTCACATCCTTGAAACTAAGAATAGAGTAGAGCATTTAGTATGAGTGACCCATCTGAGCGTAGGAAAGCTAAGAACACCACAGGCAAACTGGACAAGTATCACTCTGTGGCATTCATGTTCAGGTTCTCCATAGAAATGACACTGTTCATCCCTGTAATGTGAGGACAGGATTGCTTTAGCTTTACAAACTGAGCATGGTTAAGTTTTACAAAAGGTGACCAGACAGTATTCCTGCCGTTTCATTATTCTTTCTGTCAATATATGCTTATTTTCAAATAAGCATGTACTCGGATGTTTAGAAGATACAACCCAATTCAAAGGCAGGTTTAGACACTGAGAATACAGTGCATTAATCGCTTATGGATGACTCAAGAAATTTAAAACCTCATCAGAGCTTCATTAAGTTTATGAGTACATTAAAAACTTAAAAATGAAGAAATATCCCGAACGTTAAGTTAAAGCACGAGTAATACAGAGTAGATATCTGTCCTGATGTGGTCATCTTGACATGGGCCTGTGTCAGTCACCTCTGCATTACTCTTACAGACTACCCAAGGGAGGCAGTGCAAAGAGAGAGGTTTACTTTAGCACAGTTTTATGGAGCTCAGTCAATGATCTTTGGCCTTGCTGCTTTTGTGGTCGTGGTAAAGCAACACATCATGGTAGGGAAGGCTGGGGCATCAAAGACGGAATAGAAACGGTCAGGGCTCCCCAGTACACAGTTAGGGCATAATACTAGTGACCGTCAACCTCCCATTAACTACCATCTCAACTCTTTCATTGCTTCCTAACAGTGGTATCGGTTGGAGATGGATCCTTGAACTTGTGAATGAATCTTCAGGGGATGCTCATTCAAACCATCACAACCCTAACAATAAACTCATTACTGAGTAATGCTGCTTGAGTTACATAAGACCAGAATGATTAACTAGCTGGGTTAGTAATTGTGTGTGGCACTCATCTCTTCTTCTGGGGAAACCTATGGTCCTAAACTATAACACTTTTAAAAGAAAAGATGTAGGAGGTAGTGAACTTTCAATATGTAATATACAAAATTATCCCCCCCTAACAATAGCAAAGTTTTTGACATCAAAATGTCAGAGGATTTGAACTGCCAAAGAAGACTTTTTTTTTAATTTAACATTTTTATGTAAAACCAAACTCTTAACCAACATTTTTATAATACCAAAATCTGAAATTTTCGATAATTTAAAAATATGACCCTTTTGTTAATATGGTAACTAACTATATTTCATATATATATTATAATCACCATCAATTAAATATTTTTAATCACCATCAATCAAATGTTACCCAGTAAAAGACTGGTGCCAGCACCCTGCTGAGTGGCTTCCCATGAACTATCATAGTGTTTCCAGAACCACTCCATTCAGGTAGGCCCATGAGAGAAGCTAAGGTTGTTTGTATAAAGGGGTGGGAGCTAGGAAAGGAACACAGTAAAAGAGTAGAAAATTAAATACATAAAGGCCAGAAAGGAAAGAAAATAAACAATAAAAAAAACCCACCAGGAAGTGGGAGAAGCTGTCAGGAATGCCAGGTATGGCAAGGGGGACCCATGGCATGGAACATAAATCCTTGGTGTCAGGTATCACCTTATTAGGATAAAGTCCCTCAAATAGCTTACAGATGCCTTTTTTTTTGTATGAGTTTACAAACATTGATAAAAAAGAATTCCAAGGTCAAACACATTGACATCCATGAAGTAGGATTAAGAAGGAAATGGTTTTAACTCAATCTATAAATATTAATTAATATTGACAAATAATAAAAGTATTAGACTGCTGGATGAGCCATATAGAATCTTCATAATAAGCAGTACAGTTTCATTAGAAGTTGAAAAATCCAAGCAAATGTGCTTGAATAATATTTTTCTTTGAAAACCAGCACTAAATAGTATAATGATGAAAAACTGTAGGCGTCTATCTACCTGTTAGCTAATGAGTTACTTGCCCTATATCTGCCTCAGTTTTTGTCATCTGTAAAGTAGGAACGAAAACAATACCCACTCTGAGATGAGTTATGTTAGTTAGCTATTGCCAGAAGCTATTGTTAAATAATCTCCACAAAGTTCAACGATTGAAGGCAAAGATAACACAATTTTACAAATCTCAGAATTAGGCCAGCTTTCCTCCTGGTGCTTTTTGTATTTCTGTGATCAGTCACATTGACACATTAGCTGAGGAATATAAGTCCAAAGAAGGAAGCACACATGTAGACTCAGCCTACCTCCTTACACCCCACTGTTCAATAAACAAAATCACAAAACAAAGACTAATGGCAAAAAGTAAGAAATGCGTCCCTTCTAGAGTGAAGCTAGGAAAAAAACTGTGGATCCAGGGATGGGCAATGAATTGGCACTGATAATTAAATCTACAGTAGTTGCTTTGAGAATGAAGTAATTTAATATTTGAGAAGTATTTAAGAAATTACAGTGTGTCTTTTAAAGACTATAAATATTCATTTTAATTTTTTATTCCGATTATATCCTTGTCTAAACTAATTTATAGGTTAGCACTATTCTAATCAAAACATCAGTCCAATTTGGACAATTTAATACTCAATATACAATGACTTCAAAGTAACAAAATACTCCCATTCTTATTATATAGGATATGATATTACATAATCATGATACATGATCATAAATAAAGTACAGGAGAGGCAAAATGGATCTGGCGTTATAGAAAAACAATATGTGAAATAAACTTTTCAAAATGGAAGGAAGGGTAAACATTTCAAGTGCTGAACATAATATTTATATAATTATCTAACTATGTTAAAATTATCCCATATATTTTAGCATATGCTAAAAGAAAATCTCATTTAGAAAGTGAATCGGGTTTTAAAAGTATTTAAGAAACTCCAATAGATGTTTTCATGGATAGATATTATTTTCAGCTTTTCAGTGATACAAGAGCTTTTGTGACATGTGACTGATTATGAAACAAATCCAAAAGATGATTAAGTCAGAAGTTTATCTGAGGAACTAAGAAAAAAAAGCTGTGATTTTCCAAAACAGTGTGCCAAAACAAGATGCCAATTTTCCATACAGATTATAGAAAACCAGTTGAACAACTATTAAAATTCTTAACCACTCCAAAGTACATAGATTGGAGAGGATTCATGAGGAGATGCTTTTTCAGAGGGATAGTTGTGCCCTGAATACACTTATGCCTGACCCATGACTGTGGTAGGTAGTTCTGACACCCTGAAGTTCACATGGTCTGGTGGTTGGCCTTTTCCCAGAAATCCAACTTGTCATTACTGGTGAACCGGAGGGAAAGCTGAGGTCACAGAAGGTGGCTGGATTCTCCACAACTTCCTTCCAGAAAAGTTTGCTTGCGTGGTTCATAAAAACCAGATGCTACCACTTGCAAAGCAAAGCTTTGCCTTTGGTCTGTGAACTGGGTGCAGGTGGGGTCTGAGAAGAGTATGGAGGGCAAGCTTTACACTCAGGAGATGACTCTAGATTATATGTCTGGATAAAAGCCCTCTGGGTTTGATGGGGAACCTCTGCAATCCAAAGACACTCTGGATACAAAGTGGCTCAGCCTTTATTATACTGGTCATTTTGACTTAACTTGGAGACACTTACTTTAAGAAGATAGAGTGTAGGGTAAAAGAGCCAGCCAAAGAAACCCATCCTGACCCTGAAACCAGAGCCAATGAAACGTACTTTGGCCCTGGAACTAGAGTTAGTGAAAGAAACACACAAAGGCCCTGAAACTAGAGTCAAAATGCTAAAACGGGCCATTGAAAGAAATACAGTTTGGCCCCAAAGCCAGAGTCAAATCTGTTCCTGATCAGCTGAGCATAAAACTAAACAATCCCTGAACAGGAAAACCAACTAATCCCTGAGCAGAAAACCAACCAATTCCTGAGTACAAATCTAGCCAATCTGAGCTTGCCCAGGCTCAAAGGAATTGAAATTTGACCAATTTTCTCCCTGAAAATCTTCTCCCTGGAAAAAAAAAAAAAACTCCACCCCTTCCTTCACAGGTGTAGGTATAGCCTGACTTCCCAACACGTCAGAATATTTTACCTCCAGAGCTGTAACACTTGCATAGAGAAGGAAGATTGGAACTATTTGATAAACATTACAGTTTTCTACATCTGTGGAGGGGGTTGCTTTAACTGAAACTTACATTTGTCGTAACTGTATATTGTTGAACTCACATTTCAGCATTGAGATCAGATTTTTGTGATGAGTAGTAATCAAAAGACTTTTAATTGACAAAAAAGACTGCTAATGCTCAAATTATTGGTTGAGCTTCTTCAATGCAGTAGTATTACTGTCTTAGTCAGGGTTACTATTGATAAAACACCACGGCCATGGTGGCATATGCCTTTAATCTCAACACTCATAAGGCAGAGGCAGGAGGATCTCTGTGAGGCCAGTCTGTTCTGCAGAATGAGTTCCAGGACAGTCAGGGCTATTACAGGAAAAACCTGTGTCAGAAAACAAAAACAAAAATAAAACAAATCCACCATGAAAAGAGCAACTTGGGGAGAAAAAGTATTTATTTGGTTTATGTTTCCACGTCATTGCTCATCATCAAAGAAATCAGGACAGACTCAAACCGGGAAGAAAAACTGAAGGTGGGGCTACAACAGAGTACTGAACAGGGGCGGCCCCAACCATAATGGTCTGGGCCCTCCCACATCAATCGCTCATTAGGAAAATGCCCTACAGGCTTGCCTGCAGCCCAGTTTTTTCATGGCATTATTAATTGAAACTCTTAATTGACTTTTCCCTTATAGTGGCATTTCATTTGTATTTTAATAAATAAAGCTTGCCTGAAGATCAGAGAGTAAAACAGCCCCACTGGTCAGCCTTGACCTCACTCTGAAAATGGTGATCCTGCTTCCAGGAATCGCAGAATGAGATTGTGACTGAGAGTTGTCTCCTCCCATTTTATAATCCTCTCTAGGGCTGGAATGAAAGGCATGCACCATTGGGATTAAAGTCATGCACTGCCCGGTTTCTATGGCAACTAGTGTGGCCACTGGGATTAAAGGTGTGTGTTGTTGTGACTACTGGGATTAAAGATGTATGTCATTGCTGCCTCTCTATAAGGTTGACCAGTGTGGTTGTTTTACTTTCCTTATTCCCAGGCAAGCTTTATTAATTAAAATATAATTGAAATGCCACGACACTCCTTTTTCTTTTTCTTTTCTTTTTCTTTTTTTTTTTTTTTTGGTTTTTTGAGACAGGGTTTTTCTGTGGCTTTGGAGCCTGTCCTGGAACTAGCTCTGTAGACCAGGCTGGTCTCGAACTCACAGAGATCCGCCTGCCTCTGCCTCCTGAGTGGAGGTGGTATCATTCTTTAACATGTACCCGAAGCAAACAATTCAGGAGAATAAAGTAAGTATATTTACGAAGCTGAACACTCTAGTACCAGCTCAACAGAAAACATGAACATGGTTTAGGAATGTGGCTTAAAGAAATTTGGGGTAATCCAGGTAATGCAAGACTACAGTCATTAGAAATAATCACTGTGAATGTAATAACAAACAAAACCTATTTTTAGAATACATAAGGAACATAAAAATATTTTGTACATTAAGCCTATATACTACATTTAGATATTTACGGTAGCTCCAGAAGAGGTGCGCATCTTCTCATAGTTTCGAATTAGTAATGTTGAGTCCTGGGCAGAGATAGTGTTAAACTGAAGAGAGGATAGTAAGAAACAGGGAAGAAAGAACACCCCTGGACAGAGTGGAGGTCACCATCAGCTCTGCTTCTGAAGTCTCACGCATTATTCTCTTGTGATCTAGAACACTTATCTTAACTTTTCTGAGCTTCCGTGGCTTCAGATACATAAAAAGAGTTAGATGATTCTCAGTCCCAAAATAATATCCCCTTTCTCTTTGAGATTCCTTTTCTCTGTCCATAACAGAAGAATGCTGGATTTCTAGGGCAGAAGCCAGTTGGACATCAGCCCAACTATAAGTCAGAAAACTTTCAAACAGAAGCCAGCTCCAAGAGCTCGTGTCTTTTAAAGACTACTGGACCATCTCACAATAGAATTATATATATATAAAACCTTCACTGTACATGTCTATCGCTTTAAAAATCTTTTAAAATATATCACATATTTTAAGAAAAAGAATTGTTTAAATCAAGGTTTGACTTTTATTTCTGTGGGCCATCAATAGGCAAACACCTTTTCAATCTTTTCAACTGTTATAAGTGTGAAGAGTGTGTTCTCTACTGTCAATGCTTCTTTTCTTCTTCTTCTAAGGATTGAGCTGGAATAATAGAAGTGTTTTGTACCTTTCAGAATTCTCTGTAAATTCCTACCTTTCGACAATTTTCTCCTCATTTGTCACTTCAAAAAACTCTTTATATGTAAGACACCTGAGAATAAAAATGATTCCTTTTTACTGAGAAGTGCTAAAGCTAAATGTCTGGCTAAGGGGGAGCCTGAAGAAGCAGCTGACACTAGCTTATAGAGAAGAACCATTCAAAACTGCTCCCTGGGAGGCAGTCTCTCACTATTGTAGGATGGGGCCAATTCAGATCATATAGCCCTTAAAATGTATCTAATTTTTATAAACCAAGCTAACATCCAGATATGGGTGCTAACATCTCTGTGATTTCAGCTATTAGAAGGCTGATGCAGAAGGATTGCTCTGAGTTTGATGGTAACTTGCACTACATAATTTAACTGTCTAAGTAAAAATTATGCCCCCTTCAGTAATAAACTAATAAATTAGATTTAATCCTTCTATCTTCTACATTGAATCACATTGGTTGGCAACTATTTGAAGCCTTTCTTCTCCTTTTATCTCCACTTTTGCACTCCAAGGTGTTTGGATATAAGACCCAGATATCCAGGGCACTTATCTAAACTGTACACACATCAGACAGCTTCTGGCCTTGCATATGATCTAGAGGATACATAGTAGCTGGGACTCTACATTATATGCTGAGGGTCTATTTTATTTTCGTGGGTGTCTTCTTGTTTAGCTCATGTTTGGGTGGTCATGGTGAGATTTTACAAGGATAACTACTGATGTTACTGAGTGTTAGTGTTCTCATTGTCCTTGGTGGGGAACCACAGCCACTGGTTTACTAAATCAGAATTATGCCCTAATAACAGTCTGTAATATTCATTCTTACAACACAGATGAGTGTAGTCTTGACCTCTTTTCAAGGAAACTTCTCTTTGAAACAGACAGAGGTGGCTACAGAAAACCACAATCAATCAACCTGCAGAGTTATGGAGTCCAGTTCATATAGATACAGTTCATATAGATACATCTACAAAACACTCCACACTCTGGAAGAGGAGGCAGAAAGATTGTAAGAGTCAGAGGATCAGGGATTTGCTGTGAGATTGTGTCTCATAGTAACATCAGGTTTTGATTTTTGGAAACACTTTCAACCAGAAGAATGCACATGAATCATTTATGAGGTCAATTCTTATGTTTAGCAGAAATATAATTTCCAAAATATGAAATGCATTGTCTATGGCAGTACCTCTGCATTATGATGAGAGTCCTAGGAGCCCTTTGCTTCTCTTTCCTGCTCAACCTTTGTGATGGTGAAATTACAATTCAGCTTGAAAAGCACCTGCACAATTGATAAAGTTCACTTTGTGGTGTGTGTGTGTGTGTGTGTGTGTGTGTGTGTGTGTGTGAAGGGGTTGGATTCACTTGTGGGTCATCAAAATGTAGGGATGAGACCAACACTGAATGTGCTTGGCTCTCTTTTATAAGGTGGAGATCTGGATGGGAACAAAAAACTAAAACCCAAATACAAAACTAAAGGAATGGGGAATGTGGGACATGCGTACAGAATGTGGGACATGCGTACAGAATGTGGGACATGCGTACAGCTTGACACCTCTTTATACCCTGTTCTCTATTGACAATGGCTACTCTAGACTCTTCAGTCTTACAGTGTACACTTGGACCAGCGAGGCTCCACAGAATGTTCTGTTCTTCAGCTTGAACTTGGAGCTGCAGTGTGCCTCCCACTTAGATCCAAACTTAGAATAAGTAGTTACTTGTCTCCCTTGCTGACCTGTAGACAGCCACAGTAGGAATGTTCCTCCTCTGGTTGTGTAAGTCAATTTAATCAATTTTTATAGTATATGTATTTTATCAGCTCTAGTCCTCTAAGGAACCCTGACTAATAATGCCCCACTCACTCTTTTTTGAAAATATTTGGTTTTAAGTCACTGGGTCAGCTGCAAAAATAAAGCTGTTTGCTGGGCAACACTAAAGAAAATGCAAATATTTTGAAATATTTCTTGTACAAAATAAGGAAAGCTAATTTTATTCATAAGGTTTTAAAAAATACATCTTGAATAGATTTACTGTTTTAAAATGCTGTCAGGTTTTCCTGTTAAGTTAATCTCATGAGAACTATTTTGGACACTTTCATTATTTAAGCATCACTGTAATGGGCATGATTTCTTTCTTGTGTCAATGAAATGGCTTATAGATATGATGGAGAATATTTCCCTCAGGATTATCTTGTGTTTCCTTGCAATAATAAGCAGGAAAACAGATTTTCTGCAGATGTTTCTATTAGCATATTGAGTATCTGAGCCAGAAAGCTTACTTAAATTTAATTACAAGAATAAACCTTAAAAACACTTTGAAGTCAATTTTTTTCAGTTTTCTTTTCTTTAATGCCATAAGGAAACTTGTCCTGTAAAATTCATGAATTTCTTTTTATATGAATTAATTTTAAGAAATCGTTTCCTCCTTTGAAATAATGTTCCAGGACTTTTGGCAAAAATACATATAAATAAACATGAAATAATAAGCTATGTTTGTGGACTCAACAATTAATATACATGTGTTTTAATTTAAGATAAAATGATTAATAAATTTTTGTGGACAGATGGTATTATGGTTTTTTTTTTTCAAATTCCCAAAATGAAGTCGAAAATAATTCTAGCTAATTGCTCTTTCCTTCAAGGCTGCAATATTGTTTGGAATGTGGAATCTTTTTGCTCAAAATTGTTGCTGTGGTTTGGATATGATTTATGTTAAATCCTCAAGGGGACATCTGTTGACATTTAGCTGCCCTACCCATCCTCCTCCTATTTTCATATCATCTTTTTTGCTAGGTTCCACATGTGAGAGGAAAATATGTGGTAATCATAATTCCATGTTTGACTTATTTTACTTAAACACAATATTCTCCAGTTCCATAGACTTTCTAGGATTTTATCCTATCATTGATGCTCTATTATATATTTGTACCACATTTTCTTTATCAGTTCATTAATTACTAGGCATCTAAACTGAATCTGTATCTGGGCTACTGCGAACATTGCCCTGGTAAATGTGGGTGTGCAGGCAACCTATCTTTGATTCTTTCATTGTGTGTGCAGGAATTGTGCAACAGGGTAGTTATTGTAGTTCTATTTTCATATATCAAGGGGCCTCCTGATTGAGCCCTAGATTAGCAACATTAATTCCATTTCCACTAACAATAAACAAGATCCCTTCTCCCAGCATCCCTACAAGCACCTTGTTTTTGTGTCCTTCATCATAGCCATTTTGACGGGGATGAAATGAAATCGCAACGTGGCTTTGATGCATTTCCATGATGGTTAAAGATGTTGAAGCTCAGCAGGGTCAATGGTACAAATGCTTTGTTGTTCGGTGGCAACAGGCACAGAACTTCTAGGAAGAAAATATGACCTTCTATTAAAGACTACAGTAAACTTGACCAGGAGTGGGCAACGGTATAAAAATGGTATCAAAGTCACTTAGTCCTCAACCAAGCTCAATACATTCATTTGCCTTCCTAAGACTTGAAACAACCGAGTAACATTAGTGGTAAGATGTCCTTTGCCTTTAGTGCCTCTTCTTCATCAATAAGATTTCCAGTGTCTGCTCAGGAGAGTGTCTGTAACATTCACCTAAATAACAGGGATGTTGTAGAAGGTCAAACCATTCATCCCTAGCTCTGCCATCTTGCCTTTCTTACTTTCTCCCTCCTTACCATCCTTAGTGAAAGAGACTACTTAACTCCAGATAATTTCTAGTTTTCTTATGTGAGGGTACACTGTACATATAACCAATGTACTCATCTATGTTCATAAAATTGTTTGTCATAATCAAAAGCTGGAAAAAACCTAATGCCCCTCGACTGAAGAATGGATAAGAAAAATGTGGTAATTTAGACAATGGAGTACTACACAGCAGGAAAAAATTGACATTTTGAAATTTGTGGGCAAATGGATGGATCTAGAAAACATCATATTGAGTGAGGTAACCTAGAAAGACAAATATCATATGTACTCACTCATAAGTGGCTTTTAGACATAAAGCAAAGAAAAACCAGCATACAATTCACAATCCCAGAGAACCTAGACAACAATGAGGACCCTAAGAGAGACATACATGGTTCAAAACTATATGGTTCACAGAAAAGGACAAGATCTCATGAGTAAACTGAGTAAACATATATCATATTATTGAGAAGTTTTGTGAGAGCAAAATAAGTATAAGCCTAATTATATCTTAATTAAGGGAGCCATTTTAGGGTTGGCAAGAGACTTGACTCTTAGAGGTGTACCCATGTGTCCATGGAGATGTCCCCAGCTAGATCCTTGGGCAGCTGAGGAGAGGGAGCCTGAAATGGCCCTATCCTATAGCCATACTAATGAATATCTTGCATATCACCACAGAACCTTCATCTGGCGATGGATGAAGCTAGAGACAGAGACCCACATTGGAGCACTGGACTGAGCTCCCAAGGTCCAAATGAGGAGCAGAAGGAGGGAGGGCATGAGCAAAGAAGTCAGAACCCTGAGGGATGCGCCCACCCACTGAGAAGGTGGGGCTGATCTAATGGAAGCTCAGCAAGGCCAGCTGGACTGGGACTGATAGAGCATGTGATCAAACTGGACTCTCTGAACGTGTTGGACAAGGAGGGCTGACTGAGATTCTAAGGACAATGGCACTGGGTTTTGATCCTACTGCATATACTGGCTTTGTGGGAGCCTAGTCAGTTTGGATGCTCACCTACCTAGACCTGGATAGAGGGGGGAGGACCTTGGACTTCCCACAGGGCAGGGAACCCTGACTGCTCTTTGAAATGGAGAGGGAGGGGGAGGGGCATAGAGGAGCGGGAGGGAAATGGGAGGCTAGGAGGAGGTGGAAATTTTTAAGTAAAAATAAATTTAAAAATGTGAAAAAAAGAATGCAGTAAACACCTGCCAATTCCCTTTGACTACAGTAAGGTCATTCCTCCAGTCTTCGGAAAGCCAGTCTTGTGACCTTTCTCCATTTATTGTCTTCACCATGCTCCAGCACAAGCTTCAGTAAATTGATTTTTCATGTTGAGCAAAAGAGCCCTCAACTGAAGTGATAGGCCCAAGAGTTGGTAACACTGAACACGGAGCTGGACAGTTCAAGCCTATACTTCGCTTTTTCATAATTTGTATCCAAGTTGAGCGATACCACAACCCAAAATCTATTGATAATATATGTATATACTGGGACATAAAACAGGCTTACTTTCATTTATCATCGTGGTCTTTGGATCTAATGCCTCTATCTGTTCCAGAGCAAGTGATTAATAAATATGAGATAAATAAAAAGAAATAGGGGGTTTATGGATGCATCAGCTGGAGTTCTCTTTTCACAACTAATTCTTTCAGGAATGATTATGTTGTAGAATGTTTCATATTACATCCCTGAGCTTCTAAATGTGTCTCACAGAGAACTCCCTTCCCTCATCTTTGGGAATGAGAGACTAGTTGAGGAACATTTGATGCTATATTGTTAATCAAAAATGTTCAACATAATTACTATTGGTTTTCATAAGCACAATGAGATAGGTTAGATCTTTAATTTACTAATTTCATCTTCCCTGTGTAGCCAATAAACATTCAAGAAGTTCATCACACTCTCCTCTCTAACAAATGGTGTTAGAACTCTGACTTTTTAGATAAGGCTCTTTTACCACTGGCAGAGTGGTGGCAGACAGGGATGGCATGCTGATTTACGGACCACATTTCCTGTTTGGAGGTTTTCTTACTCAAGAGGACTCTGCTCTCTTCATATAAGGCGTATATTGACATTTTAATGTACAGTTTCATATAGTGTAGATATTGTTTACATTATAGGGTTTAAAGCCAAGTTAAAAACAAAACAAAGTCAACCATACTTATATCCCTTCTTTCACCTTATGGAAAATTTGGTGGAATCGTGTCTTGGTTTGGGACCTTATGAGAGGGGGTCAATATTGCTTTTATATCCCTGCCTATGAGAGGAATTTTAGAAACACAGATAGTATGTTATATATGTTATTTAAGTAGCTTTTTTTCTGTACTGTTTATAAAATAACAATAAGAAAAAGGGTCCATATATTTTCATAAAATCATAATCTTTAAAAAATATTTCTGCTCTGTGATTGGTGGATCCATGGCTATGGAATCGGTAGATGTTGAACTCAGGGACCAACTGGCTGTGCTTCAAATGTGGTGAAAAAGGAAGGGTTTTCTCAGGTCTCTTGCTCCAGCTTGTCTTCCTTCTGAGGGCTTGGGAGAGGCTTTTGAAGATTATGTCTTTGGCTCACAGAAGCTATTGTTGATCATTTATATGCAGCCAGTGACTTTAACATTTGGCTATACTTACTATTCTTAGTAACTACTTTTACCTGCATTTGTAAATCACTCATGTACCTCTTCTGGAAGAGATTTAAAAACCTCCTGCAGTTCAGTTTTTTCAATTGCCATAAGCCTCCAGCTCACTGGTGGGATTAAAATAATTAGAGATTATCCAGAATCTCTAGGTTGGTAGTGATGTCTTTCTCTAATGACATATACTCTAAGTGACTATGCAAACCCTGCCTCATTTTCATTTGAAACTCCTTTTTCTGGAGTACTGTATTGATTCGAGTTTTCAGACACTTCACTGCAACTGAAAACTACACCCCATACACAGGATTCTGCCCTTTACATAATCTCAGAGTAAGTACAGATGATGTACATGAACTCCTTGATTAAAGTGCATGACCATATGGGAAGCAGGTTGTGTCAACTCAAAGGTCAAGGATCAGTTGATCCAAAATGATGAAATAGTATTCCTTAGGAGTTGTGAACAAATGTCTATTCACCTTGGAAAGGGAATCAATGATAGAGCAAAATAATGATACTACCAGTCCAGCTTGATGAAACAGTGAATTTTATTGGGTTACAGAAATATGGCCAAGGATTACTTACAGGAGCAAAACTGATTCAAAGACACCTGCATCACCAAAGCCCATGCCAGCATGAGTGACAACCCACAAATGTTGGCAATCTAGAACATACTCCATAGCATTCAGGCAGTGCAACAGATTGGAGGGAATCCTTCCTGGTTAGGTCAGCTGGCATAATGTTGTAAGGAGGCTTCTTATTCATTTCCCAGCTGTTCAGACTCCCAAAATAATCATACAGAAACTGTATTAATTAAATCACTGCTTGGCCCATGAGCTCTATCTTTTTATTGGCTAACTCTTGTATATTAATTTAACTAATTTTTCTTAATCTGTGTATCGCCACGTAGCTGTGGTTTACCGGCTAAAGTTCTAGTGTCTGCCTCAGGCAGAGTTAAATGGCTTCTCCCCCTATGCCTCCTTCCCTCCAGCATTCAGTTTAATTTTCCCTGTCTACCTAAGTTCTGCCCTATCAACAGGCCAAGGCGTTTTCCTTATTCACCAGTGGTAGTCACAGCATACAGATGGGAATCCTACATCAGCCTAAGCCTCTACCACGCAAATCAAATGGTTTGTTTCTTCTAAGCAGTTCGTCTGATCTCTGCCTCGTCCAGATGTCTCTGTCAGTCTGAGAGTTTTCTCTATAGCTGTTTTGCCTGGGAGTTGCTCTCAGCAGTCTTTAGTAATTATATACTCTGGGAAGGAGGAGTCCTGTGAATCTGGTCAGTTTCATGGACTTCCTGAAGCCATTTTGAGTTGTTGACTTCCTATTTTAAGGGAACTTTCATGCAGAATGGAGCATTTCATTTCCTCTTAGAAAGTTCTGTTATCTCTTTTCCTTGTAAGCATCCTGTCTTTGAACATACTGTTGTTTTACTTTTATTTTGTGTCTAAAGATGTTTCACTCCAAAATGGAAGGCTACTATTCAGCAAGAAGTTCCAGGCACTTCTTTATTTCCTCTGAAAATTGGTAGAGGATTTATACAGAATTTTAATGATTTACACGAAGCAAGCGCTCTTTATTAGGTGAAAGATAAGTTAGTGAAAGAGGTACAAATTTGAACAAAATCATTGTGCTTTTACTAGAAATTACTGAATAGTGCAGCTTAATATTTTATAGTACTACATGGTGATGACTATTTAATGCTGTTATATTACATAACCAATAACTCTAAAATGAAGTGCCCTTTAATGATGGCAACTTATTGTCTTGCAATTTCTATGAGTAAGAAATCCAGGCATGCCTTGGCTGGTTGCCTCTAAGTCAAGGTCTGTCAAGAAGTTAGTCCTCTGACATGTAGTTTCATCTTAAGACTCACCTGAGGTGGAGACTATGGAAGGATCAGCTTCTAAGCTTCTTCAAGCGGGTGTTGGCAAAGTTTGGCTCTTTACCACACTGAATCGTGATGTGACAGCTGCCTCTTCACAGGAAGAGAGATATGATCGAAAGCAAGAGAGTGAGATGTGTATAAAATAGGAATCACTGAGGTTTGGAACTAAAAATGGAATTAGAACCTTTTACTCTGCCATGTTCTGCTGGTTGGAATATAGCAATAAGAACAGCCTTTATTCACGAAAGTGAACTATGTCACATGGGCACCAACAGTGTCTGTGTGAGAGGTTGTCAACCATACTGGCTGGATGTCTGCCTTACTTATATATAATAAAAAATGCAGCATTGCCTAGAGTTGCTGAGCTCTTCATTTGGGGGGAATATATGTATACACACACACACACACACACACACACACACACACATATATATATATAAAATTTATATATATATAAATATATGAGACACTATAAAATTTACCTATTCACCTAATATTTTGTGCATTTACTGCCTTTTAAAATTTTTATTAAGGAAACATTAATATTTTTCTATATTTTAGCATTTGTTAACTTAGTATTAAATCTTTTTAATTTACTATTTTTTAAAGTAATTCATTATTGCCATTAGGAATGGAAGAGTAGACAGGGTATGTGGTTCAGTGGTAAAGTGTTGTATTGATGTGAAAAGACCTGAATTTAATCTTAAGCCTTGCCTAAGATTGCAGAAACATCAGCAAAAACAAAACCAAAGGAATTCCAAAATGAAAATTATGGAGGAAATAGTAAAATATGTTGAACTAAAGTTTAGCAACTTTAAATAATTAAAACATTATTTTGTCCTATGATGAAGGCATAAAATTAAGAATGAAATAAAAAAGATAGAAAAAAAAGTAATCTTAGAGATGACTTGTTTGTTCTTTTATTACAAAGAACACCAGTCTCTTAAAGCTTTGGTTTCATTGCTAGCATTCAAGTATGTTCCGCATATTTTGTATTTGCCACTTCAAATCCCAACATCTGAAATCCTCTAAAATCTGAAATTTGAAAATGTTGAATTGACACCAAAGTGTGATAGATCAATATACAAATATTTGATTATATATATAATTATTCAATTAGTATATATAGTTACTTTATAGCCATATAAGATATATATGAAATAAATTAATTTCATATTTCTACTTGAATTCCATCCACAAGACATCTAACTATTTTATCCAAATATTTTTAAATCTGATAAAAACCTAAATTTTGAAACACCTCTGATCTTAGGTATTTTAGATGAGAGATGCTTAGTCTATGGTCTAAAACAAACTTATGATCTTCAAACTTGCAAATATATTTGCATTTCCTGTCAATGGCAATATGCCAGTTTCCAGCACCTACCTACTGTGCCCACTCCCTGTGGAGCCTGTGCTTGTTCTTCTTGTATTTAGTACATCTTGAGTCTAATATACTTTTCTGTCTTTCTAGTGTTACTCTCTGCTTTTAATGATTAAGTACATATTCTGAAGATCTCTTCTCTTGCTTATGCTCCTGTTGCATTATAATTAATCTACTCTCTGCATAATAGGTATAGCAATTATTCTGAAACAAAACTCTGCTGTCATAAATTTAATTATTTTGGATTGTACTGAGAACAAAATAATGAACAAATCCTTTAAGCCCTCCCATTTCTGGCCTCTTCCATCATGTGTGGAACTATTTCTCTTCTTCCATTGATCCAGCCTTAAATTTAAATGATTCTGCACTCTCAGAGCTCTTCTTGAAATAGCTCCTCTGCCTCAATCAATTTTTCATATTCTCTTTTCAACTTTTTGTGTTATATCTCAGATCGGTTATCACTGCCTCCTAGAAGCATCATTTAAACTTTCTGATGCAGTGGCATTCCACTGTGCTCTAATGCCCATAAGACAGTCTGTCATCACATTCTTATTTTTGTAATTAGCACCTCTTTCCTTCCATGATAAACTGCTAGTGTCACAGGAGCAAGGATTTAGAAACCATTTTATACCTCACTATCTCGGAATCTGGCACTAAATTTGAGATCTAGAAACATCTTCTAGACTGAATACAGGACTCAAGGCTGTTTGAACTCTGCAACACTTTTACCTTTTTTTCACTTGCTGACTAAACACTTTAAGCCTTAATTAAGATGGAAGGAGCATAGGGACTCTAATTTCAGATTTTAGAAACTATAATGACATTGCCCTACTCCTACGAGGAAGTATTTGCTACTGGGGAGACGTAGTCATTTATCTTCAGTGGTCTAGTCACTGATAAGTTGCCCACACTAATAACCCCCAACTCATGTTCAAGCAAACAACTAATTAAATTTAGTGGGTCATAAAAAGGACAGTAAAGTAGGAAGGGAACTTATTGAGAAGTAGATGGCATTTACGTAGAGAGGGAGGGGAGTGATAGTAAAGGGTGTGGATATGATAAAAATATACTATATACATATAAAATTAAAGATATTAAAAAGGTAAATGAGTGATGTTGAAAATGAAAAGTGAGGCCAATTGAATTTGTATGAGTCTCAGAACCAAACCATATAAAGGAAACAGAACTAATCACTGGGAAAATGAAGGAACTGATGAGATCAACAGATACTAAGGGTTTGTATGTGTTCTCTACTAGTCCAGGGAAGATATCAGGTTAGACAAAGACCGAAGTCACAAAAACCAGCTTTTACGTCACTACTTTTGGAGGCATGGAGGGAAAAAAATGGCCAAAATGGTGGCTTCTTATTAAGTTCTAAGACATAACTCAGAAACTTGTCACTTTGCTTTCACTAGTCCTGAAGCTATACAGTAGTTCCTCTTATTCACTCTGATCTTAGCACTTTTTACCAAAAAAGGTTAGCTTAACGTAAGAGTAGAGAATGTCAATACCTGACACATTATCAGAGTCAGATGTTGGCTGCAAAGTAATTTCCTGTGATTCATACTAAGATTCTTTTAAATATGCTAAACTCTTTGCCATTGCTCTTACATATCATGATTTTTTTTTTGAGACAATGAAAAGACCTTCCTTGAAAATGATAAGTGTACAGAATTCTGTTCTCCCCTATGGAAGAAACAAATAAGAAAGGCTGTCAATGTGACATAGAAGCATTTGGAAAGAATAAGCCCAATGCCTGCTTGCCCCACAGAGCTGGGAATGGGTGTGCTGTGTTTACTTCTGGGGGAGTACTGCTCTTTCAGTTCCTACTAGTAGACTTGCTTAGATTGCAGCTGATTGTGAAAGGTCTTATTAGGGACAGCCACACTAACAAGTCATTGCTGTCACATAATTTCTTAAACTAGAAACAACATTCTAAGTAAAAATCAGAAATTTGAAAGAGAATTTTCCTCTATTCATACATTGTATAAAAAATTGCATGTGACATTTGTCTAGCAAGTTTGAGCAATATTTGGTAAAATGAAAGTCAGTAACAATTGTAATAAGTTATTCATACAGTTTTTTCAATTAATATAAAAGTGAGGATCAATTCAGTATTTCACAAGTTGCTGTGAAGATTTAGAGATTACTTAATGTATTTATACTATATACATCTACCTATCATCTATACCCAAAATACTTATGTGTCTTGTATTACTACTACTGAGCAATGAGATAAAATTATAAGGAAAACTAGAGAATGGTGCTGTTAAAAAGAATTTAAGCACATAAAAATGAATAGAAACTCACTCTTCAAGTTCCTCTTCGGTTTTGTTGAGGTGCCTATGTCTAGCTTTCAAAGGTCCACTTGGTTTTCAATTATTTTAGTTTATTGTGTCATCTGTAGGAGCTCTTTGACTAATGTATTAGGGAACCAAGCCTTGAATTCTCTGCCCTTACCTCCTCAATACCAATTAGTGTGGAAGAGTCTGCATCCTGTCTTTGAGAAAAGATTGCTGGAGCCACAAGTATTATACAGTAAATGTATAGCTGGCCGATTCTTAGACAGAACCATTAAACCTCTCATGGTTCAGAAAGATTCGCAGGCAAAAATCTTACAAATAGCATGTGAGGGTAAAAATGAAATAATTTAAATAGCATATGTTGCCTCTGCATGTTCTTTATTCTTTGGGTGAAGAAGCAGAGAGAAGAAGGGGTGATCTCCACCAAGTTCTTAGTTTTTGCAAACATTGTTTAAAAAATTCCATAGTCAAAAACAATGATATCAACATGTATTTCAGAATCACAGAAAAAAAAAAGTGAGAGAGAGATAGAACTTGACAAAGCAAAGCTGCAGGAAAAGATGACACCACCCAGGAAGGGCCAGCATCCAAGGGGAAATACCTGACATTCCAACCCATTAGATAAAATTACTAAATGTCCCTGAATCCTGGATTCACCCACTCCTCTCACCCCAATCTCCACTGTGATAATCAGTTTTAGAGACATCTAGACCTGTATGTCAGTGAGGGCACTGTTTTCCTATCTTTTTGAAATTCCTACATGGTCTGTTAGCAAAGGTAATTTTGGGGGATTGACTTCTTGTAGATTTGACTGTGAGAACAAAGAGTAAGTGTTATCTGTCTAAGGCCCCATGGAAGGTCATTCTATTGCCTATACAGGAGGAAGTGACAATGCTGAGGAATTTTGGGAATAAATCCCATTTTGAAGGGAACAAAGCCATGATTTCACAAGATTTTTTACAGAATTGACAGCAATGATCCAAAAGAGAAGTGTTCCTGAAGTTCTACAATCAGGTTACCATAAGTTGTATACTTGTGGGTCTGTCTAACAATCTGTCAAGAGTATATTTGCTGTATAATACTTGTGACTCCAACAAAAGACAGCAGAAAGGATGTAATATGTGTGATTTTTATAATGGGGAAATGTCTATGGTGTTTGTAATGGTCTGCTCTGTTCTTTTAGAGACAAGCCAAGCCCACCCCTTCCCCCTTTGCTTAGTCTGCCAAGGCAAGCTTATCTTCAGCTTCCAGCCTGAGTTCTTCCTCTCCCCCCAAGAAACAGCTTCTGTCTCTCCCTTCTCCCCACTTCTCCCCACCCCCTGTGCCTCTCTCTCTCTCTTTCTCTCTGCTCTTCTCCCCTTCTCCTCTTTCCCCTTTATAACCCACTAAATAAATATCCAACTCCACTCTGCATGGTGTACCTATTCATATCTCTGTCTCTCACCTGCTGTGTGGCACCCTGCCCTGGGCCAGTCATCTTTGGAGACCTGGAGACCTGCAGCATGGCCTTATGGTCATGTCTATCCATCTGTCTCTCCTCATGGGACTGGCTGCCCCCTTGAGGTCTCTCACCCACCATGTGGCTCCCTGCCTGGGACTCGTGGCCTGCTGCAGTCACTTGAGGAATTGTGCTATCCCTGCCTGGAACTGGCTGCTCCCAGGACCTGCAGCCTGATGCCTGCCACCACTCTGGGACCTGCAGGATTTTACTTTTACCATTAAAGTGTTGAGAAATAGGAATGTAAAGCAAGCAAGAACTTGACTCAACTGGTTTGTAAAGGAACCTTAAGCAAAGCACTGAATACAATTTCAGAATGAATAAAATATATGACAAACTGCCAAAAGACTTTTATCTTGTGAACTTTTCAAAAGACAAATGTAAGATTTATAAAATTTATCTACTAAGTTATGCAGAATCCTCTAACATGGCATAGACTCCAAATAAAACAATAGAACCACTACCACATTGCTTGCCTTTCTAAGACTTAAGTTGGTTATGAAATTAGCCTGTTTTTTGCTAACAAGATTCATATTTGATAGCTTCCTTGTGCAGCATTAAACCTTAGAACCTTCCCTTTAACCTATTCTTGGAATTAACAAAAGAAAAAAATCTGAAAATGGGTCATAATTTAGAAAATATTAGTTTCTTTTTAATAACACCTTGCTTTATTGAAGTCATCCTGGTGTAGTGTTTTACAGATGATAAACACAATTGGCTGGATGAATAAATCAGGGAAACAGAAGTTCACACAGGGAAAATGTCATTTTCAATGAGCATTTTTAAAAGTTAGGCCCATTTTTCTAGTTTCTTGTCTGCCTGGCCCTCTGGGTTCAATGATATGAATGTTTCTTGGTTCATTTCCTGCTACTTACAACTCTTTCCTGGCATAAAGCTCGCATAGATTGCCCTCTCAGAGGTAGTCAGTCTTCTTTCTATTCCTTGGACTGATTCCAGAATCTGCTGTGATCAAACAGCAGATTTATTCCTTGACAAACCATCACATTAATCTCTTTTATACCTTATATAAAAATCTAGTCCGATGTAACATTAATGTGTGTGTGTGTGTGTGTGTGTGTGTGTACATATATATGTTTCACTTTAAGGGTAAATTTTTAAAGTATTTCATTGACTTACAGGGAAACCACAATTGATGGCACTGGCTAAGAGGATTCTAACAATGTGTGAGCATTATAGAAACATTAATTTCAGCATCATAAACAAATCTACAGTACTACAGTCTGGTCTTTCTCTTTATACATTTCAGTAAACCCTTAATTAATTAAAGGATATCCTCATTATATCTCATTTATAACTGTTGTGTACCTATTGGAAAGAATATGGTCACTACCATCTTTGGCAAAATATTTATAGAGATGCTTAACTTTTGTGTTTTAAGTCCATCTGACTTAAGATTTACTCAGTGTCCTAAAATCTTTAGGAATTGTGATGGTATATTTGACATGAAACATGTAAACAACAACATAATTTATAGTTTTTTACTGTGTGTTTTGTCTACATGTATATATGTTTACCACGTAAATGCCTAGTGCCAACAGAAGTCAGAAGCAGGTGTTGAATCCCCTGGAACTGGAGTTATGGGTGGTTGTTAAATGTTACATAGAAACTAGGAACTGAATCCAGATCCTTTACAAGATCAGCAAGAGGTCTTAACCTCTCGAGTTAGCACTCTAACCCCAAATTTTAATTATTCTACCCACCTTGGTTTTATTTTAAAAATGAACACTTGATTTGATACTATAAAACAGTGAGGAAGCATGAGAGAAATGATGTCTTTGAATCATGGTTCTAGTTGCAATACAGTGATAAAATATCTTATATCATAAAAATACTTTCTTGAATTTCATTAGAAAATGTTATACAGACTATTTATTTGAAAATCTGATCTCTTTGTACCAACAATGTAATTGTGTAGATTTCTTTTCCTTACCAATCATTACCAAAGAGCAGCGGGTACAGGGCTGTTCCTTTCTTTCATGCCAGCATGCAGGTGCTCATAGACCATGAACTCATGGACATAGTTTTGGTCCTTAAGCCTGAGGAAAAAATACTTTCTCCTACTCCTTGTAGACTTAAAATGAATGAGCTTTTGAATCTAAACAGCTGGACTCTAATTTGAAGTCTGGGGAAAATGATGGAGTTGGCAAAATATTGAGGACAACAAGTCCTTTACTTCATTTTTCATATAAATGGCATGTGGAGTGCCCTGAGCACATTGTAGTGCATGGATCTATAGACTGTGTCACTAATTTTAACAATTTCGGCTTGATTTCAAGAGTGGGATACTTCATGATAGAGAAATGGGTGATTATCAAAGCTGGTTCAATTATAACATAGTTCTGGTGGCCTTTATACTTTTCAGAATCTCTCTGGTAATAAAAAAAAAAACGGTCTTTACAATAGATAAAGTTTACACCTGAACTCAGAAAGAGCAATGTTTAATTTTGTTGTTTTATTTTTTTCTCATTACTAGTCAGGAAAATTGTATCTGATTTATAGAGCACTGTGGATTTTTCAAACACAAAACACTAATAAAAACTGTCACTCAAGGAGCACTTTAAAACTCAATTAATTTGGTGTAATCATCACATATCAAAACACATAATATATAGAGCCTTTTTATTTGTAATTTATCCTGTGATAGTTGGAGAGAAAATAAAAAGAAAATCAGTAAACAGGTTATAAGGCTATAATGTAAGATGAACAACTTCATCCTAGAGAGACTTGCCAGCTAGGACTATAGAAGAATTGAGAGGCTGAAGGTTATGAAATAAAGGAACAGTGCACGAGGAAGTGAATGGCAACTGAAAGCGAGGGGGAATCACAGTGGGCAGAATGGACAATGAGGTCAGAAAGAAGGAGAGAGAATCAAGTTGGCAAATAATGTTGAAGAATAGATTAGAGAGAGAACACACCAAGATCTCATTGAGAACATTCCAGCTCCGGATCAGGAATCAAAGTAGAGCCTGGAAAACAGGCTTGATCTTGAGGTGATACCTGCAGAAGAGTGTCAGCACCTGTGCATATGCAGGACACTGAGAACTAAATTGCTCTTGTTCTGATACTGCTGGAAGTAGGGCACAAACAGGCAGTGGATATGCGTGAATGTGGAACAGATTGAGTCCATGTCATGATGGCAGAAGCAATGATGGTTCTTTACACTTGGGTTTTATTCTGTGGATAAAAAGTGTTCCGTAGAAATTCTTGTTCAAGCCAGGCAGTGGTGGCGCACGCCTTTAATCCCAGCACTTGGGAGGCAGAGGCAGACGGATCTCTGTGAGTTCGAGACCAACCTGGTCTACAAGAGCTAGTTCCAGGACAGGCTCCAAAACCACAGAGAAACCTTGTCTCGAAAAAAAAAAAAAAGAAAAGAAATTCTTGTTCAAGTTTATGAAGAACATAGGGCAATACTTTTTATCATGTGATTAAAATATAATAGCATATTTCTTCTAACTTATAAAGAAGATGTTCCTCCTAACTGAAAACTGAAGGCTAGGTGAAGGTTTGGAGAGAGAATGGAAAAATTCTTCCTGTGTCCCTGTGATTGGTAGGAAAGGATGACAGGGTCATATCTTCAAGAAAATTATAAGCATATTATTTGCTTTATGTTGTTGAGTATTGAGTTTTGAATGTGTAGCAGTATCATTTGATATAAGATTTACTCTTTATTCAAATATTGTTTACTCAAATGTTTAGCAAAGCCACACAAATGTCATGTCAAATGGGAAAAAAATGAAGCTTTTAAACTAAAATTAGGAAAAGACAAATTGTCCACTCTCTCAACCATGTTCAACACAGTGTTTGAAGTCTTCCCTGGACTTCCTGAAGAGAAGGAGGTAGAAGAGATAAAATATGAAAGGAAGAAGTCTAAGTATCTTTATTTGAAGATGATATGATTCTATATATAAAGTATGTTAAGTTCACACCAGAAATCTAAACCTAATAAATATAATCAGTAATGTAGAAGGTAAAAAAATAACATATAAAAGTCAGTAGTCTTTTATATACATGTGACAAACATACCAAGGAAGAAATCTGGAAATGAAACAATTTAAAATAGCATAAAAATTCTCAGAATTCCTCTGATTAGAAAGAAGAAGAGTTGTACAATGAAAATATTATGACACAAAAGAAAGTAATGAAAGGAGACAGCACCTGAAATTTTCTGTGCCCAGAGTTTGGTAGGGTTAGTACTGTGAAAATAGTTATTTTGCCATTCAATGAAGTCACCCCCAAATTGTAATATAATTATTCACAGAAATTGAGAGTTCAATTTTAAAATTTGTAAGAAAGCATAAAAGACTCTGACTCTGGATAATCAAAATATATATAAATAAATAAAACAACAAAACAAAACAAAATCCTCAAACACTAAAAGTCTGCCAGGAGCATGACCAAACCTGATTTATAGTCCTACTACAGAGCCATATAGTAAAGAGAACATGGGCCTGGCACAAAACCAGACATCTTGGTCAATGGAATGGAATCAAAGATCCATGTATAACTCCACATACCAACGGCCACCTGAATTTTAACAAAGATGCCAAAAATAGACATTGGAGAAAAGACAGCACCTTTAATAAATGCTGTTATTTATTCCTGTCCATGGGGATGTCCCCAGCTAGGTCCTTGGGCAGCAGAGGAGAGGGTGCCTGAACTGGCCTTGCCCCACTATCACACTGATGATTATCTCGAATATCACCATAGAATCTTCGTCCGGCTACAGATGGAGATAGAGACAAATTCCCTCATCAGAGCAATGGGCTGAGCTCCCAAGGTCCAGTTGAAGAGCAAAAGGAAGGAGAAGATGAGCAAGGAGTCAGGACCGCAAGGGGTTGGTCTACCAACTGAGACAGTGTGTCTGTTCTAATGGGAGTTCACCAAATCCAGCTGGAACTGGTGTGAATGAGCATGCAATCAAAGATGACTCTCTGAATGTGGCTGAAAATGGGGGCTGTCTGAGAAGCCATTGATAAAGGCACTGGGACTTGTTTCTACTGCATGTACTGGCTTTTTGGGACCCTAGTCTATTTGGATGCAAAGCTTCTTAGGCCTGGATGTAGGGGGAAGGGCCTTGGACTTCCCACAGGGCAGGGTTCCCTGCCCTCTCTTAAGGAGGGAGGGAGAAAGAGGATATCAAACTAGTCTCTTGGGCTAGTATTGCATTTGTCATATTGTCTAAAGCCTATCAGAAATTCTTGAAGACACAGCTTCCCTTCCTCTGAAATTTAGTCCTAGACCTCTTCTTAGTAAAAGTTTATCACAATTGTTCCTTTCACCCCAAAGACCACATTGTTGTCTTCATTCATTTATACTAGCTTCACTAAACTCTTGTTAACTTTGTGAGTAAAGCTGCCTTGCCTGTGCCAGCTGGGAGAAACCATGAGAATGTGTTACCAATAGATTAGTTGCACAATATTAAGTAATTTCCTGCATTTTCCTGTGTTCTGAACAATAGAAAAAATTATAAGTCAGTATGTATGCTTTTTGAGTTAAGAATAACCTCAAAGTTCATGTTTGCGTACTGGGTTCAGTGCCAGCCCTGTACTCAGTACATCGTAGGAAAAGAACATCCAACATTTCATAGACTTGCCAATAAAACTGCTACAAATAAATTGGCTTGCTGAGTACTTTTTAGAATAAAGAAAATATGTGTTATAAATGTAATAAGACCTAGCCAGTATATAGCTCTTCTACTTTTCCTTTCAACCAGCAATTTAACTGTTCAGAATCAATTGGTTTTGGACAGCCTTGTGCCACAAGGAGCCTGACAGCTGACAGTACTTAAGGGGAGCAAATACCCCAGCAAGCCGGAGGAAGCCTATAGTGAAAGCCCATGGGGACCTCATGCCCAGGATGCAGGGTCTGCTCAGAAAGTCTCCAACATCTCAATATCCCTTTTCTTCTAAGCACACAAAAAAAAAATGAAGGGATAATTGATTGGATAAAAAAGTCACAAATGTCCTAAATTATCACATTTGAAACTAATTTTCCTTTTGAAGTACCATGTGCCTTAATGTAGTATTGTTATATAGTATTATATGATCATGAAAGGAAATGCGAATGCTAATACCTCCTCAATGTCACTCATTTGGAAAACTATAATACGTTATAGATAGCATCCATATAGATTAGTAAGAGGGATTAACAAAAATATCCTATTAGGTGGTATTGAAAGGAACAACAAAACGTTTCACAGATTTTAAATTTGAAAAAGCTGTAATCAAATGAGCAAACAGACCCAAGCATCTCAGATATAGGGTATTGTGCAATATTATTCTTACCCAGAATAATTAAACACAAATGAAAATTACAGAAAGTGGAGTATATCATTTTAGTCATAGCTTTCAATATGTTTCCCTAGCAATTTTTTTTTTGCATCTAAATACTTTTACATAGGAACAAAATAATCCTTAGGCTTATGCCTAAGCAGTATTTAGGAAAGCCTGGGTTTTCCAGCCGCTGAATTGTTTATAAAATAGAGAAAAATGAAATAAGAGAAAGGAGAAGCAGAAATAAAGACATCTGTGTGGTCTAATAAAATAATGTGATGGAGTCTGAAGGGAGATTATTACAGACTCAAGGAACTGCAGAAACTCCTGAGAAGATCCCAGTCTAAATAAAACAAAGACTTTCCCCCAGTGGATTTAGTTGTTTTTTTAAAACTTAATTGAATGGCTTATGATATATTCAAATATCTGGTTCATGTTAGAAAGGAAAATAGCTTTGAAACATCTGTAGCTGTGGAGTTGCTGCCATGGAAACCACACTCCACTTCCCACTTCCCTTCTAAATACTAGGATTGTTTTGGTCTTTGTACTTAGTGAAGCCCTTTCAGCCATTTCCTAGATGGGAAAGAAAACCCTGAAGTCCAAAGCCAGATGGATGAAGTCTTGTGATGAACACATGCTTGGTTCCCCTAGGAGCAAAACTTTGAATCCTTGTGAACACACAATGGAGCCTGGAAACTGAAAATTAAAATTATTCTGGATCTAAAACTGATGTTGATTTGCATGATGATGGCTGCTCTGCCTGGCTGAAAGGAGCAAGCTTCTTGCTGGAAGTTAAGACTGTTCTAGCTCCTGCTGCAGAAAGTGCATGCCTATGTAACAACTTTGATAAGAACCTAATGTCAAGAAGATATTCTACTCTCCCTGGTTCTTCGAAAAATTCAATGAGGTTACAAGGAATTCTTGTGGAGTCAAAGTGCCAGATGTAGGGAAAACAATGGATTAGGGGAAATATCCTCATTGACTTAGCTATTTCAATACCATGTAATAGGTGATAGGCGATGGCCTTATTATGACCAACCTGGCTGTATAGTCCGGTGCTGCCAAGTGCCTGCTTTTTAATTTTCTGTGTGATTTCAGGAGCCCTGGGCCAAGCTGTTGTCTCAGCTCAGGGAAAGTATTGTCTAAGACCTTGATTGTCTTCATTTCTGACCAGTACATCTTCCATTTTATTGACTGGGCCAGGTCTAGGAAGTGGGCAGCCAGAAAAGAAAGTTCAGGCTTTTAGCAGAGAACTTTGCCTTTCCATGTCCAAGGAAAATTCAGAAACATAGGCAGGGAGGACAGGGAGGAAGAAGGAGTTTCTGTACCAGAGGTAGAAGCTGCCATAGGGCCATCATAGAATCTGTCAATCAATGGAATAGTAACCTGGATCTATAGTTAGACTATCTTCCAAAGAAACCCGTGAGTGGTAAGCTTGAGTCTATCTCTTCTACTTTGAGAGAGCTGAGAAGTATCTTATTGTCTGGAAAAGATAACCTAGATTTACAAAATGTTGATGATATTAGAGGAAGATCAGTCAAACTGACTGTCTGACACCACAGTTGTGTGCTGTGCATAACTTTTAATATAATCTGAAAAAAGGAGAAGGAGGAAGAACAGGTGGGGAAGGAAGAAGAAGAAGAGCTGGAGGGGACATAAAAACCTTGTGAATTTCAAACCAAATTTCCTCTTGAAACTTTTTGCTTTTTTGTCTCTCATTAGTTAATTTTATTCAGTGACAATTTCACACATGTGGATACTGCACTGTAATTACTCGCCCACCCTTCCCTGTTTCCTTCCTATCTCATCACCCAGGCTTCCACACAAGTCCATTTTCAAGTTTTAACAAACACACCAAGAGTTTTTGCAGTCACATCATTTACAGTGACTGTTGGGGTGATATGAAAGCATTTCTCTCACAGACATTAACTTGAGCCCGTGCTGAAAGAAGCAAGTGGAGCAATATCATCCTGGGGGTCTTCTGGATTTTCTCCACCTAAGGGGGGGGTGTCTAAAACATTTTCTAAAGTAGCACCCAATCTACATGAAGTTCATCTCTGTCTTAAACCATTTTGATACTATGCCACACTAATTTTCATAACTGGAGATTTAGCACAACTAGCAAGGTCATGGCTTGCTTATCACTGAAATTCTGGCCAGCACAATGTCTGTATATACAATAGTTCCCACTACATATTTGTGAAACACAAATGAATAAGTGACTAAAAAGAGATCACTTCAGAAAGATTTCTAATGAAAAGATAATGACAAATTAGGACAGACTTCAATTTTGGGTCAAAGTTTAGCCAAAGCAACCATTTGAGTTAGTTGCTTTCCAAGTTAAGATTATAATATGCTGAATTTCATAGCATTCTATATGGACTTAGATTCTTTTACATTTTATCCAGAGAGTAAAATTTCTTGTTTCCTGTTATTTTTCCTTGCCTTGAGCCAATTTCCTATCCTTGACGCATGCTCCCCTAACCCATAATCATGTTACTAGGATTTGCTTCAGTTTTTGATGTGAATCATTCTAGTGGTGTTTGGAAATTTAAATAGCTTAGACGGGCAGATTCTGTTTATTCTTTTAAACCATGAATATTTTTCTACTCAATGAGAGTTTTATTTAAATGATTGATAATTCCACTTTTAATTTATCCCTGGACTTTAAAGTAAAAAAAATTGGAAGATGTTCATGAAAGATTTTATAGCTATCAACCCTTTCCAGAAAAAAAATGTTGTGCTTTCTAACTTTTTATTTAAATATAATTTTAATAAACATACGTAGGACCTGAATAAAGAGAGCAATAATGGTCTTCTCTCCACACCAAGAAACATAAAATTACCAGCAGGACAAAGGCCTGATAACCCGAAGGAGTGCTCAATTTCTGTCCTGTTCTTCTGTCAGTACAGTGTGGTTTGATTTGAAATTCATATAATACAATAAAATAAATGTGTTTTTATGTCCCTGGATTCTTTCTTATGACCTAAAAAATTTATACATGTCATGAGTAGCAATTTTTCACTCTCTCTCTCTGCTACGGTTTTTGTTGCTCTGAAGAGTTTGCAGTTTATCTATCTATTTTACTATTGGTGGGAGTTGGGCTTGCTTCCAGTCTTGGACTCATGAATAATGCTGCTATAAAAATCCTTCTGTATGTTCCTTGAGATATGTGTGCAAGGATCTCCAATGGGAATTACCTTCATAGCAGAATTGCAATGTTATAAGGCATGTACATATTGAGAATTTTGGAATACTACCTGTTAAATTTCCAAATTCATTATAGTTGTTTAATTGTTAACCAACAGTTTATAAGAGTTTCAGTTACTGCAGACCCTTGCTTTTTGGGGAGGGGGTACTGAAAGTTTTTTAATTTTAGCACTTTAGTGGGTACACAGTGGTATCTTGTTGAAGTCATTACCTGATTTTCTTGATGCCTAACATTTTTATGTACTTTATCATGTTTCTTGGCTGTGATAGCCAGTCGACACTATTAATCTGAATGGATTTGAGTCCCATTGGATACATATATCTGGCTTATGTCTGTGACTCTGTTTTCTGAGATGTTTCACTGATCAGGGAATGCTCACTCTGTTTCAGGTAGCACCATGTTATGGGCTGGGATCTCAGGCTGATGAGAAAGTGAGCTGAATAACATCAGTTCTCTCTCTCTCTCTCTCTCTCTCTCTCTCTCTCTCTCTCTGTCTCTCTCTGTCTCTCTCTCTGTCTCTCTCTCTCTGTCTCTCTCTCTCTGTCTCTCTCTCTCTCTCTCTCTCTCTGTCTCTCCTCTCTCCTTCTTAACTATGCACTATGGAAGCAGTGTCAGCAACTACTTCAAGTTCCTCACAGGACATATTCTATGCCATGGTGGACAATCACTTCTTAAAGCATAAGCCAGAATAATGCCTGCTTGCTTGCCTTCCTTCCTTCCATTGCTTTTGTCAGGTATTTTATAATTTTTCTTTTTCTTTTTTCAATGTCCTTCCTTTGTCTTCTTTGTCCATCCAGCATTTTGTTTATTCTATGATACAGCAAGTCTCTTTTCTGGTCCTGTCTATTGGGTGGTCTGTATGCCTTTAAGACCATAATAGGCTTCTTTCTCTTTAGATTTGTTTTTTTCCTTATATTATTTTGCTCAAAATATTTTCTGTGCCTTTCACTTGTTTTTTTCTTCTTCTATACCTATTTCATAGATTTGTTCTTTTATAGTGCATCACAATTCCTGCATGCTCTGCTCCTGGTTTTTAGATTTAACATTTTCTTTAACCGATTCATTTCATCTACCTTGTCCTTAAGACCAGACATTCTCTCTTCTACTTGATTCAATCTATTGATGAGGTTTGCCTTTGAGGTTTGTTTTTTTCCTGAGTTTTTTTACTTCAAATTTTGTTTTGTTTTGGCTTTTCTTCAGATAGTCTAACTCTTCAAAAGATTCCATTTGTATATCTGGAGTTCTTTTTTATTATTTTATTACCTATCTATTTGTTTATAGTATTCACTGGGGCATTAATTAATATATTTACTGAGTTTCTTGTACACATCCGTAATTGATGCTGTGAAATCCTTGTCTTATACATCAGCTAATGTCTTTTCTCAGAGAATAATATAGATGGCATGGAAATTTCTTGAGGTGATATATTGTCCCGATTATCTATGTTGTTCTTGCCTTTAGTGGGACCCAGAAATTCGAAGTTAGGATGCTGGTGGTATTTCTTTATATGGGTATATGATACCCTTTCTTGTTGAGTAGATGTTATGTTGTTGTTACTCTAATTCATCAGGTATTGAACTAGCAAAATGGTGTTTAGTCTGTAGGCTTTGATTCTGACTTTCAGAAGTCTGGGTCGGGGAGTTCCAGGTTCTACAGGTGGTCCTTGTTTGGAAAGGATTAGGATCATAGTGAGAGAAGGCAGTGTTCCATATGGGTAGAGGACAGGGTGTCACGTTATCCTTGAGTGGAGATGAGTAGGGTGGAGATGAGGCTAGATGTCCTTATGCTGGGAACTGAACCTGGATCTTTTGTAACATAAATAACCACTCTTAGCCCTGAACCAATTATATAATACCCCCTCCCTTTATCTTTTGAGATAGTGTCACTCTCTGCCCTGGATCTCACCTTATAGGTTAGTCCAGCTGCTATTAATCCACAGGCACTGGCTTGTGTCTGCCTTCCCAGTGCTGGGATTACAAGCCCTTGCCAGCATTCCTGACATTTTTTACATGAATTCTGGTGATCAAATCTAGTTTTTCATTCTTTCAAGGGAGGTCCTCCGTAGACTGAACCATTTCTTAGGTCTTATTGTATAAAATTTGATGTGATTCTCTATCTCAAGATATTTTGTTCTTTAAGAAAATAGGAAGTGTTCTGCTCAATAATACATGCTAAGAACCACAGTGGAAGAAGCCAGCTGGCAAGAATGTTGTATGAGAAAGATATTTGGTTGGAAGCTTATACGTTACACAGAAATATTTATACAAGAAGTGTTCAATTTTTGCATTCATGGTGGCAGGCAATTGATTTCTTGGCTAATGTCAAATTCATGTTTTAGAATTGGAAGCTAAACATTTGGCATTTGAAAAGGATGGTAAAAATGCAGCGTATAGATGAACCTATTTAAACAGAACTGAGGACACTGTGTGAACGACTAAGACATCTGTGCTAGAGAGCCCCACAGCTGGGCTCTGGCATCAGTGTTTGCCCACCACTAGTGCGCTTCTGTAGAAGACTAATTTAAAGGAAAGCATTGAAGAGTCATTGCAGTGTGGAGGGCTTTATATTAAGTGATTTCTTCAACTGCTTTCCCAAATGTATTTGTGTGTGTGTATGGGGGGGTGTATGCATATGGGCGCATGTCAATGAGCACACCTCTATGCATGTGGATGCCAGAGAAGGTCATGTGTCATGTGCTTAGCCATCTACACAGCCTGATTTCTACAACTTAATACTTTTAAGTCTCAACAACAAAAATCTTTGTTGAAGAAAGATTAAGTAATGGAAAAAATTCATCTTATGGCCTGGGACTATTCTGGACTTTTTGATTATCATTACCCAGTATCTTCTACCTCTGCTGTTTCTTTAAATCATTTGCTTGCTTATTACATACAGTACACCAGACTAAGTTCTTTAATTTAATTAAATTATTTATACTCTGGGATTTTTTTTATATTTACATATCAGAAGGATCTGGTATCAATTAGATAACTGCAATGTGTGTCTTGATTGTTTTTTAATCTTTTTCTCCAATTTTATACTTTTGGGTGGTATTTAGAAATAATGTACTAAAATCCCAAATCATCTACCTAGACTCTCCATGTAATTACTTATTAACTGGGAAAATCTGTAAATAATAAATTGGCTTGAATTCCAAATATTTAAAGAAAATAAAGTAGTATTTCTTTAATTTTGTCCTTTGAACAGAGATTCCATCCCTCTGACTTAGCCTGACGTACACCGAATTCTAAAGAATGCAGAGAATGTGCCATTCCAGAAGAAAATACCAAAGACCACAAGACTCCCCATGGTTTTTGATTTTTATGTCAGAGTTTAACAATAAAATGAAAACTTAAAGGCAGCATCTTAAATCTCAGAGCATTCATTTCTTCTCACATTGCTTGGGAACGGAATAAAAAAAAGAATAAGAAAAATACTATGAGAAACATCTGGATAAATTTTGCTAGCCCCTTGTGTTTTCAGCTCTTTTGTTTTCCTTATTTGAATGGGTAATATTTAGTGGGATAATTGTTACCATTCATAACTCTGATCTTTAAAAAGAGAACATTGCCTTGTTTTTGGAACCTTCCTGATGTGGGGAATGACTCTTTGTCTTTAATTAGCTTGCTCATTTTTGGTGAACATTGCTTACCCCAGGAGAAGTGGTGTGTTTCACAGACAGATTTTTCTCTTTTTGTCTTTCAATGACTCAAACTCAACTTATTCATGCTAACATGATGTGTCTGTTGACTATAGAACTCTTGTGACAGTGACAGACTCCTTCGACCTTCAACAAAGAATTCTGAACAGAGATGAAAGAATTGTTAAAAAACCAATAAACAAGCACACATATACAACAAAACCCCTCAGGTTTTGGTTGTATCAGTGTGTGCTTCCTCTTGCAGGAATTACATTACACTTTAGTGATATTAAGATATACCTTTATGGGGAAGGGGATTTGCATGTTTTCTTTCATAACACAAAGTTTACATCATAAAATGTGGTGCAGAAAAATTAAATTTTGTCTATTAACAGTTCTTACATATCTGCCTTCCATATCTTCCTCCCTGCAACCTTTAGAGAGGATAATGCTTCCCATGAGAGGTCACCAAAGTTAGCACATAGCTTTGAGGCAGGACCTAGGCCCTCCCTACTCTATCTTGACTAAGCAAGGTTCCCCCCCAAAGAGAATGAATTCCAAAAAGTACAAGCAGTAGTGATAATTTCTGGCCTCACTGCCTGTGGCCAACTCTCTACTTTTTGTGTGTATTCACAGCAGGTAGATTGGCCCATACGTCTTTGTTATTGTTGATCCTTTATCTAATTTCAGTATCAGATAACACTGGTTTCATAAATAGAATCTGGAAATGTTCTCTTTTTTTCCATTACACATGATAACTGTGGAGTACTGGTGTTAGTTCTCCTTGGAGGTCAGGTGCCATTCTGTGCTGAATCCCTCTGAAGGTTTTTGTTACTGGGAGATCTTGAATTTCTACCTTTATCTGATTGGTTGTTATGTATCTGCGCAAATGATTTACTTACCATGATTTAACTTTGTTAATCCATGTAATCTGGAAATTTATCCATTTCTTTTAGATTTTACAACTGACAGGGATATCCACGTTCAAGCATGTCCTTACGATTCTTTGAATTCTTTCAGAGTCTGTTATACTACCCCCTCTTCCTCTCTCATTTTCTTAATTTTGTTCCTCTTTCTCTTTAGATAATTTAGCTAGAAGTTTTTTATTCTTTTTAACCTTTTCAAAGAACCAGCTTGTCCCAAGTACTTTTTATTCTTGTTTTACCAACTCATTCAAATGTATTATTAAGTTATTAATTTGAGATATCTCAAATGCTTTTTATTTATGTACTTAGAGATATGAACTTTCCTTTTAGGACTGCCCTCATTTTGGCCCTGAAATTGTAGTATGTTATGATTTTATTTTCATTCAAGACTAGAAAATTTTAATTTCTTTCTTGTGTCTTCCTCAACCTAATTTTCATTTGGTAGTATGCTGTTTAATTTCCATAAGTTTGTGTATTTTTTGAGTGTCTATTTCTATTGATATCCAGTTTATTGTATGTGATCATATAGAATTCAGGATAGCATGTAATAATTATTTGTAGTATCAGAAATTATAATTAGTACAGAAGTAATACCCCACTCCACACAGAGTCTTTCTGTAGTATATAAATAATTCCAAATAAGCAAGGTGATTTATAGAAATCAATATCTAATGTGATCCTTGAACAATAAAAAGATTTCCCCTTTTCCTCATTCAATAGCTCAAAAACAAAGTGCAGCTCTTAGTGACAATTAGAATAGTTTTGGCACAGTTTTCCTGATAACTCACTGTAATAAGGGAGTGGGTGTCAAGGATGTCTCACATGTCATGTTTCACTGGGCAAGATTACTATATGGACCCAGCACTCACTGCATTTCTCAGTTTGATTTTTATGGGTTGTTTGGGGCCTGCTAGAAAGTGAAGACGTCACAGAGACCCATGAATTGAAAATGAGGGCCAAGAATAGGGAGTGAAGATTGTATTTATTTAACTCACATATGTACTTTGTCTGATTCTCTCACAAAGGGAACTCCACAATTTACTTTGCAGCTAATTTGCTATTTAGAAACCCTCTTAACCAAGGCCTTTCATCCTTAAAATAATAACCAATACATGAAAACATGAAATTTTTATTTACCTTGTACTTCTATGTACATATCTTTATTCTAAAGGCTCATTGGAACTTATTCTTCTGTAAGTACTTGGTCATTTGTTCTGAAGAATTGAAGAACTGTCATGCTTAGAAGAAATGTCATGCTGGCTAAACACTGTGAATTTTAATTTTGGTTTTGTGTTTAATTGATTACATACACTTCTTTTCCCCAAGTTAATAAAAGACAAATTCATTTTTTGTCTATTAATTAATGATTCTATTGGGTTCAGAATGATTATATTTAAGAACAGAAGACAAATGACATCACTCTTTCTGTTTGTTTTATAGTTTTGTTTCCAAGGAAAGGGTGCTTATTCACTCACGTAGAATATGCCAAAAGAGAAGGGTGGTTCCATTTGTGACAAAGTGGTAATATGGGCTGTTCCTGGATGGAGGGCTGATAAGTAAATGAAGATATATTTGTATAGCACTTACAAACACTGTGTAATCTAGATTTTACAGGTGGTTACATTTAACTCTGTTTTAATTCTTTGCAGATGGTAGAGCAGTCATTTTATGAGTTGAAACATAAAAATTCTACTAAGCAAACAATAGAAAAGCTGCATTATACCAATTTTATATGTTTTCTTTTTCTTGTTCCTCTTGTTTTCAAGGGAGAAGACGTGCACCAGCTGTTTGTATATTTATCAGTTTAGTATCGGTGAGTTTAATGACTTTAAGAATTATTTTAAAACGGCTTTGCACAGATACAGATGAAATTGTTACTTTTACTTTCATGGCTTTCTAAATATGTCATATTCTAAGAGATCAGCTAAGAGAATTGGGAGCCTTGTCACTAATTCACCTAACTTGTTTTCTCTGTGACTTACTTAAGGTGATGATCACTGTGACGAAACACCATGACCAAAAGGATATCTTTAGCTCACAGTTCCATATAACAGCTCATCAAAGCAGCAAGGGCAGGAACTGATTAAGGGCAGGAGCCTGGAGGCAGGAACTGATGCAGAGACCATGGAGGAATGGTATTTACTGGTTTGCTCTCCATAGCTTTACTCAGCCTGCTTTCTTTAGACCCCAGGACCAACAACCCAAAAGTGGCATTACCCAGAATGGGCTGGGCCCTCCCCCAAGATTCACTAATTAAGAAAATGTCCTTCAGGCATGCTTGCAGCCTCATCTTATGGAGGCACTTTCTTTTTTTTTAATTGTTTTTATGGAACTATATATTTTTCTCTGCTCCCCTTCCTTCCCTCCTCTTCCTCCTTTCTCTCTCCTGTGACACCCATACTCTCAATTTACTCAGGAGATCTTCTCTTTTCCTCCTTCCTGTGTAGGTCCATATATGTCACCTTAGGGTCCTCTTTGTGGCCTAAGTTCTCTGGGGTTGTGGACTGTAGACTAGTTTTTCTTTGCTTTATATCTAAAAGACACTTATGAGTGAGTGCATATTATATTTGTCTTTCTGGGTTTGGGTTACCTCACTCAAAATGTTTTTTTTTCTAGATCCATCCTTTTGCCTGAAAATTTCAAGACGTCATTATGTTTTTACCACTGTGTAGTACTGAGGACCCCCTCCTCTCAGGTGAATTATGTGCCAAGTTGGCATAAAACTAGCCAGTACACTTTGTTTATAGTGTGTAGCTACATATAAACAAATATACACATGAAATGGGTTAAATATACTAATTATTAAGAAAATATGGAGAGAGTCTGAAGTCAGCCAAGAGGAAGTGAAACCCTGTCTCAATTTTAAAAAGAGAAATATGAACAAGTTAAATTTCTTGATAGGAAACATAAATATTTGAAATGCATTTAAATCATAGAAAGGTTAGAAGGTCTTCATGCTTTAGCAGACAGTTCTGGTCCTCCTCTATTAAGTGAAGTGTGTTTCTATGGAAACTGCATTTAGAAAAATAGCTACTTTTGTTAAGTATTAAAATAAGCACAGAATTATTAATTTAGTAAAATAATTTATTCTTTGTGATAGAAACACTCTATTGTTTAGAATGTATTGCAGATCCTAGACACAGAACACTCAGCTACTAAACTGAGTGGTAAATAATATGCTTCCCTAAATAGTAAGACATAGTTACATATATGGTAAGCTTACATGTATACTTTATATTATTTTTAAAACCTTCAGCAACTAGGTATAATTTGGTAATATCTTGTAAAATAAGATCAAGTTTGTCTGTGAGATTATACCACAGCAAATATATTTCCACAAAAATTGAAGCATAACATATAAAACAAGTGTTAAGAAAATATACATACTCAATTTCAAAATATTAGATATCACATTACTGTTTTATGCAACTGTTGTAAGAAGCTGTTTGTTTGTTCCTGGCTGCTCAGCCCTGAAATAACCACACAGAAACTGTATTAATTAAATCACTGCTTGATCTATTAGCTCTAGCTCATTATTGGCTATCAATTACATCTTAATTTAACCCATTTCTATAAATCTGTGTATAGCCACATGGTTCCAGCTGACTGGCAAGGTTTGGGCTCATCTGCTCCTGGCATCAGCTACATAATGTCTCCCGACTTCACCTTCTTTCTCCTAACCTTCGGTTTAGTTTTACCCACCCAGCTCTACTCTACCTTATCACAGGCCAAGGAAGTTTCTTTATTCATTAACCAATAAAAGCAACACATAGACAGAACCTCTCACACCATTTCCCCTTTTCTGTTTAAATAAAAAGGAAGATTTCAACTTTAACATAGTAAAATTACATATAACAAAACAGGTATCAAGCAAGAATTACAGTTTACAAAATTTATATCTATTTTATCTTTTATCGTAACTAAGGAAAATTATAGTTATAACTGTCTCTTCTTCAACTCCATCAAAGACTCCAGAAGGATATAATATTACCTAAGTAAACAGGAAGTGCATTCATTGTAAGCAACTTCCAAAACTCTAGAACTGACAGAGACATGTTGCTACCTGGAGAGTCACCCAAAGTTCTTCTGTATTGTTGCGGACACACATTTTCAGCCTACTAAGCCTTAGTATCAAGCAGACTTTTCCATGAAGCAGGAAATTTAAATGACAGTTTCTCCTACATTGGCAATTTTTCAGTCACTTTCTTCTGTGTCCTACAGAATGTCTTGCAGGCTCTTTCATCAAGTAGGAACCCTGACAAACCATCTCACCTTTAGGTAAGTTCAGCAGTCATCTCTCTATGGTTCCTGCATGTCCAGTTCATACAGCACACCATCAAGCAGTTCAGACAAGAGCAGTTTCTTGTCCAAATAGCTCACAAACTCCATAAGGAGCCTCTTTGATGCCCATCTTCCTCTTGAAGTAATTGGTGCTGTCAGGAGCAGATGTGTCTCATTGTCATGAAAAGTCCTAACTTCTTAAAACATTTTAAATGCTGTATTCTGAAGGTTTCTGAAAGATTTGAAGAATACCTATCTAACAGAAATATATCTAGAAAACCTAATTAACCTGACTACAAGCTTCACTATTATAGATGATTATCTATTAATCTGTATTTCTTAATTATACAGTACATTTTCTTTTCTTTTCTTTTTTTATTGATTTTTATTGAGCTCTACATTTTTCTCTGCTCTACCTGCTTCTCCCCTCCCCCTTCAACTCTCCCCGAAGGTCCCCATGCTCCCAATTTGCTTAGAAGATCTTGTCTTTTTCTACTTCCCATGTAGATTAGATCTATGTAAGTCTCTTTTAGTGCCCATTCAAAAAAATGCAGCTAAACTTTGATTTTTAGTGTCTAGAATTCCATTCCAAGTCCTCTCATGTTTTATGTGGGTTTATCTAGCACACATTGGAGCACCAATCTGTTATAGGATGCTGCTTGTTTGTTCCTGGCTGCCCAGACCATGAAATAATCACTCAGAAATTATATTATTTAAATATAATTGCTTGGCCAATCACTTAAGTGTTCTGCTATTTAGCTCTTACACCTACAATGTGCAATTAAATGGTACAAATTTAGACTTCCATTTAGTGAAATATTACCTGCGATACTGTAAGTCAGTGTGACCCACTAAATTTATGCAAATACATGAAAACTGTTCACTGGATTTCAGCATCTTGTGTAGTACCTAATATAACAAGTTATTTCCTTACTGACAGCACACCTTATGCCTTTGGGGGCCTGGTTAAGGCCTTGCAGAGCTGGGAAAATCTCTTACTTGCTATGACAACCGTGTACAAGCTGGCAAACTCTTTTACTTGTTATAACGGGTGTGTACAAACTCATTGGTTTGGACTGGGGCTCCATTTTGATAACCCCTTGATAAAATAAAATTATTGTAGGCCCAAATGTTTTTAATATACCCAGTAACCTAAGCAGTTTCTAGTGAATGTGTGTCATCTCTGTATCATTGTAAAGTAAACAAACAAACATAAACTATGAGGTGTTGTGGAATATCCCTTTACGCTGTGTAAAGATATGTCACTGTGATTGGTTTAATAAAAACTAAGTGATCAATAGCTAGGCAGGAGGTATAGCAGAGGCTTCTGGACAGAGAGAGCTGTGGGGAGAAGGCAGGGTTGCCAGCCAGATGGTGAGGAAACAGGATAGGGAGTACAGAGCAAAGAAAAACAAGCCCAATTAAAAAAAAAAAACATAGATAGAAAAGTATGGGTTAATTTAAATTATAAGAACTAGTTAGGAACAAGTCGAAGCTAAGGGCAAGACTTTATTATGTTTTTGTGTTCTGGCAGCCTAAAGGAAGAACCTGCTACAATGTGGGAGAGCAGTATTTACCCATTTTGCTTTGCTTTTAAAAGATAAATTCTTTATCCTCAAGGAACCATCAGTTAACAAAGGAGAGGCTTGCAATAGAAAAGTTCAAGCATCCTTTTTTCTTCGGGTCTTTGAACTTTTAGGGGGATGTTCCAGCTTGTGGTGTTCCAGCCTGAGATGTAAGAGGCAAGTGCAGTTTTCAACCTCTGTATGTGCTTTCTACTATTTCCATTTTTCTACATTGCAATTGCTAATAATTAACAATGTTTGGACAGGAAGAGCTATTCCAAATCCATGAAGTATTAGCCCACTTTGAACAGGACTGACGTCACGGAGTGGACTCGATGAGGATTTTCAGTTAAAAGAAAAAAAACAAACCTTAACCTTGAGGTTTGAGCAAAGTGAAAGCTAGTAAGTAATGCAAGGCAGACGGCCTTGGGTCTGATCCGCAGCATTATTCCTTGCTGCAGTAGTTCACAGAGGAGCACATCAGTTAGCAAGATGTCATGCCAAGCAACAAAGAAAAGATGTCTCAAAGGTGAATCACTTATCTTCAAGAAACTTACATTGAGCCTGGTATGGTGGCACCCATGTACGATTCCATAATTCAGAAGGACAAGGCAGGAGGATTATTGCCTGAAATCAATATGGGTCTTATAGTGAGACCCTGCCACAAGAAATGAAAAAGAAGGAAAGGAAGAGATAAAAGGGAAAAAAGAAAGAAAGAAAGAAAGAAAACGGAAGATAGCCCATGTATTAAAGACTGTGCTACTGAGTGAGCTATTAGGTCTGGGGCAGGTTAGTGCAAACAACTCAATGAGATCACATCTTAGAAGGGTCTATCTCATGCTTCCTTACCTCTTTCTATCTTACATGAGATGAGCCACTGGCTCCACTGCATCTTCCTTGACACAATGCTCTGCCCTACATGGCCTCAGCATCAGCTCCTGTCTCTAGGTTCCTGTGCTGTTTGAGTTCCTGTTCTGAATTTCTTCAATGACGAACAGTGATATAAGCCAAATAAACCCTTTCCTCCCCAACTTGTTTTCAAGTCATGGTGTTTCACTGTAGCAATAGTAACCCTAACTAAGATCAAATGTTTAACTAGTTCCACAATTAGACTGTAGCATCCAGGGGAAGGAACTAAAGAGACTGGCAAAACAGTGCCACTTCTCCAGGCAGGGGTGACAGTGTCTGCCAGGGCACAGGGCAAGAGGACCACAGCATGTGCTTAGTTCTGGCAGGAGATACTGGGAAGCAACCTCATCACTACAGAAGTAAGCAGAAATGGCCATGAAACTTTGTAAAGTATTGAAACTCTAGGGAATGGAGGAGAGATTCAGTTAAACAGTCCTTGCCTACCTACTACACACATCACCTAGAGTTCAATCCTCGGTACCAATGAATAAAACATGAATGAATTAGCCATAGTAAAGTTCAGGCATCTGACTCTGAATTATAACTTAATAGTTTAGGGCTAATGTGAGCACTGTAAAGTTAATCATGAGACTTGATGCTCTAAATATTGACTTTGGGTTACCAAGAAGCTGGCATAGCTTTATCACCTCAGGAATAATATATGCACTTGGATGTCCCAGGAATATTCACTGGAACACTCTGGCTACCAGATTAATGTTAATTTCTAGTCTGGTCACCCAAGAGCTAAGTTTAAAAAGTACGTTCCAGCTACAAATATATTCAAGTGTGGAGGTTTTATTTTATTTCATTGTTTCACAGAAATGAACTAAAAGTCAAGAATCATTAAAACCAGCAGAGAACAAATTCTAATAAGTATAGTTTATAAAGGAAATCTGAGAAGATTTTAAAATAAAAAGTATTCCCAGGAAAACATAGCAGATATATAGCCGTAAAATGATATGCAAAAAGACCCAACCATTAGAGGGAACTATAAAAATTTATAAATGTGATTGTTCCAATTAAAATTTGACTAAGTAATAAAAAAATAAGTATAACTGGGTGCGGCGGCACACACCTTTTACCCCAGGGAGCAGAAGGCAGAGGCAGGTGAATCTCTGTAAGTTTTCGGTCAAGCTGGTACATAAGGAGTTCCAGGCTTGGTTGGTATGCCTCTGTCCCTTATGATGTTGAAAAGTCTGAGAAAGCTATTTAGAGATGTGGAGAGCAGATCTACAAATTCCAGTGTTTACCCTCTAAAAGAGGCTCAAAAAGAAAAGAATTACAATAACAGAAATTTTTCAAAGAAATGTGGAGAAAAATGCATCCCACGATGTAAAAAAAAAAAAATATGTACTTTGAATTGACAAGTGCCTACCTAATAGCTAGAAGGATTAACAAGGCCTACACATGTGTACTAATGAAGGTTCCAAATTCCAAATATATGTAGAGGATGCTGGACAGGTATGGTGGCACACCCCAGTGACCCCTGTGTTCAGCAGGCTCCATGAAAATGATCGCAACACACAGGCTAGCATCGGCATGATGCTATGTGACAGAAGCGAGCCACTATTGCATAACTAAAATAGAACCAAAAACCAGTAAATGTTCTAAAATTATGGAAAAAATATAGGTAACCCACAGAAAGTTGAAAAGTATTTTACTATTTTTTAAAAAAATTTTATGAATATGTATGTGTGTGTCTATGTGTGTGGGGGTTGGGGTGTGAGAAGACAGTGATTGATCTCCTACAGCTATGGTTATCGGCAGGCAGAAATTGCCCAATGTGGGTGCCAGGAGCTGAACTCAAGTCTACAGCAAGAGCAGTAAGAGTTCTTAATTGCTGAGTCATCTTTCTAGCACATTAAGTTAATTAATATAAGGATCTGAAATTTTAGAGAAATAATTTTCAAGATGAAATTTTACTTCTAGGCAAAATTCAGATGATTGCAAAATATACTGTCGTATAATGAGAAGGAATTATATATACTGAAAAAACTCATACACAGAGAGTGTAAAATTAGTTAATTGTTTATGCTTTAATATTTACTTTAAATTATAAGTCCTCTAAGGGATTAAGGAAGTTGAGAAATTTAGAATTACGTCAGTTATTCTGAACATATTTCCTTGTGCTGTAATATCATTCCTGGTTAATATCTGTTTGTTGAATTCTGAAAATTGATTAATACATCTTATCTACTGACAACCCCACTGATCTTCTAGTTTCTCTACTGTTAGACAGGATTTCTGTTTAAAATCAATTTTCTGTATAAACATACGTTCTCAAGATTGAAGTCCATTATCATGACCTTAAACTTAAAATCAATTCTTCTTTAGTCAGCATGCCTACATCGAACTCTATCCTATCTGTGATTGTCATCTAGCTATGACGCTCTGGTCACCTGTTCCTGTGTCTTTAGGTCTCCTATACTAGCATTTCTCTCTCAGATGATGACTGTACTCTGGCAAGATACAGCTACCAGCACTTACTGTGTTGATGTTTTGAGCTTGGTAATTATTTCCTGTGATAAAGATAATGTCTTCTCCTATTTGTGAGGGATTTTACAATATAAAAAGCCCACCCAATGAGCATGAATGAATATTTCTCTATCACTGAGCATTGTGGTGCCTTTTTCTACACCAAAGCTACAGAGACACACTGACAGGCTGAGCTGGCTTTTGTTAGCCTGTTTTCCAGAACTGAATGTCCATTTTCTATAAACCATATATAGAAATCTCATCTATATTGTGAGACTTTCCTTTGTTGAATATGAACTGGACGAAATATACCAGGTCCTGCAAGTAAATATAATTGAGATCAAGCACCATCTGTTTTTCATTTCTCTCTGTTGACATTGGGGAAAAGTCCTTTGCAGATGCTGCTTTATGAGGTTGTTATGGAAAGTTTGACAAGGGCCGCATTAAAAGTGCTCCCTCCACAGAGGGTGTTTTCTCTGGAGAAGGTGTAGATGTTAACACCACTGCCCTATAGAGGCCTTTATAGCTGCAGCCTTGTGATGAATGTTTAATTTCATCTCCACTGTTTGGAGGAAGAACATGAGTTTATGGAGATCAAGAACCAGAGACAGCACAGGGTATCTTTGTATTTGGAATTCTTGATAAGATTGCATTTCATAAAATATAGTAAAGATCTTGCTGCCTCATTTTTATAGTAATATAAAAGTAGGTGTTAGGCTGGGCCAGCACAGTAGAGGAGCACCTGCCTAGGACATGCAAGGCTGGTTTCCATCCTCAGCATGTGCATAAGCCTCTCTCTCTCTCTCTCTCTCTCTCTCTCTCCTCTCTCTCTCTCTCTCTCTCTCTCTCTCTCTCTCTCTCTCTCTCTCTGTGTGTGTGTGTATGTGTGTGTGTGTGTGTGTGTGTGAGAGAGAGAGAGAGAGAGAGAGAGAGAGAGAGAAAGTGAGAGAGAGGTGTTTAACTTCAAAATATATTTAGTATGTGACCTAGTTAAATTTTATGAGTATTGAACTCATGAATTATACTTGATTTTATTTTCATGATTTAGAAAGCACTAATATAAAACAGATTTATAAACACTCCTTATATATTTGACATAGCTCTCTTGAGACTAATGTAAAAATCATAATGTGTACACAAGCAATTATTTCAACTCCAAAAATCATATGAATGCTAATACCTCATGCCCAGAAAGATTAAGAATTATAAAAGTAGTTTCCTGGGGTCCTAAAACAGCAGTGGAAGATTTGCTTAGTTACCAGAGAAATTAAACCTGGCAAATACATTCAGTTTTACCATCCCCAGGAAAGAGTGTTTCCTCTGCTTCATTATTTGCAAAAAAGGATCAGACACAAGTAGTGATAGGCCTCCAATGTGCTGTTTTTCTTAGTATTTTATATTATTTGTGTGCTATATTAATTAAGTTTTAGCCAACATTCATTAACAACATTCTATATCACACAAACATGTGTATCAAAAGATGTGTCTATGTGAATATTATAAGGAAACATTACCATGAAGAAGAAAATACATTGTTATCATCCTTTTTATGGTTTTAGAAGGTTTATTAGATTTCACAATAGTAATGTGAATAGTAGAGTTTCACTGATGTTGAGCTGCTGGAGGACTTTATAAATTATCATATTACAACCAGACTCAGGAGTCAAGTGCCACTGAACATAGATAGCAATCTTCATCTTTTTAAAAAGAGAAACAATTGATTTTCCTTTCAAATTACTAATGATGAATGAGTTTTAATTTTTCCTTATAGGCTAGCTGGTGGTTTTTCCCTACAGTCTGTTGTTTGACTGAAGTCAGTAATTTCTGTTGTAACCGGGATTGTGTCTTTATGCCCCGTGAAAGTTACTAAGTCTCTATTCTGTTTGTTAATCTATCACCCCTTTTCCTTGTGTCTGTGTTGTAACCGGGTTTGTGTCTTTATGCCCTGTGAAAGTTACTAAGTCTCTATTCTGTTTGTTAATCTACCACCCCTTTTCCTTGTGTCTGTGTTGTAACCGGGTTTGTGTCTTTATGCCCTGTGAAAGTTACTAAGTCTCTATTCTGTTTGTTAATCTACCACCCCCTTTCCTTGTGTCTGATCCCCATTCACACATGCCCTATTCCTACCACTTAATATGAACATCAGTTTCCAATGTACTTCCCGGCACACCATATATACATGTATGCATTTATACAGAGAGTTGGAAAAGTTTTATTACACCATATATCCATTTATGCATCTATACAGAGAGTTGGAAAAGTTTTATCATTTTTGCTCTTCTCCCAATAAACTTACGAATACATTCACTTTTTTAAATTCAGGAAAAGAGAAGAAAGAGAAGCACAGGTTGCTTGCTAGGGTGAGAGGATAACCCTGGAGGTCACTCACATTTCCTGCTGTGTTGTGAGTCTTGGAGTAGATCCCTGTAAAACAAAGGCTGTAGATATGTGCTTGCCCAACACTGAAGGAATCTTATCTTGAGATTCCCTAGATCCACCGTGGACTACAATGGAAAGCACTGCTTTTGGGCACATTACTTCTTTCACTGAGCTTGCCCTGTGGAGGCTGGGGCTCTGCAGTTGCGTGCCAAGAAGCTCTAGACTAGCTGTGCTGAGAGTAACAAGTACTTTTCCTCTTAAACCACAGCAAGCAAACACTTGCCAGTAAGGTATGATTTTACATCCTTCAGAGCCTTTGACATTAGTGATGAAGACGTTATGTTGAGAAAGGTGTTCGGTTTGGAAGAGGAATGACAGAGTCGTATCAGCTGACTGTTGACACTGTAGAAAACCACACCTGATTAGTATGGAATTCAGGGTCAACTAGGAGTGAACATCCACCTAATTCACTGTGTGCTAATAAAGAGGAAACAGACAGGGTGAGTGGAAACCAGATAATATTCTGGTTGTTGCCCATTGGCCCCAGGTGGATGGGAGTACTTCCGCACAAAATTGGTAGTCCATTTCAGTTCTGCCCTATTTTATAAACAAACTTAAAGGTTATTCCTCATTCCTTGGGAACTCGCTGACCAGGATGACAAGAGAAACAGGTCGACTACAGTGGCCTCCTTTCCCTTAAATCCAGTCTTCTAGTCTACCATCCAGTTCTGTAGTAGACCACCTGCTCTGGCCTCCCCTTGCTTTCTGCCCATCCTGATCATTCAAATTTTTTCCTCTCCACTCATCTTATTGCTCCAGCTCTCAACTTCAGCAGGTGTTCTCAGGGAACCTGCTAGCAAGCCTAGCTGACAGATAAGCAAGGAGGCTGGTGAGTGAGACACATGGACCCAATTCAGATTTTCACTCCTCATCCTTTCCTCCAAATCCATCCCCATTCTCATCTGGAGATGTATAACAGACTGCCTGCTGTGGTCTCTCCTTACTCTCTGCTCCTCTCCCTAGGAGATCAACCTGATTCTGGTGGAAGAACCTGCTTTCCTTCCTCCCATTCTGATGGAAGAATCTGTTTTTTTTCCTCACCAACCCCCTTCTAGTCTATCCCCATTCCCACATGTCAATTCCCAATACTTAGAAACACATTGTACCCAGAACCCCCATTGGTCACACCTGGAAAGATCACAGAAGCATCCCCCTACCAGGTAACAGCCAATACAGCATCCTAAGAACCAGAGAGAACAAGAGAAGATAAGGAACAGTACACCCACCAAACAAAAACAAATTCAGTAACTAGAACTTCTATCAGCAACTAGAGTCACAATCATCCCAAAACAGATGCCTGGATGTCAGCCTAAAATTATAATCAATAACAGCCAGGACAATACATCTCCACTACAGCTCAGCCACCATACAACAGTAGGTCTTGAAAAATGCAACTACTGAGAATAATCATGACAAGTAGATTCTAAAGAGCAGAATTAAAACTTTGGAATTCTGAGCTGGCCTTTTTTTTTTTTTTTTTTTTTTTTTTTTTTTTTTTTTTTTTTTGCTATCAGGCTTCTTCCTTTCCTTTAACTTCAACCACAGGTGATCTGCTTTATAGACATTCTAGGTGTCACTTGGTCTAAAAAAGGGTCTAGTGAATTGAAACTGATTAATGGTCCAGTCATCTAGGTTCTCTGGGTGGGTAACCGGGTCCTTTATCTTAAAAATAATAAGCACTCAGTTGAATATACCAGCAGCCCGGGTTCTGCAGAGACTTTGAAGACAAAAACCCAAGTAGAACACAGCAAACCTTTGTAAGTTTAACAGAGATCCTCTTACCCCTGTTATAAGACATTTTTACAGATGACAGTTCAAGACATGATTGGGGAATGATTGAGGATGGTAAAGTCATAGCTAATAGAATGAAATGTATCCATTTTTTGACATTGGAGGAGGATCTTGAGCACAGGAAATTAATTGCTCAGATCCTTACGGTTCAGGAAGGAAAATGAAGTTTTTCTCCCATTCAGTGTGGACCTGGGAACTTTTTGTGGGGGAGGGTTTGAGACAGGGTTTCTCTGTAGCTTTGGAGCCTGTCCTGGAACTAGCTCTTGTAGACCAGCTTGGCCTTGAACTCACAAAGATCTGCCTGCCTCTGCCTCTTGAGTGTTGGGATTAAAGGCCTGCGCCATCACTGCCCGGCTGACCTGGGAACTTTTCTACTGAAAGAGAAACAGTATGCTGTGACATTTTTAGGCTGTCTCCATTAAACTCAACAGAGTTCTGGATTACTACCTTTGGCTTGGATTTTTGACTCTTTGTTGATTATCTCTCCTAACCCATACTCAGGAGCCTTTTATGAAAAGCATCTGTCACTGCTCCCAGATACATACATGGCTCCATCTCTGCAGGCGTGTCTCAGTTAGATCATGGATGCCCATCTGCTGTTAAAGGTAACATGTCCTTGTGAAGTCACTGCCCTAACGCATTCCCTCCAGATACACAGGAATAACTGAACTGGGAATCCCAAAATGCATCAACCAAATATGAGGCCACAGACTCAATTAACCTATTTTCACAATGATGTGCTGTACATTTGTCAACCTCATTTTCCCAGGGTCAGCTTGTATCTGTCTATTCATTTGTTTCCTTCCTGAAAATGGAGCTTTTGTACCACTGAGGTTTTTGCACGAGACCATTAGCATTTAACAAAAATCTATCTGCAGATCATGTCCTCACACGACTGTAGAGTTTCCTCCAGAATCACTCTACATTGTTTACTCTGGAGAGTTTCTGAGACAGACTTTGACACGTCATTTGCTGGCAATTCTTATAAATGTGAGTCATCCAGTTTGAAAAGAATGGTGAGAAATTTGTCCTTGGCTTTAGCGAGAGTCCTGGAAGGCATTAGGATTAACCTTAACTCCTGGACTAGGATTGCTATAAATGATAGAATGATTCTCCTAGAATAATGCATAGTCTTTCATTACTTGTTTACCCTGTTACCTGCCTTAGGCCAAATAAAGGTCAAAGAGAGATAGTGAAATAGAATAATACCTCATTTCTAAGTTAAATTGTATCTCCTCCGAATTTGTATGCTAAAGCCCTAACCCATAGAATCTTGAAGCATGACTGCACTTGAAAATGCATCCTTACTAGACCTGGAAGGAGGTGGGTGGTCCTTGGACTTCCCACACATCAGGGAACCCTGATTGCTCTTTGAGCTGATGAGGGAGGAGGACTTAATTGGGGGAGGGGGAAGGAAATGGGAGGCAGTGGCGGGGAGGAGGCAGAAATCTTTAATAAATAAATAAATTAATTAATTAAAAAAAAGAAAATGCATTCTTTAAATAAATGATTAAGTTAAATAAGGTCTCAAAGTGAGCCACAATTCAATGTGGTTATTGTGTTTATAAAACAAAGAAATGGCATAGACACACAAACAGAAAAGGTACCATGAGAAGACAGCCACCTAGAAGCAAAGGAAGGAGGCTTTTGGAAGAAATGTCACTCATGGTAATGTCAATGTCAGGCCCTATGATATGACTAAAGGTTCTTCTATGAGACAGAGATACTGAGGATGCATTGCAGAAGCCTTAGGAGAAATAGAGGTTCTAGACCCTAACCTTGGTCCTGGTCTTCTAGACTCCAAGACTTGACAATCATATTTTTTGTTATTCAATCTACCCAGTCTACAGTACTTTGTTATGTCTGCTATAACAGACTAATTATAGTATATAATATATAATATATTCATTATATATATAATATATTCATTTAAAAGAAAGAACCTATTAATTTATGACATTTGTTATTTGGTTCCAGGACCTCTGGGCTTTGTTGTAAATCATTTTCATCATATGATAAGCAGCATTAATTAGATTTTGTATGTGACATCTCAAAAAAAATTTGTTTGGATCCTATGTGAGTCAGATTACTAGGAATGACCAATGAAGTTGCAAAATGTCAATTTTGTTAAACAAGTGTTATCCAACTAACTGAAAATAGAGAATGTGGTCTATATACACTATAGAATATTACTCATCTGTAAAGAAAAATAAAATCGTGAAATTTGTAGCTCAATGAATAGAACCAGAAAATAGTATATTGAGTGAGGTAATCCAGATCCAGAAAATTAAACTATACATTTTCTTTCTCTCATGTATGGTTCTTAGCTCCAAATCCTCAAATGTGAATGTACATACTGGAGTAACTGAAAAGGCGAGAAAAGTAAGAAAGGATCACGGGGAGGTGGGAGAAGCACTGAAGAGACAGTTGGATGTGTGTGATTTGAAGAGGAAAATGGGAACAATGGAGCGAAAGGTGTAGTAATAGGAATGGTGGGGCTGCATTCTGGCTGCCCCGGCTCTCACATGGCTAACTTATGCCCTGAAATAATTACATGGAAACTGTATTCTTTTAAACACTGCTTGGCCCATTAGTTCCAGCCTCTTATTGGCTAGCTCTTACATAATGATCTAACCCATTTCTAATATTCTATGTAGCACCATGAGCTGGCTTACCAGGAAAGATCTTAACCTGCGTCTGTCTGGAGTGGGAGAATCATGGCAACTCCTTACTCGGCTTTCTTTCTCCCAGCATTCTGTTCTGTTTACTCTACCCACCTAAGGGTTGGCCTATCAAATGGGCCTAGGCAGTTTCTTTATTAATTAACCAATGAAAGCAACAGATTAGAAAGAAATCACTCCCACATCAGAAAGGATTAAGTTGGGGAAGGAAGATTAATTCTGAAGGAAAGGAAGGAAGGAGGTCAAATAATACTAAGGATGTCTGAAAAAAACATAAGCAATCATACTATTTTTATTCACCTAAATTATATAAAATGTGTATAAGTATGTGTATTTACAAATAAATATATAATTAAAGTAAAGTGATCCCACTTAGCTGAAAATGCTCCCCCATGAAAATCATGGGCTATCTAACAAAAATCCCTGTACCAGCCATTAGAAACACTCTTTCCAATTGTTTAGAAGGAATTTCTAAAGTAACATAAACTATGAATTGATTGGCTCAGAGGCTGAAGGTAAGTGGCTATTGCGGAAAACAGCATGCACTTTGGACACAGCACTCAGTGGATCTGAGCTGGGTGTGACCCAACACCCTCCTCCCTGACGACTTTCATATGGGAAGGCACTATGCAAGTTTCTAAAGAGGTAAGCAGCCAATAGTTCTACATAGCTATAAAGTCTGCAAATCAAAACAACCATTAGGGCAGGTTATCAATAGATGGCAATAGCAGCACTCATATCTTGATGGTAACTAACAGTTGTCTAATTGGATTTAAGGATTCAATGGGAGAGAAACCAAGCACTGAAAATCTAGCCAGCTACCTCACACTGTTAAGTGACAGAGAATCTACTACTTCCACTTTACTAAGCCAGCATAAGTGTTAACTGCATTCTAGATAGCCCTCCTTATGTCCACAGATGACTGTAACTCTCACCCCTTATCATAGAAATTTGCCTTACAACAGATGGAGACCATTACAGAAAGTAACTGGTCAAAATGAAGAGAGGAGCTGATCGTGGGGTGCTCAGCCCCAGCTGGTAATTCTACAAAACAACTCTTGCATCTAAGGCTTGAGGAATATTTTGAAAGATGGTGCTGAGCAGCACACACACATACATACACACACTTGTAACAATAACAACAAAAAGTGGCCACAAACTTGAGAGTGAACAGGGGTATGGGAGGAATTGGAGGGAGGAAAGGGATGGAGCAAACTACATAATTATATTTCAATTAAAAAGTAAGAGTGAACAAGAGAAACTCTCTAGATGTCAAGATTGTGGAAAGTGAAGGGTGGGTACTGCTGGGACACGTCATTACTTCAGTATTGTTTTATTTTTCTTGAAACCTCTTGTGGCACAGACTGGCCAATGTTCTAAGAGCATCTTCCACCAGTGTTTGTGTGAGAATAGACTTACAGGATGGAGTCTCTGGAGCAAAAGGCAACCATACTTATCTGCCAAAAGTAAAAGATTTGAGTTCCTTGAGCTCAGAATTTTCTCCTGTGCTCTCACTTGCAATGGATGCAGGTTGATTCATGCCAGTCCCAGGCTGTTTTAAGTACTGTATTTGTGTAGTAGAGTTTGAAGTCAGGGATTATGATGCCTCCAGAAGTTCTTTTACTGTAAAGTATTGTTTTGCCTATTCTGGGATTTTTGCTTTTCCATATGAAGTTGAGTATTGTTCTTTCTAGGACTGTGAAGAATTTTGCTGAGATTTTTATGGACATCCAATTGAATCTGTAGATTGCTTTTGGTAAGACTGCAATTTTTACTATTTTAATTCTACCTACCCAAGTCATGGGAGAGCTTATGGAACTGAATCTAAGACCCAGATATTAATCCACACACCTTCAAACACCTAATTTTGACAAAGAAGCAAAATATATAAAATGGAAAAAAGAAAGCATATTTAACAAATGGTGCTAGCATAACTGGATATCAACATGTAGAAGAATGAAAATAGACCCATATCTATCACCATGCACAAAACTCAAGTCCAAATGGATCAAAGACCTTAACATAAAGTCAACCACACTGTACCTCATAGAAGATAAAGTGGGAAATACACTTGAACTCATTGGAATAGGAGACCTCTTCCAAAATATAACCCCAGCCACACAGATACTTAGAGAAACAATTAATAAAAATGGACATAGTCAATAAGACAAAACAGCAGCTTACACAATGGGAAAAGATCTTCATCAACCCCACATCAGACAAAGGACTGATCTCCAAAATATACAAAGAACTCAAGAAATTAGTCATCAAAAAAACAAATAATCAAATAAAAAACTGGAGAACAGACCTAAATAGAGAACTTTAAACAGAGGAATCTAAAATGTCTGGAAGATACTTAAGGAAATGTTCAACATCCTTAGCCATCAGAGAAATGCAAATCAAAACAACTCTGAAATTACATCTTTCACCTGTAAGAATGGCCAAGATCACAAACACTGATGACAACTTCATATATGTCTACTGTGTATCCCTCTCCCCGTCTTGGGAGAACTGAATTACTTGTAATTTGGGCTTCCACTGTTCTCATTTTTATTTGGCTTTCATCTTGGCTAGTTTCTATGACTATATTTTAAGTAACTAGTCATTTCTTCGGTGTTTGTATTCTGTAGTCACTTGTGTTATGTTTTCACTCACATGCTATTCTCTGCTGTACCAGTTTGAGTGGACCGTTCAAAACATTTTTCCATGGCTGTACTGAACATGCAATATTGAGAAACTGACAGTCATTGTATTTTTAAAACAATGTTTCCCTGTAAAGCATTCATTTTTGTTTTTTCATTTACACAAAATAATTATACATAATTGTAAGTTATGGCAAGATGTTTCAATAATGCACACAATGCATGCTAGTGAAATAACAATTAATTTTTCTTCTTATCATTCCTTTATATATATAGCCTTCTAGCTCCTCAACTCTAGTTCTTCATAGAATACATAAAGGGAGACTGTGAGCAGCAGTGAGCCTACTGTGCTGCAGGACACTGGGATGTTATCCCACAGACTGGTGTAGGTCTGTAACTTCCCTCATCTCGGCTTTGTCTTTTGTAGTTACTTTTCATATATTCTGCTCTGAGATCAGTATTTTAGCTTTTGATTATGAAAAAAGCTACATGATCTTTGCTTTTCAATTTCTTTCTACTTTTTAAACATAATATTTTGCTGTGAGTGACAGAATTTTATTCTTTTTTTTATTGTTGAGGCATATATCAGCTTTTCAAAACTAAACAAAACTGATTTGTTCTCTCAGCCAGTGTGAATAAACATGGGGAGTAGATAAGTCTTTAGCATGCTGGTTTAATTTTCTTTGTATATATTCTCAGAGATGGGATAGCTGAATCATGCAGTAGATCAAATTTAGTTTTATTAAGAGGACTTCATAATGGAAAAGTCAGATTTAATTTATTATCTTGATGCCTTCTTGTTCTTTCTTGTCTTTTGGTTTCCTCATGAGAACATGCCCATAAGAGGGTCCTTGCAGCTCTCTCTGGTGTAGACTAACCCACATTGCCTTGCATTTTCTAATATATAAGAGGCAAAATGAAAATGTGCCTCTTCTTTAGGTTCATGCATGTGTATCTGTCTATTATAATAATACTCTGATATAATCAAAAGCACAACACTGATTATAATCTAACATCAGATGATAATAATACATGTGGCTTGGTTCTATTTCCTTCTGACTTACAGGAACTGACAAGGGTGTAGAAAGAAGAAAATAGGCAAGAGAAATAACTAGATTTTAAATTCACTGTGTGGTTTCTTTGTTAATTTAATTGTGGGGTCCATCATCCCATCTCCTGTCCAACAAACTCAGAAGTCCCTGGAACAGAAGACTAATGGGTAGACGTTTGCAAGCTCTTAATTTCTTTTTAATGTTTTAGAGAAAGCAACTCTACTCTGAGATGATAATTAATAATGATATTTGAAGTTACTAGTAATAACTAATTTGTATAAGTGTAAAAAAAATCTCATATTCTATTTTTCTCACTTAACAAAATTATATAAATTATAGCCATCAACATTACTTTTAAGAAACTTTCCTATGTACCAGAGTCAATATAAAGGTCACTCATTTTTTCTTTTTATTCTTACTAATTAAAAGACTCTTCTGACTCCTCAGTGTCAGAGACTATTCAAGATCCGTAGCTTTTGCTTTCTTTCCTTGAGATGCAAATAATCTTTGCTCACCTCAGATAAGACACAAATAACAGGCTGAAGCAGTGATTGTACTTATGGTTAGCTTCATGAACTAATGAGTCTCTTGGGAATTCTTACAGAATGATGGATGAGAGGTTATTCACAGATGCAGAAGAGACTCACATTCAACTACATCTTGCCAAAGCCCACCTGGTCATGTATGGTGACATATGAAAGCCTCATTTGAGAGTTGTAGGTAGCCCCAGCAAAGACAGTTCTCCTCCCCACTCAAACACTTGTTCACAATTCATACAATCTTGAGAAGAAGCCCTGTAAGTCGTAACTTTCTAAACTTCTTTTATTGTAAAAGCCTCACTAGATTCTTGAGTTTTATAAATCGCCCTCTTCCATTTAGGATGGAATGCTTCAGACTGGAAGAAACAGCTACACACCCCTTGTCAACTAAGAAGTTGGCAGCTTATTAAGACTTATTAAGTATAGGGTGCTTAACATAGGTTCTCCCACTTAGCTCTCATGAAATTGAGTAAAATAAACCTGAGTATCTCTGTTTTACAAAAAAAGAAATCAATACTAATAAGGTTAACTGCATTTTACTAGATTGTACAGTTTGGAGAATCAAGGCCAGTATTTCCAGAATCACTAAATAAAATGTCTTTCTTTTAGGGTCATTCAATGATTTTTAAAGGGCACAACATTTTAGATACAAGATAAATACATTTTGAATTTTATTGTCCAGTAATATGGTAACTGAAATTAATACAAAATTATTAAATATGCAATTTCAAACATAGGAAATTTCAAATATTATTAAGCTATCCCTTTCCCAAAAGAAACAAACAAACAAAACTTATGTTTAATAAATGGCCTTTTCTTATCCATGCTTACACATTTTCCTCCAGAAATACTGGCAACAAACAAATTTGCATATGAGAATGATAGCAAACTAGTTCTTTTTCCACAGTTAATACTAAACTTTCCCTCCCAAATCTTGAAAGAATTGATTTGCCAGGTTTCTCTTATGAGAGCTAAAAGGGGAACAGGAAGCATAATTAATGACATAACAAAAGAGGTTTATTTTAAAGTGAAACAGCATTTTACAATGATACTAAAAGCTAGGAAATGGGACTCCAAAGTCCCTTGTTCAATGAGTTCACTGAGGCAGGTGCTTTGAAGAAATATCTGTAATGTCTCCCAGAGAGCAGCCCCCTTTTCCAGGCAGTGTCTTTTATCTGCATCTTTCCGTTTTTTGCTCTTTCCTGACGGCTCTCTCAAGGTTCCTTCCGGCATTTGCCCATTATTGTGTAGCTGAGAGCAAGCTCAGTGCATCCTGAAGTCATCTCCAGTCTTTTAGCAGTGCTGCAGTGATTTCTTTTCATCACTTTATAAATGAGCTAACGAGAGTGGGAGAGGAAAAAAAAAAGTAGGCCTAGCAAGAAATGCAATTCCTTTTCTACAGAGATCTAAATTCCAGTGACTATTACTCGTTTTGTGATGAAGCACTTGCTCTAGATTGTGCTATGTAATATTTTATTCATTTAATCCACTAGATTGCCCCTAGTTTTCATATTTTCTGTATGTTTTTAGATGAATCCTGTTAATGTTTTTTCTTTATTTTTTTTTTGTCTGTCTCTAGTGTTCTGCTTTCATTTTCACCTTTCATTAGTAGTTAATTTTAAAATGCAATGAGAGACGAATCCATTGAGGATAGCAGGCAATAATAGACTCCTTTGTGTTCAATCCTGGGGAAGATGGGTGAGCATGGGAGTACACATCAAAACCGAGTATGCAAGGAGGAGCTATCTAGCTAAATGATTGGGTGTTTTATAATTAGTGAATTATTTCTTATGCATAGCTGATTAGATAAATTATTTTCCTACATTTGTCTTTTATATAGCTTTAGTGATAATAACAGTGTTAAATGTGGGTTTGTTGCTTTCGTTTTTGTTTTTCTTAAATCTGCAGATTCTTTAAAAATAGAAATAAAGTTCTAAGTACTTTAAGCTAAAATAACTTTGTTTTAATCTGCATCAAAGGGCTGGTTTTGCATTGCATATGAATACTTAGGACATTCTGCAAAGTCCAAGAGTGAGATGAAAACACTTCCCTTAATCTGCTGCAAACGTGATAAAACAGAGCCATTTGTGGTTGGGATGCTCTGGACTATCCAAGCATGTAAAAGTGTAGCAGCTTCTCATAAACCTATGAGTTTTTAAAGACAAATTATACAGATGAGAAATGAAGAGAGATAATTTCAAAGCACATAAAATAAACATGCTGTATTTATGAACGAATAAAATAGCATTCCTGAGAAACAGCGGATGGCTTTATTAACAATAAAATGACTTAAAATCAGATGTGTTTTGTTTCTTAAAAGTCGATCAGGTGTTATATTAACAAGATGTATCTCAGTATATAATGAGTTTGTCACTCAAGCTCAGTTAGAGTTTGACTCCTGGAACCCACGTAAAGCAGCCTACAGAATGGGAAAGGATCTTTGCCAACTCCGACATCAGACAGGAGACTTACCTCCAAAATATACAAAGAACTCAAGAAACTTGACATCAAAAAAACAAATAATATAATAAAAAAAATGGGGTATAGACCTAAACAGAGAACTCTCAACAGAGGAATCTAAAATGGCTGAAAGACACTTAAGGAAATGCTCCACATTTTTTTAGCCATCAGAGAAATGCAAATCATAACAACTCTGAGATTCCATCTTACACATATCAGAATGGCCAAGATCAAAAACACTGATGAAGCCTATGCTCCAGAGGATGTAGGTTAAGGGGAACACTCCCCCATTGTTCATGGGAGTGCAAACTTGCTCAGTCCCTTTAGATATCAGTATGGCAATTTCTCAGAAAATTAGGAAACAAGCTACCTTAAGAACCAGTAATACCACTTTGAATATATACCCAAAGGAGGATCAATCATACCACAAGGAGATGCGTTCAACTATGTTCACAGCAGAATTATTCATAATAGCCAGACCCTGAAAACAGTCTAGATGCTCCTAAACCAAAGAATGGGTAAAGAAAATGTGGTACATTTACACAACAGAGTACTATACAATGGTAAAAAAAAAATAATGCCATCTTTAAATCTGTAGGCAAATGGATCTACCTAGAAAAAAAATCATATTGAGTGAGGTAACCCAGACCCAGAAAGACAAATATAATATGCAATCACTCATAAGTGGCTTTTAGACATAAAGCAAAGAAAAACCAGCTTACAGTTTGCAACCCGAGAGAACCTAGACAAGAGGACCCTAAGAGAGACATACAAAGATCTACATAGGAAGGAGAAAAAGACAAGATCTCCTGATTAAATTGGGAGTGTGGGGGTCATGGGAGAGGGCAGAAGGGGAGAGGGGGAAGGGAGGGGAGTGGAGAAAAATGTATAGCTCAATAAAAACAATAAAAAATTTCTCCATCATCAATTTTCATTCATGAAAAGATGATAATTTTGTACTAGTCATTTACTTATTGCATTAGTTTTATGTTCTCCCCACCCCTTCTCTTTCTTTACTGTTTTTTCGACAGTGGATGTGTACTGTGGGTCAGCAACTATGGTACCCCACCTGTTATTTTATTGACTGTCTTCATTTTTCACAACAAGGTCCAATACCCACAAGGAAGTGAGAAACAAAAAGTAATGAAACATGTATGATCATAAGAAAATAAGCCAGAACATGTATTTTAGATTGGAAATGTGTTGTGAACAGGAAAGGAGATTTAGTTTTCTTCAAGGAAAAAAAAAATGAAGGCAATATTTTCACAGAAAACAAAACAGAGACTCGGGGTTTATAGATTTAAATCATTTTGCTTTCTCTGTGGTTTTAAAGCAATGAACTAAGAGGCCATTCAATGTTGCTTTACAAAGCTGAATAAGAATTGACACAGGCCTTTGGCATTTGATGACTGGTACCCTCCCTACTCTTAACTTTGTTTCTCTCAGAAGAATGTACCTCTCTGTATGGAATCTAAGCCAAGCAAACATATGGCAACAGATAGCATTCAGATGAGGTAATTCTGAAATATGATTTCTCAGAGAATTGCTCTCCCTGAAGACTTTTATAAGAAGATCTTTAAGCTCTAGCCATAAAAAGAGGAAAGAAAAAAAAAACTGGAGAAAATGACCCTCTAAAAATCTAAGAATATGCTCAATTCTGCTCTCTGAAATTAATTCTGGGAAGATATCCATATTATTTTAGAATATCAAACAGATTTCTCTGGTGGACTTGTGCCAGGGTCTCTGATGGACCTATGCCAGGAAAGCAGTAATGTAGACGAGTTATTCTCTGTTGCAGAAGCATGAAGCATCCTCTGATGACTCAGGAGTGGATGATGAGGCACCCCTCTCTTGCCAGGCTGAAGGTAAATCACCATGCTCCTAGTTAGCCTCACTGCCTACAAACCCACACAGGCTCAAATGTGTTACCACTAAACATAATGGTTAGACTCTCATTTGGAAAATAAAAGTAAGCAAAGTAAGTCAGCATTATATTATGCAAAATATCTATTTTAAGCATTATAACAATGTAACCAAAAATCCCATATTAATACAATATGTTGATTGGTTGAACAAATAAGATTTTGTTATGATGACTTAATGCTCTATCGATTTAATAGCCAGGTTTTAATGTCATAAAATAGCCACGGCATTAACAGCAATAGCAGATTGGTCCTTAAAAAATAGATAACTGTGACACTGATTTTATAGTTTTGCATGATAAACCTTGCTTCTATGATCCCATTTAATCTTTGAAATCATACCATTATTATTTTTTCATACAAGGACTCTGAAGTAAAGAGATGTTAAACAATGACTACAAAGTCATACAGTTAAGATTTTGTGGAGTTAGGATTTAAAGTCAGGTACACTTTTATTAATTAAATAAATCAGTAATTATTTTTTGAGACATGGTCTCACTATGTGGGTAACTGTAGTTAACCTGTAACTTACTTTATAGACCAGATTAGTGTTGAACTCAGAGGTTTGCCTTCTTTTACTGCCTAAGTCCTGGAATTAAAGGAGTACACCAGCGTGGCAGCTACATTTTACATAGAAAAGAGCAATAAAAATCTCTTGAAGGAAGTAGCACATAAACTATGCTTTGAAAACTAGTCATGGTTTGATCTATCGCTGATATGTCCTCAAGAAGTGACACCACTGATGCAGATGTGCAGAAAGCGCTTGTAGGTGGACAGCAGGCACAGATAGACTTTAAAGTATTCAGAGAAAGAAACCCTACAGTACTCATTGATAAAAAGACTGACCGCAGGAGGACAATATAAAAACAGTCCAGAAAGTAGTCCTAGCGTTGAGGAGTAGATAGTATTCCTTGAAGAAAATGACTATATTATTGGGAGCCAGCCAGAGATGACCACTCTGACACCGTTTACAATCAGGTGAAAGTCTTAATTCCAGCTTGCTGAGACCATCAGGTATTTACAACCTAAGTATAGTCTGAGCATTTAGTGCAAGAGGCTTTTAAAAGCAAAATTTATGTTCTCGTATCTTGCTCTGCAGCTGCAGAGGGAGGTTTGCGCAAGCAGTCAGTTTAACAGAAGCAAAGAGAAGCTATCTGCTGGAAGGGGAGGCTTACACAAGCAGGCAGAGCAACAGCAACTAAGATAAGTAGCTAGGGCATCTTGACCTTAGGTTCCAAGGAAAGTTTGGGAATGTTTCACAGGATTCTCCATCAGGGAGATCAAATGGTCTTTAAACCTGAAACGGCCTCAGGAAGAATATAAGATGGAGGAACCTTTGTACTGCCTTGCCATGTCATATTTGCCACAGTTCTATGGCCATGAGTCAAATCGCTGATTTGTCCTGTTTTAGGAAGCGTAAGAATCAGTAGCTTAGCTGGTCACATGCAGTCGAAAATGCAGAGTCCCAGTGTTAGCCAAGGAGGATAAGAATCAACAGTCTGGCTAATGCTGCCAGTGAAGCTGTCAACCACAGAGTTTGGGAAAACAGACTGATAGTAATTATGTGACCTATGGTTCCTTTCTTCTCTTTCTTTAAAGTTTGATCTGACCCTAGGAAGGTTTTTCTTACTTACCAGATTGGTTGGCATAGAAACAGCAGTTTCTCCTAAAGCTATGCAAAGTCCTCCTTATTTTATATAAAGGAAGTCTAGCCTCCTTCAGTTCTGTGGGACCACTTCTGCTACTCAGAATTCTCCAAATGACCTAGTTCTACGTCTGTCTGGGAATTAAGTTCCCTAATAATTGGGAATTAATTACTTGGTTTCCAGTAATCAAGGCTGAGGTGCGAAGGGCACTTCCTGCCCTCGTACTGAGATCAGCACCATAACTGGGGCCCATTCGACCTTCATTAACATTGAGTCAAGGCCAATATGAGCTCTTCCCTCTATCCCATTCTAGATATGTACCACAGGGGAAACATAGACCAGTGTGCACAGAGTTGGGGCTTGACTTTCCAGTGAGTCAGAGGAAGCACATTTAGTCAAATCATTAGTAAGAACAATCAGTGATTTGAGGACATGAGGCAGGTACCTTGTCTTTGGCAGGATAGCTCACCATGGGCATATTATCCCTGAAGTCTTTTTCCTAGCCAGGCCACTCTACAATCTGATTTACTGGCCCCATCTACTTCTCCCTAGACCTATATTGTTCCTCCTCTGTAAGGGACATAAGAGAGCACAGGTCCACCTGAAAGATACTTTTCCATCCTCGGTTTTTATGAATTCTCAAGTCCAGATTTGGGGCTGATGAGGATTGTGTATCCCAGGTGGTAAGCTCAGGTCAGTCCTATCCTTTAAGGGGTCTGAGGACCAAGTAGCTGTGTTTTCTGCGGGAAGAAGCTTTTCTTATATGAGTATGTGTGTGTGTGTGTGGGGGGGGAGGCATTCCTGGGTGAACCAGGAGCTCATCCTAACAAAGGCTGAAGATTCGCCTTCCCTCAGCCAGCCAACTTTCTCTACTGTCCTCTATTGGTAGACTCTAACATAGAGTTAGCTAACAAAAGAAAAATCAGTTTGCAGTCCAAACATGTTTCCATGTGTCAGAACATGGAAACAAAAGGTGAGTTTGCTACTTTGTCTTAGCTCTGCCTCCCAAGTGCTGGGATGAAAGGCCTGTGCCACCACTGCTCAGCTACCAAGACATATTTTATCCAACTAGGGCATGCTTCCAAAAATCTACACAGCTTCCAAAAAGAGCACCACCAGCGTGGACTCAACCATTCAAGCACACATTTTCTTTCATGGGAACCATTTCATAGTGTTCATATTCACTTCATATCCAAGTCACAGTGTTCTAACCTGGCCTTCATGGGTAGTTCCTCAGGCTGTCACATCAAGAAAAACATACTCTGTGCAACCTCAATGTTGCCATAGTCCAAGACTGCTCTGCAAGTGTCTTCGGATACCCAGAGAAAAGTCTCTTAACTGTATTAGATTATTTAAGGAAGTTGTAGAGAAAGGGAAGGTGAAAAGAGAGGTTTGATCTGCCCTTAGGGGGCACCATGTTTATTCATGACAAGGGGACACTTTTGTCACCCACGTTGCAGATGGCCAAACTGTCTACAGAAGATAAGATGCAGCCCCTTATGGGGGAGAAATGACTTCCATAGTCCGTAGCAGAAACTGGGAAGTGTAGTCTTTCACCAGCAAGCTGTCATTCCTAACTTTGAGAGGCTATAAGAAATGCAGGGCAGAAATGTTTCAGCTGTTTTCTGCTGAGGAAAATCTTTGTCGGAGGGGACAGTTCTGAGTCTTTAAAAGGGGGTCTTCTGGTCATGGAGTGAGGGAGTCTACGTTTGATTGGCTGCAATGGACCATGTGCTTGTCATCCTGCGGTCTTGAGGGGACTTGTAATATAATCACTAGAGGGCTATAAGCAGCAGATTTGGTTACAGAGTAAAACTGAGAGATTTTTCTGAGAAGGCCGGGGATCAGGAGGATTGAGGTGTGAGAGACAGAGGGGGCAGTGAGAGAAAATGGATGTAGTGTTGATTGAAGGTAACAGTGACTGGTCCCGTTGTTAAGACTGTTGCACCAAAATGAGCTAGCAGAAGTAGCACGGATCTACTGAACATCAAAGGAAATGAACAGAGGGAAATACAGGACCAAGGTAAAAAAGTACATCTAGCCTTGGGTAAAGGGAATGAACCCTTCCCAGAGCATCTAAAAGGTCTTTTTGTAGATGTATTGGGGACAAATAGAGTATTGTAGGGTAAGAATCATTGGGAAAGCTTTCATGGAGCGTTTCGTTTGGGTAAAGGGTGTAGTTTAGCAAGTAAAACATTAAAAAGATAGAGTAAACACATAAGTATAAGGATAATAAAGAGGAAAGGGGTGGTTCAGTGGAGAGGCCAGAGCAGGAGGAAACCTGAAGCCCATAATTGTAAGAGGCTTGTCGTTGAGGTTTTCTATCCTGTCTCTAGTTCCCATTTAATTCAGATAGGATTTGTTGGTCTGGAAGCAGCATGTTTGTGGGGGAGAGCACAAATTTCACCCCAATAGATCTAGTCCTTTTTAGTTGTACAGTACTGCAGCCATCATGGAGTCGAGCTTGCCCTAAAGGATGTAAAACTAATCTGAGCTGGTAAGATAGAAAGGTTAATTGGTGCCAAGGAGGCTTCAGCCCGGCTGTTTTAGTTCTTAGTACCAAAAGCAATGTCCACGGTTGGAAGAAGACGAATGAGTTGAATAGCCCATGGCCCATTAGTCCCCTTTTCAAAGGTCATTCAAACTGCTTTCAGGGGTCTCTGGTGCCGATCTTTTCTGTAACAGCTTCATGGCTGACATAAGGGCATGATTAGAGCAGCTAGAGGCCCTCAGAAGAGGGTCGCTCCAAGGGAGCACAATAAAAATCAACAACAGTTGGCAAAGATCCAGAACATGCTAGGAGTTAATTGTGCAGTTTTGTAGGGAACATTAAGAAGCAAAGCTGCAAGAGAAAAACTTTTACATTAAGGGTAACAGGAATCAATATAACATATGGTTAAATATAAAGATAGCGGAAGGTTAAATGCACTGGCACAACTGGCTGGAGAATGAGCCAGAGTTCTGTCGAAGGATGAGGCAACTGTAACTCACTGCTTGTGTACATCAGCCTCTTGAGTAAGGAACAAGCACCCAGTATCTGTGTGAGTTAAAGTCCGTATCAAAAGAATGAATTTGAACATTAATGGTCTCAATGGTATTCTTTGCTTTCCCCGACGATGAGCTTTGTATATCTTTGTTTCAAATATTAACAAAAACCATTAGTTATTTCATGAGCAAAAATAGATTGCCTCAAGTAAACTGCCATTTTTGTTAGAAACAATTTGATAAAGTAAAAATTAAAAAATTGGGACTTTTACCCTACGAACCATATCTAGTATTTGAGAACATGTTTTAATACATCATTTTGTTAGCATCAAACTATTCTATCAAAATACAGTAAATATATTTTTTATAATGTCATCTATGTAGAGACAATTTAATTCTAAGTTGTCTTCTTCCCCCCCAAAAAGATTTTTAATTCTCAATTGAAAAATACTCCCAGAGACAGTGACTGCCTTGTTTTCTCTTCAGCAGTCCCCTTGCTAGAAGACGCAAAAATACATGTTACTTTTCTGAGTCAGTGAATATCATGTCAAGAGTAAATGACTTACTTTATAGTTTTTAAAAATTAACCATATTAACAGAAACTTTTGAAAATTCTCCAAAACAATTTCATTCCATATTATCAACCAATAGATAAAAGATGAAATCAGTCATTAATGTCAAATTTGCAATAAATAATTTTCATGTGACATAGACTGAATTGACAAAGATGGCGAAAGCCAACTCTTTACTCTTTTCTGACAATGGACAAATCTCTAGGTTGGCATATGCATATACTGACAGCAGGAAGTGTATTATTTAACATCATTCCATTTAAAAATATATTGGTAGTTTTAGAGGCATCACTTATGATCAAGATAACCAAATTAAATGAACTTTAACAAACATTGGCTTTTGGAATTTTCTTAGGAAACATCTACAAGAATCACTGCCAAAGCCTGTGTATCCCTTGTAGGCATCAAGATGAGAGCTCAGGTATGGCCCTGGAGCTTTCTCACTGGGTAAGACTAAATTATGTTTTCTTTTTTTTTATTTTTTATTTATTTATTTTTTTAAAAATATTTATTTATTGGGCACTAGGGAGCCCCTCTAGGGTCAAGTCTGTTGCCCACCCTAAACTGGCTCCCTTAACTAAGAATTGTGGTTCCGTGCTCCCCTATCCACCTTTCCTTTATCCCAATTCTCCTGTTTCCCAGGTCCCCCCTCCTTCCCTTCTACCTTTTCTCTCCCCATCTCCCTTTACCCCCATCCCACCCCATCCCCAAGATCCCCTTTTCTCCCCGGAAATTTGGTCTACTTCCCTTAGCCAAGAGGACAACTATATGTTTTTCCTTGGGTTCACCTTCTTACTTAGCTTCTTTAGGTTCACCTCTTGTAGACTCCATGGTCCTTATTTATGGCTAGAAACCAATTATGAGTGAGTACATCCCATGTTCATCTTTTTGGGTCTGGGACACCTCACTCAGGATAGTGTTTTCTATTTCCATCCATTTGCATGCAAAATTCGAGAAGTCATTGTTTTTTACCGCAGCGTAGTACTCTAGTGTGTATATATTCCATACTTTCTTCATCCATTCTTCCATTGAAGGGCATCTAGGTTGTTTCCAGGTTCTGGCTATTACAAATAATACTGCTATGAACATAGTTGAACAAATGCTTTTGTCATTTGATAAAGCATCTCTTGGGTATATTCCCAAGAGTGGTATTGCTGGGTCCAGGGGTAAGTTGATCCCGAATTCCCAGTTAGTTCCTTGGGCAGCTGAGGATTGGGAACCTGAAATGACCCTATCCTAGAGCAATACTGACGAATATCTTGCATATCATCATAGAATCTTCATCTGGTGATGGATAGAGATAGAGACAGAGACCCACACAGGAGCACTGGACTGAGCTCCCAAGGTCCCAAGGAGGAGCAGAAGGAGGGAGAACATGAGCAAAGAATTCAGGACCACGAGGCGTGCATCCACCCACTGAGACAGTGGAGCTGATCTACGGGGAGCTCACCAAGGCCAGCTGGACTTTGACGGAAAAAGCATGGGATAAAACCGGACTCTCTGAACATGGCGAACAATGAGGGCTGATGAGACACCAAGGACAATGGCAGGGGGTTTTGATCCTACTTAATGTGCTGGCTTTGTGGGAGCCTAGCCAGTTTGGATGTTCACCTTCCTAGATATGGACGGAGGGGGGAGGACCTAGGACTTACCACAGGGCAGGGAACCCGGACTGCTCTGTGGACTGGAGAGGGAGGGGGGGAAGGAGTGGGCGGAGGGGGAGAAGGGTGGGAGGAGGGGGAGAAGGGTGGGAGGAGGGGAAGGGAAATGGGAGGCTGGGAGGAGGTGGAAACTTGTTTTTTGTTTATGTTTTTTTTCTTCTTTTCGCAATAAAAAAATTTAAAAAAAATATTTATTTATTATGTATACAGTATTCTGTCTGTGTGTATGTCTGCAGGCCAGAAGAGGGCGCCAGATCTCATTACAGATGGTTGTGAGCCACCATGTGGATGCCGGGAATTGAACTCAGGACCTTTGGAAGAGCAGGCAATGCTCTTAACCACTGAGCCGTTTTCAAAGCACCATAGGTGAGCCCAGGCCAGAGAGAACCCCTTTCATCTAAGTCACCTCCTCAGGAACACTCTAATAGGAAACATGGGATGCCACATAATAGAATCCTTTGTTTTCTCTTTAGATAAAAGACTGTCAAAGATACTGTTTGGATACTGTGAATGACTTTCCAAAGCTGTAAGTTTGATGACACCATATCTGACATCCTTCTTTAGTGAGGGAGCATCAGTAGTTTGAGTGTAGACTCCAGAATTGTTTTTGCTAAGAGAATCAACTGAAAGCCAGGGTAAAGGTCAGGGTTGTCATGCAGGTCCCATAAGAGTCAGGTGGGTTCCCTACCCACAGCACCTTTCTGTCAGTTTGGGAGACATGGAGGACAGAGTAATTGCTGATTGCCTCTCTGTTGTTTAAGTTATTCAGGATGCGGTATAAATTCTGAGCTCCTCCACTCAGAGGCAATAGAACCCATCACCCTGTCACATGAGACATGAGGAATAATTCATCTTTACATAGAAGGAGGTTTTTCTGATTTCTCCTATGTAGCTGGAACTGGTCAGACTTATACATCCAGAGGTGGTCAGACCTATGCATCCAGAGGCAGAAGCATCGACTTCTGCCAGGATGTTTTTCCCATTCATCATTGTCCTGTAATGAGGCTAGCAAGTAACTTACTCTGGTGGGATGGGGCTCAATCAAAGGGAGCATGTTCTGCATCCAAGGGAACTATTTGAGCCAGAGGGTTCCTGGCATGTAGGTATATTCTAATATTTTACTCAAGTATTTAATCTTTCATAGCCATTTTTATATACCTGATTTGAATATTATTTTACATTAAACAAACTTTAAGTTTACTTTGATTTGCTTATTTCAGATTTAACTTTGAAAACATAGAAAAAAGACTATATAATGGGAAATAAAAATTGGTCATTCCCTCTAAGCTTATCTCTGTATAGAAATTACATTTGTACTTAGCATGACTACAAAGTTCTGATTACAGTAAATATTTGATGATTTATAAAGTGACAATTAACTTGAATGTCTTAGTTATAAGTTTACAACAAGCTGGTACCATTTTATGATTAGGATTTTATACTTTTACACCTGTTAAGTTTGAATTTTAAAAACTGACATGGGAGATTTAATTGAAGAATGTTTATCATCAAAATACAATTTTAAAGCATAAATGATAATTCATAGAAAAACTGGGAACCTTATTTTTCTGGATTCTTTCATAATATACCTTTACAGAATAACACAATTTTTGTATAACTAGTTTTATACAAATAGATAAAACTTAAAAAGTTAGCAAAGACAAAGATGATAGACATTCATCTTCAAGTCAGTTTTTGTTAGCTTAAAAGGAGCTTAGGAATTTATAAAATATATGTTGTTCCTTATCTAAAGTTTGTTAAAAGCCTGGTATTGAACACAGTTAGAAAAGACATAAGTAGCACACATAATTAGACCCAGTTATCAGCTAGACACACATCTCTAAATCGGGTTCTGTTAACCTGACTAGAGTAGACCTCTATAACTTTAGAGATTTATAAACCTGAATCCTGAGACACATATTATTTTTAAGTCCTCCTTTCCATAAACATTATGGTTTTTTCCAGTTGTTTTTCCTCCAGCACAGTGGCTGTACTTGAACCTACTGCTGTTTCGACCAGTAACTGTTGTTCTGCAGTAACTGGCCAGCTTTTTAGGCAGTGGTTTGGCAAATGTAGTATTGAACTAAATCTTTATCATTCTATTTGTCGATAAGTCAGAAGCTGGGGTGAAAACTTGATCGATCAGAGAGGTTAATGAGCAACTAACTGAACATCCCTCTTTGGCACCTTAGAAAGTGGGTGTCCTTCTGCTCCATAAAACCAAACATGTGCATCTCTCTATCCATCTTCTATATTCTCTCTGACTTTCTAAGATTACTTTTGTCAACTAATTGCTGAACAAATACACCCGGAAAGTAAGGGGATGTCCCTAATTTCTACAATTCCAGGTTTAAAAGCTGCAGGGACAGTGGAAGCTTCTCAGGGCATTAGAATTCTGTGGAGAGTTCTCAGTCAAACTTTGTCACAGTTTGAGTGGAAAGGCTCCAGTGCCTTCAATCAAACAAGTCACTTTCTTTCTCATGGAAAATAGATTCTTTTCTCATACAATCCATCTTTACCAGTTTCTCCCCCCAATCCACTCTTCCCTGCTCCCTCCCCCCCAACAGCTCTCCATTCTTCCAAATTCACTCCTGCTTGGTTTTCTTTCAGAAAAGAGCAGGCCTCCAGAGACAACAAGCAAATACAAAAAACAAGAAGCAAAAAGACAAGGCAAAGGCCCCCAAATTGAGGCTAGACAAGGCAAGCCGATAGGAAGAAAAGAGTCACTGGAGCAGGAAAAATAGAAACACACCTCCTCCCCACTGTTAGGAGATAGAAGAAAGCTCCAGTAAACTCGCAGACTAACTAGGGGACCTCTGAGTTGGGTCCAATAGATTACCTTGCCCTGCATTTTGCTATGGTGGATGCCTGGCCTCCCCACCTAGAAGGACAGACTGGGTCAAAGCTAGGCTGTACGTTGAGAAAGGTCAGAAACAGAGAGACACAGGTAGCCCTCTTGGCCTGGGACTAGGGAGTATGAGAGCCATGGAGGTTTGTCCGAGGGTATGCTTGAGCAGCTGATTTCCATATCCCGGGATAGCTGCACCATTACGTTATTTATAGAAAGCAGCTCTAGAGAGACAGAAAGCAAAAAGAAAGAGAGGCTTGACTGACCTTAGGCTGTACCATGCTTATTCATGATGAGGGGACCTTGTCACCATTTGTGAAGATGGCCAAAATGTTATGGAAAGAAGCTGGGAGGCAGCTTCCTATAGGAGCAGAAATGGCATCCATTGTCTGCAAGGGAAGCTGGGAAATGTAGTCTTTCAGCAGGAAACAATCAGTAAAACCTTGTAAAATGAAAATACAAGTGAGAGTCTTCCAATGGGTGGGTTAGAGTAAACATTCTCATTCCAAATGGGAGTACAATAAGGAAATATTAGGCCAAGGCAAGACTGAAACCAACCAGCAAAATAGAAAATCCAGAAGCACTTTGTAAATCACCGTGGGATTATTTACTATCAGTATACTTGAGTAGCTCTATTGTGAGAGCTAGTCATATTTTAAGTTTTTTATTATGACTAGGAAACCCATGAAACAAAAATGTCTCTGATCTGCAAACATCTTGCTCAAGAACAGATAGTTCCTGAAATGCCAGAGGCTATTGTTTATGGGAGACAACAAGTCACAGGTTTTTCATTCCCCTAAACAACTTTGTTTGACCCATCTGCACCTATGTGCTTGATCTCATAGAGGTGGGAGGTTCACAGGATGGGCCTACGCCTGAAGGTAGGCTTGCCCCTGATTGGACCTAATGGGAAATGCAATGAATTGTGGGTTTTTCTTCTTAAGCCGCTGCAAACCATGACTTCGAACATTTCCTGGGAACTTGGGTATACAGAACCCATCCACCTGGTAAGTATTTATTTAAAACTTGCTTCAAATTTGGCTTTAAACCATGGAAGTGGTCTTATTCTCTATTGGCAGGATTAACACCTATGACACATGGCATCTTTCTTGGGCCAGACCCACTTGGCGCTTGGAGTTTTCCTTGAATGTCCAATATCTTGATATCTCTAATATCCAGGAGTCTTCATGATGACTTTAGTTTCACCTTCATGGACGAGGAAGCTTATTGTCTGCAAGGGAAGCTAGGAAGTGTAGTCTTCCCACATAGCCCACATAGACAATAGACACAGACAATCAGACTTTGCCACGAAATGTCTGGGCTCTGGGGCTCTCTGAAACTTTAGAGCAAGCTTCTGAAATAAACACACTCTAGCTGCAAAACCAGCAACAGGCAGACCATGCCAAAGTCTGCTGCAGCTCAAGATGTAGACTGATCCCCTTCTATTACATATACACAGCCTTAGTGGTGTCGGTACCTTCTCGACTGGACCTGGGAGAGTGCTTCTCTAAGGAGCTATTTTCAATGGGGTATACCAAAGCCTTTCCTTTACATGGGGCTCTCCTTCAAGTGGGTTTATATTGGTATACTTTGGAGCTCTAATAGATGGTGATTTTGCAATCAAGGTACTCTTCTATCATTTCAGCGCAGAGTTTGCCATTTCTCCGTAATAGTGATTGTCTCTAGCAATTCTAGACATTTTCCCCCTCAGTTTTAACCAGGCTCAAACTTCTTTCCTCATTAAACTGTCCATTTCTGTTGACAGATTTAACAGCATGCATAGACCTTTCCTTGTCAAACTGAGCAGTGTTTGTATTGTTTTGCCTTTTTTCTCTCTTTCCCATCCAGACCATATCAAGGATAAATTGGGGGTAGGAGCAACACACTGGAGATTAAATATTGCCCCATGGAGTTTTAAAGAATGAACACACGCCTGGCACAGAGGAATTTTCATTCTAAAATTCATTGGTCTCTCGGTCACTCTTATTCTGTGTCCTTAACATTGACCTTCATATTCTGAACTGTGAGAAATAACCATTCTCACCCCCTTTTCTCTGCAGAAACCTCATTACAGTGACTGGCTAGCCACTTGAAGTTATGATATCTATGTTAGAATCACTCATAGTAAACCGTGTGATGCTCTATGAAATTCAGTTTTGTAGATAATATGGGAGTACTTTGGGCCAGTTTAAGGTTGACTGATTTCTGGAGTTGATGGCATCATTGAGTAGCAAGCAGAGCATTATGGCGATGACTCGGTAGAATTGCAAACACTATTCTCTTTGTTAATGGCTTGGAAAAGTCGGTGCCGACACGTGTAAAAATGTGAATCACACAGCCTTTAGACACAGTCTCCTCACTGTGTCGGCGTGTTCATAATTCTGCCTGTGGAGTTTTAGTCTGAGAAAGAAAAAAGAATCCCACTATCCACAGTAGATGTAAAGGAACACAGTGTGTACGCTTGTGGTTGGAATCTACCACAGAAAAGATTCCAAGGCTACTACATAGACAATCATCAAAGCCATTAGCACCCAAGCTCGCAAAGGGAATCAAATGATAAAAACATAACACTATACCAGTTATCATACCATCTTAAACACTTTCCTCACCCTTTACTCCTTTATTTTAAAAAAAATACCCCAAATGCAGTAATTACAGGAAATGTCTCAGTCTCTTGGCAAAAACTCAGTAGAATTTGGCTCACTGAAAACCTTACTGCACAGAGGCAGAGTGAAAGGGCTACTCTGTAGTTACAAGGTAAGTAAGACCTACTGGCTTTGGTTCAGTTTTTAAGTGACTCTAAGGGAAGTTTCCTACCAGGTTTTTATTGACTGAATTGCTATTTCTGTTTAACAAGAACACATGATTTTGTAATATATAATGCTGAAGAGTATATAGCTAACCATAATTCAACTGCAAAAAAAAAAAATTGTGTGGCCATGTGCTCACCTAACACGGAGGAAAATAATGCGACATGTTTTGATCAAGAAAAAATATTTTAATGAAGTTTAACCTATGAAAAATTGTTACTCAGAAAGCAATAGTATGTGATGCTTAATATTTAAAATTTTTTTGCAATAATAATTCTCAGCTGCTAGTCATCGTTTATAAAATCATAAAAGTACCCTGTGATTCAAAAGCTATCAGGTCTGGGTACTTTATGTTTGTGTAAGTTAGCAGAAGGAAACATATACATATATAGCTATGAGTGGTAGTGTATGATACAGTACTAGCATTTAGGAGGAGAAGGAAGCAGAGAAGTTAGGAGGAAGGCAAGCAGGTTTATATAATAAGACTCTGTGTCAAAAAGAAAGAAAGAAAGAAAGAAGTGTACTTTTATGAAAAACTATAAATCAAAGGTTAAAATTATTAGATTTCCAATAGCTCTTTAAAATTTTAAACTCCTTCATATTGAAAGCATTACTATTTATTTATTGTTATTAAAGGATTTATTTAAGAAATCTTTTTAGTGTAGTATATAGCATTATATTAACTCTGAGAATTTATACAGACATACAACATATAATACAACATATCATCCCCAACTCCTCATCCTCTCCCAGATCAATTTGCCACTCATTTCCCTTACCTACCTCAATTTGGGGGTACTTTTTAAAAATAGCTCACAAGTTCATTTGTACTCATAGGTGTGTGGCCATCCAGTAATGGGTGGGTGACTGGTTAGGAACCATCCCCTTTAAGAAAGCTAAATCTCATCTCCAAAGCCAATAATGGTCAAGAACTCCTCAACGAAAGAGAGAGCTCCTGAACCCCTTTCTATTCACGTGTTGGTTGGGTTGATTGTGAAAGCAACCACAGTTCTGAATGCAGTGCTCAGAAGGCCCTCTCTGATATCTAACTCCCACTTATTACCTTTCCATTACCTCTCCCATGCTAGTCTCAGAGTCTCAGGGAGGAATGTGACAGAGAGGTCCTATTTGTGGCTGAACACTCCATGGATACTCTTTCTCTTTACTCAGACCTGTTGTGAGTTTTGGTCCTAACCACCATCCACCACAGAAAATAAACTTCTCTGATAAGGTCGAGAGCTGCACTAGTCTATCCACAGCTATAAAGATCCATATTTAGGGTGTAGTTTGATAGTATATTTACTTAAGTAAATATTAGTTGTAGGTTCACCCCCGGACATATTTATAAGCTCCTCGTCCCTGTATTCCTTGCCATATTTATAGCATTAGGCAGACATTTCTTCCTGTTGAGTGGGCTTGAAATCCAATCAGAAAGTGATTAGTCACTCCCATGGTGCTTGTGCCAATATTGCACCCTTGGGCTTATCTGGCCATGTTGGTCACTACTGTAGCAAGAGCTTTCTGCTTCCTGACCACTGAAGTGACCAGATGTCTATCACTAGTGTTGCTAAAAGCTGTCTCTGCAGTCAACCCTTTATCACCCTTAAAGCACCAGTGTACCCTTAAAACAAGAGCAGAAAAGTGAACCTTCCTTCCGATTGTTTCCGTCAAATATGTGGTTACAGTAAAATAAGAATAATTCTAGGCAGAATGATCTTCATGATGATAGTGGATATATTGAGCCTCTAATATACTCCAACCTCAGGCAAACTGTTTTTAATGTGCACTTTGCATACTCTTCCTCCAAAATCAAAATGTAATGAAATACAATTCAAGATGTTAACCTTATCTCCTGTAGGCGAATAATCAGTAATCTTACATTTTAGAATGCAGTTCATTTCCTGAAGTTTCAAATATCTATACAATCAAGAAAAGCTGTTTGTGATTTTTAAAGTGGAACATCTAAAATGCTGATAACTTCCCCAATAAAATGAAAACCCCGGAGGCAAAGGACTTTATTTTTGCCTTTGTACAACAAATATTTTGCTTTGATTCTCCTAGTTTCTGATGCATCTAAGAAAATGGTTTTAAGATCCAAACTACAGAGTTGTTTTTATTTTGTTAAAATTTATATAATTACATTTTAGAGTTAGAAACATAAAGAAAGAAATTCTGGTATTACATATAGGGAAAAGGCAAATAATATATGCTATATATTTAATATATTTATGTGTATGTATGTTCACATTTGGGCATGTGGCCCATGGAGATCAGAAGAGAGCATCAGATCCCCTAGAGCTGGAATTAAAGGCAGTTTTCGAGCATCTCAAAAATGTGGGTATTTGGAGCAAAACCTGAATCCTCTGGAAGAGCAACAAGCATTCTTAACAAATGTGTCATCTCTCCAGTCTCCACATTTATAGTGTGTGTGTGTGTGTGTGTGTGTGTGTATTTGTGTAATTCCAACATGGAAGCAATGACCAGATAGATAAATTTTAACATTTTCTGTCATTGAAGCAGGAGACAGCAAAAGTGTTTCCAACTTTTTTGCAGCAGAGCTAGACACCACACTATTTAATCATATTAATCCTAGAGAAAAGCAAGAGTAAAATTCAGTACGTGTTGGAGCATATATTAACCACAAAGGTCAATGACGGTCTGCACTCTTAATTTCTAGGAGGTTTTAGATCTCAAGTTGCAGAGAGTGATATGTGTTATATAGCGGCATTTCCTATTAGATAGTCTTCCGTGCTACCCTTCTCACCTGTCTTTAGCCATTTGCCAAAGATAACCACTGATTATTGCATTATCTAAAGCATGGATCTTGGCAACTTTTTGCCCCGTTCCTGTCATTACCATAGTTCTAGCTAATCTGCTCTTGCCCAAATGTAAAGAACCATACTGCTCCCAGGTTATGGAACACTCTCTCCAAAATATTGCCATTTTTGCTTCTAGGAACTAAATTGAATTTATGTCACCTTTCAGGGTTTTATGCATATTGGAATTAGAGCCCCCTTCTGGATGGGCCAGCCATGAGAGCTGAAAGGCTGTACTGTACACATGCTTCTTGTGGTTGGTAAGTACAACCTCAGATGCAGAAGTTGGTAAAAGGAATGCAAGCCAGATTTTAGCCTTATTTGCCAAGACTCTTCTATCAAAATATATTCCCTTCCTCTGAATACGCATATGCATGTGCACATATGAAGCTGCTTAGCACACAGCTGTTCAGGCAGCTGTTTGAGCAGCTGTCAGTACATTCAGTGGCATAATCATCTCATTTATTTTTCCCAGTTAAATCCAAAGGCACTGACAGATTTTTGCTAAGAGTCTTAGTGATGCCAAAAGCCACAGTTTCTTTTAAATGATCTTGATCTCAAAATCTACTTTTTTGTTTTTTGTCTGAATTATTTTTTTATGTTTCATTGGTACACCGTGGCAATGCATTATGATAAAAATTTCTCTGACAATCTAAGAGGCTGGGGCTCTGTCGGAATCTCACAGTCACAGTTAATAATACAGCTTGAGGTCACTTAAGACTTCAGACTGCTATCCTACTATGAACCCAACCTGATTGTTTAAGCTGTTTTGAAGAGCTGACTGTAACAATCAACCTTGCTTGCTTTGGATTTGCCATATAATCAACCTAAGCTAATGACTTGCAGTAGTCATATGAGTGATATATGCAGAACTTATGTGTCTGACATATTACCCTTAATGGAATGTCCTCCAGGTCCCACCACAGCACAGGTGCCTCTTCAACAAACCGATTCATTCCTTCAGATTCGTGCCCTAGAATAATATATATATATATATAATAATATACATATATTAGTTCTTCTAATCTTTTCTGAACTCTCCATGCAACTTTCTATAGCACTTATGCCATTTTTTTTCATTACAGTTAGAGGTTTGCTAATTTCGTATAGCTTTGCAGTTCTAAAGCCATTTTCCCCTTATGTAGGCTGCCTCTTTACTTGAAAGACAGTACTCTTTGTTTTGCAATAGTCTTTTGTTTTCATGCGTTCCCATTGATCTATGATGGGTATCGATGGGCGCCTGTGCCAGAGAGCCCTGTGCCAATGAGTTCAAGTGTATTCCCTGTTGTCTCTTTTATTATAATGATACTGGGTCTTCAATTGAGGTTCTTGATCCACATGTAAATGAGTTTTGTACTGTAGCAATCATATGTTCATGGCATACTGAAGTAAAATCAAAATTAAATTATTTAAATAGTTCATAACATCCAGTGATAGAGAAGCAGCAATTAAATTCTCCTAACTGAAAAATGCCCAGGGGCAGATGTATGCGATGCAGAATTCTACTGGACTGTCAAAGAGTTCTAATACTAGTATTCTCCAAATAATTCCATACCATAAAAAATGAAGTGACAAAGTCCAGATTCAGCAGTTAGAGAAAGCAGAGATGAGCTGTAGTCAGCAGTACTAAACACACAGGAGACTTATCTGAAGGGGTAAGACTTAATTCCTCTTCTGTCTTGATTTTTCTAGACAGAAATTTCTAAGACAAAAATTTCCGTGCAAGAAAAGATTACTTCACAGCCACAGTTATACATTTTCCAGAAAGGAATTAAAATCTTTATATAAACCAGGTGGTGATGGTGCATGCCTTTAATCCCAGCACCTGGAAGGCAGAGGTAGGTGGACATCTGTGGGTTTGAGGCCCGCCTGGGCTACAGTGTGGGTACCAGGACAAGGTTCCAAAGCTACACAGAAAAATCCTGTCTCAGAAAAAAAAAGAAAGAAAAAAATTCTTTGCATAAGATGAAATTCTATTATGACCATGGGTTACAAGTTTTTCTTAGGAGCCCACAGGCAGTTAAACATTTTCTTTTATATTGTTTCTCCAACTGTAATATTTTCACCCCAAAGGAATGATTTTTTTATTACTGATTAATGAAGTTTTATGCAAGCCACGTGTATTTCAGCTAGTTCCTTTGTACTGATAGGCAGCTTTTTGCAAATTCAGTGTATCTGATTCCTATCCTATTGCTACTCAAAAACACTTTACTCAAGTGGTCTAGTCAACCATCCATCTTTCTATTTCCTTCCACAGCTTTGTAATTTCAAGGTACATATAGAAACCTGTGTTTAATTCTGTAAGCTACATAACTGCGGAACTCAGGCCTAACCTTAGGTTACAGGTACATAATTGCTTCCTTTAGCCATCGGCCTGTTTTTCCACAAGCAGAACTCATGGATCTTTAGTATATGAAACGTCCTTCTTTCATATTCCACCCGTGGCAAATCTCACATCTAGCAAAAAGGGGGGCAACTTCTAATCTTATTTCTGTTCTTTTATAAATCTCTCATTGGAGCAATTGACGGAGCAGCCTAAACTATTTCCCTAATCATTTTCACTGTCTTAAGCGCCCGGATCTTTAAATCATTGCTTGAACTAAATATCATTGCTTTTATTAAAAAAAAAATCCTCTCCATTATGATCTGCAGTGAGGTGTGGGAAATTTCCCAGAAACAATCACACTGTACTAGACACAGTGGGATTCTTTCACGTAATAATCACATCATGCCAAATACAGTAAGAACATGATAGCAGCGAGCAGGAGGAAGCACAGTAGGAGCAAGGGGCATTCTGGAGACAGTCCCGTCAGGGCCTTGCCTCTCCAGGGTGTCATAGCTTTGCTACCTGGTGAGGTGTACTGCTAAGCTCTATTGCTGTCTACAGCTCCTCTACATGGCCACCACCAATGAAGGAAAGTTCCCAAAATTTTTCACAAACAGTATCTACTCATAACAAACCAAAGACCCAACAATGAAAATGCAATGATAGAATAAAATCCTTGATGAAATAAATACTTACAAACCAAATACAAGAAAATCTCAAAAAAAAAAAATTACCCGCCATCATCAACTAGGCTTCATATAATAAAGATGCATGGATGCTTCTACGTATGCTAATCTGTGGGTCTCCCTTTCCTTGGGGCCACTGGCCACTAGCCCAAGAGGGATGAGGAAGCAGAAGCAGCGAGCAGGGTTGGGATGGCGTGAGTATGATGGAGAGAACTTCTGGGAGTCAGCTTCAGAGAAACAGCTCATTTCATTGTTTCAGGGATAAGGTATATGAGGGTTCTTAGGGTTATGGGCAGGAATTGCTGATTGGTCGTAACACCGCACCTCATTATCATAAGGGTGAGAGGAAAGAACAAGACTTGTGAGCTGAGTCATATAGCCTTGCAGGGAGAACTGTGTAGGGTCATCCTTCAAATAAGGTCAGGGATCTGAACTTAGAGGAACTCCGTTAGACAGAGAAGAGCAAGCTCCTCTGAGAAAGAGAGTCTTCTATTTTGTGCCGAGCTCAAAGAGCTATCCAGACTTGGTGGACAATGACTTTAATAGCAGAGTTCTCCAACACAAATCAATAAGTGTTATCTATCATATGAAGAGATTCGAGAGCAAAAATCACAGGATTATCTCATCAGATGCAAAAGTAGGCATTTGATAGAATTGGATAGGATTTAATGAAAGTCCTAGAGAATTTATGAAAATAGGAGACATATTTCAATAAGGGCAATATACAGCCAGCCCACAGAGACCGTCTTGGAAAAAAAAAAAAACCCTCAATGCATTTATACTAATGTCATAAACAAGACACAGATGTCTCACCAACAGTTTTTAAAGCTTCCTATTTTATAGTTTATCATATTTTTTTCAGTTCTGATTAGTCATTCTAATTGGTTTTTATTTGCATTTCTCTGGTGGTTAATACTTCCAAATGGTTTTCACAATCCTGTTGTCATTTGTATACCTCCCGTTTTACAGTGTTTATTCAGGTCTCCATCCATTTTTTTTTAATGGAGATTTTTGTTTGTTTCAATTTCCTCTTGGTTGTTTGTGTTCCTTACACATTCTATAAATTAATCGCTTGTCAGATGTATAATTTTGTGTGACCACCACTGTACTTTTCTGCTTTTGACTGTTGTGGTGGTGGCTTGTTTGTTTGTTTGTTTTTAGGGTGTTTTTTTTTTTTGGATATTGGATTTTTTTTCTTTTTCTTTTTAGGGTCATATCCCAAACATTTTTCCATAGATGAATATCCTGTTATATTTCCTTTATATTTTTCTAATGTTTTAATAATTTGGCATCTTATACCTAAACCTTTAATAGAGGTTGGATTGATATTTGTAATTACTGTGAGATAGCAATCTAAATTTGTTCCATATGTGTATATTCCATTTTCCGAACATCATTTGTTTAAAAGATTTTCTTTTTAATGCATGTTCCTAATACCCTCATGAAAAACAAGTCGACTGTAGTTGTTATGGGCTTAGTTCTGGTTACCACGCTTTGTTGTATTGGTCTTAGTTTCTGTTTTCAAGACAATACTACATTATTTTGATTACTACAGCTTTGTAGTATATTTTGAAGTCAGATAGAATACTAATATAAAGGATTTTGTTTATTGCAGTCCAACTAAAGAAAAACACAAGATGCAAACAAATCATATAGCTGCTAATGGGTGAACAGATATGCAGCTGTGTTATAGCTCTGTGATGATTCTATGCAGCAATAAAAATAATTATTGAAACAATACAACATGGATAGAATAAAAATAATTATGGTGAATGAGACCTGTCAGGAAGGTGGGGAGCTGAGAGGGGTGGCAGAGAGATAAGAGAGAGTAGGGGGTGATAGTAACAAGGTTGCATTTTTATATAAGTGTATGTCATCAAAATTAAAATCATAATTAAAAATTAAATGATTTCAAACTAGAAATCTAATTATGCTGAATCAAGAAGTTAGACAGAAAAGAAAATATTTAAGCAAAAGTCCTAGAAATTTTATGTCATTTAGTTGTAGTGACATAATGACACCTGGATGGGTTTGGATGGATGCCAGGAAAAGACAGTCATGCAACATTATGACAGAATAAAAGGACTCGAGAGAATTTTGGGGGTTAACGGATCTATTCATTATCTTAATTGCAGGAGGAATTGCGTGTGCATATGTGGAGATGCAGGCATGCACACATATGACTGTGGTGGTTTCATGAATATATGCGAGTGTGCCTCAAATTTTATCAAACTGTACAAATGAAACATGTTCAAATTACTCTCTTAATTATGAATCAACAGAACTGCCTTTTTTTTTTTAAAAAAAAAGGAAGAATGAAAGAAAATTCAAAGATCGTTTTTCCTCCATAAAGCTTTGGCTTAATGTACCTCCATTCCAAACTTGTAGTTCATTTCACACAGATTCAAGTAGTTTAATGCCTCATTACCTCGACCTGTAAAGCCTCTAAGTGTTATTTCAGGGTGGATTTCAAACACGGGTGGAATAACTCATTTGAGCCCTTTGCCATAAGTCTTGGCTTATGTCTTGGAAAATAGCTAGACGTTCGCTCAAAAACCCAATGAACGTTGAGAAGCCATTTTTAAATTTGTGTTTAATTTAAATCAATTATTTTCCCATTTGCTTTCTAAGTAAAAAAGCATGCTGAAAAGGATTTGATAATATTATTGTCCAGCAAATGCTTCAAAAACAGGCCTTCAAAATAAATGAAAAGAGATGACAGGGGTAAAATAGTAACATTACTAAAAATTAAAGATGATTTGTCCATGTTAGCTGTAAGTATTAGCAGCAAGCAATGGTGAAAAATTTACATGTAATCATTCTGGAGCCCCTTGGTTCTAAGTTGGCACCTGTGTCTGATGATGCTTACCTGAGATTTAAGCTTTCTAAAGTGAGTGATACTGCCTGACTGAACAGTTAAGTAATTACACTTGCTCTCCTGGCATCAGTAACTGCAAATTATGTCTTTCCAGTAAAGTTGTAGGAAGGCCCCGGAGCTTCGTCGGCTGTGGAACATAAACACCCTCTGAGATTAGAGTACAATACAGATTCCTATGTTCCAGTTCTGAAACCTCAGTCTGATATATGGTAGCGCCTCTTTGCCTTGTTCTGTTTTGCTCTATTTATTTTTGATTAAGACATCAGATATTAGCAAATCTACAAGGCGTTCACATTCTTGTTCGCCCCTTTGTCACCTTCTATAGCTACAACGGAGTATAAAGGATGCTACAAGGCATATCCTTTTTTAAGTAGAGCTACCCAACTATATGCCAGATTTAATTAATGCTGCTTTTGTTTTAATAACAAAATCATCTATTGAAATATATTGATATGTATAGCAGCATCAAAGAAATATATAAAGTGAATATTCTCAACTTAGGATGTGATTGCTTTATTCTGTAATCTTAAACTCATCAATTGACAGACTTCTGAAAAAATTACTTTTTTGATAGGAACTCCAAAATGTTCAGGAGAGGGTTTTACATAATTAAAATATTGGCTGCTAGTTCTGAAACAAGATGTTCCTTATCATTTCCCTGGATCTTTTCTCTAAATAATACTAAACACTCTGGAGATCATTCAACAAGGATAAAAGACCCAGGAAGCCTGAAGGAAGACTTGGACTTCATTGTTGGCTCCTTATGAATTAAGAAAAAAAAATGTGTCTTCCTATGGTCTTCATTATGTCTCCAAAGACTATGGGAGAAAGTTGACTTCTGGAACAGGTAAGTATAGATAAAACAAACAGGCAGAAACTCAAACCCAGGAAAATATAGCCAAGAAACAAACCCCTATGATTTCTGGTCAAAGAACTGAGAAAGGGAAAATTGTCAATGAGCCCGTGGAGATAACAAGTCAGCCTCATAGGCTAGTTCACTGGGCTGGCTAACTCTCTGACAACAGAGCAATAAAGACTCGGGCCACACACACCCTGGTTCCCAAATAAACACTACTGAAGATTGTCAGTCTGCTGGCTGCCATGGGAGGCAGTGACAGCAGCAAGCTGAATGTCTCCCAACACTTTTCCTACTTCCTGATAGACATCCCAGACCCAAATATGTCTTCTTCCCAGTTTCCCAGCACCAAAATAGTACAGGGCTGCCCCTTTCACTTGTACAAAGAGCACCAATGGGGATTGAATTGGAACTCAAAAACATGTAGAAGGAGAAAGTAGATGAAAATTCTATTATAAAGGTGAAAGCTAAGCTGTTGTTGAGCCAAACTGAAAAGACACCAGGCAGACTATAAGCCCTATGTAACAAGCCTACGTAACAGAAGTTGTGAATAGATAGAATGAAGGTGTAGAATAAAATTTTTAAAAATCACTTTTTGTAGAAAAAGCATTCAGGGTGTAATTTAGAAGAGACAAAACAATAATCAGACACCTATAACGAGCTGAACTAATCATATCATTAGCTATTGATGAGTATGAATAAGTGCTGCCGTAAAAATGTCTCAGTGGTTCATAATAAACAGCTTGGCCAAAACCTACAGAAAAAGTAGCCAAGTGAATCAAACAGGGATTGTGGAATTAAAGGAAAATTACAAAAATAAAGATGTTAGCAGGTGGGTTCAACTGTGGAAAGAAAGTGACCAAGAGTGAGACTATGGAACTTGAACTCAGTGTGAGCAATAGAGATAAAAGACTGAAAATCAGCTATAATAGCCTTGGAAATCTACACAATAGTGAATCAAGCTATAGTGTCTATGTTCCCAGAATCCTGGAAGGGAAGGAAGAAAGCATCCAAGGAAAGAATGGAAGCTTCCAAAGTTGGTGAAAGGCATGGACCAAACATAAACCTTATTTCAATATTATTTCTAAAAACTTTAGTAAGTATAGCCTTATGGAATTATCACCAAGATACAGCACAATTAAACTTCTAAAAGTAACTATGGAGAAAAGCATCCTGAACCTAGTCAGGGGGAAATGAAATGTTACACGGAAGTCAGCAGCATTTGTATCTGAAATCATGGAGGTCAGAAAAAGTGGGATGTTTTTCAAGAGCTGGAAGAAGACAGTTGTTAACCTTTATTCTCATGGCTGGCACAAGATTCTTTTAAGGAAAAGAGAAAATGCAGACATCCTCTAATTAAAAAAAAAAAGGAAAATATATTGTTAGCACGTTTACCCTTTAAGAAAAGCCGAAGGCTTTCCAAACACAAAGACAGTGGCAGTAGGAGGCTGCAGTCCTTAGCAGAAATGAACAGAAGCTTGTAAAACAAACTACACTCCAACTTCTGAGGTTCTTTCATAACACGTTAGAGTTGAAGCAAAAATGATATCAACTGAAGTGATGCTCATCCTGTGTGAAAAAGAAATGCTTAAAGAAAGTATGTTAAAAATTCTGAAGAGTAAAGTACCCAAATAAAGAAAAATCCCTATTTCATTCAAAGTGGTAAAATAGCAATACCATTAGGCACTGATGGTAAGTGTGTGTGTGTGTGTCCTTGTGTGTTGCTGATATTTAAAGCAATAATTAAGGATTTTTTTCTAGGGGGCAGACAGATGGCTCAGCACATAAAAGCACTTTTCACACAAGCTTTAAGATTGGATCAACTCCTGAAAGTGGTCCCCTGACCTCTGTGTGCATGCCACGTACATACTCAGTCTCTCTCTCACACACAGAGACATAGTCACACACACACACACACACACACACACACACACACACACGGACACACACACACGGACACGGACACACAGACAGCCACACCCACACATTATACCATTCACAAATAATAATTAGGCACTTGCTACTTAAATACTTATTTTTAAAAGAATAAAAGAAAACTAGATGAGGTAAATAAATAACAGCAGAACTTAAAAGAAAAGCAAATCAAGTAGACTATAAGAGTGAATTAAAAAAGAAAGAATGAATCAAATTAAAGTTTAAACAATCAGATAAATAAAATGATTCTACTCTCTGCTGCCTTCATAAAATACACTTGAAACTCAGGTGAAAATGATTTGCACACATTAATTTTTAAAATGCAAGTGATAAAGAAATTTATCACATAACATGGATCCGCAGAGTCAACAAATTCATGTTGGAAAAAAAGAGACACTGTGAAATATGTAAATGGTATATTTACCTAAAAGATGTTATAGTTAGAAAATACATAAACCAAAGGCCATAAAACCTGAAAACAGTAACTGACAATTTTGGGTGGAAAAGTAAGAAAATTACTAGATAATAAATTGACAGGAAAAGAAAGGAATTGAAAATGCTAGTAGTTACTAGAACATTATTAACATTTGTAGCACGATTTAACATAAGCAGACTGTATATCCTTTTGAAGGGCTCATGCTGTATTTACTGTGACAGGTCACATTTTACAGAGCAGCAGACCTAATAGATTAAAAAGAATAGAAACATTGTAGAATGTGAGCTCTGATAGAATAGAATAAAGTTATAACTCTCTGAATCTTGGCCAGTTGTGGGTCTCGGTGTAAATCACCATCTACTGTAAGTAGAAGCTTCTCTGATGAGGGTTGAAAGATACATTAATCTATAAATGTATAGGTAAGTCTGAAGGAGTTGTTTAATATGGTGTCTATTTAGTAGAATAACAATAGTAACTCCTCCACAACTGTCAATGAAATGTATAGTCATATTCTTAGATCTATGGTCACTAATGATGCCCTCCCTTAATGATGCCAGGTGTGGGTTTCATCTTGTGCTCTGGTACTTAAATCCAATCAGAAAGTCATTAGTCACACCCATGGTATTTATGCCATTATTGTACTAGTGGATCTGTCTTGCCACATTAGCCATTATGTAGCTCAGAAGGTTTATGGCAGGGCAAGATTAATGATTCCTTCACCTGTACAGCACCTCCCAGCACTGTGAAAGTTCACCAGTCGGGAGGACACTTGGGAGTCAGAAGCAGCTTGATTTCTCTATGTTCTGTGACTCAAGTGTATGATATCTTCTTCAGCAGTAGGAATTTTACCATTCAGTTCAGGAAGGTGACCAGCAGGACAATGATCTGTAATCCTTGAGGATCATTGACCAACAAACCCCAAAATAGTTAACCTATTTCTAACATTGCATGTTCTATCTGTTCACCAAGAGTGTACAGAAGGGATATTGTTGTCCCAGTGTAGGACAATTCAACTTTAACTCTTCTTATGCATGTGTATAAGACATATTTTAGGGATTTTTCTACAATAGGTTTCTATATGACTGTTTCTATTTATCCCCGATACTATTCCCTTCTCTACCTCCCCTCCCCTAGTTTAACGCTTTTGGTTGCATCATTTCTTTTTTAACCTTTAATATCACCGCCTTCTCTCTCTCCAGTCCCCTGAAAGCCCCTCCCCATAGCTTTTTCGTAATTCCCTGACCTTTTGGGGTATTCTGAATGAAGCATGCATATCTGGAGATTGAAACCTAACATTCACAAATGAAAGAAAACACTCAGTATCTCTTATTCTGAGTCAGTTATTTTTCTCAGAATGGTTGTTACATATATTTTAAAAAGGGAAGAGATATCAAATCAGTAAGTTTTTACCATAGCCAAAAAGGCAGTGCAATGTTAACTCAAAATATTAAAGAGGAACTATGTTAAGAGATCATGATAGAAACAACATTGAAAATAGGAAAGTAGAGAATAGACAGGAAATTAAAAGCTAGACACTAGAAAAGTTAGTGCAATTGATGATAAACCTCTACCAAGATTGGCGAACAAAACGGAAGTCTTCAAATATGTATGTTCATTTCTTTTCACCTTAGTGTGCACATGATCTCTTTATCAGAGATAAATTTTATATTATCTTGCAGCAAACAGCATATGCTTCAAGTCCTGCTCCTTGGTTCCACTCCATGGTCCTAGTCCCTACTGTTTATCAGTGTGATAAAGGTCAGAAAGCTTCCTTTTTTTTTTTTTTTTTTTTTTTTTTTTTTTTTTTTTTTTACCAATTGTATGGTTCATAGACAAGAAACAAAGAAAAATTCGTTTCATGTCTCAATAAATGGGAAGTTGAATTTCCCTTTTATTTGGAAGTCCTTTTTAATAAATCTCTTTGGATTATAAATTAAATTCTTGTGGAGACTGTATCTGACCTATAGATGTCTCCACGTATGGTCTGTCAGGAACCAGCCTGGACATAAATCATTTCTTGTGCCACAGTAGATGTGTGGGAATAAATGAGGCACAGTTCATTCGATAGTATCGGGAAGGAGTTTCAGGGATCATTCAAATCCTAAAAATCATGAAATCACCCATGTTTAGTTTCCAAACAGCTTTTATATTAGGTAAACTGAGGGGGTGGGGGTGACAGGTAACACAAATTTCCTTAGCATTGTTTCCCAGGTAGTGGAGGAATGACTTAGGTCACATCCTGTACATTCCTATTTTGTCACATAGACTGAAAATACCTCTTCCCCAAGTGACCTTCTAATTTACAATAGAAGGAGAAGAATGACGTTATCATATCCTGATCACTTGTTATGATGGCTTCAGGTTGTTTTACTATCAAAGAGCTAGGCGACCACCTCCTGTGTGGAAGGTGCAAATTGCACCTGGACAGTTACTCAGATTCTCTGACAATGAGGAAAATGGGCCTGCATAATTCAGCCCCACAATGTTCTTCTTTGTCCTTGAAAAGAGATTAGTCTGAGAAAATGGTACGTAGGAATTACTGACGTTCTGAAGGTTAATCACTCAGTCTAGTCTAGAACAATAGTAATTGACTCTATCATTTTTGAACACTATAATTAGTAAGGCAAATGGATTTGGACATCACTTTATATGTTAATTATCAAGTAATAAAGCCTTTACTTTTTGGTAACATTGAAGTCTAGGTAAGACTTTTTTCTTCTTACAAAATGGGAAGGGTCATGAGTAGGTGAGGTAAAGATTTAGACAGAAGACTCAGAAATCAGAAACTCTGCAATCACCTAAATGATCACAGAGAACTGTGAAAATTAACTTCATGCTTGTGTATTTGAACAGGTGAGATGACAGAAACCAATTATTTTTGATGGGTGGGAGTTTGAGACAGGGTTTCTCTGTATAGCCCTGCCTGCCCTGAAATTCACACTATAGGCAAGGCGTGGCTCAAATTTAGAGATCTGTCTTCTTCTTCCTTGCAAGTGATGGGATTAAAGGTGTGCACCAAGCCTGGCAAAAGAAGCCAATTCTACAAAAACACAAACTAAATTAAAGCTATTGAAAATAATACCAATTTGTTTGATGTCCATCTAATTTCAACAGTGGGTTTTACCAATCACACAAAGAATTAACAAAGAGTACTATACAATATCTTCTAGAAATATAAATGATGGGACACTTTCTGGCAATAAATTTAATGCGTTCACCATTTGTCTTGCAAAAATTCTAGCAAAGAAGAGAGGGGATTGTGGGTAAAACCCTTTTATGGGCATAGATTTACAATATTCAATAAAAGTTATGCAAAGTGGCATTATTTGAAACAGCAAATAAATAAAAATACCCTCTAGTCCATAAAAGCAATAAGAAAATGTTCAAAAAATGCTTAAAAATCTAATTTTCAGAATTCTGAAAACTAACAGTTTACCACCATTTATTTACACAGAATTTGTTCACAGAAAATGGCTGAATCTTGAGATGGGCTTTGTAAAGTTTCATTTTCTTTTATACCATTCTTCCATTCCTATTCCTACAATAGTTCTGAAACCCGGTTGTCCATGGTCACAGTGAGCTCATCTGTCTGGCAGCCAGCACAGGGTCCAGAGGAGCAGTTTGAACTTCCTGAGAGCATTTTGCTCACATCAGTCATCATCTGGCAAACCCACACTATCAATAGCTCACTGGAAAAGCTGTGGGAAGAGCTTGCCATAGGGGGCTTTAAATCCTCAAATACCTCAGGTATCTACCTGACCTTCCTTGGGAAGATAGAGTGTCACACACAGGAGTGTGGCTCTGGAGGATGCAGGCAATCTTACACTCTCTTTGGGTGATCTTGGGGCTCCATAGATAGTTTAGGAGTAAACTGGGGAGTAAGCTCCTAGCTGAAGTTTTAGAATCAAGCACCTCTTCACTTTCCACTTCAAACAGCCTCTCAGAAAGATCTTTAGTTTCTCCCTTTATTTCTTTATTGACCCATTGATGCTTCAGGTTAGCACTGTTTAATTTCCATGTGTTTGTGGGCTTTCTGGAATTAGGGTTACTGTTGAATTCTAATTTTCAGCCTTGGTGATCCAATAAGATACATGGGGAAATTCCATTTTTTTTCTTGTATCTGATGAGATTTGTTTTGTTACTGAGTATGTGATCACTCTTTGAGAAGGTTCCATGAGATGCTTAGAAGAAGATATGTTCTTTTATGTTTGGATGGAATGGTCTAAAGATGCCTGTTAAGTCCATTTGAGTCACAATATCTGTTAGCTTCCTTATTTCTCTGTTAATTTTTGTCTGACTGACATATCCAGTGGCAAGAGGGGAGTGTTGAAGTCTTCCACTATTATTGTGTGGTGTTTAATGTATGAGTTAAGCTTTAGAAGTGTTTCTTTTACATATGAGGGTGTCTTTGTATTTGGGGCGTAGATGTTTATTATTGAGATTTCTTCTTGAGGGATTTTTCCTGTGACTAAAATGAAATGTTCCTTTTTTTGTCTCTTTTGATTGATTTTAGTTTGAAGTCCAATTTGTTCGATATTAGGATAGCTATATCAGCTTGTTTCTTAGGTCGATTTGATAGGAAACCTTCTTCCCAACCCTTTACTCTGAGGCAATGTCTGTCTTTGAGGTTGAAGTGTATTTCTTGTATGCAGCAGAAGGATGGATTCCTTTTTATATCCAATCTGCTAGCCTGTGTCTTTTTTTTATAAATTTATTTATTTATTAAAGATTTTTATAGTTGAGTTGAGCCCATTTATATTAAGGGATATTAATGACCAGTGATTGCTATCTCCTATTAATTTAGTTTTCATTGTTGGTGGTTATTTTGTGTGTTTTTACCTTCTTTGAGATTTGCTGCTGTTTGATAATCAATTGTCTGTGAGATATATATATATATATATTATATATATATATATATACATACATACACAACTTCCTTGGGTTGGAGTTTTCTTCTAGTACTTTGTGTAGGGCTGAGTTTATGACTAGGTATTGATTAAATCTGGTTTAGTCATGAAATATATACTGTTTAATTTCAAGCCTCTTCCACTACTAACCTTGGATATCTCTCTTTCAGTATTTTTTTCACAAACTCATGGTATCCATAGGTTTGCTTTCATTTCCAACAGTTTCTGTCTGTCTTTATCTTAGGACAGACATCAAACTTTGCAGTGTTGTGTTGCAGCTCGCTCAACTCAGAATATTGTTGATTCATATTAGATGGCAGTTGACTTTACCCATCTGAGTGGGTCTTACCTATTTAGAGCAAGTCAGGTCAAGAAAAATTGCAGTAGTTTTATCCTGTTGTCACAGACTATACTTGATTTGTAGCATCTTGTTAAAACTTACTAAGTTTTTGTGTACATATGTATGTATATATATGTGTATATATGCATGCATGTACACAGTTGTTTGTGTATGTAGCATTCGGGTGGGAAGGTATATAAAACATATGCAACATGAAAAGTAGAAGATACATACAATCAATAATCTGTATTTGAGACACTGCAAATCAAATATTGACTGTGACAATAAGGCAACACTCTTAATATTGTCTACTATGAATTGGAGACTTTTTAGGCTGATCTGCATGGTCACCATAAGAATTCATGGGCTGTTCTTATTTACAGCTCTCTTGCTCTCTGTCTGTCAGTTAGGTCTTGTCATGTACTCTAGGCTTCCCTGAAGCTCTTCTGCCCCAGCTTCCTAAGTACTAAAATTATATTCTGTCCAACTGACATATAAGAAATATGACCAATGCATTTGGGATATGGCTAAAAATCATATTGGATGTAAAATGAAATGGTTTACATTTGGTAATATCTGATCAGTGAAAAGCCAAACTCCTCAGAGTAGTCTTTAGTGCCTACTCTTCTGGGTTGTTAAGTATGTTTGTTTCCTCTTCTGATGTGAGCTACAGATTTAGGTTACGGCTGCTCAGAAACTTTGATGAGAGAGTTGAATAGTGAATAAGTCAAATTTCAGAGCTTTAGAATCAGAAAAAGAACGAGGAAGAGACAGATGTGATTGCCCTCAGAATTGTAATGAAGAAAGTTCAATACATACCTTATATTTTCTTATGGAAAACAGTCAGAATAAATGCTAATTTAAGAGATTTTAGATTTTTTGACTGCTTCAGAATTACTTCATTCCTCTGGCCATGTCAGACAATTAGCATACTGATGTAGTTTTTTTTTTTCTGGTGAGTGTACAGTGCAGACTTAAGTCAAGCTCCCAGAGAGTCCATAGGTGTCCTTTACAGGAAGTCAATCATGGTAAAGCTTGTGGTTATAATTTAGTTCCAGCAAGCACAAGGGCTTATTCCAACTTGAAACAAAGATAGGCTTTTGTGCACAGAAGAGTTCAGTGAGTAAGGATCTGCCTTTTAGGTAGGATGTTAGTGATATGTTCTGCTTGTGGAAAAAAAATGGAAAGCTAAGAGGATCCATCATGCACTTTTCTTCACAAAACTGGCATTTGGCTACAGTTGGAGAATGTGCTTGGAATTGCATTAACTGAAGGTGTAGCAGCTGAATGTTTTTTCACACAACACTATGAAATCTTCACAAGTCCTGCATTCATTACAAATGTTTTAAGCATCACTAGATTTGGTGTTGAAAAGATCTCTTTGCACTAACTACTCTGAATCTACGTATCTTCTTTCCTTTGTGGTTGTAAGTAAAGACATGACACACTAGAAAATACAGCTGTGTCTCCATTCATATCGCATCATCGGGACACATCTTCCTGTGTTAAAACCCGATGCCAGAAAACTTTGCTTCTGAAAGTCAATCCTACTATTGAGAGGTTCCTTATATTTACTTCACTATTTATAATGCTTTGTATAATCTCTCAGTACCTGGAACTTTTGACAGGTCCCTAGAAGGTAACTACATCAGAAGCTTTAAGTATTTCTGAACTGATACCTACAGTCTTCTGTATTGGTTCTTATCGTTCTGAGAAAAAGCACTTGAGTAGATGTAGAATCTAGTAGGTTCTTTTCTCTCTCCCTCTGTCTCTCTCTCTCTTTCTCTGTCACTCTCTCCCTCTCTTAATGTGAGGGACAGGTTTTATTAATACCCCAAATACCTAAATTTAAATTTTATTAATTTAAACAGAAAAGAGTCAACATAAAATATCATAAAATAACATGATGCAGAATTCATTTTTGGTTTGCTTTAAAGGTTGAATATCATAGACAAGAGACCACTTTGGGATTGTTGAAATATGTTTAAAAATTGCCAATTTTGAATTTAATATACTAATGTGTATGATTCTTTGAAATATAAGTTAACTTCAAAACTAAGCTATGTTTTTATTATTTTTAAAACAATATTATTTTACATACCAATCCCAGTTCCCTCTCGCTCCCCTCCTCGCTCCCTTCCTCCTACTCCCCCAATTTCCCCCCACCTCACCGCCATCCACTCCTCAGAGAGGGAGAAGTCTCCCATGAGGAGTCAACAATGTCTATAGTATCACTTGAGGCAGGACTAAGGTCCTTTCCTCTGTATTTAGGCTGAGCAAAATATCCATCCATAGAGAAAGGGTTCCAATAAAACCAATTCATACACTAGGAATAAATACTGGTCCCACTGCTAGGGGTCCCACAAACTGCCCAAGTCACACAACTGTCACCCACATTTTGAGAGCCTAGTTAGGTCATATGCAGGTTCCCCAGTTGTCAGTACAGAGTCACTAAGCTCCCACTAGCTTGGGTCAGTCATCTCTATGTGTTTCCCCATCATGCTCTTGACCTCTTTGCTCATATTGCTTTTCCTTCTATGACTAGACCTGAGAACTAAGTCCAGAGCTTAGCTGTGGATCTCTGCATCTGCTTCCATTAGTTGCTGGATGAAGGTTCTATAATGACAATTAGGGTAGTCATCATCTGATCCCGGGAAGGCCAGTTCAAGCACCCTCTCCACTATTGCTTAGGTTCTTAGCTGGGGTCATCCTTGTGGATTCCTGAGAATTTCCATAGTTCCAGGTTTCTTGCTAACCCCATAATGGCTGCCTCTGATCTACTAATTATGATCTATGATGTGATATAAAAGCTGCCTGTCATGTGCTGAGATTAATCTCCAAACCATTGAGTCGAAGCCTGTACAGCAGCACTCATCATCACGCGGCAATGGTGTGCAGAACAAACACTTGCAAAACCGTGATGGCACAGATTAAGTTACATGAAGATGTAGTCCAACGCCTTTGGTCCATACTCGTGATATACTACCTTCTCATAGTCAATGCGTATGGCCTGATGGAGAGTTTGCGATCATAATCTCCATTCTTTGCTGCCCTCCCTTATTTCTAATTAAAAAAAATCTGTATGCATATTGAATATAGTTGTTTTCCTTCCCAGCTCATTTCCTTATCATGTAAAGTAGATGTATTGATTATATATATATATATATATATATATATATATATATATATGCATGTCATCATATCTGCTATTGTACTCATGGGAAATCAGGGAGGAGGCGCACCCTCCTCTTCCATTTAAGGGGTTTTAATGGCTAGTTTTGTGTGTCACCTAGACACAACCTAGAGTCATCAGAGAGGAAAGAACCTCAGTTGAGAAAATACCTCTATGAGATCCAGCTGTAAGGTGTTTTTCTCAATTAGTGATCAATGTGGAAAGCCCCGGCCCATAGTGGTAGTAACATCCAATGCCAAGCAGTATTTCAAATAATATTGTTTCTGGGTGATTCTTTTGGGCCTGAGCAGCCAGGAATGAACTAATGGCCTCCTACCACAAAGATTCTTTCAGATGTTTCCAAATTTCAGCATTGTAGAGCATGGATTATATACTCAGGTTCAGACAGTTTCTACCACATCGCCACACTTTAGTTTGCTTCTTTTGAATATGCACACATAGAGGAAGTCACACGTGTGTAAAGATCTTCATGTCTATATACCCTCAACATCAAAATGGGCTTATGCTTGAATTTACACAAAAGTTGGAACAAGGCATGTCTTACTTGGGTGCATATTTAGAGTTGTTTTACTTTTGTTTTGTTTTGCCATTATCACCATTTCTTAGTGATTGCCAATTTACTCTTTTTCTCTGGCTTTGCAGTCCTAAAAGTTGATACTGTTTGGGGGTCTAATTACCTATGCCTTTCCCAATTGCCTCTCCAATGTATTTCTTCTAAAATGCCCGCAGTTATGGCACTGCCCCAAATTGCTTGTTCAGCCAAGGTGCTAGCTCAGCACATCTTTCCACAATTCACCTTCAGTGAAGTCTCGCCTTCCCCATGGGATACTGTGCACTTGCATTTATGTATGTCAGCCAAATCATGCCCTTCCCTTGCACTTGGTATTTTAATTACGGGTTCTTTACCATTAAGTGCCTATAATTCAGAGGGAATTGGTCCGAAAATGCAAATGAGAAATTAATGGCAAGATATATTTTTATATAATCTAATTATTTACATGTCATCGCTTCTTTGTTACTAAAACACATTGTATTTTTCAATATAAAAATATTTTTTATTTCTTAATAACTGAGCCAATATAGAGCACATCTTAATTATATAATGTATTTATTTCATTAAGGGGATCATAAACAGAATGCTAATCACAGTCTCTTCTCCCTAAAGCACAGTTTAAAAGATACTTTGGTTTATTTCATAAGAGTTTCAAATCCCTTAGGAAAAAAAAGAATTCATAAACAAGAACAACACAGCTGTGAAAATGATTTTAGTTTGTAAACTCTGACACTTGCTATTGGAGCCACATTTAAGTAATGGTTCACCTCACAGATTGTGATCCCATTTCAGGGCACATGTTGTCAATGAAAGATGTGAGTTTTTAGACTCTTTGTTTAGTTAAAAGTATAAAAATTTGAAAAACAAAATCATAATATAAATTCATATATTCAAACATGTATGTGCGTAATACAACATGTAAATGAAGTTCATTCTTGTTTCTGACATACATAGGGTATCCTTAAAACTAAACATATAATAGTTACTCCACTTGAAGAACTTCTATAGCCTCCCAAAGATAAATATCATATAGGTTCAACTCTGTCACGATGGGATGTAATATCTATTAATATCCCACAGGAATAGGAATAGATATTTAAACACACCAAATAACTGTGCCAACAAACCAGAACTCAGTAGAATGGGGAGGAAAGAAAGAGACTCCAAAGAATATGAAATGTACTTGGCAACAGTTCTGAAAAAGGATGAAGAGATTTAACACACTTTTTCAGATACCAAAGATTGGCAATATAATCTAAATGTTCATTTTAAAAAGACACAAAAGGAACAGTAAGATATTTCCTAGAAACCAGGATTATAACAGCAACAAGTATCATTTCCATTAACCAGCTGGATGGTAAACCTTGGTTAATATCAAATGTCATCCAGCAGGCAGGCAAGAGGTGCTCTCTTCACGACTGCAGAGATGACGCCAACAAACTAATCTGAGCAGCTACTCGACAGTTACTTTGTGAAGCTCTATACATATGTGCTGTGTGATTGTGTCTGTAGAGTCCAACATCTTACAGTGAAACAGTCTGCAAGAGTGTTCACTGTCATGTTGCCTAGGGTAAGCAGAGTGAAGTTTGTGATGCAATATTCATTTTAAAATCGCATCAAGGCAAACTTACATACTTTTGAGAATAAAGAGAATATATTATATTATTTTTTAAAAGTAGAATAAGATGTATTCCCAAAGAATTCAGATTATAAAATGACTTAAATAATAGAAGTTTCTGTCGTAAGTAAAATCTAGAGGTGGTCTGTCACATGGTGGCTGAAAGTTTCCATCACCCATGCTTTCCAAGGTCACTCCATGGCTTCTGGAGGGAAGAATATGCACTTCCACAGACTCGGAACCACTAGCACATGCTCTCTCTCCTCATGAGAACTCTGGAGATTGCTCACTTTTAATGAGATTCAAACAGTCTGAATGTGTATGATGTGTGTAATGACAACCACTATCAGCAAAAATCAAGCATAATTAACTTCTATAGCTTCTTTGCTATGAAGACCAACATATAAAAGGATACAGGTGGTTTTAATTGCAAGCTCCGTGATTTATGTGGTAATATCATACACGTTAGCTTAATTTGGGAACATAACTGTGAGTCATTCTCAAAGAACATATTATAACACAAACGGTAGAAAATTCTATACCTGATACTCAAGCTTGGCCATACAACATAGCTCACTTACTCCCGTGGTTAAAATGTGTCCCTGTGCTATCTATCAATGCTAATTGTCTTCACAAGACAGATGTAAATTGAACATAATTAAAAACCTTCCTGGCTGTCACGGACAAATCAAGCAGACACTGGTACTGAAATTCTGCTCTTCACAGAGCAAAAAGGAAAACGTCTACCTGTCAGGTAGCATAATCCTACTGTGTCATACATCAGTTGCACAGTACATGGCGTACATAGAGCCTTTGTCAAGTTACCATCCAGTCAGTCACCTGGCTGATGATGGGGTCCACCACTATCAGACACAGTTGTTGGAGTTTGCTTCATTGTCCGACTGGTCTGATGCTAAAAGCATCTTACCGTTATATCAGAAAAAAAGGCAAGGAAAGCAGATAAGGAAATGAATATGGGTAAGGATCACCATTACTGAAACGTTGCCTATAAGGCAATGTAATACTCACCCACTGTAGGGGTATTACATTTGTATTCTAATAAATGAAGCTTGCATGAAGATCAGAGAGTAAAACAGCCACACTGGTCAGCCTTACAGACCAGGCAGTGGTAACACACACCTTTAATCCCAGTAGCCACACTAATTTGCCATAGAAACAGAGCAGTAGTAGTGCATGCCTTTAATCTCAGCCCTAGAGAGGATTATAAAATGGAAGGAGACAGCTCTCAGTCATATTCATTCTAAGATTCCTGGAGGCAGGATCGCCATTTCAGACAGAGGTAGAGGTAAGAGCCTATGGCTGGTTGTTTTGCTTTTTTGACCTTCAGATTGAACCCCAATTTCTGGATCTAGGTTTTTATTAATCATGCTACAACACATATTTCTGCATTTAATGTATTCAGTTGAGTTATTTGTTTCAGTGACTTTTTCTCTTTGAGGTCAATGTAAGAATGATCACTATGACCCCTGATTTTATTTATACTTGTGCCATGATTAATAGCACACCATAGTTCATTTTATTTTCTCAGCCATAACAACTTTTTGATGAATAGGTTGCCTTGGCCATATTATTGAATCATGCTACTCAATTTTCTGAGTCAGAATGCTATCTCTAAACAAAATAGAGATTCATAAGTGAGCCGTCAATCATGTAGCTATAGTAATAAAGTAAAAAGTACTGGTAGAGACCCAAAGAAAAATGTTTTACTTAATATATTTTCTCCCATATAAAGGGAATTTTTCTTCCATATTCAGGCTTTTAGTAACTTTGTAACAAATTTTCAGTAAAAGCCTTTGCAAAGCTTGAGCAATGGGTACTGAAGTGCTCCCTTTTTTGTACATGAAAATTGAGAGAGATGCCAATAAAAAGAATTCCATGAATTTCTGTCTATGGTTGTTCCTGCTGCTGCTGCTTTATTTATCAAAGCAGTCAAACTGCTTTGATTTTGTGAAGGAGGCCGAATGGAGCAAGGATGCTGTAAGGAAACAGATCTATGTGTGTAGCCATTGGGGTAGCGGCCAGCATCTGTGAGACCCTAGTACATATTTTAAGCTTGAACCAGTCTGAATTCTTAGCCACAAGTACCAGAATAACCTGAAAGTGTGCTGTGATAATTTTGTCCATTCCACACTGAAAAACAAAAACACTTCTTGTGGAATAGGTTCTTTTCTGTGTGAAGGCTGCAGGCGAGTAAGAGCTCCTATGAGAAAGTTAGGGTAGAGACAGAATAAGAAAAGAGAAGAAAACCAGCTGCATTGGCAGCTTCGAGATGAGAGAGAAACCACTCCAAGGGATCATGCTACGTGAGACTGTGGCACAGAGAATCTTAAACAAAGGGGAAGAGTTTAACCGGAGAGAGAGCCAGAAGAGCATCATGGAAAGAAAGATGAGCAGCAACTCTGAGGGTCCAGAGAACTAAGTATTAACCAGACAAGTCACCAAGGTATAGCATCAATCTTAATTTCCCAACAAAAGGTAGGCATGAAATGAGAAATCCTGTATTCAGATACATTAAACCATCTGGCTCCGAATTTGGAAAGCATTAAATCTGTAGGTAACAGTTTAGGAGATGTAGCAACAAAGAGTTAGAGTTGATAGCTTTACAGTTCCATACATGAACTTTAAGAATCAACTGGGCAGTCCTTGGGCTTCCCACAGGTCAGGGAACCCTGATTGCTCTTCGAGCAGATGAGGGAGGGGGAATTGATCGGGGGAGGGGGAGGGAAATGGGAAGCGGTTGTGGGGACGAGGCAGAAATCCTTAATAAATAAATAAATTAAAATAAAAAAAAAAAAAAAGAATCAACTTAGTCACTCTATTGTGATAGACTGATACTTCCAGAGGTCCCTAGTGTCTTTCTACTGAATCTATCTATCTATCTATCTATCTATCTATCTATCTATCTATCTGTCATTGATCTATTATATCATGTGTCAACTATGCTGACTGTCACCATCCGCCTGACTTATTTACACTCAACCGTTTGTTTTATCTGTCATCTATGAATTATTTGTTAACTATGTCTTACTGATCCCAGTAAGTGAGTAATCTAGCTCAGTCGGTAGAGCATGAGACTCTTAATCTCAGGGTCGTGGGTTCGAGCCCCACGTTGGGCGCCAAAATGTAGCGGCGTAAACGAATGCAGACAGAGTGTAAAAATATATATATATAGCATTAATGTAGAAATAGACTTACAGAACCACCGTTCCCGCGGAGACCAGGAAAGCAGAAGCGAGCAGCTCGGAGCTTGCTCACCAAATTTATAGGCAGACATTAGCCCGAGGCGAACACGCCCCTTAAGGGGCGGGACTTATCCCTACACAGACTTCCATTTTTTCAACTGTATATTTTAATTTTGAGCTAAAGTCTTATTATGTCACCTAGATGGACCCTGAGTTCAGATCCTCAACCTCCAGAATTCTGGAGTTACAGGTTTGCACACTATGACACCTGGCTCAATACTTAAAAAAAAAAAACAAAAAACAAAAAAAAAAACACCTGAGCCTCTTTTGAGGTTCTGAGGTTTTGGTCCCTTGTTCCTTGAGCACATGTCTCTGCTCTTCAGTGTTATTTTGTGTGTTCAGATTTGTGTCTGAGTTAATCATTGTCAGGAAAATCAGACATCCGAGCTGTATCAACCTGTTCAGAGGATTTTGAGACAAGTTCATTGTTACCTTACACATCAAGAGAGTTTTGAATCTAGAAAATCTGTAAACTGTGTTGTTCTAAAACCTCTGTAATAAAATCTTTTCAAATACTAGCAGAAATCTACGAGAGTTTATGGTCAAATTTTATATATTTTATTTAAAGGTGTGTCATGAGTAGTGTTTCTTAACCTTCCTAAAGCTACGATCCTTTAATACAGTTCCTCATACTCTGGCAACCATAAAATTATTTCTGTTGCCATTTCATAACTGTAATTTTGCTACTGTTATGAATCACAATTCAACTATCTGATATGCAGGATGTCTGATATTCAACTCCTGTGAAAGGGTTGTTTGACAGCCACCCCCGTATGTGTCAAGACCCATAGGTTGAGAACCACTCACCTTAAGCACATTCTATCCAGATTTTATTAATGTTTTTATACTTTCCATTCTGAAATTGTTTCTTTAAAATCCATCACTTGGCCAAAATTGGTCACAGAAAAGACAGCTAACCTAGCCCGTGTAATTTTTTTTCAAAAGAATTACTTCTGGAATATTTAACATCTAAGCTAATAGAAAATTAATTACAACATTTGCCTAAAGTTTTGCTTGACTAACAGTGAATCTGTAATGGATGTTATTTTAAAGTTTGAAATGATAGCAGAGAGGTGTCCAAAAGGCAGGCTCTGTTGCTTACACCCTGCAAGCCTGCATGTTCTAGCCAAGAAGAAATCAACAAAAATAACATCAAAGCTGATGATTAATGAAGCTAGAAATATTAGCTTAAGGACGTATGAAATGAAGCCGTTAAAACTGTGTAATTAGCAAGCTTAATTCTTACCCATCATTTATTTGCTTTCTCGTTTTTCTCATCTTTTCTGACTCCTGTCATAGTCTCTTCTCTTATAGGAATCATCTCTGCTTAAAATTACATTATTTTTGTTTGTTTCAAATTTTTACGCCTTTTCCTTTAAGACAGTGAATTTCCTTTAAATATACTTCGTCACTCTTTCATCTCACCCTCCTCTCTCTCACCTATTTAACACCTTAGTGCCTTTTTTGATGACATCTTTTTCACAGCTGCATCAAGGATCAAATATAACAAAACTCAGCAGAAATTCGAAACCGAAGCGAATGTATTTAAACTGCTAACCTCAAAGTGATATTTCACATCAGTTGGCTTGCAATCTGATTTCAAGGGCAGCCAGCTAGGCAATTTGCCTGACTCAGGGAGGCAGAGATTTGGAAAAAGAGCAGGGTTGCTGCTTTTATATCTGTAGAAATACCCACAGGGTGCCAAAAGATAGGGTGTGATTGAGACCCATAGAGTGATTGGTGAAATTAGAGGAAACTTGATGAGGTTCTGTTTTTTTCTGTTCATCTACAGGCCAATAATTTTACTTCTGTGAACGACACTGTAGCTACTGCTGGCAATAAAGAGTCTGTCTATAAATCCCAGAGGGTCATCCTGCTTATACTTACATACCTGTATCTACTTGTATACTACCAATCTCGTGAATAAGGTAAGATTTTCAGTAAAAAAAAATACACTGTACAAACGAATTTATATTAGAGAAAAGGAAGTGAGAGGGGAAGGGTGTCTGAGGACCAAGATTGATTTTCTTTGTGGCCTGAATAGTATGGATCCATCATGTGGATCCTAGGATCAAAGCTAATTTCTAGCCCTTTTCCTATTTTCTAATATTAATATTAACCCTCCTCTCTCTCTCTCTCTCTCTCTCTCTCTCTCTCTCGCTCTGTGTGTGTGTGTGTGTGTGTGTGTAAGAGAGAGAGAGAGAGAGAGAGAGAGAGAGAGAGAGAGAGAGAGAGAGCGCACATGACTGTTTGCACCTCTGAAGGCAAGGATTGAATCCTGAATATCTTCCTCTGTCTCTCCACCCTATTATTTTGGATCTTACCAATAAAGTAAATCCAGATGGTCATAAGCCCCCAGGATTTTCCTGTCTGCATCTCTCAAATTTGAGGTTACAGGCATACATTACCATACTACTTCTTATGTGGTTCATAAGGAATCAAACTTGGGTCCTTATGTTTACTGACAGAATCATCCTCCAGCCCTTTGATCATTCTTATCCTTATCTTGGACTCCAGACTGCTTTCTTATCCATATAACACATGACACCACATGCCAAGAAGCCAAAACAGTGCTGCCCATGATGACAGCATGAAGCCATGAAACACACTGGTGAACAAGGAAGAAGAGTTCTTGACTGTTCCCTGGACTTAAGCACTTTCATCCCCAACTAACACTGCAAACATAAGTCAAGGATCATGAGATCTCATCCTGGCTCCTTTCCTTAATAAAGGGGCCATTTTCTCATTTGTAGTATGAGGGATTATATCATCATTGCACAAGTTCCTTTCACATGTAGCATTCTGTAATTCAAACACAACTGAAATTGGTCAATTAAAGGGTGTAACCTGATATCCCCTTTTGTAAACCATATACCATATATGTGTTAAAGGATTATGTCCAGAGACATGAACTCTTCCAACTTGATGTAAAAAGATAAGATTTTAAGAAGAAAAAGCTTTTGAAGAGACATTGCTTCAGAGATATAAAAATCAACCAAACAAACACACCCAAAACACCCTCAACTATAATAAGAATTAGAAAATGCTACAAAAAGTTAAAACCTTACAAATCCATTGCCTCATGACTCTGGACAGTGTGTGTCTGCATTTGTGCATCTTCTAGGGAATATCTGTAGCAATTGTTTTCTTTATCAAGAAGAGATAGGACATTCCTCCCGTATCTTTAGTGTAGAAGTAAAGAGATGCAGCTACTGTAGGAAGAAGACTGTTGGGTCCTCGGCACATTTAAAGTACTTTCCGCGTTACCCATCCATCTCACTTTTGGGTGTATTCCCCAAGATAAAATCAATGAATGTTCTCACGAAAATGTGTGCAGAAATTCCCTCAGCTACATTGTTTAGAATAGACAAGAGGGAGGAGCCCAATTACTCTTCATCTGGTAGTGAATAAGCATATTTTAGTATTTCTGATATAATATTGTTTATCAGAAAAGGAAGTGAAGACATGATAATTACTTTTTGTTTGATTTTGTGTGTTTGTTTAGACGGAGTTTCTATGTGTAACAGTACTATTTGTCCTGGATCTCACTCTGTAGACCTGGCTGGCCTTGAACTCACAGAGATCCACCTGCCTCTGCCTCCCAAGCACTGGGATGAAAGCTATGTGCCACCACTGCCTGGGTAGGCATGATACATTCTGTGGTATTTCCATTCATTTTTTTTCTGAGCCATTACACTTCCATATTCTGGAGCTCTTATGTGGAGCCTCCCTACATTTTTCCAACCCTAATTAATTCAATGGGCCTACCTTAATTTGCTCAACCTTACCCAAGACCAAAGGGAAACATGATTCTGTTCTCCTGGGCCTTAACCACTGGTTCCCTGACTTGAGAGGTCCTGGATTGACACTGTAGCTGTTGCCTCCCTATTGACCATACTGGCTGTCGAGGAGTTCCTGGCTGGGCAAACCATCTCCACCATTAGCATGACATCTTGCTAGAGGCTCTGTGGGTATAATTACCCCGGGACAGGCTTGATCATTTTCAGCTGTGTTGTTGTACCATGGATGTCTTCTGTTAACTGAGTCTCTGGCTTTAAAGCCTTCCTGAAGGCTGTTAGCATGCATTCATCTTTCCTTAGGAAACTATCTGTGAGTAACCCAGACAGACTTTTTCCATTTCCTTATCTCCTGTGTGCTTCTCTCTCTCTTTACAGATGCTCTTTACACGCTGGTATAGACCACTGAGATCTGCCAAAGCCTTTCCTGAATTATGAAGATCTTGTCCCACAAAGAGAGTCAGCCAAGTCATGAAAGTTCCATAACAGTCTTGAAGTCCCTGATGGATCAATCGTTTTTAAAATTCCTCTGTGAACATAGTTCTATATAGCTCAGTGAACTATATAGGGGTTCAAACACAGCCTCTCTTATTTCTAGTTACCTTAATAGCATATGTCTCTCTGTTATTATTATTCTATCTCAGACATTTTATGGTTACTTCAGATGGAGATTATCAAGTGTTCCTAATGACTTCCATCAACCCGAGCATACAGGACTGGTTTATTTCATGCTTTCTCAAGTTATGTAGCCTTTGTCTTATGGACAGATACCTTACTCAGGTTTTCTACCTCCTCAGCATACAGACTGATCCCAACTCTCATATCCCACAATCATATATGCCAGGCTGTGAAGGGCTTCATTTTAAATAGATTTCATTGCTGTTTAAAAGCCTTCCTCACAACAGCAGCTCAGAAATTGAATATCCGCCTCAATACACTAGTTTCTTTCATTGGACCATTGCTAATTTGCCCATCTGCATGCTGTATTATGGATCCTTCCTCTATTTTTTTTTATTAAAGTTTGTTTCCAGGGGTGATAATCTTCTATTGCTTTTACCATTTTTTTTCTCACAACATACTTGAACTGATTTACTAGATAAATCAGAGGTTATCATGGAGGATGCTAACCTTGTTTCTCTTTCTTGTTAAAATTCCTCATTTATCCAAGCAAGTCCTGCTTGGTTGGTCACCATCTTAGCACAAATATAACAATTGTCTTGTAAGACAAGACTTTTCCTGGGTGATATACCCACACATCTACTTACTCCAGACAGAAAGCCCACAATAGACCAAAGAACAGGTACCACCAAAATCCAAACTGATGAACCAATGAGTTTTATTAAGATTACTTACAGGAATGTGGGTGAGGGGTTACCTACCTGATTAGAAATGACTCACAGACAGCTACATCACCAAAGCCCACCCCAGCATGGGTGCCAGCTCACAAAAGCTGGGAACATGAAGCACACTGGACATCCTTCAGACAGCTCATAAGACGGAGACTGTCCTTTCCAGGTGCCTTAGTTGGTCTAAGCCTCTTCCAGGCAGCTCAGCTGGTTTCTGCTTCTTCTTGTCAGATTAACTGGTATGGTCTCAGAATCTTCTCTGCAGCTTGCCATATCTGAGAGTCTTTGTGGCTTGGCTATACTATAAGAGAGACTGTGCATAGTGACGTGACTGGGAGTGACTCTCCACCATCTTTTTTGTTTACTCTGGGTAGGAAGGGCCTGTTGAAAGAACAGAGGCGCAGCATGTGTTGTATAGGGTGATTCTGATGGCTCAGTTGAGGCAGTTCAGGCCTTTATTTTGCACATCTTTATAGTAAAGATGGGGAGAAACCCCCAGTCATTTTTTAAATGGGTTCCCTGGAGAACTAGAAATGAGACTGGAATGGTGGGTGAGTCAAGAGGGTTGGAGAACACTCTCCATTTAAGAAAGCATATTAATAAGTAGTGTCTATCAAGAAAATATTTTGTTGGAAACTGAGAACACAGTCTTGGATTTGTAAGGCTTCATGGTAAATCCCAATGGTTTAGTCAGAGAACTGCAAAATAAACAGTTTCCAGAGATTGAAAATACGAGTTCCTAGCACAAAATTTCAATAAGGAAATTCAAGTCTTCTCCAAGCCACAATTATTTCTTTTGAAGTTTAAATGAAAGGCAGAAACCAAAATACACCAGAAGACAGGTGAGAAGATTTCAGGAATTGATCATGCCTCTTTAGAGCAACAAAAGGATCACTGGAAAAGAAAGCCAAATACAGTGGAGGAAGTTTCTGTGAATAACAGATGCTGCTTTGCAAGTAGGACTTGCTGGGTCCAGAAGAGGATTAGAAGGATGATGTAATCAGAGACTTTTCATAATGGCAGACAATGGAGAAGCTGTATGGCTCTACAGTTTGAATAAATTAATTGCAGCAGAAAGAGAATCAAATCATCACTAAGTTCTCCTTGAAAGTTAAGAAAACAGATTTTTAGAAAAGAGAACTTTAAATCTAAGAATGGAATTCCTAGCCATTTCTTATCTAAGACAAAACAAACAAACAAACAAAAATATCCCATGAGATTTGGAGACATGCAAGGAAGCCAAAATATTAATTTACCCAAGTAACTGAGAAAGTTTGGAGGAGTGAAAATTATATTTTAACCAAGATTTCTATAGGAGTAAGCAGTGGCAGATGTCCTGGCTGAGTTCCTGTTGTACCCAAGGAACCCCCTTTTCTGCTTTATCTTGCCTCCAAGGACGTCCTTGAGTTGGACTTTATGTTTATTGTAAGCGTGGAAATTGTGTTTTGCTTTTTGTTGTTGATTTTTTTTTTGTTGCTTTGTTTCTGAAACAGGGTTTCTCTGTGTAACAGCCGTGTTTGTCCTGGAACTCTCTTTGTAAACTAGTCTGACCTTGAACTCACAGAGATCTGCTTGTGCTTCTGCCTCCCAAGTACTAGGATTAAAGGTGTGCATCACCACTGAGTAGTCTGTTTTACTGTTTGAGTTCTTTATACTTGTTGTCTGGAATATCCCAGACAGAATTGCTTCTTCCACAGTATTCACAACCCCTGTGGCATCTTGGTAGAAGCAGTCCACTGGAGCCATAGTGAGGAAATGGTATCCTACAAGTGCTGTTCTACTCACTACACTAAGGCATCTTAGTCTTGCATTACCCACATACTTGTATTTCTACTTTATAATTTGAGGAATGAAGTTCAATCTTTAGCACTCTGCATTATTTGAGTGGTAGATGGTGTAGGAGGTTCTTCTGTTCATGTGTTGCTTTCATTGGTTAATGAATAAAGAAACTGCCTTGGCCTTTTGATAAGGTAGAACTTAGGTAGGCGAGGAAAACAGAACTGAATGCTGGGAAGAAGAAAGCAGTCAGGGAGAAGCCATGGATCCTTTGCCTGAGAAGGACGCAGCCGGTTAGAATCTTTCCCATTAAGCCACTCCCACGTGGCGGGATATACAGATTAATAGAAATGGGTTAATATAATATAATGAATGAAACTCGACAGTGGTCTGATATTGGGCAAGACTATGCATCCTGGGTAAAAGGAATATAAAATGCAAGGTGTGATCACATCCATGAGATCATTAAATATTAGATAACTGCTCACCTCCTCTGGCTTGAAGTCTATTAGTATTAAATGTTATTAAGAACCTTCCTGTGAAAGTGGCGCTCAACTTTATTATACTTGCTACATCGAAGTAATTTTGTCTTGGCCAACAATGACTGCTTTGAATTGACATACTCAGTGATGAGTTGCCTCAAAAGTTGTGAGGTTGGGGCCCACTCAGAAAGCTAGGCAAGCCCAACTCCCAGGTGCCTTGTATCCAAAGGCTCACACTTATGATATGCTTCCTTCTGTCGTTTGTTCTGCAGTGTTTCTCTTTCTTTCTTCACTTTATTGGGATAGACCTCCAGGTGCCTATGAGTCCTGGCTTAATGACACTTTGGACATGGTGCAGTCAGCTGTAACTGGGGAGCAGACCAACCTCTGGGGTTGCTTAGGCATTCAACACCTGAGATCACCACAGTCCCAGGGTGATACTACCCTGATTAGACCTTACTAAACAGGATGGGAAACACCAATAAATCAAAATGTAATCATTAAACTGGATTCCAACTAAAAATAAGTCTTTAAATTAAAGTAAGTATTGGAAAGCATTTGGATATTATAATGTTCATATGATTGTTTGAAGTACATCATTAAAATACTGTCAATATATTAAATATCCTATATTTTCCTCAGTCTCACCACTTTGCCATTGCCATAAGCGTTTGCCTAATGAGGAAGTGTATGTGGGCTGACTGAGGTCTTTTTCTTTTGTGTACTAAGCCAACATGTTGGTATTCTAAGTTGGGGTGCTCTAGTCCTTACAGTGTCCTAAGTCTTTGCTTAGTTGTCTCCTGGAAGGTAAATCTTCTCACAGGTCTGTGTACCTCAGTTGTCTTGTGAAATAGTAAGTAGGGGCATGCTAATTTTACTGACATAGACTGTCTAATTTTTTTTCCCCCAAATGGAACCTTCAATAGTGCTTGGAGTCTACAGACGTCCACAAAGGTGCCACTCAAAGTGAAAGCCAAGCTATACTTCAGCAGATTCTTGAGAGAAAAGTGATTGTAGAAATCCACTGAGACAGCCATTTCTTGATGACCCCAAAGACCATGTCATTCTACTTCAATCAAATGAGATCAATTCATGTCACATATTTTGACAATTTTTGGTCCAAGGAATATTTTCCATTGAATTATTTTATTTCTTGAAAGAATTTATCCTCTTACTCAAGAGTGAGCATCTCTGTGTGCAAAAGTGATATCCCTGGAGAAGTATTATGGGCTTAAATGTTCTTCTTAAGTTAGACACACTCTACTTTTACAAGTCTACTTTCTTATGTCCTGTTTTGATGCACAGAATTAAAATGAGATTTTTATACGTGAAAATACATAAAATATTCAGATAATGCAACCTGCAATGGTTCCGACATTCAGAAACGTGAACTTGTAAGTTTCCTTGGAGTATTAAGTAGAGAGGCTGCCATCTTGAGACCTTTGCATTTTTGGCTGCCTTTGCTTAGAAGGCTGCCTTTTTCAGGTAGGCAACTATTTTCCCAAATAAACCAGCAGGCTCTTTAGAGATCAGTGGTCAAATGTCCCCAGACATTCTGTTCAATGTGATAGTCACCTTGTTGGGACCCCTGACATTACTTGATATGCTGTATAAATTATTGCATTTCATTTGTCTTTTGCAAACTAGGATGTGAGCTCCTTAAGGAGTAACTTACCTGCTTACTGCTTATAATAGTTTCTGACATAATCCTATAAATATTGTTTAGAAATAAATAAATGAAAGTTTTATTTGGGTATCTGAATCAGTGATGCCTTTAAGAGTAGTGAGAATCCTGTACCTAGACAGACAAAGATAGTGTTCCTTTTCAGCTCTTCTTTCTTTTTTAGTATTTCTTTTTAAAAATTTTTTTTCTCATTTTGCATACCAGCTCCAGTTTTCCCTCCCTCCTTCTCCCACATCCTCCTCCCCAGCCCATCTACCATCCACTGCTCAGAGTGGGTAAGGCCTCCCTTGGGGAGTCAACAAAGTCTGGCATACCAATTTGTAGCAGGACCAAGCCCCTCCCTTCTGTAGCAAGGCTTATTAAGGTATCCCACCGTATGATATGGGGTCCAAAAAGCCAATTCATGCACCCAGGATAAGTCCTGGCCCCACTGGCAGGGGTCCCTGGGTGTAAGAGGCGGCTTGTTTGTTTCCTGGCTGCCAGGTAGCTCAGACCAGAAATAACCACACAGAAACGATATTATTTAAATCACTGCTTGGCCCATTAGCTCTAGCTTCTTATCAGCTAACTCTTACATCTTAATTTATCCCATCTCCATTAATCTGTCTATCGCTATGTGGCAGTGGCTTACCAGGTAAAGTTCTGGCATATATCTCCAGCGGGGCTACGAGACTTCTCTCTGATTCTGCCTTCTTACTCCCAGCATTCAGTTTAGTTTTCCCTGCCTTGCTAAGTTTTGTCCTGCTATAGGTCCAAAGCAGTGTCTTTATTCATTAATAGTAATCACAGCATACAGAGGGGAATCCCATATCAGTCCCCCAAACAGATCAAGTCACATAGCTGTCACTCACATTCAAAACAGCTTAGTTCAGTTCTATGCAGTTTCCCCAGCCAGATCAGCTGTCTCTCTAGTTTTCCCAATCATGATCTCACCCCCCCTTGCTTACATCATCCCTCCTTCCTCTCTTCAACTGAGTCCCAGGAGCTCAGCTCAGTGTTGGCTGTGAACAACTGCACCTGCTTTCATCAGTTGCTGGATGTAGCTTCTGTGATGACAATCAGGATAGTCACTAATCTGATTGTAGTTCAAACACTCTCTCCACTATTGCTATAATCTAAACAGAGAATCCTCAGTTTGAAGAAATTCAAATAGCTGAAAGACATTTAAGAGATTGCTCATCATTCTTAGCCATCAGGGAAATGCAAATCAAAATTGTACTCCTACCGGAATGGCTTGAGCAAAAACACTGATGGCTGTGTATGCAGGAGAGGAAGTGGAGTAGCCCTTCTCCAGTGTTGGTGGGAGTGCAAACGTGTACAACTGCTTTGAAAATCAGTATGGCGGTATCCCTGGAAACTAGGCATCAATCTACCTTAAGACCCAGTAATACCACTCTTGGGAATATATCGATGAAGAGTCTAAGAACAAGATTATAAAAATGCAAGATTCCAGGAATAAGAATATAGAAATAGAGAAATAAAGTTGTGATTTGAAGAGAACGAGAGCAGTCTGTCAGCAGCTTTCTCAGCAGTTTAAGGGTTAACTATTAACAGTGGGTTACTTTGTTTTACAGCCCAGAGCTCTCTCTGCAAGGCTGAAGTGGCCCTCCTCAAACTGAGAGTCAACTTTTAGCTATCCCCTCACCACTGATAACCAACAATTGATATGAGCTGAGTTAACTTTTAAATGATGGGATGTACCTGAGTTTTGGGTTGTGCATTTTTCTATACCCTTCGCTGCTACACAAAGCAGGTGGTATTAGGGGAGAGTACAGCTTTGGTAAATACCATCAGAAAGTGCCAGAAGAAGACAATGGGCTAAATAAAAACACTACTTTAGCAGCAACAACAACAACAACAAAACCTGTTAATGGGGAAAAAGTGCAATTTGTTTCTGAGTTGTACCTCAAGATTGTAAAAATTCTTTGGTCATAACTAATATTTGCCTCTTGCTATAGAAAGTGGAGTTCAGAAACAGTGCATTGCCACAGCCTTACAAGTCCATTTCTGGTTGAGGTCTCAGCTAGCTGATAAGTAAATTTCCATGTGCCTCATGGAAATTTACTTTTTTAAGTTTTAATTTTTTTCCTGGAATAAAATTTGCTTCTGGTTTAATAGACTTTCGTGGTCAATCCCCCATCTTTGCATAACCTCCATGGAACCAACACCCAAAGAATGCACAATCATACCACAAAGAAATTTGCTCAACTATGTTCATAGAAGCATTATTTGTAGTAGGTATAACTTGAAAACTACCTAGATGCCCCTAAACCAAAGAATGGATAAAGAAAAAGTGGTACATTTATACAATAGAGAATTACTCAGCAGTAAAAGAACAATGACATTTTGAAATTTTGTAAGAAAATGGATGGAACTAGAAAAAAATCATCCTGAATGAGGTAACCCAGACCCAGAAAAACAAACACAGCATGCACTTAAGTGGATATTAGATGTAAAACAAATGATAACCAAGCTACAATCCATAACCCCAGAGAAGCTAGACAAAAAGGAGAACCTAAGGGTGACACACAGGGAGGATCTTAGGAGGAAAAAATAGTTAAAATCTCCTGGGTAAACTGGGAGGAGGTAGAAGAAAGGAGATGGGAGATGGGAACATGAGGGCTCCAGACGACTAATTTGGAAGAGGGATGACAGGGAGAGCAATGCAGGAGATATCTTGATAGAGGGAGCAATTAGGGGGTGGGAAGAAACCAGATGCTAGGGAAATTCTTAGGAATCCACAAAAGTGACCCCAATAAATACTCATTTCTTCTTTCCAAGCTTTTAGTTCCATGAATAAACAGGATTATGGTTAGCAAGTATCTAAAGATCCACAATATATAAAACTCACATACTGTATTTCCCCAAATTGACAAGTTTTATGGGTACACAGGTAGATGCAGAGTTTTGACACACTTTTGATCATTGTATAGAGTTTTGACACTGACATTGGAACATTATAAGAATGCAGATATATATTCCTATATAATCACTTAATTTTAAAATAGCCATTGTATATATGTAAATCTGTTTAAATAGTTATGCATGTGGGTAGTCATAAACACATGCATTCTATACATACTATTTATTTCAGAGTTAGTGGTTTATGAGTTTTCCTTCCTTTATCTTTTAGTTTTGCTTTCAAATTAAATAAATGAGAATATGTTATTAATATGGTACACAGGGCATAGTGCACTCTATTCAAATCTAATGCAAGGAGAACCAGTTTCCTGGTAATAATTTTCTTACCTAGAATACCCCAAAGGTCTTTCTGTCCTCTCCTGGGTTGCAACGCTGTCTGAATTCTGATACACATTCAATAAAAAACAGAATGTTAATCTTGTTAGATCAGACACTACCCGCACAAGCTCCCATGCTCACTCAGCATCTCTTTTTGGAGTAAAATGTTTTGCATAACATTAATTTGATCTTGCAAGCACTGGGCTATTTTCTGCAGTCAGCCATTGACTTTAATTAAGGTGATTGGCAGGTTGCATACTTAGAGAACATTTCAAAGAGTATTTGAGTTGAATTAGATCCTAACCCTACTCAGCAAGAATTTATTAGTTTAACATGATAAAATGACCATGATATTTGCCCCATTCTTATGGTAATAATTTTATTAATTATTAATTAACTTAAACAAGGTTATGATTATGATTCCACTTCCAGCTCCAGCACAAACATGTCATTGAGTTCCTAGAAGGATGTGGTGTTCTCAGAAGGGAACCTGCTTCATCCTTAGAGGACCTACTCATGCCCTCCTCTACTACTTTATGTAGTCTTGGTCTCTAAGGCCCTTGCTAAATCTCTGTAACTTTCCCCATTTCTCCTAACATCCATCCATCTTCTAGAAATGTTGTTAAGAACAGGATGTAAATTTCAGCCAGTTTTTAATGACTTTACCAAACAGGGATTTTTTTTCCCAGTATAAAGAATATATTTGTTCCCTGAACATGTAAGCAATATTCACTTAATTTTCTGTCATTTCATATTGGATCCATTTTCCTGTATATTAAGGCCCAGGCACACATACACAAAAAGATTGTCAGCCAAGGCTTGAATTAATATTTATGCATATGTGTTGCTTTACTTACCGCCCCCCCAACTTGAAATTTATTCCTTCTGATTACCTATTTCCATAAACCTTACTTTTTTTTTCTTATGGAAAATCTGCCCTTCTCATTCTCTCTTAAGCCCATTTGTTTCTCTGGGGAGCTACGAAATAACTTGTATGTACACCTCAAAACCACAGTGGAAGGAACCCTGGTTCTTCCCTGTCATCCACAATCAATGTCTTTTTTAGTGCGCAGCCATGTATTCTCTTCCACTGTTTTCAAGAGGAAAATGTTCTTAGAATCTTAAAAAGTACATATAGACATGGAAGGGCCTTCCTTAGGTCCTACACTGAACGTATTTCATCCTAACTGATTAGAGTATGGACAACCTGTCTTCCTGTTCATTCTATGGCAAGCATGTTAGTCTCCCCTGAGCTAGGAAGCATTGGGCTGTATGCCTCATGATTGTGGTGGGAAAAAGCGGCTTCTGCAGTCCTTGATTATAAGAGGGAGGTGCTGGGAATGGCCAGTTTCTGTAGAAATATAGCTAAAGCATGTGTAACAGCAACGCCCGAGGAAAAAGAGGAAAGCAGTACTCAGAGACCTATTCTTCTTGGGTGGCTAGTGTGGACCTGGACAGTGGGGGCTGGTCTAAGTGGAGCAGCAGATACTCAAATCATGTGTTTTATGCTTTATGCATACACTGCCTACAGGGAATAGCTGAGCCTTCTGTTGCATTTTTGCTAATGCTTTACCATCTCAGTGTCATTGAGACTCGAATTTCATCTTTTTGGTGTCTGTTTGCTGACAGCTCCCAAGTCCACCTTGTTCTTCCCTTTTAGAATTCAGTTTCTGGGCATGCAACTCAGCAGCTGAGTACTGCCTCCTCTGGAACTTCTGGCTCCCTCTGGCTAGCTCCTGTCCATGCATGGGACCTTTCACTTCTTTAGCAAAGAAAACCCAAGGCACAATCTCAAGCTGTTTCAAATTTAGTTGTAAGGTTGCTCTGTTCTTCCTAGAAAAGCCTAAATGATCGAAGTAATGAACCTTGAAACACACTCTTGGTGTGTGGTGTACTTAGTCTTCATATGATCTGAATATAGGGTCCTGCCTATCAATATGTTTTGCAAAGAAAGCATTAATTACTACTATTTATGTTATACATTTATCCATGTTTCCATGTACATTTATCCAGTTTTAAATAATTGACCTTATTATATTTAATAGAAAGAATGGGAGATTTTACTTTGCAATGACTTGTTCATTCTTCCATGGCTTGAACAATGGCAATGCCTATCTGGTGACTGAGTGCTGGGTTCCAAAATAGGCCTATTTTAATATTCTCACACAAAGTACTTAAGTTAATATAGATGTTCCAAATGTTATATGTAAAACCCAGTAAATATTGGTTGATGGCAAGACAGAACAGTAGCATACTGCTTGCTAATGGCAAATTTGGAATGCTATCTTGTATTGTTAAAAGTTTACAGATTATCTTCTAATCTCTCCCCACTCTCCAGTGGAAGGCCACATATACAAGAATATTTAGGAGGCAAAAATTGTTCTTGAAAGATTTAAAAACTGGACACCAATTGGGTTGGTAGTGAGGAGGTGATCTGGAAAGAGACAGGAAAGAGGTTGAATATAGTCCAAACACGTATAAAACTCTCAAAGAACAAATACAATTTTTTAAAGAAGTTCACAGATAGCCTAATGGGCCCAGTGTTTCCCCAAGATATCTTGTCAGTCAGTGAAACTCTGCATGCCTGGGTGATAATGCACTTGACACACATAATCATTTTTATGGTATTATTCTCAACAAATAAAATGGGTCATATTTTCTCTAATCTCAGTGTAGGGTCACAAAAGTTGTCATGAGGAAGCAGGTCATACAGGCTTGCCTGAATCCATACACTTGTCCCTCCTAAAGTTAATGTTACATAAAATACATTCACAAACAATCAGAGCAGCACTTTGGAGAAGATAGTGAATATTTCATTTATGTTCATAAATTTTGATTTCCATATGCTACATCCTAACTGGTCTAAGTAAAAAACATTCCTTCCCTTATATTTTATTTTAATTTATAAAATTGCAGAGTTGTTTGAGCCCAAGAGTTCTTATTCTGGCATTTAGCTACTACTGAATATACATTTAAATATTTTATGTATATACATTTTATAATGCTCATACCTACTATGTGGCTAATAGTTAGATTATATTATAGCTCTAAAATCCTTACAACTCTATCCAACTTGAAGAGTTCTAAGGCGAAAGAGAGCCAAAAGGATCATGAAATTACAAAGGAAAAAACTAGAATTAGGTAAAATTGCATTTCCACAGATGATTATTAATCAAAAATATATAACAAGGTCTGAATTGTACTTTTATATTGAAATAAAAAATGACATTATTAATCCAGTCTCTTCATTGTCAAAATTGAGATTTGTCATTGGTGCATATAGTGTGTTAACTGCTGTTGGTGCCTATGACCCTTCACCTGTCAGCAATGGAAACCCATCCACTCCTGTTCAACTTCCCTTGAATAATTTCAGCTGTACTTGGGAGATCTGCCCTGCTCTCTTCTATTCCAGAGCAGAAAAAAACAAATCCACTTTTCTATTTGCTCATGTGAATCTGCAGATGTATTTCATTTGCAAAAAGAAAAGCTAAGGATTCCCCCTGTTTCATTACTAGATGGCCCTTGTGTACACTTGACTTTTAAAGCTCAGATTTCTAGCTACCCTATATGTCATTTTCTGTAGTATATTATATAAACAACTGAAAATGACAGAGCTTTTGATGATACGGAATTTCAGAGGAAATAATGAACTCAATGTGGTTTTGATTCCTCATTTTTAAACAAAATAACATCCTGCAGATAATAACAAGATAAGTGGATTCTGATCACAGAAGGTGACCACCACTGTGGGTAGAGCAGGAAGGAAGCTAAATAAATGAATCTTCTTGACTCCTTTGTAAAGTATTCTTGTTAGGAATTTCTCTATAGTTATAATTTTAAGGAAAGTATCACACATCACCCATGCTGATATTTGATGGAGGAAGGTCATTGGCTAATAAAGGCACTGCCCTGGCCCATTTTATTGGTTAGAGGATAGGTGGGAGGAGTAAACAGAACAAAATGCTGGGAGGAAGAGGAAGTGAGCTCGGAGACTCGACCGCTTTCCTCGCGGGGGAGCAGACGCCTGAGAGAGACGCCATGCCCTGCTCCCGGGATGAAGCTCGGACCCAGGATGGACTAGGCTAGAATCTCCCCGGTAAGCGCACCTTGGGGTGCTACACACAGATGATTAGGAATGGGCTAAATTAATATGTGAGAATTAGCCTAGAAGAGAATGGGCCAAGCAGTGATTAAAAGAATACAGTTTGTGTGTTGTTATTTCGGAGCATAAGCTAGCCATGTGGGCGGCCGGGTGTGGGGGACGCAGCCCTGCCGCCCCATATTACTACAGTTGGCGCCCAGACATGTGGACAGCCGAAACCCACTTAAAAAACCTGAGAAGGCTTAAAAATAAGGGAGAGAGAGTTTAACACAGATTTTTGCTGTTTGTTGGTGTCGTGCTGTAGAGAGATTTCCTGATTCAGCAACAGTAGCAGAAAAACCACTTTGTCATTTTAAATCGCAACTTCCTGGGGCTGTGCCGCCATTGCGATCTCTGTCTGGCTCCTGCGGGAGACAGAGCTTTTGAATAGAGCATTTGGAGTAAAGTGCTACGATTTGTTTGATGGCAACTTGACTCGCTGTGTTCTCGGGTCTGCTCTGCTTGCTAGAGGCAAGCGGGCCCGTCATCTAAGAGAGGCTTCCTGACTCAGCTTTAGCTGCAAAAGCCTGCAGCTCATTAAGAGGTCCTGCCACGAAACACTTAAACGGTTAAAGCTGAACGCATGCTTTTCGGTTTTCAGCCATAGCAGGAAAAAAGCTGCGCCATTTAAAAATGCCGGCTTTCTGGGCTGTCCTGCCAGGACAAACTCTGACTCTTTTACGCAGGCGGTCCCTGCGGTTTGCAAACACAGGCTGCTGAAGCTCGCTTGCTGGCTACAGCCAGTACCTCAGCCATGAGGCTGGAAAGCTAAGGAATGGACTGGATCTAGCTGGCAAAGCCACGCCTTTAATCCTACCCATATTGCTCAGTAATTTAAAGGCTAGTGTGGTCAGAAAAAGAGAGATATACAGTAAAGAGAGATTCAAAGACAAAGAAAATTTCTGAATGGTTTAAAGTGTGTTAAAAATATATGCAGACTAAAAGTTGAAGTTCTTAAAGTAAAAAACAAAAAAGAAAGAGAGTTGTTGTGTGTGATAGCACACGCCTTTAATCCCAGTGCCTAGAAGGCAGAGACTAACAGATCTCTGTGAGTTCAAGGTGTAGTAGCAAACACCTTTAATCCTGAATGCCTGGGAGGCAGAGACAGGCGGATCTCTGAGAGTTCAAAGACAGCCTGGTCTACAGAGTTACTTCAGGTCAAAGATACAGAGAACCTGTCTCAAAAAGCAAAGAGTTAAAAGTAAAAATAAACAAAATAGAGGTTAAAACAAAGCTGCACAAAGATGGAAAATACACAGAGAATCTTGATACTGTATGCTATTATGCTCTCTTTAAATAATTTAAACGCTGAGGAAGGAGCAACAGATGCTAAAAGATATTTATTTATAAATGCTGCTGAACTAATCCAACATAGATATTTTGAAAATGCCTTGAATTTGAAATTTGGATCTAAGGACATGATACTTTGGAAAGGAGTTTCTTATTTTGTTTTCACAGAGGATGAGACGCTGTTCATTTCTTCTATTCCGATTTGGTATGATGGACCACGCCCTCCTGAAGGGTTCCAGTGAACATCTTCAAAAAATTGCTTCGCTCAACTGCCAACTGAGATGAAACTAGCACACAGGTTATACCGTGAAAGACCTAATTAACGACGCCCCCATTCAGCAGGAAGCAGTTTGGAGAGAAATAACTGCGCCCATGTTCCCAAATATGGTTTATTAACGTTCTTTCACATTTAAAGGGGGATATGATATAGATATGAATAATTTACATTAGTATAGATTTTGCTTTATTGATAGAAATTTAAGGTCAATTTTGTTATATGTATAAGTGTTTCTGATTTTGATTAAGGTATTGTGATTGTGTAGTTCATTAAAATATGTACTGTATAATTGAGAAATATAGGTTGTTAATGGATAATCATCAATAATAGTAAAGCTTGTAGTCATGTTAGTTAGATTTTCTAGATATATAGAGATATATTTTAGATAGACATTCTTCGTGTCTTTCAAAGATTACAGAATAGGACATTTAATGTTTTAATAACTGAGGACTTTTCATGACAATGAGACACTCTGCTCCTGGCAGCACCAATCTACTTCAAGAGGAAGATGGGCATCGAAGAGGCACCTTATGGGGTTTGATAGCCATTTGGGCAAGAAACTGCTCTTGCCTGGACTATTGCATAAACTGGAAACAGAGAACCCGCAGAGAGAGGACTACTGAACTTGCCTAAGGTGAGATGATCTTTCGGGGTTCCTGATTCATGAAAGAGTCTGCGAGACATTCTGCAGGACACAACAGATAGTGACTGAACTGACTTTGAATTTTCCTGCTTTATGGAAATGTCTGCTGGATACCATGGGCCTGAAGGCTGAAGATGGATGCCCCAACGGTACAGAGGAACTTTGCGTGACTGTCCAGGCAGCGAGATGTCTCTGTCATTTCTAGAGTTTTAAAAGTTTCTTAGTTCTTGTTTACTTAGGTAATATTATATCTTTCTGGAGTCTTTGATGGAGTTAAGAATAGTTAGTTATAGTTATAGTTTTCCTTAGTTATGATAAAGATTATTGTAACTTTTACTTGATAACTGTTTTGTTATATGTAATTTTGCTATGTTAAATCCTTTTTTTTTTGTTTAAACCGAAAAAGGGGAAATGATGGAGGAAGGTCATTGGCTAATAAAGGCACTGCCCTGGCCCATTTTATTGGTTAGAGGATAGGTGGGAGGAGTAAACAGAACAAAATGCTGGGAGGAAGAGGAAGTGAGCTCGGAGACTCGACCGCTTTCCTCGCGGGGGAGCAGACGCCTGAGAGAGACGCCATGCCCTGCTCCCGGGATGAAGCTCGGACCCAGGATGGACTAGGCTAGAATCTCCCCGGTAAGCGCACCTTGGGGTGCTACACACAGATGATTAGGAATGGGCTAAATTAATATGTGAGAATTAGCCTAGAAGAGAATGGGCCAAGCAGTGATTAAAAGAATACAGTTTGTGTGTTGTTATTTCGGAGCATAAGCTAGCCATGTGGGCGGCCGGGTGTGGGGGACGCAGCCCTGCCGCCCCATATTACTACAGATATTGCCTTTGTCAGCATGGCATTGCCTTAGCTGCATGATGGCATACGTCCATAAAGTGTATTGTTTGATATTATACTGTGTTATGTTTGTAAGAAAAAGAGTTCCGTACCAGTATTATAATTACATTAAAGTAACCTAAAACATCACAGAAATGGTATATGTTATTTATCCTCTCATTTTGTCACTTTATGGCTTGTAGTTCGGCTCCCATGCCAGCATCCTACCTTCTTTCCCCTTCTCTCTTGCACGGGGTACCTCAGTGGTTATTACATAGCTGTGTTGCACTTTTTAACTGTGGCTTCTCAGTGACTCCCCTTGACACATATTCCAAAGAGGATACTGGTTTATCCCTTTGTTGTATCCATCAGCTTCTATCTTTTGATTCCTGTAGTTTGCTCTCTTGGATTCTCCTCTTCTTTCTGTATCCCCCTTATGCTGCCCTCCTTTAGAGTAACAGAATACTTTTCAGCCCTTAAGTTACCTCTAAATGTTTCCACTCTTTCAGTGAGAGCATGATCTCCAAGTGAAACACAATCATCTCTCTAAGTTTTCTGAACATCCCTGAACGTTACTGACAGGGAATGTGCTAGTTATTAAAGAAACAGGGCCAGGCCAATCAAGCAACATGCCCCAAAATACAACCTGTGAGAGGGTACTTGAAACCTAGTTGTAGGTATTTTGATCATAATATAACTATGGTCTGCTGTCTTGGAAACCAAAAGACAAACAGCTCAGACAAGAGAAGGCAGGGAAGAAAGGCAAACAAAATCAAATGAGAGTGCTAAGTGCATTGCATTAACTGAAAGGAATTAATTATGAATCCATTCATTCAGTATGCATTCTCTCCAAATGATGGTGAGCATTTTGTCATGTTGACTTATGCCACTGTTTCCTTCTCTTCTCTATAAGCATTTGCTGAGGCCCAGTTTCTCTTGATTTCTTTAAATATTGTATTAGCCTTTCAGTACATCTTCTTTAAGTTGGTGTGAAAATGTAAGTAACTGGCAAAAAGGAAACTTGCCTATGCTATTTGTAATTTGGATTTAAAGGAATATATAACAGTACCTCCCTTTTAATTCCAGTTCCTTTGAATAGACTTATTAATAAATACTCCATTGCTTACATAATAGGATTCATTACATTTCTACTTGCAATTATACAACCTTAATATTTTTCTTGTGAATAGCTAAATTTTCCCTTTCATTTTGTGGTTGCTTGAATGAGAAATGGTGCCCAGAGTCTCAGACATTTGAATACATATTTCCAAGTTAGTGGTGCTGTGTGGAGGATGTGGGGGTGTGGAGGTTTGGTGTGCGTATGAGGGATGTGAGGAATGTGGAGGGTGGTTCTTTAGATGCTATAGTTTTACTTCAGAAAGTACATCATGGGGAGTGGCTTTGAGGTTAAGTCCCTTGAACAGTTTCCAATACACTCGGTCTGCTTCATGTTTTAGGTTCAAAACTTTCTGCTCCAACTGCCTGAGCTTTCACACTAAGATGGGACTACCATCCTCCTGAGAACACTGGCCAGATAAATTCCCTTTCTGGTGTTTCCTTTAGTCATGGTGCTGTATCATAGTAACAAAAACATAACTGATACATTTTTAAAACATAATATTTTACTATCTGAGAACTTCATACAGCATCTCCCTTTGTCTTTTTTGAAAGATAAAGTAACCTTTGTTGCGTTTAAAGGCTACTGTGTTAATCATCTTATCTACTGTTTCCAAGTTTTCCCCTTTCCAGATTTCAAAATTTGTAATTATCCAACATGATACATATTTTGCTTACTTGCTCTCTTAGTACAGGTTCCTCCTGTGTGTTAAGCAGTCTCTGAGGGCAGAAGACGTGCTGTTCTTGGTCTCTTTTCTATCTGAGCATAAACCTTAGATCTTGGTGGATCTTCATGCTCCATATCACTGTGTTCCATGTGTGCACTGTAATAGCACAGAAAGGAAATAGGTGCCCTTCTGGAATGGGATGAAGAAAATTAAACTACTCATCAAAAAGAATAAATATGTTATAGACTTTGGAAGAAAGATCCTCTACACATATTTCAATAAGATCCTGTCTTCCACATCAAACTCATTCCCTTTACTGAGAGTCTGTGCTCTGGGGCCAGATTGATCATTGTGTCATTTCAAAAATATCCAGTACCTGAGGTTTTAAATGTCTATTTTCTGTTAGGAAACAAATACATTTGTGAGTGTTGCCAAATTCCAGAGAGTATAAAGGGAACAATACCTTTCTGTATACTTTTATGTTTCTTTTTGAAACAAAGTAGAATTAGCAAAGAAAATGTGGGTGGATTTAGGAATTCATTATCCAGATATACAGAAATTCAAACATTAGGAAGATCCCAAAGGTTGGCGTTGAGAAGGCAGGTGTAGTTCTTAAAGAGATCAGCACAAGCTGAAGAGAACTAGTAAAGCCATACCAATGTAAATTGTCCATAAATAATAGGTCACAAGTATTTATTACTCACTATTGTTATTATTAGTGTAAGTTCACACCCACTTGTCCCCACAATTTTGGGTGCCAGATGAAGCTGAATACATAAAAGGGGGGAAAAACATGTCAAATAATCCCAAGATAATGCCAAATATTCCAAGATTATTATTTATGGTAAGGGGAAAACTCATGGAACAGGAACAGAGTGAGGGTGTACTATCTCAAGGTTTGGAGCATGGGAACAAGAGATCGAGAGCTGGGTAGGCCGGTGGTTTTCTCTGGGTATCCAAAAAGTCATACCCCAACCTGGTCCAGCCTTCTAAAGGTCATTGGCTGTAGGATGTTCCCCATAAAGCTAAGATGACAGGAAAGCTGCCCAATAGGAAAACAAACAAACAAACAAACCAAAAACCAAAACCAAAACAAAAAAACCCTTTCATATCAGAATTCTGCAGTGACCTCTATATGAGGCACTTATGTAGGCCTGAGAGACACAGTGGAGGTCATGGAGCCTTACTGCAGTTTCAGAGAGCAATTGGAGCCAGGTGATGTGTGGCAGGATGAGAGTCTTTGGAAAGAAGCTCTAAGAGGCCATTGTGTCTAACTTGGAAGCTGAAGCTTAAGTTGCAGTGGAGATCCCAGAATACCGGTGTGGGGATCAGAGGAAGCCTTGATGGAATGTGTCAAAGAATACTTGCATTTACAGTCCACACTCTGAGAACCATCATTCAACACTATCACTGAAAAATTTCTGTCTTTATAAGCTCTCATTGTGCAAGCTACCCTTGTGAACCCTCCTTATTATGCTCTTTGCTTGATTAGCCTCTTGTATATAACCTCTAATTTCTTCTCAAGAATTCGTGACTCTTTTCATTCATATAAGTATGACTTACGACATATGACATACTTACCCAGATGACATTGAGACCAACCTGTCTTATTTCTGAGTGGACTTTAAGCCTTAATCATCTCGTGGTATTGTCATGAGGGCTAGGTTATGAACCTCAATTACCTTAGTCAAGACAAAAAATAGTGCTGCAATAATTCACAAAGCAACCTTATCAACAGGTATAATTAATACAAGCAGATGGATTGCATTAGGTTCTATTTTCAGTGATTTCCTGTAGAGATTTATATAAGCCACATTGTTTTGAGTTTTATAACTGTTTATTACATAATTATACCCACTGATTGGAAATTTTGTTGGTAACAGAAGCAATCAGTTACAACAGTGAAAATGTACTAATTTGGACTGTGAGCTATTTGACCGTGAAATTCTTTCACACTGAAGAAAAGTACTCATCATAAATTTTTGAGAAAAGCAATCTTTTATTTCTGAAAGCCTCGTCCAATTATGTTATGTTTAAAGTTATGTTGCTTCAGTAAATATAATCAAGGACTTGCTTGTGTAACTTGTGTACCCTACTTCACAAATGAGGGTAAGCAATAAAGTTGCAAATACCTCTTCTACTGCATTCCCCTTTTCTATACCACTTTCATCCTTCCTAAAAATCTGAAGCAGTAGTTCTGGAGAGATGGCACAACAATGAAAACCATTTGATTCTATTGCAGAAGACCTAGGTTCCTAGCACATGACATTCCCTAACCGTCTGTAAGTCTCACTCGGGCAAATTTGTATCCTCTTCTGGATTCTCTGGTGGTTAAGGAAACCCGTGGTACTTACAGACATGCATGAAAACACACACAAAATTCAAATACAGAAGTAAAGACCACGAGGGGTGCACCCACACACTAAGACAATGGGGATGTTCTATTGGGATCTCACCAAGGCCAGCTGGCCTAGGTCTGAAAAAGCATGGGATAAATCCGGACTAGCTGAACATAGCGGACAATGAGGAATACTGAGAATTCAAGAACAATTGCAGTGGGTTTTTGATCCTACTGCACGTACTGGCTTTGTGGGAGCCTAGGCAGTTTGAATGCTCACCTTACGAGACCTGGATAGAGGTGGGCAGTCCTTGGGCTTCCCACAGGTCAGGGAACCCTGATTGCTCTTCGAGCAAATGAGGGGGGGGGACTTGATCGGGGGAGGGGGAGGGAAATGGGAAGCAGTTGTGGGGACGAGGCAGAAATCCTTAATAAATAAATAAATTAAAAAAAAAGAAGTAAAACTTTTCAGGAAATATTAATGGCTGTCTTAATTTTGATTATCTAAATGCTAATGTTGTGATGTACTTGACTCCTTTTACATAAAAGATAAGTTCCTCAAAGTCAATTTTCAAGTAATTCATTTAAAAAACGTTTTAATATTCATCAGGTTTATTCTTATTAATATTATTCAAGAATAATGAGTATTATCTGAAGTTTAGTTTTTACAGCTTTATTTCCTAAAATTGAAAAATGCATCTCATATCTTGTGGCTATCAAAGAGATTTAAATTTTCTGATTAAAACCTTTTATTCACCTTCTACACAAGTTTGGTATAATTAAGAGCTAAACACTTTAGCCTTAAGACAGTGGTATTTTAAGAGTAGAAATCACCATACTGTGACTAAGTTTTTCCCAAGTATGTTAATATTCACGTTAGGAAGACTTGATTATGGGGAAGTTTTCAATTTCTTAAAACTATAAACAGTGTGGATTGTTTATAGTGAAGAGAATGTGGCAAGGGTGGTAGACGTTTTACAACACTGCAATGCTCATCTTCAGAAAATACCCTCCTTTGCTCTGAAGAAACAAGCTTCTGGCCTGGGTCTGAAAAAGCATGGGATAAAACCGGACGAGCTGAACATAGCAGACAATGAGGACTACTGAGAACTCAAGAACAATCGCAGTGGGTTTTTGATCCTACTGCACGTACTGGCTTTGGGGGAGCCTAGGCAGTTTGGATGCTCACCTTAGGAGACCTGGATAGAGGTGGGCAGTCCTTGGGCTTCCCACAGGTCAGGGAACCCTGATTGCTCTTTGAGCAGATGAGGGAGGGGGACTTGATCCGGGGAGGGGGAGGGAAATGGGAAGCGGTGCGGGGAGGAGGCAGAAATCCTTAATAAATAAATAAATTAAAAAAAATAAAAAATAAATAAAAAAAAAAGGAAAACACCCTCCTTTGCTCTGAAGAAACAAGCTTCTTGCTACCACACAGCAAGGAGCTAAGGATATTATTTAGCAAACATGCAGCTAGAAATGGAGGCCCTCAGTCTGACAGCCTGCAATTCATTAAAATACAAGTACATACACACCTAATACAAATTGGGGACTTACTTCTGTGATGTTTTCCTAATTTCCTAATAAGCAGAGATTGCACTGATGTTGTTGCGGTCATTTTAATGACTAATGAACTTAATGGGATGAATTATGGAAGAAAGCATTTTGAGATCTTAATGAAACTTCAGTAGTCTGAAGATTTTATATATCATTTAATCAATGATGCAAAAGATTGAATATTTTGATATTTTTAATAATGTAAGTATATTTGATGAAGAACACCATGAACTATTTGGTTATTTCTGGCCTGATGCATTATGTTGCTATGAGGACTTTAAAAAGTAGATTCCACTTAAGGAATTTTGGAAAATGGAAAGACACCATAACAAATTTCATTCGTAAGCATCACTGGTAGCCCCTGAGATGGAGGACAGAAAATAGACCTTCAGCTTTGTGTTGAATATGTCTTTTATAAACATTGCTATATGTATAGATACTATTCAAATATATGCAGGAAATACGCTAGAGAAATGGCTCAGAAGTTAAGAGCACTTGCTGCTCTTGTGGAAGACACAGATTCAATTGCTTATATCTACATGGTGGCTCACAGCCTTCTGTCATTCCAGTTCTAGGGGATCCAGTGCCCTCTTCTGAGCTCTATGGGCACTAGCCATGCATGCGGTACACATGTGTACATTAAGGTTAAACGCTTATGCAAATAATATAAAAATAAATCTATAAATTAAAAAGTAATAATTATAATTTTAAAAATCATATTTTCGCAAAAGACATGAATTCAGTTGCTAGGGCCTTCATGATGGTCTCCAACCATCTATAATCCTAATCCCAGGGCATCCAATTCGTTCTTTGGGCCTCCAAAGGCAATACATGTACGTGGTGAACATATACTTAAAGACAAAGTATCTATACACATAAAATAAAAATCAACAGATATTTTTAAAAATAAGATACATGTGAGAAAACAGTGCCAATATTAGTCTGAAATATAGTCATATTTACACGTTCATTTTGCCTTTGCTTTTACTAAGGCATCGAGTGAAATAGAACCAACAATGCAATTGTTGATAATAGAGTTAGTTTTCAAATATTTTGCCAACTTTTTGAGAAATAATTCAACATTAGGATGATAATTGTTCAAACAAGAGGTTTAAACAACAGTGTATATCGTCACCCTCAGTGCAGCAGGAATCATACCAGCCTCATAAAATAGTATGTCATTTCTTTAAAAATTCTTTCTTTAAAGATATTTTATTTTAAAACCCTTCTAGGCTGGATTGTATCTTCAGACACACTTATTGTTCTGATCATTTTTTCTTGATTTCTTACATAATTTAACTAAGCTGTTTAAGATATTTGCTTCAACCCAATGAGCAGCCTGACACTGGTTAATTGTATTATAACTAATCTTTTTGACTCACCTCCCCTTTGGAATACTACATTTCAAATAAAATGTTGCTAGGGAATCGAATCACTAAATTGGTTTTTATTACCGACATTGAATCATGATTCCATATTTAGCAAATGGCCTGTTGCTGTGCTCAATCTGATGTATGACCCAATATATCTTTCTACCGTCTACGGCAATAGACCAGATGCATAATGCATTATGGTGGGATACTGGGGAAAATGCACATGAATGTGCTTCCATAAATCATGAGTCTAAAGACTTTATCTCTCACTCTTGGTGCCATGTTATCAATCTCAACTGAACCGCAGAGCAATTATGGTGTCGTTTCTCTGGGTAAAGGTAATTGATACCACTTTCAGTAGATCTGTGGTAGGGAAGAAGATAGTTAGTGTTCAGGCATTGAATTCATGTCTCTGGAGAGCAGAGGACAGGAATATTTCTGCCAAGATTAGTGGATTTTCTGCTAAAAGTAAAGAAATCGATGCAGAAAATTTGGGGTTCTGAACTATATTCTGCATGTTTTGTTGATGAATAATCTTCTAATTTTCCCTCACCCACCCATATTGTGTATCACTATAATATATATGAATACATACATATAATGTTCATAAAACAATTTACATTTCAAATTCTTCATGCTCATGCTTGCATATCACTTTCTCTTACTTTGACAGAAATGATTCAACTGAACTGAAACTGAATTGCAGCTGCTCATAAATTGACCTCACTTTCCTTAGCCACTTAATCTGAAAATAATTTATATTTTAAAAAATTCTGTTTTTATAGGGTGACCTTTGTATCTATGCTATCATTCATATTCATTTAAAATGTACTCATTCCTTTGTACTCAATAGTTATTGGATGTCAGGTTATTGAATGAAATATTATTTGAAATGGTATGATATTGGTCAGTACTTCTTTCTTGACTGTTCTTTCAGTGTTTTATTCATTTCCTTTTTTTCCACTAATATTAATGAGATAGGTAGCATATGTGTAAAGTACAGTGCATAGTATATATAGGCCAGTAGGTGCATTTGGCACAACCATCTATGGCATTCTAGTATAAGGAACAATGTCATAAGAACTTTCACTTTCAAAGCATTACTAGACTCTTTGGGAGAGACAGGGAGGGAGACAATATAGGCTGAAAATAGATGCTCAACACTATTGACTGTCACAGATGTTGGATGGATGGATAGATAGATAGATAGATAGATAGATAGATAGATAGATGTGTGAATGGGTGGGTGGATAGATAGATATATAGATGATAGACAGACACATTATAGAAAGAAAAACAGATGATAGATAGGTTTTACAGTCTTGGAGTTTGAACCAAAGCATTTCACATGGTAGGAAAATAATTCACTGCCAAGCTACATCCCCAGCCCTCACTGCACAGAGAACCAATTGGATGCCTTGTGTTGTGTTTCCTCTGAACCATATAGGGAGCCCTAGAAATTTAGAGGGCTATAAAGTTATGTAAAGCTCAAATTCATATGGATATTCATGTAATGGATATAGCAATGTGTTATTGCCTGAATAATATGATACATTGTGACCATTTTATCACATGAATAATATGACATAACAGGAATAATTTTCCAAAGAAAAACTCCAAATTTCTCAATAGTGTTTAAAATGAAAAGACTAAAAATGAGGCCTACAAAAGAATAAAGTATTCATGTTCCCTTTTAAAAAGTGTTGCAGCTTAGCATGCAGATCTCCAAAATCATGAAATGGCAGTGCTTATTGGAAGCCAGAACAGAACTGAGTACAAGGTATAGGGAAAAGAGCATGGAACAGATAGAAACCCTCTTCATGTGTGTAACAGTTGTGTAGTTTAGTCTGTTTGTGCGGCTCCAAGCAGTGGAATCGGGAACTCTCCCTAGCACTTGAGCTGGGTTTTGGAAACCTATTCCCCATGTTGGGTTGTCTCCCCAAGCCTTGATGCAGGGGGGAGGTGGTCCTGCCTCAACTTGGTGTGCCATGCTTTTTTGATTCCCATGGGAGGCCTGCTTCTTTCTGAACAGAGACAGAGGAGGAAAGGATTGGGGGCGATTAGATGGGAGGAAGGAATTGGAAGAGAGGAGGAAGGGAAAACTGTCGTTAGAATGTAAAATAAATGAAAATTTTTAATTAAGAAAAGAGCAGAGAGCTAGTGGCAGCATCAGTACAGGAGTCATAATCTCCAAGAAAGGCCATGGCCCAGAATTCATTGCAGTAAATCGTGATAGTCATTAATACTATTGATTTCCTAGTATCTGCAAAAGCTCTTGTGTGCCTTAGGTTTCTTCTTACTTAAACAATATATGTAGTGGGCACCCTTCCCATTCATAGGTCCAGAAATGGGTGATGTAGGATTGTCGATAGTCTTAGTCTTTAAGATGGAGAATTCATGATTCCTCACCTAGTATATAGTACACTGTGAACCCTAGTAACTACTGCCTTTTTCTCTTCTTTGTCTTCTCTTACTTTGTCTTACATTGTTGTAAGCTTTCTCAATACCACTTAGCAAAGACATTTTTGTCTCTTATATTGTTTCTCATTATATAGTGATCCTGTTAGTGTAGGGGCTTCTGCACATTACCAGAGTCTACAGGAGTTGCTGTTTCCATAACAATATCCTATTCAGACAAGACTAGCTTCTTCCATTGAGTTCTTATAATGAATGTTTGACAAAAAGGCTTTCTCACCACACATCTGAACTGGAATTTTGTGGTAAAGTAAATGTGCAGACTCTGAATCTCTGTGTATGAAGTACATGATATGAACGGGAGAGCTAGAAGCTCAATCTGATCATGCCTTGGTTACTGCAGGGCTCAAAAGCTAATTCGTGTTCACAATAATTATTAAACAATGACTTGACAAATAGCTCCATCAAAAATTCCAGATAAAATGCTGTGGATATTTTATTTATATTCATGTGAAAATGCCATTGAGATGTTACAGGGTAATATGAATGTTTAGTTTACTTTGAGATTTATGCAATTTCTAAAAAAATATTGATTCTTTTAATCCGTGAACCCGAGATGCCATTTATTTGCACCAACAGTTTTTCTTCACATGTGTCTCACTATTTCAGGGTTCTGATCTTTCACTGTGTGTTATTCTGTTCTGAAGTATTTCATCCTCTTCTGATATATTGCAAATAGGATGTTTTTTTTTTCAGTTTTCTTTTCAAACACTTTGCCACTGGTGTTAAGAAATGTCACTGGTTTGGGTACTGAGTTTCAGTCTTTCAACTTTATTAAGTTTATCTATTAGTTATAATAGTTCTATTTTCGTGGTCTTTTGCAAGAATAATCCCTCACTCTATCATGGGTAAGTAACTGATCCTAATGAAAAATTTTTAATTGATTGCTCCTGGAGACAGAAGAAGGCATAAGAGTTAGATCCATAATGCTTGGCCAAAGTCTATATTTTTGAATAGAAAACTATTTTAAGTCAGTGGTGGAACAAATTTAATTCATATTACCAAAAAATGAATATTTTCATACATGAATTGTATTGTTGTTGCTAAAGGCATGAAAATAATTTTATGCTTCCCAATAGTATATTTAGATTGACATTTTGAATAATTCATATTTTATATTCTTGCCAATATTTGGCTTAATAATTTTACTTATTGAAACTTAAATATTCTTTTAAACATAACATTTAATGATCTCAGCACTGATGTTTATTAATGATATTATTTTTGTTATTGTTTTGAAGAGATTTCTTGGATGGAGAGATCAGACGTTATAAACTTCCATTTGCATTTATTGGTAATTTTGATTTTTGAAACAGGGTTCCTCTTGGTAGTCCCGACTGTCTTGGCATTCTCTATGTAGAAGAGATTAACTTCAGATTCGCAGAGATCTGCCTCCTTTTGTCTCAGAGGTGTTGCAACCAAATGTGCGCTCCACCACACCTGGTTGCCACTTGTATTTTAAAGACAGGAAGCCATCAGTTTCTAAATATAGACTTGATATCATTGTATCACAGGAATTTTTACTTAAAGTCTTGACAAAGTTCTTCTGTTTGTCTAGAATTAGTGCCATCTGCATACTTTGTAAATCCTGTTTTAACAAAAAATCTTGTTAAGAAGAGAGTACCCACCTTCTTCGATTCCTGTCTACAATCGTATACTTACATTCTCTTTGTCTACCATGCAGTATCAAATAGCATTTATTACCTTAGTTTTGCTTCAGTGAGAATCTTCTCAAGCAGTATGTAAAAAGATTACTTTAGTCTTTGGGATCATTAACCTTGGTTGCCAACTTAATTGGATTGACAAATACTTAGGGGATCAGCTACATACTTCATCTGAGTATGCGAACGTTTCCAGAAGTAATCAACTGATGAGGGAGGCACATATTGGATGTGAGAAGGGAGGGTAAGTTCAATGCCCAGATAGAATAAAATAGAAGGACTCCAGAGGTACAGGCACAGTCCTCCTTTTCTCCTAACTGCCATGGCATGAATGACCTTGCTCTGCCATGTACCCTTGCCATAACATGCTGCTGCTTCACAGGAGGCCCAGAGAAAAAACACATCAATTAGTTATGTACTAAAAGCTATGAGTCCAAATACACCATTCCTTCTTTAATGTGTCTAGGTCAGATGTTTTCTCACAGCAATGACAACTGCCTTATTCAGTTATCATCCGAGTCTTCCTCTGGCAGCAGATGGTAACAGACATTATGCGGGGAGCATCTAAATGGGAGACTTCCCTCAAATCCCTCCCCTCAGAGCTCAGGAATCCCCACGGAAGAGGAGATGGCAAGATTCTAAGAGCCAGTGAAGATAGAGGACACCAATAGAGTAAGACGTCTGAGTTAATTAAGCATGTGAATTCATAGAAACTGAAACAACAAGTACAGGATCTACATAAGCCTGCACCAGGTTCTCTATGCATATATTATAATTGTTGGCTCTAAGGCCCATTCTTGCTTTAACTGGGAGCCTTCTTCAGGTATTCCATTGAACACTTGCTCTCAAAAGTGACCAAACTCAGCGTTCAATTACACCGAAAGACTTGTAATAACGTTCCATTGCCTTAGAGCCTGCGCTTCTCATTTACTCAAACATGTGCTAACATACCTTTTGCCTTTTTTTTTTGTTTGTTTCTTTGTCTTTTTTTTTTTGTCACCCAAGAGATACCATATCTTGTCTTTTAGGGTTCTCATTGTTGTCTAGGTTCGCTGGAATTGTGATTTGTAGGCTGGTTTTCTTTCATTTATGTTTAAAAACCACTTATGAGTGAGTGCATATGGTAATTGTCTTTCTGGGTCTGAGTTACCTCGCTCAATATGATGTTTACTAGCTCCATCCATTTTCTTGCAAATTTCAAGTTGCCATTATTTTTTTCTGCTTTGTAGTACCCCATTGTATAAATATACCACATTTCCCTTATCCATTCTTCTGTTGAGGGGCATTTAGGTTGTTTCTAGGTTCTGACTATGACAAACAATGCTGTTATGAACATAGCTAAGCACATGTCCTTGTGATATGATTGAACATTCTTTGGGTATATACTCAAAAGTGGTATTGCTGGGTCTTGAGGAAGGTTATTTCTTAATTTTCTGAGAATTGCCATACTGATATCCAAAAAGACAAGATCTCCTGAGTAAATTGGGAGCATGGGGACCATGGGAGAAGGTTGAAGGGGAGGGGAGAGGAAGCCAGGGAAGCGGGGAAAAAAATGTAGAGCTCAATAAAATCAAGCAATAAATAAAGAGAGATAACATACCTATGCCACTTCCATTTAAGTCACAATAGTAAAGATTCTAGCAGTATTTGACAAGTCTGAGTTTTTGAGAATACACTGACTCAGTTTTGTCGTCAAGCATGCTAATTTAATCCCACTTCAGTAACTGCCATTGTTGTCACTGTAATCACTTAGCTGCTTCTTATTTATATTTACCATATAAAAATAATAATAGTGATCAACATTCAACATATGCTTGCTCTTTTCTTCTTACATGTTTAATGTATTTTACTCGAAATTTCCATTAGCATACTATCTTGTTAATCACCATATTTTACCATTCATTTATTGTGTTACACATAAACACCCTTTAGATTTTCATTATGAACCCACGTTTTTCTCCCTGACTTCTCATAACCAGTTCTGTGAATTAATGAGCAGCAAAAATGAACAGACTCGTTCTCCCTTTCCTGATTATCTTCAGTCAGTGACTAGAGTCGGGATATTTTAAACATTTCATGGTCTTTGAAGGAACTACCTAGTTGCGAAGATTGCTGTAAATAGCTCTGCTCTTGAAGCAAAGGTATCTGCTTCAGAGGCCTTGTTCCAGTCATTACAGCTCCTGCCACCCAGCGACACTTTTGAAGATTCCATGCCTTGGTGAACTCTAGATAATTCTGCTCAGTAGGCAGCTGTTCTCACTCACTGTAGAAAGGAGGCACTTCCTGACACCTCAGCAGAAAGCCTGCAATAGATGCAAGCCTGGGCTCCTTACAAGCGTGGCTTATGACTGGTGTGGTATTAAGTTTGGTAATAGGAGATGTGACAAACTATGCCTCTGTAAGGCTGTGACTAGTGGAGTTCTCAGCTGAGCATTGTCTGTCGGCCTCTTTTCTGGTGGTAAAGCCGGCTGCTTCTCAGGCATGGTGCACAAGTCCAGGAAACTTCTCCTGTGCACTTCCTCTTGGGTGTAGCCACAATGATCCCATTAAGGGCTTTCCTTAAAAGCTTTTCATCACTTCCTGGAGGTCTTTATCATGTGTAAATCCAGAGGAACAGGTAACACTAAGATATGATGAAATCCTGGGCTTCCAATCTGAGGTCTACAAACAACAGAAACTGGAAGGTGGAAAACTACAGAAGATGCCCAAGTTTGATATCTCCAGGGTTCCCAGGACTGTGATTCTCAGTTTACACAACTCCTAGTAGTTCGGTGAGAAGTTCCACGGTAGAATAGGCAGCAGAGACAGGGGAAATACTAAAAAATGGAAAAGAATGAGAAGTTGAACCTATTAAATGCAAGAAGACGTGAAGAACCCGGACATCATATCTCAGGTGTTAGAAGCGGTCCAGAGATTTGCAAAGCTTCTAGAGCCAAAGAAAGCCTGACATGTCATAGCATGGATAAGACTTGCAGGCATTGTGCAATGAAATAAGCTACTAACAGAGTGACAAACAGGATTTGATTCCACCTATATGAAATATGTGTACTGATAACCATCATAGAGACAGCTGGTTCTGACGCTGCACACATGTGAGTCCCGCACTGGAGGCAGCTAAGGTTTCAGGCCGACCTGCTTCATAAAAACAGAACAATAAGAGCAAAATCAGAGAGACAAAGTATAATTACGGTCTATTTGAATTGAGTGAAACAGGAATAAAAAGGGAGAGAATCTTGTGATCTTATAGACTTTTGCAATATGAAAACAATGTATACAAACTAATGAGGGTGATGGTTCTGTGACATTTTCATTGTATTCAATACCGCTCAACCGTATGCTTAAAATTGCTAAAATGATAAATTTTGTTATGTGTATTTCTGTTAACCACACATACGCGAACAGAGGAAAAAATAAGAACTGGGGATGCTTATACCCAAAGAAGCCATAACAAGAATGGTGGCACTAAAACTACTCTTGAGAGTCCTGCCCCTAAAAATTTGGGTTCTGCAACAGTAGCAGTCAGATTCAGGGCCTCCAGCTTTGAAAGTCCAGGGCCTGCTCTGCCTGAGACCTAACTTAAGTCTCTGGCACTTAAAATCTTTGCACTTATAATCTTCTGGTCATGAGTTTACTTCTGAGTCTAGAGTTACAATCCTCTGAGATTTGTAAATTGTTAGTCTCCAGATGCTCAAGAACTCAGAGAGGCAGATCCTAAGATAGCCCTTCGTGCCTGTTCTGCTTTTCATCTGAACAGAGCAAAGACGGCCACTACGCTTTTCTGAATGACGGACACAAGAAGGATGAAGAAAGGGGGAAACTATGCACAGGCTGAGCTTGTAGAATTCAGTCTGGGTGAAGCAAATATAATGTAAAAATCTTTGGGCTTTCAATCTGGGTTTGCAATTCACCAAGTCACTAAGAACTCCACACTTCCCAGAGTGGCTGGGTGGACTTCATTAAACCAATAGAGAAAACTAAGATAGCACAGACTTACTAAACCAAGTACCGTGAATGAGGTATTGTTGGACACACAGCTACACATTTATCTACCTTGCATGCTTATCATAAGTTTCTCCCAGTTGAAACTTTGTGCCCTCTACTCAATACCGCCCATTGCCGGAGCTGCAGTCTGGAAGCCAGCTCTCCACTCGACAATCTTGATCCTTGGGTTGGGGTTTAAAGTTGAACCTAGTTTCCGTGTGGCCCTCCTCTTCTAGGCCAAACTAGTGTGTATGCTTTGTTGAAATACTTCAGTTTCAAGCTTAATTGATTTCTTGTGTCAAGCGATTATATTTTATCCACAGCAAAATATCTACTTTCCAAGAAAATTTTAGACGACAAAACCTTGCTTTTTAGAAGAACATGTTTTTTTCATTTTTATCTCATACCACTGTGTTCATATGTGATTTTTTGGGATGACAGGGCTGTTCTGAGAACATGCAATAAAGAGTGGAGTCATGTAGTGGGGGTAGTGTTCAAACTAGATGCCCGAGGAACTGCCGTCAGTGTCCACCTGCAGACGCTGATCCTGCGAAGGCTCAGTTTGATGAATTCTAAGATTATCAAGATAATTATTATGAAAGAGGACATGAAACTAATTGTTTTTCTGGTTCTAACTCTACCATAGATTTTTTTTTGGATTTGGTGGTAAATAAGTGCATAAAGATACATTTGATAATAAAAGTATAAAATCCAAAGCAAAGCTCCTCTGCTTCAGAGTGACCATTCTAACTGTAGAGAAGTTCATTGAGATGTGTAGACTTTGAATATGGTTAATTTCAGTGTGTAAAGTTTTTACTTTCAAATTTTCATAACAGAGTTAATTTATTTTCTATTTATTTAAGCATTTTCCTGTTTTTTTACTAAACATGCAAGCCATTTACAAGAATATTATACAATTATGTATATGAAAAAGTAACATTTAATCAGAACATATTGGAATAATTACGCCTGTCTTTCTTTATCAGAGACTTTTCAGTAATTACTACAACTGCCACCTTCTTACTTTTATTTAATATTTTGTGCAATAAGTATCTGAGTAGTGTATTTCCCAGTGCTTTGCATGTGGAATTGATCCATCAAATTAAAACATCTTCAGTTAGTTGCTGCAAAGTCTTTGGGAAACATTAGTAGTGTAGTCGGCATTCCCTTTATCTTTTGTTAGCACAAATAGAGATCTCCAGGCAACGTAGATCCACTGAGATCGTGACCACAGAAGGCTTTCACAAGGAATTTCATAATGTTCTAAGTATTCGTGTATCAGAATCAGGAACTGTTGCAGACTGCTAACGCTGACTGGGCTAATTTTGTGCTCTCAGAGGTATTAGACTTTCAGCCCAAGAAAAAAAGCATTGCGGGTGTCACTGGCAGGCTTCTTACCTCGTAATTAGGAACACCAGCATGACAGTGTGCTTCTGCAATGCTCACTGAGACAAAGCTAATTATTGTGCTGTTTTCTCTCCCTCCTTTCTCGCACTTCATTGATTATTCTTTTAGGTTATAAAAGAAAACCATGTTTTTTTTTTTTATAATTCAGTTGATTACAGAGCATCATAAGTTCAGCATTGCATGCACAGTTGGGAATATTTTAGATTTCTTATGATATGGAAATCCTGACCGTGGCAGTCATGCCTTGGATACCAGCTATTGTCTGACATTGGAATAAGTTAAGTATTCTCATTCAACCTCTTAAAAATAAAAATAGTAAACTTCAAATTAAGCTTTTATATTTTAGTCAGTTTAAAGGCTTTTTTTTTAATAAAGAAAAAAAATAAGTAGGAGCTTAAGCGCAAGGGAAATCCAAGTGTGCTTTCAAACATGTGTGAGAAAGGTTAGAAAAATAACTGCTTGAGAATTTACACCTAGCCTACAGTCTTGGGATGCGGACCTTCAGTTAGACACTGGAGCCATTCAGTGCATCTACTCCTTCCTGGAAATAGACTTGATGTACTGTTTTACTGGAAACTTAGGTCCCATATTCTGTGAAGTATATTGCATTATCGTTATGTTCCTTTCCTTCCCTGTGGCCCCCAAATTAAGCTATTTTGTTTCTAATTGAGCTAAAATGTCCAATATTGATCAGAGACGAAATCACCAAGGTATGTGGTAACATCATTTTAGGGGTGAGATACCAATCCCATAAGGAGAAAACATTTCTATGTACATATGTGTATATATGGCCACCTAGAAGAAAAACTGTGTTCTCAGTAGTCTTGTAGCCCCTGAGTTGACATAAGTGAAATCACAGGAAAGACTGAAAGTATGTCTCTGCTGTGATGGCTTCCAGAGGTTTTCCCAACAGCACAGTTGGAATGTTCCCTTTACTCTCTGTTTTCCCTCCCTTCCTTCCTGGAGCTCACAAGTCATCCAGTCAGACAAAAGAAGAAAGCTCAGCAGCTCGAGAGTGCAAGAACCATGTGGCTGGATTTGTGGACAGAACTATCAGACCTGCCCAGAAAAGCTGCATTCTTCCTCAGTTGATATGAAACATGCACATGTTTCCTGAAGATGGCTGCCTTCTGTCACTCATAAAGGACTCTAACCCCAACCTGTACACACTGCACTGAGAACAAAGATGAAGTCATTCATCTTGGGTATAGTCAAGTTGTGATTATTGCTAATTGAAAATATTAAACAAAAGTATGTCCATTACAGAACAAATAAAGGGAGAAGAGCATTACTCTATAAAGTTGAAGAAAAATAGTTGAATTGGAAATGTAGGACAGTAGCCTTTTATAGTATATTAATTACATTATCAACTGAGTTAATAAAAACATTACAATGGCCATTTTTCTGTGAGAAATATTTTTACACTTTCACAAAAAATGAAGGCATCATGTGAAGTTCCAGGGTTTTCTTTATTGTCCCCAAGGCAACACAAGAAGAATGCGTGTAAATTATGTTTCTCTGTAACTATTTATGCTTATTTGGTTTCAAAACGTAGGTGAAATGGAATTATGAAATGCCAAAGTCAAAGTTAATTTGTAGTTGGTGAACGGATGCCTGTATGAATGTTGTCTGGAAATGCAAGGGAAAATGGGGAAAGGAGGCTCCTGACACTGAGGTGAACTTACATCCCATTAGTGGAAGACATGTCCTGGCACAAGGATGACCAGTGCTGCATCTGGGTTAGGTCACTCACATTACTGAGGTAAAATTCTCCCTGGAGAGAAAAGTGTGCTTTGTAGCATGAGGTGTTAGAGAATGGTTTCATTCTCAAGTACATGTTTACTAGTAAGATTTGGGCAGAAAATACACTGGAATTTACACAAAACTGCACAGTGCCAAACTGGGGTTTAGAATTTCTCTTTGTGGTTTTATAAAGTATTGATTCTAAACTATGTTTACATAATGAGCATGAAACCCAGCTGAGCACTGTAAACATGGGGTAATCAGGAAACGTCTGATTCCAGCTGAACAAGTAAACATGGGATCCAAATCCAAACTGCAAGGATTTTTAGAGACTTCCTGACCCAGCATCATGGAAATTTGTGCTTCCAAAACTCACGGCTCTTACTCATTCTCAAAGGATTCTATGTTCCTCACAACAAATGCATGTTTGCTTAAGCACGATTATCTTGAGAATTAAACATGGCTTGATTCAAAAATGGTTTGTATGATGAATTCTTCTGTCTCTGGAACAAATAAGATTGTGTCAGGGGTAATACAAAGGTGGGAATCTTTTACTGATGTTTCCTTCTCATATTTTTCAGTACTGAATTTCGAACCTGAGGTTTTATGCATGCTAGGCCAGTGCCTTACCCTGAGATACCTCATCTGCCCTTCACTGGTTTACTTGTTTCTTGGTAATAATATAGCACATTGATGCTTTATATATCTTTAACTTTGACACTGAGCTCCTTATCCATTAGCTGTTTTCTTGATTTTTATTTTAACAGAACGAACGGTGCACGGATGCTCATAGTCTATCAGTTCTAGTATTTACCCATTAGTGTGGTCTTCTTTTCAAACCTTCCCATTTCAAGTGTTTGATAGAATAGGGAACAGCCTCTAACACTGAGGATAGAAGACATGACAAGGGTACTGTGCATGGGCTTTGGTAGCTCATCTGCTGCTCTCCTTTTCTCTGCGCTGCAAGAGTTAATCCCCAGCACTGTCTTGACTAAGTCTCTAGTGGTGGGATATGCACCTGTAGGTATCCTACTCTCGCCACTGCCTGCAGAGAAATGGAGGCTAACAACCACAGAAATAAATGCTGCCTGCGCTAGCCTCATTGACAGTGCTACTTAAAGCTGAAATGGTTACTTCATCCTACGTGTGTTCTGAAGAGAACCATTCCTCACCTTGTGGGAGGATCCACTTTGTTTGAGCCCAGTGAGTTATGCACACTCAGAAGGTGCAGAGGTGCTAGAGGCAGCACAGCAAGCTGTACATTCATATCCTTCTCCATGCCTTTTCTTACTTATTCTCCAAACTGTATCTAATACCGAAAAGAGCCAAAAAAAAAAACCACAACAAAGTCCAACCATGATATATATATACTAAAAAGAAATTCTTTTATGGTCCTTCTAGCTAAAGATTTGTTCTCTCCACAACTCAGCTCACAACTGCTTTTAGAACTGCATCTATCCAGTACCTTGGAGTTTTCTTGTTATTCCTTCATCTTGTTATTCTTTTGGTTACTAAATAAATTGCCATGAGCCTCAACATCCCTTGGAAATCTAATAACATAATTTTCATTGTTATTAAAATGAGCTATGGTTTGTGAGTAAAATATTTCTATGTTGCCCTAGAGCAGGAGTGTGTGATCCGTTGACTTCTCTGTGCCATGGTGGATGAATTGTCTTATGCCACATATTAAATATGCAAGTAAAAGCTGAAGAGTTTTAAAAAAAAGTCTGCACATAATATTTCTGGTTCCTATCACCACTGAGAACTAATGAGCCCTCACATACTTTATTATAAAGACAAAAGCAGGGGCTGGGACATGATTCCGCATTTAACAGCTTGTATTCTTTCAGGGGATTTTGGCTTGATTCCCAGCACCCACATGGTGACTCACAGTTACCTGTCATAACAGTTCCAGAGGATCTGACACTTTCTGACCTCTGCTGGCACCAGGCATACGTGCACATACAACCATGGAGACAGAGCGCTCAGATACACAAGTTAACAGAAGTACATCTTTGAGAAAAGGGAAAGGTAACAAAACTAGACAGGCATTCGGTATCAGTATCCACTTCCCTAGGAGAAGCTGAGATGCTCAGTGAGTTCTCATTGTGTTCTAACTTCCCTCCACGTGTGTTTTGGCATCGAAAATCAGCTGCTCACAGGCACAAGCACTGCCAAGAAGCAAGGATGTGAGTGAACGTGACTGTGAAGGGGAGGCCTTTGTCTCTGGAAAGACAAGACCTCGTAAATCAGTGAGATCTAAAGTTTCTGTACGCTGTGTGCTAGCACACAGCTCCATACATTCCATCTGGCATTCGGAACATATTTGATTGAACTGAAAATCATGTCACAGATCTACCAAAATATTATCTTCCAGGAAATCTTAAAGTCTACAATTTTCATATCCAATCAAAGAGCAAGGATGCATATTTTCACCATTCACAGGCCCATGTTTAGCTGGATTGAAATGCATGCGATTATGTTCCATAAATTGAGGTTGCCATAGTTTCTGCTTCATTGGCATTGCTGTTATGATTTGAAGCATTACATTGCTAAGTTGGGTTTCACATTGAGGATGCCTACTTACCTCATTTAAATGAGCTGTTAAATCCATGGAAAATACTAGATTTGTAAGCCAGTACTCATGTTCAAATTCTGACACAGATTTTGGATTTGATAACATAAACAGCTTGATAGCCCTTAACACATTAAACAGTCTTTTCAACATTTGGCCTTGGCTGAGCCTTCTTAGTTCTAGAAAGTAAATGAAGTTGACATAGTCAGTGACAGCCCTCTTTAAAAAATATCTCTGTGTGTGTATGCACATACATGTATGTAACAGTAGGTGTGCATACATCTCAGTGCATATATGGAGGGCAGAGGATAACCTCAGGTATTGGTCCTTGTTTTTCTTATATCTTGCTTGAGAAAGGGTCTCTCATCAACTGCCACTGAGTATGCCAGGCTAGCTGGGCCTGAGAATTCCCAGCGATTCCCTCATCTTTGGCTCCTCTCCCGTCAATGAAGTTCATTCATGAGGTCATCAAGAGTGCATACAATATTTGATGGTGTCAATTGGATTGACTGTGGTTGAAAAATATCACCCTAGTAACTGGAATACACAGAAAAATTGAAGTCATACATGCACACAAACAGTGAGAGCATGCATGCATTTAATTTTGTGGGATGGACTGACAGGACATTGTAGTCTTCAAAGGGCATTCTACAGAACCTGTGCAATCAAGTTGCAGGAAAGGAAAAGAAAGGGAAGGGGAGAGGAGAGGAGGGGAGGGGAGACAAGGATAGGGAAGAGAATGGGAGGGGAGGAAAGGGAAGGGAAGGGGAGGAACGGGAAGGAAGTAGAAATAAAAAAAAAGAACAAATGAAAGAAGTAAGGAAGTCACTGAAATCTCACATGGCCTTGAACAAAGTTGTGATTTTCTTTTGAGTGACATTTATAATCATTTCTGGGCTGCATTCAATATATGGGCCATGGGCTGGACCCCCATGCTTTAGAGTATTATAAATTCTCAAAATGTTTAATTTTAACCTAACAGTGATTTTTAAATCAATTTAGTTCTGTTAAGTTCAAATTTTTATATCTTGTTTTGTGAATGCAAAATATATTTGCATTAAAAAGAATGAGAATCCACTTATTCTGAGTCAACTGTAGCCAGGAACAAGAATTTTACTTGTTACAAACAATGTGTTCCAGTGTAAAAAAAGTTTCATAGGCTTCTGATATTACAGAACAAAAGAAAATAACAGCAAAAGGCCTTTACTAAATGCATAGATGGGGATCCCAGGTGGGCAAATTGTAACAAAGCAGCCAGAATTCTCCCAGGATGTTTTGTAAACTTTTGTTTATTTTTCAGGTTATTACATAACTCCTCCCTGCCCGTTCCTATCTCCAGACACTCCCATATACTCCTCTCCACTCTCCTTCAAATTCATGGCTCCTTTTTTATTGTTACTGCTTGCATAACTATCTATGTGCATACAGTATATATTCCTAATATAACTTGTTGAGTTTATATGCTGTTACCTGTATTTATGTTTTCAGAGCAGATGTTAGGCAGCAGAAAACCCGTGGCAGGCCTTTCCCTGGGGAGGACAACCTCTCTATTCCTACCTTTTCTCAGTTGCCTGTAGTTCTTTGTGTAGAGTTGAGCTCTTATGGGTCTTCACCCCATCCGTTTTGGTGTATCTGTTGGTTAATAAAGAAGAACCTACATTCATTAATTTATGAAGCTCAGCTTTAGGCTTTCAGTGGTATCTGAATTCTTGGCTTTTAGCTTGGTGAAAGCTAATGGTCTGCTAAGGAAACATTTGAGAGGTTTTACCTGACATTAAAAAGGATGTTATGTAGGCAACGGATGACTAAGGGGACTAAAGATAGTGCAAAGTGTTTTATCTTTCTGTTCCTGTACCATCCCGACTCTCTGTGAAGTTCTGTGCATCAGAACTACAGTCTTCACATTATTTGTTGAAACTTCAGTTTACAGTTTTCATTCTTGGGCCTGAATAAAATCAAAACAACATCAGGCCATGGAGTCAGCAGAATCTTACCCTCCACCTTGTTATGACTGCTCTGCTTCTTTCTTTAGTTACCTGGCTATTTCATCACATATAAATAGAAGGACAGGAGAGAAAATAACATTTCTCTGAATTTCATTTTGCAGTTTCCTCACAATGCATCTCATTTCAAATGGAAATATTTTTTCACTGAATTCTGTTTTTTATTCTAGAAGTACTATTAATGCATGTAGAAAAATCTGGTTACCATAGGGACGAGTCTGTTATTTTTTATCATTAGCTGTCACCTCTTTATAAATTGGTCCATTACATTTACTTTTTTTTAAATTTCAAATTCGAGTTGCCTGGTGAAATAATATATAGCTTCAGGCTAAACCTGATTAGAACTTTTAAAACTGATGACAGTTTTCTAAATGACTCTCACCCTTTCACTTCATCCAATGCATTTCAGTTTTAAACTGGAGAGGAAAACTCATGTGACCAGAAGTTGAAGCTACATTCACAAGATCAGTATCAGGCATGCAGTAGGTAAGAGCAGAGCTAAGAGCCACAGTAGTGTCTTCCTCCAGCTATTATTTATAGGAAACAAATCAGCAGCCACATTGCTGGATTGTCTCTGCTTTTCCTCCCCTCCACTCATCGCTTCGACCACCAGTGTTTGAGTCCTACTTAGTGTCTGAGTCCCATTTAGCTTTTGTATTGTTATAAGATCAGGAGAGAGGACATGCTAAGGGTTGCAACACAGCGAATGGCCAGTCTGAACTTCTTCCAAGAGAATTTGAAATGAGGCATTCAATGAGAGTGGATTTTGGTAAAATCACAGGCAACTGAAAGCCATGAAAACTTTTGCAATACCAGCCTGCTTTGTGGCAATCACTGATCATATGCCAGGAAAGAAGAAAGAGGGAGAGAATATGACAACAGACAGAAGGAAGGCGTGACTAACTCAGGCTTGTTCCTTCATAATCTGTGGTTTACTTTGAAGAGGGTTACCTTTCCCTTCTCACACTATCCATCTACAATTTCTGTCCTTATTGGAATGGATCGCTTATACTAAAACGAATTCAATACTATCATTGTGCTGATCTATTTTGCAAGATGATCTTGTAGAACCATGAACGAAGTGTCATTTCAAAAAGATATAGCTCATCTGTGCTATAGAAACACCAATTTGTTCATTGGCTTCAGTTGCACAGTTTAATTTCTTGAAAACTGCCGAAAGTTTGACACTTCCTTAGAGATTAACTACAAGCTGAGTCACATTCTCAGGGCTTATCTAATAAGGCATGGAAGTAATTTCACGAAAAGACAAGGTGGCACAAATGGGAGCATCTTTTTCAGCTCCAATTAGGTTACCTAACACTCTGGACTTGCGCATTTCAATTTCGGGAATTCTCTTTTAAACCAAATGCAATACCTAACAGGAAATTGGAGGTATTTCTTTAAATACTGAGTTAGTATAAGCATGTCATACTTTACAGTGAGAATATTCTTCTTGCCTCCAGAGTCAACGCAATATGAAAAACTCTGTGCAGTCACAGGTAGCACAAATGCTGTAGCAAAGAAAGTAGAGTTTTAGCATGCTCTGCCGACAAAAGCATTCTAGCATGCCTCTTTAGATGCAGCATCCTTATACTCCCTAGACTCCAGCATAATCTCTACACATACCACCACTAGCCATTTGCCTACACAGTGAGATCTGACCATTCCATACCACTGAAATCACACCATGCCTTCTCAGCCTCAAGCATGGAGCTGCCAAGTGGGCAGTATTTGGAAGTAAGCAATTGTAAAAGTAAGGCCAAAAGAGTTAGAGAAACTCTGGCAATTCGTTGTTTGCAAGAAGTATTCCAAGGACCAGGTACTGAAAGGATAGCAATGAACAAAATCTGCAAAGGAGAAGGAGGAATCCAGGCAGCAGTGGGTGTGAACAGAGGGATGCAGAACGGTCTGATGACAAACTTTAAGACCCCACATCCAGGCGAGTCACAACTGCTCTGTCACACAGATAGTCCATTTTCTCTTTTTCTTAAGTCACAGTTGAAGATCTGGTTGGTATCATCTTGTTTCACATGCTTTCTGGTAAGAAGTTCGTTTTTCCACGTGAAGGACCGGTTTTGCAGGTTTTCTCATTTCCTTTATCTATTGAAAATAGGAAAAATATGAGATTGAAATTGAATTAATGCAGGTTTGAAAATGTGACAGACGTTGGCTGACCTCTGTAGAGATAAGTGGAACGAAACAGACTAAAAAGTTACTCAGTCCCTTGAGTTAAAGACAATTCACTGAAAATAAGACAAAAAAAAAAAAAAAGAGTAACTCTAGATTTTAACTTCCTTGTAATCTGAAAGGGAAAATAATTTTAAATTTTACTGAAATTTAGTAAGACAAAAGCTCCTGCTTAGAGGCCCTCTCTTTTACTGCTATCATAGGTGAGCTAAGTCATCACATGGTATTGGGAATAATCGCCTGTGGTATGTGCACTAATGTGGACAGGCATACTTCACAGATCCTGTCAGATTAGGAATGAGTTTCCACCTACTGTGTGCTGCAAATTTGGAAAAAAAAAAAAAAACCTTGTTAATGCCTGTGTAATGCATTTCCCAAGCAAGTTTCCGCTCTTTCTTCTTCCAGGAAGGCACGAAAGCAGCGGTGTGCAAATTAGGAGTTGATTGAAGAGGATGAGAACAGAATTGCCGTGGTAGAGGTCAGAATCTCATTCGCACAAGGGTGTTAAAATGGAGTGGATGTATGGGAGATGACGACTGTCAACCTTCTGTCCATGTGGACAACTTCCCCTTCGCTGAGGTCTGTAAAACAATCCATAACTCTGATTATTTATTGGGGAGGGTCTATGTGTGCTTTTATACATACATACTTGTGTGCATATATACACATATATCTATGAGATTGAATACTTTTATTTTTGTCCTAAATTCATGCATGAGGACAGAGCATAGAAAGATTAAGTGGCTCATACAAAGACACACCATTCATAAGACATAAAACTGTGGCTTTAACATGGATGACTTTGTTTACAAGTCCTTGACTCTGTAAGAAAAAGGAAGCGCCGACACGAACATGATGACTATATTCATTATAAATATATTATTTCTAATTAAATCTGAGTTTCTGTCTATGACTCATCAGTCTCTCTCTCTCTCTCTCTCTCTCTCTCTCTCTCTCTCTCTCTCCTGTGTATTTGTGTGTCATTTTATTTATTTATTTTTAACTACTAAGACACATGGGAACACAATGGTTCCAGTATTACAATCTAAAATCAAAGCAGGACTCTTTCTCACTTTTAAATTTAGAATCTTCGTGTGGGCCTTAACAAGCAACCTGAACTGATGCTTTCCCAGATGCAACATGAAAGGCTAATTGATCATACTTCTCATGTTCTTTGTTTATGTATTTGAAAACCATGTAAGACTGATCATGGGTGATTTTGGTACTTTATATTATTTGGAACTAAAAACACAAAATTCTATCAAAACGCCATTTGATTCCTATATAATAAACTTGCCCATTCTTGTGTAGATTACAGGGCAATGCAGATAGTTGACTTCATACATATTCATTCTATGGTCTCAGTTGAAGATAACCAACATAAGTGTGTGTGTGTGTGTGTGTGTGAGTTTTATGTAGTTTCTATTGTAGTAGATTTCTTTTTGAGCGCATAATATATTTATAACATTTTCTCCCCCTTTTTCTCCCTCTGAACCCTCCCATATATCCTCCCTCACTCTCTTTGAAATTAATGATATAATTATTCATATATTGTTATTACATATAACAATTAATATAGATATGGATATACATATATATTTTAAAATATAACATGCTCAGTGTGTATAATGTTATCAGTATGTATGTTTTCAGACTTGAACATTTGTTATTAGATAACCAGTTGGTTTGCTCTTCCTTGGAGAAGACTGTTTCACTCCCTACGAGCATTCCTTCGTTGCCTATAGTTCTTTGTGTAGGGTTGAGGTTCTTGTGCATTTCCTCATCCTCTTTCTATGTCTATTGGTGTCTTCCTTGTTCATTTCATGTTTAGACAGTCATGTTGGTGAGACTCCATTGGTTGTAGCCTCTAACACGCCTAAGAGAGATAATGTCACAACAAACTCCCAGTTCCTCTGGCTCTTACTATTTTTCCCACCCCTTGTTCTGCAAGGTTCCCTGAGACCTAGATGTGAGAGTGTCTTTGTGGATCTATCCATTGGTACTGGGCTTCACAGCTCGGCAGTTTGATTGGTTGTGGTTTCTGTAGTGGTCTCTGTCTGTTTGAAAAAAAAGTTTCCTTGACAGGGATGAAGTGTACAGTTATCTGTGGAAATAAGAAAAATAGTTACATTGTTGTAAGGAATTATGCTGGCTTAGTAGAATAGAGACTGCAGACTGCAGCACCATGAGGTGGATGCTCACTCCTCTCCTCGGAGGTTGCACCACATGTTGGAGCTCCCTGCAAATGCCTGAGTTCATTTGGGGTGCATTGTCCTTGAGAATACGAGTGCTAAGGGTTGAATGTCCTTTCCAAATCTCATGGTGGCATTTAATTTCTCTCTTTATTGCAAGTGTTGAGATAAGGAGTGAATCTCTCAAGGGGGCAGTCATAGGCCACTGTCACGGGAGTGCGTTGATTACTAAAGGGGAAATGTGCCTTTATGTTGCTTGCCTTCCTTCTTTTCCTCCCTTTTATCTTTTATTACCTGTCCCCTCTGCTCTTGGTCTCTCTTTGGTTACTGTCTCGCCATAATCATCATATTATGATGTAGTCAGAAAGCCCTTTTCAGGGGCAGTCCATCAGTCTTGGACTTCCCAATCTCCAACAGTGAGCCGAAAAAGTTTATAACATTTATCAACTATTTCATATGTCTGGAAATTTCACAGTACAGTGTACTATAGACGATACCTACAGCCCCAAAGCCAGAAAGCAGTTTTTCCACAGCATCCTCAGCTTTTGAGACTTCCTAGTGGAAAGGAAGGATGGCTGCAGCACACTCAGAGTTCAGACATCACAGATGTCATTACAAACCAAAAATGGAATCGTTTCTGGCAAAAGTATGAGTAAGACGAGGAAACATCTTTCCCCAAAAGTCCTGATAGGCCCTTATTTGTCTCTTACCATTATAAATAGCCTTAAGTCAATTTCTGAATCAGACACTGAGGTCAGAGAAATACTCTGTGTCACCTCTTTGGCACTAATTAGTATAAAAGGGGTGAGACCAGTTCAATCAACCCTTTTCTTGGATCTAGGGGTAGGTAAACTTCCCAGAAGTACATGGAAAGCATATAGAAGTCCATGTTTATTAAACGGCAGGAGGAGAACATTCTGGGTAGGAAACGTGTGCCTTGACAATGCATACATCTTTTTAGGGCTGTGCTCTCCCACAGCCACCAGTCATTACCCCATGCACCTTCAGACATCTTGGGATTTTTCAGTCAATCACCAAGTTCCCGTCACTCTGCCTATTGTGCTAAATCTCATTCTGCCTTTTATGTTGCATTCTTTGTTATTTCATGTTCCTTGGCAAAGCATCTACTTGTGTCCTGATAGTGTCTGCATGCCAGGTTCTCACTCCTCCAACTCTGATGTGTGTTCATTGCTATCTTCTTTCCCCACCAGCGTGGCCTGTTAGACAATCTTTTAGTGTTGTGTGATATTTTGTTTGTGTTCTGACAAATAAACTTGCTTGCAGTCAGAGGGCAGAGCTAGCCACTAGTTAACCATGGAGGTCTGGAGGACTGTAGAGAGAGGGGACAGGAAGTGATAAGGTGGGGTGGAGAGAGGATCTCAGCCCTTTTAAAGGAGCTGGAGAGGAAAGAAGCCCCTGGGGGCTACTTCGTGTTCTCGACCTTTTAGGATAAGAATAGAGACTGCTTTTTGGTGAGGCATGTGGTCTCCAAATCATTTCCCAAGCTCAGACTTGAATAAAACTAAATCATCTACCACTTAACTGTCTTGGTTTGTTTGGGCAGATGCAGTGGGTAGGAGACCCTCCAGACAATGTGAGGGTGGAACAGAGTTGAGGTCTCTTCACACAGTGAATTTCAGGGACTGGTTTTGGAACGGTTACGATGTAACCTCATAGGATTCCCTCTGAATGCTATCCTTTTCATAAACCATGATAAAACATTTGCTAAAATGTTAAGAATGTTAGCATCTTATTTGTAAAGTACAAGAGACCTTATTTGTAAGGTCTTTCCTGACATTATCATGGACAATGAAGTATTCTCTCTTTTTGAATGCTTCAAAAACTGTGAAATTCGTTTACTTCTTTCTTCAAGAGTTCATCAGGAAAGCCAATCAGTTTGAGTGCCCTTTATGGAAAGAATTCTTGTGTTATAAACTCAGAAAACTAAATTAATATGAGATAATTTAGTTGGATTAGCTCTTCTTGGTGAACTTTGGCAGTTTATCTTTCAGTGAATTCTTATATACGCTGTGAAGTTCATTTTTATTAGTTGCTCTTAATACTTTGCTGTTATTTCAGCATCTGTAAGATCTTCCTCTGACCTTGCTGATGTTGGTCATTTGCGTCTTCTTCGTTTGTGTTTTCTGACCAGTCTTGGCAACACTTGTCACAGTTATTGATCTCATTGCATTCTGGTCCATTGATTTTTCTGTATTGCTTTTCTGTGTTCTGTCTTATTGATTTCCTCACGTTTCTTTGTTATTTACTCTCCAGCTTAATTTGCCTTTAATTTCCCCTTTTCATCTATACTTTTAACTGATGTCACCCATTGAAAGTCTCTCTTTTCTAATACAGAACTTTAGTTCTATTGACTTCTATGCAAGAAATCATATGTATGTGTTCACTACAGCCCACATACATTGTATTTTTATTTTCCCTTAAATAAATATATTTCCTAATTTCTACTGCAAGTTTTTGATTTGACGCTTTGGTTGTTTAAAATATATTTTTTACTTTATAGATGTTAAGAGCTTCAAATTTATTTTTAATTCAATTTTATTTTATTGCTAGGTTATTGTTCTATTATGTAGCAATTAGGTAATAAAGAAATTCATCTATTCTGTGAAAATGTTATAGATACTGTCCTAGTCTTAGTTTTATAATAAAACAGGAGACTTAAACATATAAACTGTGAGTATACATATTGTTAATTTTCAAAAAATATAGAAGATTAACACAATAGCTAAATGCAGAGAAAATTATAAGAGTTCTAGGAAATACTATGTCAGTTTTCTGACACATCTAATTAGTTGACTCACAGATAACTTGAAACCACTGTGGAATCCTCTTCTCTGTCTTGTGTGCACATTGCCTGGATGTGGCCAAATATTGTGTAAAAATCCTCAATTATAAACCCAACTAGCAAGATGATAAACAATAATCTAGGAAAATACTGATAGGCTTCCAGGATTTTAGAAATACAACAGGGTAAGATCATTTTAAATTTTCCTTCTACTAAATATCCTGAAGTAGGATCCAGATCCAGCATTTCTTTCTTGTCTTGCCAGCGGCCATCTTCCTGAGCCTTCCTAAGGCAGTAGCCATGCTGAGAAAAAACCAGATATACCAGCATGATGGATGTCTTAGCAAGTGTTCTATTGCTGTGAAGAGACTTCATGAGCACAGGAACTCTTAACAAACAAAGAAAAACAATTAATTGGCGCTTGCTTATTGTTTCAGAATTTTTAGTCCATCATTTTCATGGTAGGATGACAACACACAGGCAGACATTGTTCAGGAGAATTTGAGAGTCTGCATCTGGATTGTAAGCAGCGGGGAGAGAGAGAGAGAGAGAGAGAGAGAGAGAGAGAGAGAGAGAGAAAGAGAGAGAGACAGAGAGAGAGACAGAGAGAGAGAGAGAGACAGAGAGACAGAGAGACAGAGAGAGACAGAGAGAGAGAGACAGAGAGAGAGAGAGAGAGACAAAGAGAGAGAGACAGAGAGAGAGAGAGACAGAGACAGAGAGAGAGACACAGAGAGAGACAGAGAGAGAGAGAGACAGAGAGAGAGACAGAGAGAGAGAGACAAAGAGAGAGACAGAGAGAGAGAGACAGAGAGAGAGAGAGACACACAGAGAGAGAGACACAGAGAGAGACAGAGAGAGAGAGACAGAGAGAGAGAGAGAGAGAGAGAGAGAGAGAGAGGGCTGAAGATGGCATCTCCAGCTTTTAAGGGCTGCCTAGTGCATGTACACAGGGGGATGATGTAGTTATGTCATATGCAGATGACAAAGCTGCGTCACACGTAGATGATGCAACCATGCCACACATGGGTCATGCCAGAGAGCTTGTCTGCACATGCATGGCCCTGGAACCCAGAAGTGTCAGCCATATTGTGGCTGAAATCATAACAATTTCTATTTTACTAATCAAACTGACTTACTCTAATCAGCTCTAGGCTGATAAGGCTAGGTGCTGCTTCTTGAAAGTGCTCTCAGGTCCAGTCCTGGCCCCACATTCAACTTGAGTATTAAATAGAAAATTTATTGTTATTAAAATGTATTTGCGGTGTTATTGATTCTCTAAATGACCCTGAACACTTCAAAACACAAACACTGATATTTTCTCCCCAAAGTGTTACAGGATATGTCAGAGTATACCCCTACTTAAGCTCTCTAACTTGTCTGAATTAGAAAATTGCATGCCATGCAGAAACACATGCTGCCCTACAATTTCCATAATTCAAAAATAATAATCTATACATTTGTAAAACACTTTCATTGCTGAGTGGTAGTGGCACAGGCCTTTAATCCCAGCATTTGGGAGGCAGAGGCAGGTGGATCTCTGTGAGTGCGAGGCCAGCCTGTACTAGAAAGTGAGTTTCAGGACAACCACAGCTGTTAGGCAGAGAAATTCTGTCTCGAAAAACAAAAACAAATCAAACAAACAAACAAAAAGACTTTTATACATAACTTCTCATTTGATTCTTGAAATACACCTCAATTTTAGTAAGGAATGTGTTACAATTTACTAAAACTTTTAAAATTTGTTTCATATTTGGTTATTACATATCAGAAATATTAATTATGATTTTGTGAATATATTGACCTCAACTTATTTCTCAACTTCCCCATATTAATTTTGAGTTATTTGTCCACTACCAATAGATTACAATTGTACCTCTATTTTCCAAGCTTCAAAAGTGAGCAGAATCCAGTTTTCAACGTAATCTTCTCTAGAGATTGTCAGCAAAGCTGATGGCCCTTAAAAACTAAAATGAGCGTGAGTATAGCTTAAAGCTGAGGAAAGCTCAAAGGGAAAAAAAATCAAAACAGACACCTGATTTAAAAGAAGTTTCATACAGCTGGCTTTTATAGGAGCAAAATTATTCCTGAAATTTTTTATTTTAAGTTAAAGATCTTTAATTACCTTTCTTGAGAAATTAATGTCATCATGAGATTAAGAGTTAGTCTGAAAATGCCTTGCCAATATTTTTGGTTTGTGAATGTTTTGGTAACAATTTATAAATGCTGTGTTTTAAGATCTGAATAGCAAATGAAAACTAAACTTTGACTCCTACAGTAAATGGTGTGTGAAAGAAATTTTCAAATTAAATGATGAAAGATAAGCACAATGATAATCTTTAGTAATTAGATATTTTATCTAAAGCTTTTTCTATTCCTAATGCCATCAGATTTTAAGGTACTTAAAAAGGTAGTTTTAATAAAATAAAGATACGAGTTTTCACATATATTGTTATATGTGACCTTGAAATGATGATGAATATTATTCAAACATTTTCATGATCATTTTCTGTGCAATTGGGTTTTTTTACAAGCTATTTTAGGGAAAGATTTTAGCCCTGAACTTGGGATCTCTACCTTCAATTTTATAATAGCAGATAATGACCAAATTAGTAGGTATGTTGTTTTTAGAGATGATGTCAATTCCTGTCATTAAAATTTTCCTGCAGACTGGCTTTGCTGATTGCATTCGCTTCAGTTAAGGTTGAAATGACCTTCAGGGAGTCACAGTTCCCTCAATAAATTTCAATCCGTTTACTGTGTAGGCTTGTTTTGAATTCCAAACATAAAAAAGAATAATTTGCTAAGTATTTTCCAGAGTCCCTACTGTGAGTTACTATTACACAACACCCATATTTTTGTAAGAAAGTAAGACCTTAAGAGGGAAATTTCTCATAGCACGGTGAGACAAATGATTTTTTGTTTGTTTATTGTTTTGTATTTTTTTTGTTTGTATTCTTTTTTTTTATTGAGAAAAGAAAAAAAAATTTCCTCCTTCTCCCAGCCTCCCATTTCCCTCCCCCTCCTCCCACCCTTCTCCCCCTCCCCCCACTCCTCTCCCCCTCCCTCTCCAGTCCAAAGAGCAGTCAGATTTCCCTGCCCTGTGGTAAGTCCTAGGTCCTCCCCCCTCCGTCCATTTCTAGGAAGGTGAACATCCAAACTGGCTGGGCTCCCACAAAGCCAGCACATTACGTAGGTTCAAAACCCCGTGCCATTGTCCTTGGGTTCTCATCAGCCCTCATTGTTCGCCATGCTCAGAGAGTCCAGTTTTATCCCATGCTTTTTCAGTCACAGTTCAGCTGGCCTTGGTGAGCTCCCAATAGATCAGCTCCACTGTCTCAGTGGGTGGGTGCTCCCCTCGTGGTCCCGACTTCTTTGCTCATGTTCTCCCTCCTTCTGCTCCTCATCGGGACCTTGGGAGCTCAGTCCAGTGCTCCAGTGTGGGTCTCTGTCTCTGTCTCCATCCATCACCAGATGAAGGATCTATGATGATATGCAAGATATTCGTCAGTATTGCTATAGGATAGGGTCATTTCAGGTTCCCCATCCTCAGCTGCCCAAGGAACTAACTGGGGACCTCGGCTTGGGCATCTGGGAGCCACTCTAGGTTCAAGTCTCTTGCCAAACTTAAGGTGGCTCCCTTAACTAAGAACCGTGCTTCCGTGCTCCCCCATCCAACCTTCCTTCATCCCAATCCTCCCCCTTCCCCAAGCCCCCCGCATTCTCCCCCTATCCCCCCTCTCTCCCATCTCCCCTTACCCCCATCCCACCCCACCCCCAAGATCTCAATTTTCTCCCCGGCAATTTTGTCTACTTCCCATAGCCAAGAGGACAACTATATGCTTTTCCTTTGGTTCACCTTCTTACTTAGCTTCTTTGGGATCACCAATTGTAGACTCCGTGACCCTTGTTTATGGCTAGAAACCAATTATGAGTGAGTACATCCCATGTTCATCTTTTGGGGTCTGGGTTACCTCACTCAGGATAGTGTTTTCTATTTCCATCCATTTGCATGCAAAATTTGAGAAGTCATTGTTTTTTACCGCAGCATAGTACTCTAGCGTGTATATATTCCATACTTTCTTCATCCATTCTTCCATTGAAGGGCATCTAGGTTGTTTCCAGGTTCTGGCTATTACAAATAATACTGCTATGAACATAGTTGAACAAATGCTCTTGTCATATGATAGGGCATCTCTTGGGTATATTCCCAGGGGCTATATTGCTGGGTCCAGGGGTAAGTTGATCCCGAATTTCCTGAGAAACCGAAACACCGATTTCCAAAGTGGTTGCACAAGATTGCATTCCCACCAGCAATGGATGAGGGTTCCCCTTCCTCCACAGCCTCTCCAGCAAAGGCTATCATTGGAGATTTTTATTTTAGCTATTCTGACCGGTGTAAGGTGATATTTCAAAGTTGTTTTGATTTGCATTTCCCTGATTGCTAAGGAGGTTGAGCATGACCTTAAGTGTCTTTTGACCATTTGAACTTCCTCTGCTGAGAATTCTCTGTTCAGTTCAGTGCCCCATTTTTTAATTGGGTTAATTAGCATTTTAAAGTCTAGTTTCCTGAGTTCTCTATATATTTTGGAGATCAGACCTTTGTCTGTTGTGGGGTTGGTGAAGATCTTCTCCCAGTCAGTAGGTTGCCTTTTTGTCTTGGTGACAGTGTCCTTTGCTTTACAGAAGCTTCTCAGTTTTAGTAGGTCCCATTTATTCAATGTTGCCCTTAAAGTCTGTGCTGTTGGGGTTACACTTAGGAAGCGATTTCCTGTGCCCATCTCCTGTAGGGTACTTCCCACTTTCTCTTCTATCAGGTTCAATGTGTTCTGACTGATAGTGAGGTCTTTAATCCATTTGGACTTGAGTTTTGGTGATAGATATGGGTCTATTTTCATTCTTCTACAGGTTGACATCCAGTTAGGCCAGCACCATTTGTTGAAGATGCTTTCTTTCTTCCATTGTATACTTTTGGATCCTTTATCAAAAATGAGGTGTTCATAGGTTTGTGGGTTAAAATTCGGGTCCTCTATACGATTCCATTGGTCGACTTCTCTGTTTTTATGCCAGTACCACACTGTTTTCATCACTGTAGCTCTGTAATAGAGTTTGAAGTCAGGGATTGTAATGCCTCCAGACAATCCTTTATTGGATAAGATTGTTTTGGCTATCCTGGGTTTTTTGTTTTTCCCCAACACTGGGTCTCCTGGCGCCCAGAGATCAGGCCTCCGTGCTGATGGGCAGGTCGCAAACAAAGCGCCTACCCTGCTTGGTGCAGGCAGGCCAAAGAAACAAAGGAACTCCCGCCCGCTTGGGTGCCCTGAGGATTGGGAACCAGTGCCCAGACAGGCTGGGCTGGGTGATGTTATGTGCAGAAAGAGGGCGGTGGGGCAAAGTGGGGAGGGTTCTGGATGGAAGCTGGGTGGGCTAGGAAGAAAGAGGAGGTATGCAGGGAGTGGGGGCCCTGCAGTGAGCTCAAGAAGGATAGGGGGCCAAGGAACCTCTGAACTCCCATTCCTGGGCTGGCGCCGCGGGGCCAGAAACTCACCCCAACGCTGGGTCTCGGTTTTGCATTTTTTGTTTTTGCAGATTTTACTCTGCTTTGTTTTTGTTTGACAGTTTACTAAGGGCAATGACTTGAGTTTTCAAGACCATTACATATCCAAACTCAGTATATGTAATAAAAACAGTCAACACGATTTCAAGGATTCAAGGGCAACCTTGCTTGAAGCTTAAGGTTGGTCCATGATTCCAGGTAAGAACACCTTTTTACTGAAGATACTTTGAAATGTACTGATAATCTATCAGACCTACATCCCTCAGCACGCTGGCTCTATAATTACCTCTCTCTCTCTCTCTCTCTCTCTCTCTCATATTATTAGATTATGCAGGCAGATGGTGATTATTCTTGTAGATGCTGCCATCGGGGTGTGCCTTGTCCTAAATTATGAAAATAGTGGATTTTTTTTTAGACTATGTCTTTCTCTAAGAGTCTTCATTTACAACCAATATCTCACTCCATTTTGAAAACACAGGGATACTCTGTACTTTGGCAGACATGTAAACATTAGCTTCTGCCTGACATCACCCATATGGCACAGGCTGATAAATAATTTTATTCTTTTTTGAATTCTACAAAGTTTAATTTATTAAAATTAAATGAATAGTCTCAATTCATTTTGATGAACTTATAAGGTTGCATACTTTCTACGTTTAAGAATAAAATTCGAAAGAGAATGAGCAAACTACTAAAAATGTGTCCAACTGCATTCCCAATTTGTATGGTCTGAATATAGGTGAAATGCTCTAATAATTTTCATATTGGTGACTGGATACATGGTATTAAGATATTAGATTATTTTTATAAAGAATTTAACATTTTATTTAATTTTAATAAATTAAGCTTTGTATAATTTTAAAAAACAACACTAAAATATAGAGTTGTTTCTCTCTGACATTTGATTATGATTTAGTTTTAGGGTTTCCAGAGACCAATTTCTATTCTATTTCTTAGCACTGTGGTTTTGCCTCATTGATGACTCCATTTTTCTCTGACCTTTCCTCTCAATTTTCCATATTTCTCCCATTGCTTCTAATTTGGATTCAGCACTATAAATGGGAATAGCATTATAGGTTCCTTTTAGAAATTACCATAGGGTTTTTCATTTGTAATTGGGTGATAATTTAACTCTTAAGTAAAATAAGTCAATTGTTTTAATTTTTCTAATGAGCATGAGAACACTGATAGTACGAGACAGATACATCTGAGTTAAAATATCATGCTCTCTATTTTCAATAATCCTTAGAAATTTCGGTAATCTCTGAGAGTTTCCATTTCTTAATCTTTAAATGGAGAAAACAACTTTGCTGAGCATCTCTTATTCACGCTGAATCATCTTATTATTTATATGAAGATACACATTTTCCAATTATTTTGATAATCTTGAAGAAGTTAATTATACAGTACTCTAATTGTAGTACTTGATGTCCTGTATTACTTGCCAAAGTTTAATGCAGATAGAAAGAGTATAGAAGTTTAATGCAGATAGAATGAGTATAGGTGCAAATCTAGGCCCAGTTCAACAATGAAAGTATTCACTATTTTTCTTTAAAACATACTGACTCGTGAATACTAAATTTACGAAAGCACATATAGAATAATAGAATATACAGTATTAAATAAAAATTAATCAGTAAAATTAATAGCTAATAAAACTGTGTCCTATGTTCAGAAATTTCTCCCATTTAAGGCCATCCCTTTCTCATTAGTATATCCAGTACCATCTGTATTAGGAATAACATTGTGGAAATTTTTATGAAAATAACCCACAATAGAAAAATATTTTTTCTCTCATATGGACAGATCATGTGCAAACATTACCTTTCTATAAACAAATGAAAGAGGCCTAAAGAGAATTCCCTATGAGGCTGTGTGGCTGGAAAATGAGAAGTGGTCACTGTGTTTTGCTCATTAGTCTCCAGGCTCTACATACTAGCAAAGCACCAGAGAGAAGAGAGGAAACCCGCTGCTCTGGAAACTCCTTTCACTGTTGAATCCCTTGAGTGTTTCACCCGAGAAGCCACAAGGATAGATGTCACATGGGGCTAGGGTCTTATAGGGGCCCAAATTAACGTGGGTCACCGATGCACGGTGTGAGACTGATTCACGTGTGTGTGTGGGGAGGGGGGCAGGGACTAAATTGTGTGTTTTGTTTTACAAAGAACTACCAATGCTGAGATTAGCTGCACGGGGATGAATTTACAGGCTGTATGACAGGCAATATTAAATCCATAGATCATAAACAAATTGCAGGAATTTCAGCTAAAGAGAAATCTAATTCTACATGGGAAGTCATCCAAATAGCTCCCCTTCCATTTGTTTTCTAGAAAAGCACATATGAGACGAAGTATAAGGGAGAGATTTTGTGATGGTGGAGTCAATCAAGATGAAAAATAATTGGAAAATCTTCATGCCGGAAGATGCAGCATTCAATGAAAATGCTATCTACTCTTGCCAGGTACTTCCTCACCCCCTTGCCAGAATTTATTGTATGCTTTTTCAGGGGAGGATGCTTGGATACAGACGGGAGGCTACTTCAGTTTCCCAGGGTTTCACAGAACAGCCTTTGCTTGATAGGGGGCTGTAGATGTCTTAGTCACCTAGGTCTATGAGACTTGCAGTGAAGTAGATTTAAAAAAAGACATACCTGACCAGTTTCTGGGTTATAGTTGTAAACAGACTCTGCTTTTTTTTTCTGGGGCACATAGACCCAAATAATTACACAGAAACTATATTAATTATAACACTGTTTGGCTGATGGCTCATGATTATTTTTAGCTACCTCTTACATCTTAAATTTCTATTATTTTATATTTTACTGTGAGGCTCGTGGTTTGTTACCTCTCGCTTCCTGGGTGACTACATGGTGTCTGCCTGACTCTGCCTTCTTTCCTCCTTTATCTTGGCTTGGGTTTCCTGCCTTGTATATTCTGCCCTGCCATAGGCCAAAGCATCTTCTTTATTAACCAATGTTAATAAAACATAGTCACAGGATTCAGAGGGGGAACCCCACATAGTATAGTGCTCTGTGCCTGTGTTTTGTATTGTTTGGCATTTCTGGTAGGCACTTTTATAGATGCGAGTTGCTCCCTCAACCTGGGATTAAGAAGTGTTGGGAAGTCAATTTGTGCATCCCGAAGTTTGGTGTGTATTCAGTCTGTGAAAGATAAACTTCCTTGAGCTAAGAAAGAAAGCAGGTATGAGGAGAAACTTCTCAGAGCTAGGTACTGAAAATGGGATTAATCTGTTCCCGTAGGCTGGAAACCAGAACATTCACATACATTCTGCCCTACACGAGACCACCATGTTCCCATTTACAGACCTCCAAGCCATCAGAGATTAAGCCACAGAAGTATGTCAGGAAGGAGAGCATTAATGATTGTAGGATTGATTTGAAGAATTTGAAAGAGTTGTGCAGGTGAGTAGCTTTTACCACAGGACAGATTCAAGGTAGACTTTCAGCAAAAAAGTTGAACATCATGGAACTCAACATGTCATTGTTAGAACAATCACCGCCCACCTAACCCACTTAATATTTACATATTCATATGATCCTCCTCTGTAAACCATAAATTTCTTGCTACATTAACTTACCTAGGTGTTTTCCACAACTGAGTCTGTATTGGAAACTATCATAAACACACTAATTTAACTCTAAATTCTAACTGGGTCTCAGATCAATATTTGTTATGGGAAACTGGTCGTTCTGTACTGTAGTACAGGGAAGTAATGAGATTGACCATAAGGCAAGGTCCTGACTTGTTTAAAATTCATCCAAAGCTCCACTTTTCTCAATCTGGAACCTTCATTGGCAGAAACATGCTCCTAGTGCCCTTCAAACACTTACGATAACAGAGAAGATTTAGCGAAATATTTCCCTCCAGCCCAGACTCATATCAAAAGGCCATTCAAAGAAGTTCTTAATCCTTTGATAAACCAGTGGGTAACTGAGACAGAAAATTAAAGGTCCCAGCATGCGATGATATGAAAAGTGTTGGAAAGTAGGATAATAATTTTTGTCAGCAGTATTAGAAAAACATTAATTAAAATATATGGATCATTGCTTCCTAGAACTTTAGGCTCTGAAGCACATACTGAATATGTGTGATTCTAGATTTGGAACTAATAGCATAAATAATGACAAGAAAAACATAAAAGAATCTCATTTGTAAATGAATAATTATAGACGCCATTAGACTGCTGTTGATAATGTCTACATAATGTCCACTAAGAAAGAGTGCCTGCTTGTTACCACAAGTTGCAATGTTAGTTTATAACTACATATGAAGTAGACTATGTAAAATGTTCATTTTTTTCTTATTTGAAAATAATTGTTATGGTCACATGTTTTGGAATATTTATGTTACAAAAAGCAGATATTTATATTGGCTTATTCAAGAAAGAACAATGGTAGTATTAAGAATGAAAACTATTCCCTCTCTTAGGATTGGAGGGGGGAGAGTGTGAGGAGGGAGTGGGAACAGGGGAGGGGGTAGGAATTTGGATTGGTATGTTTTAAAGTAATAAAATAATAATAATATACAAAAAGAATGAAAAATATTGCTGTAGTGGCATGTCTTATGTGTACACATTTTAATAATGCAATGTAAAATCCAAAATTTACAGATACCAGAAATTAACTTTATTGATATGTAAATGATTCTTTCTGCGTATTTTAAAACACAAACATGGAAGAGAGAGTCTAGAGACAAAGCTAAGTGAGAAAATCAAGCAGACATGCTGGTTAATATATTATAATATGTTTATGGCTAGTGCTAATAATTTTAGAGCAATTATTTTACCTTCAGTATTACTCTAGGAAACACTTCACTGAAATGTGGCTTTTTTAAAAAAAACTGGGTCCAGTCACTCTCAACACACTCTCGAACACCACTTTGTTCTAGTCATTCGATCTGAAGTCAAGGAAGTAAAAACAAATGCGTGAATACAATTTTTGTGAGTCTTCTTTAAATATTTGAAATTTAGATTTTTATCATGAAATTAAATATTGAGTAGTCAAGAAACAAAGAGAATAATCAGTAAGTTAAAAAATTCTATGAACCAGAATACACTTCTAACACAAGTCAAGAATAAAAAGATGCTTTTGCTGTCAAAGATAAGACATAAGGTTTTTTAAGATAAGACATAAAGTTTTTTCACGAGTTCCCTCTGTTGTGGGGCCCTCCATCCTCATTACATGAATAAATAATCAAATATTCAGCCATATATTTTAAAACATTCTCATTAATTCCTCAATAATTGTGTACAGTGTAGTTTCAACATTATTCTTACTTCTCTCCATTTTCTCCCAAATCCACAGCCCCATACAACACTTATCCAACATTGTCCTCATTTGCTTTTGGAACCCATCACGCCCTATTAGTGCTTGCTTATATACTTTTGATGCATATCTATGTGCTGGCGTGTGTTACACCTATTAGGTCTACAGTGTTAAAGCCTTGAGTCCTGAATCAAGATCCTCAAAAGTGTAGGGAATCTCCTTAGGCTCCCAAGTATGGCAGTGTTGGAGCCGTGTCTCTGTCCCCTCACCCACCAATTATCTCACAAGAAATCAGTATGCTATAATTAAAATTAAAAGCCAAGATTTTGTATAATGACATCCTAGTAATGCTTTAGAGGTAGCACTGAATCAATTTCAGTATTTTTAAATAATACTGATCATAATCACTATGACAAACATTCTTTTTTACTGCAGCCCTACAGCTTTATTTATCTACTTATTTATTATTTACTTTTACTCATTTTCCAAAGACACACTGCTGGAGTGATGATGCTATAGAACTAAGACTGAGCCAGTAGCAAACATTGAGCAACAGCACCGGTGGTGCAGATGCAGAGCATAAATAGAGCTTTGAACAGATTAAGGATAAACACGGCTTTGTTCTTTCAGAAATTAAAGACCTATATAAACAAGAATGTCATACCTGACTTCACATTTCCCCAAGTTTCCATAAAATAGCCTATGAAAGTTGGGCTGTTAGAAAGACAAACAAACCTGTGAGTAATAATTGTTTAATTATTTTCCTCCTCACCCAACCATTTCAAGCCAAAATGTGTGTTGCAATACCTCGCAGGCTTGCTTGTATAAGGCATTGTGAAATTCATTCAGACCCTCTTGACTAGTTGCTGTGAACCTCCTATCAGGCAATTTCTGGAGTGCAGTGAGCATAACAAAGTCTCCCTTTCGTGCTCTTCAGTCTGGCAGAGATAGAAAAACATAGAGCAAATCTTAAGAAAGCGTACTATGTCAGATGGTAATAAATACAATGAACAACAACAACAACAGAATAACGCAAGCCAAGTATTTAGAAACTGATAGGCATGGGGGATGCTACTTCTGAGGGCAGTAAGGGAAGCTCTCTGCTGATGATATTTTAGGAGAGATCTCACATAAGTGAGGAAGTGGGTGAGAGGTGTTTGGAGGTAAAATATTATAGAGGATGAAATAATATAGACAGAGGACAAATGGAAATTCAAGCTGTTAGACATGCTGGCATAGCCATAAAGAGGTTAATTCATGAAGGCCAGTAAGAAGCAATTTGAAAAGGTCATTCAAAGGTAGTGAGTGGTGGGCAAGTGAGCAAGAATGGCCAGGCCTTCTCAGTCAATACAATGCAGAAGATAGTAAGCATTCAATGCTTTTCTAGGAGAAATAAGTGATCCATCACCCTAGCTGCTGAAATGAGAACTAGCTAGAGCTGCACAAAACCAGAAAGAGATCTATTGGTCCAGTCTGAGCGAGGATGGTGACTAGTTCATGGGGGGTAGGTAGGTATGAGCTATAGGAGTGGCAGCAGCAGATGCGAGTTAGAACACTGATGAAGAGGATTTAAAGGTCGAACCAAAATATGTCCATAGTTTAGATATGAGGCTTGAAAACAGAGAAGAGAAGTAATGGGGCTGAGAATTTTTATTTTCCCCCAAACCGGGTGAAAAAAAAGTAGCATTTTAGTAGGATTTTAAAAAGGATGTGGATTTCAGGGTTAAGCTGATCATCAAATATAATTTTGATTTCAGTTTCTCAATTTTGAGGTATCTTCTAAGAATAAAAAAAATACAGTGGGGAAGTGAGAGAAAACAAACAGCATTAGTAAAAGACACTATAATGATCACAGAATATATGGGGCATAAGAAAGAAGAAAAGGAAAACAAAGCAAAGAGTTAAAAATACAATTAAAACACTTAATTATATTAAATATACTACAAGTCAATGAATTGCTTTAAGTTGAGAGTACTTCCAAAATGTTTGAATACAAATTAACTTTTATGAAAATATAAACATGTTTTATATTAAAAACCAGTATTCTAAAATTGTGGAAATTAGCCTCCATAAACTATGGAAGCTAATCATTTATACTTAAGTCCATAAAATGTCAGAAACGTGTGCCTCCTTTGGAGCTATTACTTCATTAGCTCTCATAGATTCTTATAAATTAAGCATACTTAAATGAATACATATTTTTGTTCGTAAATAGAGTGGAAAGCAAATTAAATCATCACGTCAAAATTGTTTTCCTTTTAGCCCCTCCTAGGATTTTACCTGGGAGTTTCCAGAGAGTCAGAGAGTCCTCTCTTCAAAATCCAACTGAGAGCAATTAAAGGGAAATATTTTCCCGTTAAACATGAAAGAATGTAGTGTTAGGGCCACTGTGAAACCCTGTGTTGTCTGAGGGTATTTGTAGAAAGAGCCCATCAACTTTCTTCCTGGAAAGAAACACTGTAAAATAATTGCATGGTTGATTATACCTGAGATTATTTTGTTAGTGAGCAGAGAAGTTTTAAGAGAAATATCAAGTTGCAGAATCCCTATACATCTAATTAAGTAATCAGAAGGGCTATAAACATAATCCCCTTCAATGGAGGGTCATTTGGAGATATGGTTGTACTAGATTTAATAAAATAAAATAAAATTTAAAAACATCTTTAGCCAGTACAACAAATACTATGAATTACTTGATAAAGTCATAAGCAAGCCTTGTTCCCATAGTAACAACTAAAGCTGATGCAGAAAAAAAAAGAATAATTTCTGAGATTTAGTATGCAATTGGCAGTACTTACTTAGCTGTAGATACTAATGTGAATAAATTTTGTTCGGGTGTCTAATTTTCAGAGTTGCAAATGTAAACTCATTTTCAAGATGCCATAATTTAGCTTCAGGAAAAGTCTGGGAGCAGGCACACACTAACTAGAAACAAATCTGTGCTTAAAAAGTAAGATGTACAACTCATCAACTGTGCAAAAAAGCAAGCACCCCAACTCTTTATACTCCACGGATCATTTTAGAGCTCACGTTACTTTGGTGCCGCCATGTAATATTATATCATCAGCACCTATTGAATTAGATGGACACTAACTGTGCATTAGTTGGAATATCCCAGCGGAAGTTCAATATCCCAAAGCAAGAATAGACATTTAGCTATATATCTACTGGATTCATAAATTCTTTTAAGACATACAAAATATTCTCGGAGGAAATTTCAAAATTTATATTATGAGAACCACTTCCCATTCTTATCTTTTTTAGGGTCTAATATATAAGCAGACATAGACATTTTCAATCGGAATCCAGAATTGTACGTCATCTTTACACCATTATTTTACAATTAATGAATATTAATAGACCTTGGTTAATTTCTTATAACAGATAGTTGGAAACAAGTCTAAGCAAAAACCAAGCTGAATTTAATAGTAAGTCTCCATGTCGTTTTTTGGAGTTTGGTGGTCCCCCCCCCCCAAAAAAAAAGCATAATGAGAAAGACTTGCTACATCACTGGACTCAGATGAAAATAATATTTTTTTAAGGAGAATTATTTTTACATGTAAATGTGAACATTCTTATTATGTGTTATAATCTGCAGATGACCCTATGTAGAAATGCTCAGATCATAGATGAATTTAACTAGTTAATAAACACATTACTGTAAATTTTAAGCATACCTGGACTCTGCCAGAATCAGAGAAGCTTCCTCCTTCATTAATGGAACTATCACGCAGACCAACAACTGGACAATATTCAGGGGATGAGGGACTGTGGAATACTCAGTATTAAATGTGTTCTTTTTAAACTTCTCCCCCTCAGAGTTCAGGGAGCTATGCAGAAGAGGAGGCAAAAAGATTGTAAGACGCAGGGGATGGATGACATCAGGACCAATGCAAATATGAACTCACAGAGCCTGTGGGCAACATGCGCAGGGCCTCCACAGGTGCAAGCCAGATGGGGTCCCATCACTGAGACAGGGAAGTGGACACACAAACACCCGCGCCCCTAACCAAGAACCTATCTCCAGTAGACATCTCTTTAAAAAGGAATTTTCTTTCTCCAATGGAGTTTCATTAAGTATACAATTGCACTTATGCGCAGGCCCTATGCCCGGCAGTAGGTGGCCAACACAAAATGAACTCAATGGTATTTTCGTAAACTTTTTCCCCCATATGGCTTTGTTTGGGCATTTTTGGTCTAACTGGCCTTTTGCTTGTATATTATGGTTTCTGGTTTTGTTTTGCTTTTTACTCAAAATGAGTTTTGTTTTTATATGTTTGTGTATCTATGTATATATGTGTTTCTTGTGTTTTTTTCCTTTGTTTTAATTCTGTTTTGTTTGGTGGTTTTTGCTTGTTTGTTTTTGATTTCCTACGGTTTTCTGAAAAGAGAAAGGAATTGTGTGAGTGGGAAGGTAGGGAGTCCCTAGGAAGAGTTAAGAGAGAGGTAATCGTGATCAGAATATATGAAACAGATGACATAAAAAACATTCATTTTTGATATATACATAAGGAGTTGGTTTGAAGAATGAAACCGTGCTTTTCTTTGGTAAATGATACTTTGACAGTGAAAAATTAAACGGGAGTATGGATAGAGAGCAGAAGAAAAGAAAATAAAAAAAAATATTGATCTAGTTCTAAATAACATCTTGCAGGAAAGAGAGACTTTCTGCCCCACCCCACCCCCACATGTGTATGAATGCTTCCTCCTGAATCCACTGACAGCTTTTGGAAAGTAGAGAGATCACCCCAATGCATCGCATTCTGTTATCCTTGGTGACAGGACTTCCTGGGGATTTGTTCTTTTCTGTTGCTGGTCTTATTTGATAGCCTCTGCAGTCCTCTAACATTGAAAAATCAAAAACCCAAGTAATTATTGTTCCTGATAGAGGCAAGCAAGCACTCTCCTGACAGAATAGGATCTGGAGGGAACATGAGGAGGGCAGTCAGTGCTGTGCTTGTCAAGGGACAAAAACCATACCTTGGAAGAGGCTAAAGATGGGTTAACATCATGCCAGGAGGCTGGACTGGTCCAGAGGACAATAAACAGTAAGGTATTCAGGTGTGGTGTATACTAGCATCTCTGAGAAAGCAATCAGTGCTTCAAAGCTAAAACTGTGCCATCTGTTTTACCAAATTATAGAAAAAATCCTATGCCCATTTCTCTCCTGTTTCCCTCTATCCCCATGCACTTAAACTATTTGCCTTCCCAAAGAATTATCACCTCACATATAAGCATGATACCTTTCAGGAGAATAGCAAGGCTAATATCTCTAGGTGCAGATTTATAGTTATATTGTCTATAGGAAGAATGGAAACTTACTTTAGTTTTATAGAAATTTCTATGTATTAATAACTCGCGTGTGTAAGGGAATTCTCTAAAGTCCAGCCCTGACCAGTAATAGCATTGGGGTTTGAATAAGCTCAGATTTAAAAGCCATTGTGTTCAGCCTCTTTATTAAATGATTTTCAGTGAAGTTGAGATCCTCTATTGGTAATGAAACCTATTAAATTAAATAAAACAAAATATTCAGAAAATATATTACTTTCTGTGGCTTGAATCTTTAGCTTCTACTTTTCTCTACTTGTTTGTTTGTTAGTATGTGTATGTATGCATGCATGTATTCACTTATCTGGCAGAGTATCACAAAGCCCAGGATATGATAAAATATTATGTAGCCCAGGCTGACTATGAAGTTCGGATCTTCCTTCTTCCACCTCCTGAGTCCTGGGTGTGTGTCAGGTGTGTGTCGCCACACCCAATGTTAGCTTCTATTTTGAAAAGGATGCTTTTCATTCATTTTTAAATTCACTTAATATTAAATTGATCTTCAAATATAATATTTATTATTTTATTTATCCTTATATTCTCTGTAGAAAAACAATTGTATTCAGTTTTTATTCCTAGAATTGTTTAGCATTCGATCCCAGATTAAAAAGTTTTATAATCTGTTACTCCCCAAAAGACCCTTCAGATGTCATTCCTGTGATAGGCAAAAGATTTCTGCTTTTCTGTCATGTGATTGTGCAAGGAATTCCTGGTTTTCGAATTGGTCCTGTTCCAGGTTTCTCTGTAGGTCAGCTGGAAGCTTGGAACATTCTCAGCCTTGTAAACGAGGATGCAAATAAGAGCTTGATTCCCCGGCCAGTTATTAAAGCCTTGAGAACCCACCAGAAAGCAGAATTACAGTATTGTAGTATTGGCCAAAGTTCCAAGTCACCAGAAAAGATCATTAGTGATTTAAGGAGTCAAGGAGAAAGGCAGATGCACTTATGCAATTAAGGGCATATAAAGTTACATAATGAAATAATACATAAAAGTAACCTTCAAGGATATTCAATGTAAAGTAAACGCTCAATTCTCTGCTTTCATTGTAAAATTCTACCCTGTAGGTGCTGCGGTGGCTGACTTCATGAGTACTGACACTTGCTTCCTCCACACTAGCCATGGGGCGGGTGGATCAGAGAGGAGCTCTTGTATCAGTGTTAAGAGGGTGGAGAGTGTGCAGACATGCTCCACTCAACAAGTCTCTTTGCCAAGGATCTCCACCATGGAGTGTGCATGTCACAGCAAGGCTGCAACCTAACGAGAAAGGGGTAATTCTGTTTATCTCTTTTCTGAATGTTTCCTTCTGTGAAGCGCAGGCTGGACTGGAACTCCCAATAGTTTAGCTTCCTGAGTGCTAGAATTACAGGCGTGTAATTATATGGCATGATGCCCAGATGGGAGATGAAACTCACATACCTTTTATTGGCCTGTATTTGAATTAAAGAAAGAAAGGAATTAAGCCCACTTAACACCTAATACTCCATTGAACTGGTTGCTCCCTTAGTCACTGTTTCTTTTCCACGTGAGAAGAAAAAGAAGTCAGTAGTGCTCTTCTCTGTTAAAGTGAGCTCCTTGTGCTGAAATATATCTGAGCGACATAACAGGGGATGGTGAATTTCTTTTTTTTTTCTTTTAAACACTGCTTGGCCCATTAGCTCTAGCCTCTTACTGGCTAACTCTTACATCTTGATTAACTCATTTCTATTTATCTGTGTAGCACCACGAGCTGGTGGCTTACCGGAAGATTCTAGCATACGTCCATCTTGGGCTGGCGCTTCATCGTGTCTGCCCTGGAGAGGAGAGGCATGGAGTCTGCCTCACTTCCTCTTCCTCCCAGCATTCTGTTCTGTCTACTCCACCCACCAATGTTCTGACGTATCAGGCCAAGCAGTTTCTTTATTAATTAACCAATGAAACAACACCTACATCACATGTACACCCACATTAATACATACATACATGCACACACACAAACACATATATGCATACACATGCACGTGCGTGCGCACACACACATGCACAACAGCAAAGAGAGAGAGACAGAGACAGAAAGAGAAGCTGAAAGGCTGCTGGACCCTGGGATGAGTCTGTCCAGAGTTGTGAAGTGCTCTTGCAGGAAGTCCGAGAAGCTGAGCACCTCATGCATGCACACAAGAGCCTGGGAGCTGTAGCATTTGCCTTCTCGCTAATGACCTATTAGTGCCACAAAGCAATTGCTGTTGCTGCTGGGGTGTCTTCATAAAAGCAGATTGGAATTTAGGGATGAAAAGAGCCTTTGGGCCCAGTTTGTGACTCTGAGTACGTTTTCTGAAGTAGAGATTAACAAGGGCTGGGAGACAGTACTCCAATTAAGAAGAAATTACTTCCCAACCCTTACAAAGCAAAGTCTCCCCCATCCTTTCCTCTCTCCCTTACAGGAGGCAGACGGAGGAGGTCAGAACACACATTAATAAGACAGCTAACAGGATTCCTTATCTGAAAGGAAGACATGCACTCTGCAGTCTTCCAACAGACAGTCCAGAGCAGATGCAGTGACTGGGGCATGAACACCAGCCGGGATGGTGAATTTCTGTAAAGCAAACTCTCTAGGTCAATGGACTCATCTTACCCAGATGCGTCCTCAGTGTCTTTCCTTCGAGTTGAACTTACATGGAAACTAAACAAATAAATGCACTTCAAACAAGGAAATGCAGATAGTAAGTGGATAGGAATATTAGGAAGTGAAGCATAGCTATTACGGTTCTGCTACTGAATATTCATAAAATTCAAACAAACTGACAAGCTAGGCTTCTAACTTCTAAAAGGACTTACAAATTGGTAACATGTGAGTTTTGAACATACTTATAGCTAATGAAAAGTTACAATATTCAATTTCTTTCAAACATAACTGATTAGCATGAGGCAGTATGAAATGTATTGTCTGGATTTTTAATAAGAATAGTTAATAGATAGGAGCAAAAGAGAAATATCATTATTAATTAAGGTCAAGATTTCTGTATCTTTGTAAGATTCTTTATCAGTTATCAATTAATAAAATCCAAGTTAAAAAATGATCGGAAGTCATTGCTCTACTATCTCCATGACATAGTGTTAAGATTTATAATTTATAAAGACCATTCACATTGCTCTAGAAGTATTACTGGTATTACTTCACATGGCCATATCAGCTAATTCTGCTATACATCAATCATGTGAAATCCAATGGCCTAACCATATTCTTAGTTTAGTTTACATTTGTGTAGCAGAATATGGCTGAGTTCTGTGAACAGGGTACCATACCAGCATGTTAAGTAGCTAAATATCCATCTGGAGAACTATTGAAGACCAGCCTCGATGAAACTTGTATATTCCAGGATAGGAGCTTGAGGATTCGAATTATTAAACAAAAGAAACAGGAATATGAGAGAAATAAGAGGCAGAAACAAAGAACAGCATGGGGGAGGGGGGATTCAGTGAATGATGAATCCAGAATCCACCCTCGTTTATTCTCCACATGCTTATAAACTTCACTCCAAAATAGAAGGGGGGGGGCACAAAAGACTTCATTAACATGATATAAGGAATAGACTTGTATTCTCCAAGTGGTTCAATTGGAGCAGATCTACCTCTAACCCAAAGTATTAATTAATCACACCCTAGGTCGAAATCTCCTGTTTGTAGCCACAGGTGCTGTCAACACTTGGAAAGAGCGAAAATAAGCTCAGACTCTGTGACCTCTAATCAAGGTGGAAGAGGCTTACATCCGTGGGCCCTCACGGAGAACCATGTTTATTCTTCTGGCCATGGCTGCAAAACTGATACCACAGTTCCTTAATGGTCTGCTCTTCCACGCCACAGAAACTGCATTCCTGGTCAAATGGCCTCATCCATCTCAAAGCCTCAAACTGGGCAGTAAAACTCTCCAGTATTTGAATTTCTGGCTTTCTTTTTCATCAGAGAAATTCTTGGCTTTTAAAAGGCTTATATAGTTGGTTAGGCTGGGCCAGTTGTATTATAATTAAAATATGCTTGTCTACAAAGGAATAATTAGTTATTTGTTATTTTAGTATATAATTTTATATATTTAAATTGAGGAATACTGGAAAGCCTAATATGAGTGTGTTATCCTAAAACATGATGTCTTTTTTAAAATGTCAAATCTTAAGATATTTACTTGCAAGACATTTCGGATACAAAACAATATATCCCCTGCTAGTCCTTGATTGCCCTAGTTAATTTGCAATGTGTTTGGGTCTGCTAATTCTGGTATATAAGTAGCATTCCTCAAGGAACTTTTTTTCTCTTTCTTCCACATTCCATTCTTGAACTTGCCTACATTGTATTACAGAATAAAAAAAAAGGTCTTATCTAAAGAAGTATATGTCAACTACTCCTACTCTTCAATAGCCCCATTCTTGCCACCGTTTGAATGATAGTCAAACCGGCCTTTGTTCAATAACTGTCCATTTGAACTGATACTGGTTCAATATATCATATTGCATTGTGAAGAGAGTTGTTATAAAAAAACTCTTAAAAATATTTTGGTTTTTGGCACAAAATTCTACTAGGAACATCTCCAGCATTGGCTGATGTGATTGGCATGAGGTGAGCATGGAGATGGTATGAGAGTCAGGTTCCTGCTACAAGTTTACCTGGAGTAGCTTTCTAGGACTTTCCTTCTTTGTCATCCACCCCATAATCCACCTGCAGGAGTCTTAAGTGACTTACAGAGATGCTACTTGTGTGTTCACTACCACATCATGTAGGCACATTTTGATTTCTCCAGCATCCCTCTTCCAAACTCTGTTCCTAGAGGCTATCACAGTGCTCTGTGACATTTCAGCAGTCCTTAGTTACAGTTGCCTGGACAGAATCTCGCTGACCAATCAGGTTGAAGGAGGTGGCCCTCCATTGTCTCCATAGGGTATAAATACAGGATTCTCAGTCTTCTGTTTCATACTGCGGGGAGGCTTCCTTATGGAGAAGGTCATCAAGCAGAATCACAGGAGCCTAGTACCAATAAGGACCCATGGAACATAAGCACCAACAAGAAATGGGAACACGCCTTCGTGTCAATCCAGGTCCGGTGCCTGCAGCAAGCCTGGAGTCAGTCTGTCTCTACAAGTTACAGAAAGATGAGCAGACCCAAGCTAAGTATTCTCCCTGCTCCCCCCTCCCCACACTGCCTATTCTCTGGCCTATCGTAGGTGCCCCACCCCCAAACCTACACCTCCACTTATAAAGCTCACTTTATGTGCAGATTAATTTCTCTCCCCAGACTCAAGTTTTTATGACCTCATTGTATGGTGCTTGCCAGTATGAAAGACCACTAAGAAATGGAAGAGAACCTTAGAAAAGAGCACAGTGAGGATGAGGAGAGTCTCTGAAAAGACTCTCGTTCTGGTTTTTTATTTCGATTTCTTTCATTATTTTTTAATGAAAGGTAGGGAAACAGTATGTTCTATTGATCACCAGTAACTGAGAGGAGGTGGCTGTGACTGAGTCCTGGCTGGAACAAAGAGATCTAGAAAGCTCCAGCTTTCCCACCAACAACCTCTCCAGCTCCTAGCTCAGGGCAGCCAAAGAATCAGAAGTCTGTACAAAGATCTGACAGCTGACTTATGTCTAGTCACGTGGATACTGAATTTTACCGGAAGTGCTTTTGTGTTAGCAATAGTAAAGCCAGTTGGATGAAGGTAAGATGGGGTGTTTTCTTAGGATCAGAAAAGGTAGAAAAAAAAAAGCAGCACTGAATGCTGTCACATCAGCAAATCACTTTCCATTTCACTCAACCAGATGTTAGCATCTGCTCTTAGCAGATACAAAAAGAATGGCTTACAATTTAATGTACACTTTAGTTGTATATAAAAAGTAGAATATGAGAAATTGTTGTAAACTCAATAGCACAACTCAAGCGCAGATCCTGGGGTGATGGGCATATCTGCGCTGTCCAGTGCTGAGGACATAAGACACCCATGACTATCAGCACTTGAAATATGACCAACCAACTGAGGAATAGGATCTTAATTTTATTCCTCACAGTTGTCTACATTTATGTTTAAATCACCACATACAACTAGTGCATACTGCAAGGCTCAGCTGTAGAAAACTAGCAAGAAACACTCTGGTTTGAAGTCTAGTTCAAAATGATTCATATTCAGAGATGTGACAAGATCTGTGTTCATTAATTTCCAGCTCTTACTTTATTCTCCTATTCCCAGCAGCAAGCAGATTGTTGCTGTAGGATAACGTCAAAATGGTCCTTCAATCTATTCTAGATAATGACTAATGGTACCCCAGTTGTAGTTTTTGAATGGATTGCAAAAGCTCCTGGAGAGAAGTAATACCATCTTAACATATATCTCTAATATACTATAACTTATCTTAGTCACTTAAATATTTATTGCTAGAATTTTCTTGGAAAGAGCATGACATATGCATTTAGACAGATAAGGATAATTTGTACCAGAAAAGTAAGTGTGCATCTTACTAGAGCAGAAGGGTTGTTTGTAGCACACACTGTGAGGTTCTCTTCTGAAGCTCTTTGCTGTTTGGTTGTGTATCTCTATGTGTGTCTGCATGACTCTGACTATGCCTGTGTGTCTCTGTGTCCATGTGCATGTCTGTTTTTGTCTGTATATGTATCCATGTGTTTCTATGTGTATCTGTGTGTCTCCAGGTATGCCTGTGTATGTGTGTGTGTTTCTCTCTGGGCATATTTCTATGTATGTCTGTGTTTGTATATGTGAACCTGGATATCTGCAACCTATAGACCTCTGTGTTTCTGTGTATGTGTAGTTGCATCTGTGTGTCCTTGTGCATGTACGTATAATATATATGTGTGTTTGTCTATGTGAGTGTGACAGTACATATATATGTATGAGTGAGTGTGTGTCTTGTGTGTGTAATAACTTTTCAGAGAAATGTATTTCTCAGAAAAGCCATTAGTTATGTAACCTAGTCAAATGTGAACATGAGCTACAGTTAAAGGGGGGAAACCACTTTGATTCACAAGTTTCTTGGTTGATATTGTAAAGTAATAATGTAAGCTAGTTTAGAAATAACCCCATTGTCCAGAATTTGGATCAAAGATAAAATGATAATTTAGAGTATCTTTTGGCACTTAGATGCATATGTATTTTGTGGATTATTAAATATTCCCTTCTCTAATAAGAAAGAAATATTAAGTATTATTTAAAAATGACATCTTTGCTGGATACCTTTTCTCAATCCCTTCCATTTTGGCTAAGTAATTTATTCATTTTTTATAAGAATAGACATATACCATTTGTGAGATTGTGGTGTTCGCCTGTAGTGCTTTAGCTAATACCCCTGACCTAGAACTTATATGGCACAAGATTCTTTGAAAGTCTTTAGTTGATGCTTTATCCTGATAAGTAAACAGACAGGCCTCTAAGAACAAGTGTGTAAGTAAGAAGACTTCCGTAATTTCATTCATTCTCAGTGACTCAACTGAGTTTCTTTTTCTCATCTTAGACATTCTGAGATCCCTATCTCCAAAGGGAGAGACTGTCACTAAGAGACACATCACAATCCCTCTTGGACTTTTAAAGCTAACAATTGTTTCTCAAGTTCTCCATGCTGCTCCTATATAAGAACAGATGGCAAGAAGTGGAGCTAGAATACCAGCAGGTTAGTTTGTCTCTTTTGTCCAGGGCAGCATAACATGAGGGGGCAGGCAGGAAGGAACATATATCATGCCCTATCAATCACTTGATCACATCTTGGTACTCTTTCTTATTCCAATGTTCTACTATAACAAAATACCATCTACTACGCCTTTCTAAACATTAGAAGTTCCTTTTATACAGTCCTGGAACCTGGGAAGCCCAAGATTAAGGTGTCAACCGTTTCAGGTCTAGTGGGGAGAGTAACAGCTTCCACAATGGTGCCTCTTCCTGTGTTACTCATGATCAAAGACTCAGTGGAAAGGGGTATTGCCCTTTTTCTGAGAAGATCTTGGTGACCGTGTCTAGAAGCCTGGAATCTTCAAGGATAGTCTGAGTTACACACCAGGTTTGGAGACTTTATTCTTTGAGTTCTGTGACTATGATTAGGAAGTTTCCTATTGTCAATCCATTTCAGTTTCAAGAAACCAAAACATTCAAGCTCATTCCTCTTCCTCACATTAGCCTAAACCCAATATTTGATCACATGAGAAAAGAATACAGAAGTGCCTTTGAGCACTTTGAGCAAAATTAAGTAGTATATGGACAACGAAGCCACGTGATACCACTGAAGTTCATCACCTTTCCCTCTATCTAGTTCTGTTTCCCGAAATGCCCTTCTCTGGGCATTGACTCCCAGAGCACATCTTAATTGGCATTCTTCCCTGATACTCCACCTGGAAGTGCAGTTCTTGTGGAATCTCTTCTTCAAGACATCTAATCAACTGCAGCTACTTCAGATATTCTGGGACTATACTGTATTAGATTACATTTTTGTCTGCAAATTCTGAGAACTTCTGGATTCCAAAGCATGTTCAGAGCCAAAACTTTTAAAGATTTGTGGCCCTTTATACGACACAAAGAGTTGGTAAGGATTAGAATGTGAATAATGCCTATAACCAACACTTCTTTTCTATGCATTCACTCTTCATTGAAGAAAATTAGCCTTTCTCTATCTGATGATTAACTAAGTAATCCTGCCCAGGCTTTACTCTTCAAGAGAGTTTGCCCTTCCATTCATAAAATTTACATGCACATGTTAAAAATATGATATCCATCTTTAATGCCTTTTCAGCTATAATTTGCAGAATATATTTATCAACATACTTGGTAACCAATGTGTAAAACTTTCCCAAGAATTACATGAGAACAGAGAGGTGGTTCAGTTGGTAAAGTTTTTGCCATGCAAGGTTCAGAAGATCTGAACCTGTCTTCAGATTTTCAACATCCTTATAAAAAGCTCAGTGTGGTAGCGTATGTGGCAACCCCAGTGTGAGAAGGCAGACAAAAGTGACTCCCTGGGCCTTGCCAGCCAGCCGGCCTTGAACAAGTGACTAGCTTCGGGTTCAGTGAAGAATCCCTTCTCAAGCAATAAGAAGAACAATGAATGCAAACACCTAAGGTAGTCTTCTGTCCCAACCCAACCCAACACTTGTCTTTATAGAAAAGCATTTGTACCAACACACACCTTGACATAATTATTCACATACTCCAAATGAAGTAAATAAAGCAAACTATTCTCCACTATTATTGGAAGATCATCTAAACTTTATTCTTTGACTTGTTACAGTCATTTCTCAGCAAGGGAAGACAATAGTCACTGGAACAAACAGTGACTATAATGATTTATTTTGTCTACATTTATCTAAAGGACTGCATCTGCGGAAATAGCATACCTTTTAAAATAATCTGGCATTATAGCTCCATCAAGTGGCAAAGGCGACAAGAAATGTTAAGGCAATTTCTCCTAGTCCCCAGATGCTTTAATTTTTATGTTACAGTTTTTCTCAAGGCCAAAATAAGTTTTTATTCATTTATGAACCTCTCCTAAGTTATTTTTTATTTGGGAATTCTGATCATGTTATCTCTGCGTAGATATTTTAGATTTCTTTGTGTGGAAATGGGAACAATTCTATTGTTTATATTTTGGTTTTTTATTATCATAAACTTCCATTTGTCAATGAATGTGGCTAATGCTGGGCTTCAGATCTTAATAACTTGGGGCCAGAGGTACCAATTCCTAGACATCTGGGTCTTTGCATGTGGCTGCTTCTATGAGGCATATGGTGTGTATACAGGTTCTCCCAGAGCAACAGACTGAGGCAGAAAGAGTAATGGAGCCCAAGATGCAAGTCTGTTATTTTGCAACTTAATTAATACCCAAAGGAACATTGCATCATTTCCCCTGATCTCTACATCCATTATCTATGAACCTCTTGGTGGAGCCCACCTAGGAAGTGGGATCTTTGGATTCATCTTAAAGCTATTCCACAGGTTACCTTTCTGAAGCAAATACACAATTATAAAATTAATTTACCTTAAAATCATTTATTCACAGAAACAATAATCTTATCATAAATAATAGAGTTTAATATGTTCAAGGTATCATTCAAATATTACCTACATAGAAGCTCATTAGTTATTTCTATAGTCTTTGAAAAAGGCCTGATGGTATTGGAGCGATTGTTATTTACATTTATTTGTCTTTGAGAATTTTCTACATGTAAACATACTTTGATAATATTCACCCCTTGCACACTGTCCTCCATTTCCCCACTTCCTTCTCATTTTCTTCTCCCAACTTCAGGTATTCTGTTTCTAACCTACTGAGTTCAATACCGCTGACTATGTGTGCATGGGTATAGGACAATTGACTGTGAATCACATCCCTGTCCCTTCGGAAAAATGGCTCCCTTACCCCAGGAGCCTTTGACAGCAAATGTTTCCTCAACTAGTTATGGAGGGCCATGGCCTCCTTCACTATCTTCATGGAATTTTGACTGACTTTATTGCATGCATGAAATTACAGCCACTCTGATTTCATGAGTATATGACCCTGTCACATCCATAAAAACCTTGTTTCTCAGAAGGCTCCCCCAATATCTATATAACCGTCTTTCCCATCTTCAAAAGGAGAGAATGGGAAGAAAGCAATGGCTTCAAAGAGAAGATAAAGCTCAACATTTTTTGTCATAAATCACAAGTTGTAAATTTGAAGTTAAAAAAAGTCCATTGGAAATAGAAATAAAAAGCTGAATTTTAGCAGTAGTTCTGTCTTCCACTACTCTGTGGCTATATTCTATAACAAATGCAATGAGAGGCTTCTGTTTCTCCCACAGGAGTCCCTGGTCAAACTAACACTAGGCACAACTGTTGATAGTGGCCTTTTCATCCTCAAAAGTGTTCGGATTAGGATGAAAATTATATTTTTACTTTAAATTTAAGGCTATTAAAGTTTCACAAAAGAGTTAAAGAATATGACATTTAAAAAATTTTGGGAATGTATGTTTCCATTAATACCTTTATGTGATTCTGGCATGGCTATGTTAACTAATAATTTCATTCCTTATATCAGAATTACTTGGTGTTACAAATGGAACTGTTAATATCACAACTTCATATTCCATCTTTAAATCCTGCTACAATAGTAGATGCAGTAAAGAATAGAAACACTTGCACGAAAACTTTAAGAACAGAAATGGTGAAAAAATATCACCACGTGGATGTCTGAGATTTCTTTTAAAGAATCCTGGTTCAATTGCCAGCACCCAGATAAGGGCTCACATTCCAAATTAGTAGACTCGGATACCTCTTCTGCCCTCCACAGGTACCAATCATTCACATGTAATGTATTCATACATCCAGGCCAAACACTCATACCCATGAAACAAATTTTAAAATGTCTTAAGTATCATCATGTTTTTTTCCCATGTGTAGATCACTCACATCATTTATTTACTCCCACATGCAGAACCTTAACTATTAATTATAATAACACCATAGGTCAGAATTTCCTTTTAAATGTACCATGTAATATATTGTAAGTTATTTTGTTAAAAAATATTTCCTCTAGAGAGACTAGAAAGTTGCAAAATATTTTAAGCTATATTTACTAAAATTTGTTGCACAGTTCAATTTCTATGTTATCAATAAAGCACATTGAGCTGTAAAGCATGCAAAGATCAAACAGTAAACAATTTTTAAACATACTAGAAAGTAAATGCATTGAAAAGCTCAGAAAGAACATTCAAATTTCCCGATAACACCATTGCACTAAGAATGAGCTTTATTTGCTCTATAACCAGAAGAGGGCATTAGGCGACTGCCATGAGAAGGCATGCTTGCATACTTTTTTAAAAGTCTAGAAGGAAAACATTGGTGGAGAAAGTGTTGTCCAGTAGTAATGAATTACAGCATACAAGAACTGAAATCCCTTAAAATTCATATATATATATATATATACCTTATGTTCTAATATTATAAGACACCAGTATTTAGCATGACAAAGGAGGAGTAAAGAAGATAAATAAAAGCATAAAAAGAACAACAAATTAATAAGAAACACAGAATAATCCTTATATTAAATTAATTTGAAGAATTCTGAAAATGCTAAAGTTGAGTATTTCATAATATAACATCCATAATATGTTCATAGAGATAGCTTTTCTTTGTAAGCTCATATGTACGACTATTCTATCAACGATTGATCTTCTGAAAACCAAAGAAAAGAAATAGATTGAGTAGGAGTTCTCATTCACTGTTACAGACTTGCCAAGAATCACTGTTCTGCAGTAGCAGATTAAGGCTTCACTTCCATCACCCATCATGCAGCACCCATGTAAGACAGACCCCATCAAAACACAGCAGAACACAGTATGCCACTTATGGCAGAATGGTGTAGGAAAATTATTTGGCACTAGAAGTGTACTCAAGCAAGTTCTATTTTTTTTCTACTGTAAATTTTATCTTTTGTATGTAGGACCAAAGAGCAGATACTCACAAGTCTTTTTTTTATCAACCTTGACCTCTCACAACATTTACCTTTCCAACTAGCACACACACACACACACACACACAAACACACACACATACATGCATGCACACACACATGCACACACAAGCACACATGTGTGCAGAAGTCCTTCTTCACTTTCACTACCCAATAATAAGCCATGTGTTGCCAGAAGAGATAATCAAATCATTTAAAACTGATACTCCATGTATTTTGGATGGGCTTTTGTTGCTGGAGGCTAATCAGTCATTCCCTGCTTCTCAGATCTGAAATACTCACACAGAAACTATAATTTAAAACACTCCTTAGCCAAAAGCTTAATCGTATTGCTAGCTAGCTCTTATATCTTAAATTAACTCACAAGGCTCATGGCTTATCCACAAGGTTCTGGCACTTCTGTCTCCTGTGGTGGCTACATGGTGTCTCTCTGACTCCACCTACTTTATCCAGCATTTAGTTTTGTTTTCCCCTCCTAGCTCTATCCTGTCTTATCACAGGCCAAAGCAAATTCTTTATTAACCAATGGTAATAAAATGTATCCATAGCATACAGAGGGGAATCCCATATCACCTCCCATTTTCTAGTTAAAAAGGAAAGTTTTAACTTTAACATAGTAAAGTCACATGTAACAAAACAGGTATCAAGCAAGAAACACAGTTACTCTTATCTAATTAATCTTTTATTATAACGAAGGAAAATTATACTTATAACTATTCTTCAACTCCATCTAAGACTCTAGAAGGATATATTACCTAAGTAAATAAGAAGTGCATTGTAAGAAACTTCCAAAACTCTAGAATTAACAAAAACATCTCACTACCTGGAAAGTCACCTAAAGTTCCCCTATTACATTGGGGCATAAGGACAGAAAGCAAATTCTATTGCCTAAAGCATATTGTTGAATGTGGTTTTTCTGTATGTCTAACTCAAAATAGAATTAATTCTTTTTTTGTTTGTTTTGTTTATATTTTTTTAGTTGTTGCAAAAAAAAAATTCCGCCTCCTCCCCGTTTCCCATTTCCCTCCCCCTCCTCGCACGCATTGCCCCCTCCCCCTATTCCCTTACCCCTCTCCCCCTACCCCCCACTCCATTCCCCCTCCCTCTCGAGAATGAAGAGCAGTCCAGATTCCCTGCCCTGCGGGAAGTCCAAGGTCCTCCCACTTCTATCCAGGACCAGGAAGGTGAGCATCCAAACAGGCTAGGCTCCCACAAAGCCAGTTCATGTATTAGGATCGAAACCTAGTGCCATTGTCCTTGGCTTCTCATTAGCCTTCATTGTCCTCCACGTTCAGAAAGTCCGGTTTCATCCCATGCTTTTTCAGTCCCAGTCCCGCTGGCCTTGGTGAGCTCCCAATAGACCAGTTCCACTGTCACAGTGGGTGGGTACACCCCTCGTGGTCCTGACTTCCTTGTTTATGTTCTCCCTCCTTCTGCTCCTCATTTGGATCTTAAGAGCTCAGTCCAGTACTCCAATTGGGGGAATGGGATGGTTGGGATAAAAAAAGGGTGGACAAGGGAGCAGAGAAATATATATCCTAATTAAGGGAGGAGTCATCTTAGGGTTGGCAAGAGTCTTGACTCTAGAGGGGCTTGCAGGTGTCCAGGGAGATGTCCCCAGCTAGTACCTTGAGCAACTGAGGAGAGGGAACCTGAAATGACCTTATCCTATAGCCATACTGATGAATATCTTGCATATCACCTTAGACCCTTCATCTGGCGATGGATCGAGACAGAGACAGAGACCAAATTGGAGTACCGGACTGAGCTCTTAGAATTAATTCTGAGAAAATAATGTTCTTTCATATAATTTAAATTGTGAGAAAGATAGTACCTATAATAAAGGGGTACTTTAACATCTTTAACATACATAATAATTTAGTTTAGCAGATGCTACCAAGAAATACTCAGCATGCAAAGTGAGAAGATATAGCTAACCATATTTTCTGAGGACAATATTTTAAATGAATTCCCTAACAAACAATCTTAGATGATGCTATGCTGAAATATGACCTTGTTGGCCTTCTTCCAGTGCCAACCACAGGAGATGTCACCTGTGCAAAGTGCTTTGGACCCTAAAAGGGACACATGAATCATCTTGGAAAGGGGAATAAGATCTCCTGAGTAAATTTGGGGCAGGAAAGTGATAAAGAGGAAGGGAAGGGGGATGAGAACATGAGGGAAGACGATGGTCAAAGTGGGGAGGGATGGAGTTCGAGAGCAATGAAAGAGATATCTTGATAGAGAGAGCCACTAGGGGTTAGCAAGAAACCTGATGCTAGAGAAATTCACAGGAATCCAAAAGGATGACCTAAGCTAAGCTCCTAGCAATAGTAGAGAGGATGCCTGAACTGGCCTTCTCCTATAATCAGATTGGTGAATACTCCACCTATCATCATAGAACCTTCATCCAAAAATTGATGGAGCCGGGCGGTGGTGGTGCACGCCTTTAATCCCAGCACTCGGGAGGCAGAGGCAGGCAGATCTCTGTGAGTTCGAGACCAGCCTGGTCTACAAGAGCTAGTTCCAGGACAGACTCCAAAACCACAGAGAAACCCTGACTCGAAAAACCAAAAAAAAAAAAAAATGATGGTACCAGATACAGAGATCCACAATCAAGCACCAGATGGAGCTTTGGGAATTCAGTCGAAGAGAGGGAGGATGGAATATATAAGCAAGAGAGGTCAAGATCACGGTGGAGAAATCTAAAGAGAAAATTGAGCCAAGCTCATGGAAAGTCATGAACTCTCTACTAACAGCTGTGGAGTCTCCATGGGACTGAACTAGGTCCTCCATCTATGGAAGACAGTGGGGAAGCTTGAATTATCAGAGGGGACTCTGGCAGTAGGACCAGAATTTATCCCAGGTACCTTAGCTAGCTTGTTGGAGCCCATTCCCTATGGTGGGTTGCCATACTCTGCTTTAACGTAGCGGGGAGGGGTTTGGTCCTGTGGCAAGTCAATGTGCCAGACTTTGTTGACTCCCCATGGAGGAGTGAATGGGAGGTGGGCTGAGGAGGGGGGAGAGGTGGTAGAATGGAGGAGGAGGGATGGAAGGGACAGCTGTAGTTGGAATGTGAAGTAAAATTTAAAAAAAAATAAATTAATTTGATAAAAGAAAATACCACTTTACCATTTCTTGAATAATTTCCCAAAGCATATTTACCAAAGGGTATCAGGGGAGAAGGTTTGATAAAGTTTGGAAGAGCATAAATATAGTTGTCAACATTTTATTCTACACAGAGATTTTTAATATCTTGTTAGTAGATAATTTTCCAAACTTCTTTTATCAAGGACCCTTTTCAGATCATCCTAGAAAAGTTTGAGATGGAGACGAGGATGAAATCAAAGAGAACCATTTGAGAAGCACTCACAGCTGCATCTCTTCCAGGTGAGCAATTATCTGACTCTGTTTCCTGTGGACCATCTGAGAACGGCATTACACATTGGGTGTAAAACAAGAAGAATTTGCCGGAATAAAGCGGCTTGGTGGAACATGTTTACAGCCAGGGCCTTGGTCGCTAGCACTGATGCATAGCAAGTCATAACTGAGTGTCAGAAACAGTTTATACAGCAGCTGCCCCCCAGGAGCTCTGGCTGTAAATGGCATGTCTATTGTCACTTTCTTATTTTCCCTGAGCTTTCTATGGGGTGACAGGAGATAACTCTTACTTAGAAAAATGAGTATCTCGCCTCTCCCACCTGGAGCGTTTGAGATGTTCAAGTCCATTATGCTCAATTCACACGATAGATTTCAAAGTACTGTAGATATAACCGTGGGAGAGATCAATGTACTTGTTTTTTTACAGTTTATTTCATTGTGTTTTTGAAATTATAATTTTAACAACAGTTCTCTCTTCCCTTCCTCTCTCCAAACCTTCCTATATATTCCTCATCACCCTCCTTCAAATGCATAACCATATTTTCATAATTGTTATCGCATGCATATATACATACATATTTTCCTAAATTTCATGCATATATATATGTATTTACATATATATATATATATATTCTTAAATATAAACTGTTAAAGCCATATAATGATCTCTGTATGTATGTTTTTAGAGCTGACCAATTAGCACTGGACAACCAATTGGCATGTTCTTCCCTAGAGAAGGCCACATCTTCTGTTCCCAGATTTCTTCGGTTGTCCGTAGCTCCTTGTGTAGGGCTGAGGCCTCATGGACTTTTCTCCATCTAGTTTGGTATATTCATTGACGTCATCATTGTTCATGTTATACCTCCTCCTTGAGGACTAACTTTCATGGTACAAGAAGGCCCAATACAAACTTCCAAGAGAGGGAGGCAACCAAAAGTTCCATTCACCTATGATGCCTATGGGCCTTGGAAATAGGAAAGGTATTTCTTCTAGGTGTTCATTTGAGTTAGGCCATTAGCATACAGCAGAAGAGAAATGTATCAATATTTATTGCTTGCAGAAATATATCTCTGTGTCACGATTAGATTTAAGGATGAAAGTTGCTTCTCAGAGGTTACATTCTAGATGACTTGAGTGACTGTCTTTTTATCTTCTTTTGGCTATTTTTGACTTTTGTCATGATGCCCAATGTCTAAAATGGGAAGTGATGGAAATACAAAACACTGACCTGTCACAGGACACAAGTCTCTTTGTACCTCTCTTTCCATCTGTCTGTCCATATCTCTCTCTACTGTCCCTGTCCCCCCAACACTTTCATCTATCAAAAATGTTTTATTTGGGCAATCAGATCCACGTTCTAAAGTTTATGACTCAGAAAATGTACTCTCTTATTAAGGTGAACCAAATCAAATAAGTTTCTGTTACCACTGCATAGAGTAAAAGGAAATAATAAAATGTGCATTTGATCATATTGGGTTACCTTCCCCAGCCTTAATACAGGGGGGGTGCTTAGTCTTTCTGCAACTTGATATGGTATATTTTTGTTCGTATCCATGGAAGGCTTGCACTTTTTGAAATAAAAATGGAGGAAGAGAGAGTGGTTGGGGGAGGGCAAGTGTGGAGGCGCACTGGGGGAAAGAAAAGAGGGGAAACTGTTGTCAGGATGTAAAATAGAGACATTTTAAAAATATGTATTTGAAGTGCATGTGAAAATAGTTTTGGATCAAATTTATTATTTTTAAAGATGAGAGAGCATCCAAACACAATCTTGGTTCTAGCCAGCAGTGTACAGATCAATCAGTATGTTTCTATGCTCTAACTACGGGATGAAACTGCCATGATCACTTTGCGGTGTTTTACTACCTTCCATTTTTCTTTATACCCTTGATACAGAGAAGAAAATCTGAGAAACAGTGAGAGAGTCAGAGCAGCATGTGCAGGATCTGGAAATTTCACATGTTTCTTTCTTTCCTTTTCTTTCCTTTTTTTTTTTTTTTTTTTTTTTTTTTTTTAGTTTTTTCGAGACAGGGTCTCTCCGTAGCTTTTGGTTCCTGTCCTGGAACTAGCTCTTGTAGTCCAAGCTGGTCTCGAACTCACAGAGATCTGCCTGCCTCTGCCTCCCGAGTGCTGGGATTAAAGGCGTGCGCCACCACCGCCCGGCCTCACATGTTTCTTTACTTTTATGAACAGCACCCATACTTCTAAATTAAAATTGCACACTGAATACTAATATTTAACTTATTGACAGCTATACCTGGGTAAAGCTCATGCAAGCTTTCCTTTCATCCTTAATATTTTTCTTTTGTATGAATTATACAGGACATATTTCTCTGTAACCTCAATTATTTAAAAACATAACTAAAACAAATAAATCACTGTCCAAACCACCCAAACATTAATGAAGAAAAATATACGAAAAGCAAAATTAGGAATGGTAGTTTGATTGTAACTGTCCCCCATAATCCCATAATCTCATAGGGAGTGGCACTATTAGGAGGTGTGGCCTTATTGGAAGGTGTATGGCCTTGCTGGAGAAAGTGTGCTGAAGCACAATTAATAAAATCTCACAGAGAAATTGGGGTTCAACCTGAAGATCTGAAAAACAAAGCAGCCAGCCACTGGCTCTTACCTCGACCTCAGTCCAGAACTACGATCCTGCCTCCAGGAATCTCAGAATGAGACTGAGAGCTGTCTCCTCCTGTTTTATGTTCCTCTCTAGGGCTGGGATTAAAGGTGTGCATCACTGGGATCAAAGGCATGTAACCACCCTGTTTCTATGGCGACTAGTGTAGGATTAAAGGGCTATGCTACCACTGCCTGGTCTATAAGGCTGACCAGTAGGACTGTTTTACTTTATGATCTTCAGGTAAGCCTTATTTATTAAGATACAGTTGAAATGCCACTACAGCGTGTCACTATGGGGGCAGGCTTTGAGGTTTCGTGGTCTCGGGATACCTCCCAATGTGTCAGTTAATTTTCTATTGCCTGCAAGATGTAACATTCTCAGCTCAAGCACCACCTCTGCCTGCACGCCGCCATGCTCCCTGAAGTGATGATAACTAACTGAACCTCTGAAACTGTTAAGTGTGTCCCTGCCGCGCACTGCGTCCCCGTGTCTGCGCTCTGTGTGCTGGCACCCAGTTCGCGAGCTTTGGGCAAGGGGGCTGAAGGTTAAAATACACAGACACACACTGACAGAGAGACAACGACACGGGTCATCCTTGAATTCCCCAAGAATGCCCCCTTTATTGTGTTCAGGGGCAGATTATATGGAGATAGCCACGCCCCAGCCAAACCCACCAGAAACCACTCTCCCGCCATCAGGAACTCCTGAAGGTCTCATACTCAGAGCAGCTGTAGGCACTCAGATCCGGGGATTACAAGAAATTCAGGATCTGGGGTCTCACTGCTCTCAACAAGTCCCCCCTCAATTAAATGTCTACTTTATAAGAGTTACCAGGGTCATGGTGTCTCTTAACAGCAATAAAATCTCAAACAAAGGCAGAAGTTAATTTTTTCTCTGTCCATTTGCTTTGATTCTATAGGTATAGTCCAAAAGATTCTCCTGTATGTCACATTGAACTGGGGCCTTTGGAAACAGCTTGCTTAAGAAACAAACCATCCACCACTCAGTTCTCTAAATATATAGATCACTGAAAACCCCCTTATACCTGTGTACGCCCCATTCTACACCTAACTGACCTGGCACGGAGTCACATAAGCAGATTAATGTCTGCTATTTAGATCGCCATACTTTGTTCAGTTGATTTTGTAAATGACATATTACACTAAACAGTATGCTTTCACCTTCAGGAAGGTTGCTAAGGTTTCAGGAAGGCTTTTTAATTCTGCAGGAGTAATTGCTTATGCCTTGTTCTTTTTATGGTTTTAATAGGCTTCATTGAGATAAATAAAATTTATAGAAAATAATATAAAGTATTTGAATTTAGTTTTCCCTAATCTCATGAGCATAAATATATAGAAATAGATAAAATGATAAATATAGTTGATTAGAGATATGGCTGTGAATCACTATACTCAATAAGGCAAGATTAAACCAACCACAATTTAATTTCTATCAATACTAATGTTTAACAATGTATTTGAGGGTATACTAACTGTAGCTAATAAAGAAGTTTAACTTACTATTTTAGAAAAGTTTACAATGATTTATAATAGTTGTGCTTTGGTTTATTAGGAATGAAGATAAAAAGAGACAGGGTAATATGTGAATTATCTTTCAAAAGTAGAGCTAGTTGAACTAAATGAAAATTAATGTTTTATGTTACAGGATAGGATATTGTTGCATCTTTGGGTCTCAAACTAGGCTGCAAATTCATTCAAAACTCATTGGATAGATAGATAGATAGATAGATAGATAGATAGATAGATAGATAAAGATACAAATGTATACATATAATGTGTGATTATATTCATATTTATATAAATAATAACTCATATGTATGAAGTTATTTATTATATTATATATGCTTCCTGATCATCATACACAATCATCTACAAGTCAGTTTTTAAAGCTTAATCGCCTAAAACATGAATATCAGGAAGCATTGTGACTATGGATTTCTTTCATTGAAGAACTGTTTGTCGCTCTTCTAAATCTCTGGAGCAGAGACTAATGTATTTTCAGTGTTTCTTTTAAGCAAGATTATAGAGCCAGGAGCGCAGGTGCATGTCTTTAACCTGAGCACTCCAGAGGCAGAGTCAGGCAGATCTTTGTGAGTCTGAGGGTCACCTGGGCCGCATAGTGAGTTCCAAGAAGGATATGATTCAGAATTGGGGCAGGTCCAGGTTTGACAAAGAGTAAACATGACTGGAGTTTAGGAGGCCATCCTTAACAAAATAACCTTACACTGCCTCGGCAAAGCTGAGGGCCGAGATCCGAGAAGCCATAAGCTTGCCTTTTCTTCTTTTTAACTTTCTTTTTATTTATTCTTTGTGTCATTCACAAAGTGCTTCTTGATCCCATTCATCACAGCCCTCCCGTGCTTATGACATAAGGCGGGGCCAAATCTCCCAATGGCTACAGGCAGCAAGGTGGCAGCAGAGGTAGGGGTGGGAGGGGGGTGGGGAAAGGGAAGGCATCTCTCCTCCAACCCATGCCACCGTATTACAGAGGAGGAGTAAGACCAGATCTCCCAAGCTCAAGTTCTCAGGGCCAGTTCATGCATCAATAGGTCAACTCTACTGTGTTGCCCAGGAGAGGTAACGGACCCACATCCTCGACTGCAGTACCCCATTAGTCAGCTCCCTAGCCTGCCAAGGGTGGCAGGGGCGAGGGAGGCAGGCATCTTTCCCCACCCTGCCACCACATGGCAGATGAGGGGGAAACAGCCAGTCGTCCTACTCTCAAACCCTCGGGGCCAACTCACAAGGGCCCCTATCTACAGGGTCAACTCTACTGTGCTGCCCAGGAGAGGCGTAGGGCCCATTCTCCCTAGTGCTGCAGTTGTTGAGGGGTTGGGTAAGCTCCCTTACCTGCTGCAAGAGTGAGGAGGAGGACAACTTTCCCTCACATAGCACAACCCGTGCCCTCACACAACACAGGATAGGGTTGCAACCGGCTCTCCCATTCTCAAACCCTCAGGGCAAGCTCGCCCTTGCCCCACAAACGGTCATCTCTCTTCTGCTGTCCAAGTGAGGTGTAGGGACCTCTCTCTCGAGTGCTTCATCTGGTGAGGGGAGAGACCAGTTCTCCCTAATGTTGCAGCCAGTGAGGGGCCGGACCAACTCTGTACAACCCTATCCTCCTCCGCCTTTTGTGAAATCAGGAGTCTTAGACATCAACACAGAGCATGGCTACAACGGGGTCATGAACGCAGACCTGCGTCCTGGCAGCAACCCAGGGCCAGGGCTGGGTGGCAATCAAGCCACGCACCTCAATCCACTACTCACGACATTTACCTCTTTGATATGCGTCTGTCCATATGAAATGAACCGTCCTCTCTCTCTCTCCCACAACACACCATACATTTGCTCATCATAATAGTGACTGACTGCCCAGTGCCACAGCTCAAGTTTTCTCCACCGAGCCCAGGGCGGACGGCTCCAGGCAAGCACGAGGATCTCCTTGTCCGCTCAGGTCAACACTTTCTCCTCCGAGCCCCAAATTTACGCTGTCTTAATTTTTTTGGAAAGCTCCAAAACCACAGATAAACCCTGTCTCGAAAAACCAAAAAGAAAAAAAAAAAAAAGAAAATTCCCTTGCGTAGATTTAAATTTTAATTTTGCCGCATTGTTTCTGTGTTCCTCTTCCATCTTGCTCTAGTATTTCTCGCTTGTTTATTGTGAATCATTATTTTAGTTTGTTTTATGGTTTCTTTTCTCTTTGCAGAAACAGGAACAGAAATGAAAGACTTTTGTCACACTAAATTCCCTGGAAGAAATCAGATACATTGGCACCTGTAATCTCAGTCCTGTGGAGGCAGACTGAGGATTACAATGACTTTCAGGCTAACCTGGGCTACCACAGAGATCCTGTCTCAAAACACAAAAAAGAGCAGAGAGACAACTGCATTCTAAAATGCTTTAATTACATTTTTTTTTCAGAGAAGTGGTGTGTTTAAAGAAACTAAAACCCTATTATATTACTGTTGATAAATCATTTTTTTAACATCTCTAATTGCCTTTTATTCCTTATGCATGATGCAGAAACAAACCAGTTTAAGCCACAACTTGAGAGAAATCTTATTGGTATTGTACGTATTTTCATTCGCCCAAACGTAAACAGCTGATACACTTGTTCTGTTGTGAGACATGAAGATGATGTCAGGCAGGTGTAACTGGAGTTCTCAGGACTTCTGAGTACTTAGCATGATGCTGCTTCAGAGATTAGATCATTTGCCATTGACGTAAGACTCAAGTAACTCCAGTTAGCACTCGAGAGTTTAGTGGGGATGGCTCTCAGCACAGGACCCAGGTTGGCCCTGAGCACTGGTAATCGATGACAAGGCCATCCTAAAAATGATAAATCATTTTTTGACATTTATATTTGAAGTCTGTATCCCATATACCACAAGAGGGCAGCATAACGCTGATAGACTTGGCTTTGCACAATCTCTTCCACTCTTCCTGAAAGACGTGCCTCTTTCTATCTTATTGCCTAAAAGAAGCTCCATTGTCACATCCTTTGCAGGATTTTGCCCAAGAAATTTTGTTTCCTCTTCTTTATATTTGAGTATATACACGATCAAGATTAAAAACTGGTTGAAGTTTTATTTTCAAGTTATATTGTCCTTAAACAACGTGGCCTAAGATAAACCAGTTTAGAGTCAAGAACATTCGTTAAGACAAAGAACAGGTAGGATAACACATAATTAGTAGACACACATATGACAAAAATCATTGTCAATTTATCTCCTTCTGTCTACACTTCCTATGACACCGCCTCTTTGACCATTATCTAAACTGTAATATGAACATTAAAAAATTAAGGGAGGAATAAAAACAAAGCAATATAATAATTCAGAGATACAATCATGGCAAAATAATGTAATTTGAAAGTATGATAAGTGCTTTAAAGAAAAGTTTGTAGGATTCCAAGACCCATAGCAGGAAAGCTGGCCAGAAATTACCAGCATACAGAAATGTTAATTTTATTCAAACCCATTTGTCATTTCTTGGTCTTAATTTCTGAAATATTGAAGTCTCTCCGAAAAGTTCTTAACTGTATGTATCTTGAGGTGCTTCCCCTGTACTTTTTACTAAACAATTTTTCAGTATTTTGAGGCTCAGTACAGGTTTGTTCTCCCTCTCTCTCAAGGTATTTCGAGACAGAATTTCTCTGTGTAACAGTCCTAGATGTCCTGGAACTCACTCTGTAGACCAGGCTGGCTTCAAACTCACAGAGATCCACAATACTCTTCTGCCTGAGTGCTGGGACTAAAGGCGTGTGCCAGCACCGCTTGGCTCAGCACAGGTTTTTACATGACAATTTTTTCATGATTACTGACATCCAAATCCCAACAAGGGTCTCCAGCTACACCAGCTTTCTTTGACCTGCTTTTCCATTTTTTTTTCAAATTTTTCCCAAAACCTATTTCCAAAGTTTCCACCATTCATTTTTGGGTATATTAACAATGACTACATGTCTTGAAATCAATTCTCTTTTTAGTAAGACACCCGCTGATGCAACATACAACTTGTAGAAAAAAAAGTTGAGTTTTGCTTATAAATTTATGGTTTCAGAAATTTTAATAATGTCATCTGCCTTCTGATGGCATAATATGCCATGGCAGGTACAGTTGGTATGAGAGGCAATTCAGTGCTCACTTCGGCAGCACATATACTAAAATTGGAACAATACAGAGAAAAATAGCATGGCCCATATACCAGGATGACATGCAAATTCATTAAGTGTTCCATGTTAAAAAAAAAAGTAAAAGAGAAGCAATTCAAACCATGGTGGCACAGAAAGGAATAAATGAAAGGAGGAACTAGGTTCCCAATATCCTCTTTAGGACGTAACCTCAGTGATCTATCTTCTTCTTTTAGCCCTGTCTTAGTTCATCCCCTATTGCTTGCTATGATAAAATACCTGCCTCCTTCAGCTTGAGCTCTCAGAACATGCATCTTTATTTGGGCTGGTTACATTTCATTGGGGAAAACTTATTTTCCTTCTGCCAGCTTGTACCAATTTCAGATAGCTTCTTGGTTAAGGGTGACAGTGACTGTTGAAAAAAACGTGCACACACCTTAGATATGTAATGCCCCCTTTCTTCTAAGCCTCTCTCTCTCTCTCTCTCTTTCTCTCTCTCTCTCTGTGTGTGTGTGTATGTATGTGGGTGTCTGTCTGTCTGTCTCTGTCTCTCTGTCTCTCTCATACATACACACACCATCCCAAGCTCCACATAATTTATTCCATCAGGTTTTAGTGCAACAAGAAAGGCAATCCCTTAATTTTGCACTCCTAGTTACCAGAAATAAGAAATTCCTGTTTCATATAAATTCCTCAAATGAAACATCCCAAAATATTCACAGAACTGATTAAGACAACCCTGCATTTAAATTATGTCTACCTCCCATCCCTAGTCCAACCCTTTTATCAGATTCTGCAGGCATCAATTGAAAGGATCCTGCAGGCTTTAGTTGAAAAATGGTTATTACTCATCAAAATTCAAGGCTCATTAGTTTTTAAGCTGAACACACTTATCCTAGAAGTATGCTTATATATAGCCTTAATGTGTTGATGTATCATTAGGGAACGAAAATGGTGACTTATTTTTGTAGCAGCTTGGCCAAGAGTAAGCCAAAATTTTATTTCTCCACTTCTGTCTACTCCGCATTCTGATCTTTCGGTTGTCCCTGTGTGTTGTGTTATAGGTGTGTGATCTGTCTATACTACTGCCGGTGAGTTGTGGTCACACACTATGCCTGTGTCTGTGTTCATCTATAACAAAGGGCTATGTTCTGTATTTATTGAAAATATAGAAAACTTAGTGTAGGAAAAGAAATGGGGGATTTTTTTTACAAACATCCTTAACAAAGTTTTACAAGGGAAAAAGTTACTTCAATGACTTCCTCTCAACCAAAATAGCTTTTATGAACTAAAACAGATGTTATCAGCCTATGTACACATGTTGCTCCTAACATGCAAGTGATATTCATTGTTTAATTTATCTTTCTATCTCTTGTTGCTTTCAGCAACTGACTACCAAGACACACACTTGAACACACACTTTGTTCTGAGTCAGGCCCCTGGAATAGTACATTACTCAAAATTAAAGCTGTGCATTTATCTTTAGTAGCAAAGGCTGATTGCATGAAAACTCTAAGGCGTAGTAAAGTTGGTCACATTGCTTTTTTTAAAGGTAAATTAAGCTTTAAACAACTGCTCAAATGGTAAGCTAGCCGGTTAAGTACACAGTCTTAAATCTAAAGGCATATTATTAGCGTTGTTTCAAGTCTGGCAAAAGTCCACTCTCGTTGGCATCAAGAGACACTTTCAGAAACATAAAAAAACCACACCCTAGTCAACCACAGAGAACCTAGATGAAAGTGGAGTTCTTGTGGCCTGTTTAAGCAGACCTACTTCACACTTTTCTTTGTAGTTAAATAAAAATGTACATAGCGTTTTGTAAAAGAAAAGCACTTGGCAATTTTTAGGATTATTGGTAATATAATCATAATTTTAATGATAATATTTAGTGTTTATAGTACAGAGCAGGAACATGAAGCTAATATTGGGGGAGCTAAAACTCTGAAATGCTCTTTGCTTACATGTCAATTACTTGCATATCCAACTTAAGTTAGACTCTACTTAAAACATTTACCTGCTCTGAGGTATGGATGGGAGGTGGGGTAAATGGGGAAGGGAGCAGGAAGAGAGGAGGGGGGTAGTTAGTGTGTAAAATGGATTTTTAAAAAGGAAATAAAAGAAATTAAAAAATTGATAGAGTGACTTTTATTGCACTAGTATTTGGTTTAAATTTAGTTGTGTAAGTTACTTTTCTACTCCTGAGATAAAACATGACCAAAGCAACATATAGGTGTTTATTTGGGCTTTGAGAGGGATGCATCCATCATGGCACGGAGGCGTAATAGCAAGTGGCAGCTGTGACGACAGGGACTAGAAGCTAAGGGCTTACACCTCCAACTGCAGTCATGAAGCAGAGAGAGTGAACTAGGGATGAAGTTCATCTTTAAACTCTCAAAGCTCATCCTCAGTGACAAAATTCTTTCAGCCAAGTACCTTTCCTAAACTTTCCCAAACAGTGCCACCTACTGGAGACAATGTATTCAAGTGCTTGAGATTATGGGACAAGGAGATCTCATTAAAACCGCCAAGATAATTGTTTCCTAGGAAGCTGCAGTAAGTTACAAAGTTAGTGTAGATAGTGGTTTCATATATTTTATTGAGTATATATGACTAATTTTAAACTGAAAAGTCAAAACTTAATTTTCAACCTTATTTCTCTTTGCAATACATGTTATAGAAACTCTCTAAGTGTTTCTTCAGCTCCTGGGTGGGGGAGGGGTGCATAGCATAATCCAGAATGTAAATCTAAGAAACAAGCAAGTATTCAGATAAATCTGGCTTTATTTACATATAAATGTATGTAAGATTAGAATAATTGTTCTTTTTGAAGCTAAATATATTTGTATTGTTAGAGAAACATAAAAAATAGTGTTCTATATCCACACTATGGACAAATAAACAATAGCTAAATTTACATTTGACAGAACATGAATTTTCCAACCTACGAACATCTGTGTTAACTAGGCACTTTGGTGATGGTGAAGATGACCTTTAAGATTCTCATTCTTGACCTGTTTGCTCGTATTCTCATTCCTCCCACTCTTCAACTGGACTTTGGGAGCTCAGTCCAGTGCTCAGATGCAGGTCTTTGCCTCTGTCCCATCAGTTGATGTAGATTCTATGGTGATATTTAAGATATTCGTCAGTATGACTACAGGACAAGTCAAGATCGGGATCCCTCCCATTAGCTGGGTTCATCCTTGTGGATTCTTAGGAATTTCTCTAGAGCCAGGTTTCTTGCTAACCCTATAATGGCTTCCTCAGTCAAGATATCTCTTTCCTTGCTCTCATCTCTGTCCTTCCTCCATCTCGACTATACCTTTCCCTCAAGTTCTTCTCACCCCTCACCTTTTTCCCTCCTCTTCCCCTTCCATCTTTTCTTCTCCCCACCAACCCTATGCTACCTATTTTGCCAGGTGATCTTCCCTGTTTCCACTTTCCAGGTGGCAATCCTACCAAAAGCAATCTATATATTGAATACAGTCCCCATCAAAATCCCAACACAATTCTTCACAGACCTTGAAAGAACAATAATCAACTTCATATGGAAAAACAAACAACAAAACCAGTATAGCCAAAACAATCCTATACAATAAAGGAACTTCTAGAGGCATCACCATCCCTGACATCAAGCTCTATTACAGAGCTACAGTAATAAAAACAGCTTGGTGCTGGCATAAAAACAAGATATTAACCAATGGAATTGAATCAAAGACCCAGATATTAACCCATACAAAAAACTAAAATTATACAATGGAAAAAAGATAATATCTTCAACAAATGGTGCTGGCATAACTGGATGTCAACCTGTAGAAGAATGAAAATGATCAAAACTCAGGCCCAAATGGATGAAAGTCCTCAATATAAATCTGACCATATTGAACCCGATAGAAGAGAAAGTGGGAAGTAGTTTCAATGCATGGGTACAGGAGACCAGTTCCTAAATAAAACCCTAGTAGCACAGACACTGAGAGCAACAAAAACTAAATGGGACCACCTAAAACTGATAAGTTCCTGTAAAGCAAAGGATACAGTCAATAAGACAAAAAGACAGCCTACTGAAAGGGAAAAGACTTTCACCAACCCCACTTTAGACAAAAGATTGATCTCCAAAATATATAAGGAACTCAAGAAGTTAGACATCAAAATTAAATAATGCAGTTTAAAAATGGGGTAATTAACTAAACAGAGAATTCTCAACAGAAGAATCTCAAGTGGCCAAAAGATACTTAAGGAAATGTTCAACTTCCTTAGCTATCAGTGAAATGCAAATCAAAACAACTCTGAGATACCGTTTTATACCTGTCAGAATAGCTAAGATTAAAAACACTAACAATAGCTTATGCAGGAGAGGATGTGGAGTAAGCGGAACACTCCTCCATTGCTGGTGGGAATGCAAACTTGTACAACCACTTTGAAAATCAGTATGGCAGTTTCTTAGAAAATTGGGAATCAACTTACCTCAGGATCCAGCAATACCACTCTTGGGAATATACTCAAGAGATGCTCAATCATACTTCAAAAGCATTTGTTCAACTATTTTTATAGCATCATTAGTTGTAATAACTAGCACCTGGAAACAACCTAGATGCTCCTCAATTGAAGAATGGATAAAGAAAATGTGGCATATTTACACTTTAGAGTACTACTCAGCGGTAAAAAAACAATGACATCTTGAAATTTGCATGCAAATGGATGGAATTAGAAAACACTATACTGAGTGAGGTATCCCAGATTCAAAAAGATAAATATTGTATATTAGCAGAAACCTGGCTCTAGAGAAATTCCCAGGAATCCAAAAGGATGACCCCACCTAGGACCCTGGGCAATAGAGGAAGAGAGTGCCTGATCTTGACTTCCCCTGTAGTCAGAATGATGATTATCTTAAATATCACCATAGAACCTTCATCCAGCAGTTGATGGAGGCAGAGGCAGAGACCCACACTGGAGCACTGGACTGAGCTCCCAAAGTCCTGTTAAAGAGCAGAAGGAATGAAAATAGAAGCAAGGAGGTCAAGACCATGATGGGTTCACCCACTGAAACAGTTTGCTTGAGCTAATGGGAGCTCACCAACTCCAGCTGTACTGGGAAGGAACAAGCATAGGACCAAACTAGTCCCTGTAAATGTGGTTGACAGCTGTATGGCTGGGTCAGACTGAGAGGCCACTGGCAGTGGCACCAGGATTTAGCCCTACTGCTTGTACAGGCTTTTTGGGATCCTATTCTCTTTGGATGTATACCTTGTTCAGTCTAGATATAGTAGAAAGGCCTTGGACCTTCCACAAGGTGATGTGCCTTATCCTCTCTGAAGATTAGATAGGGGTGGGGTGGGAGGGTTTGTGGAGGAAATGGGAGGAGAGGAGGGACTGGGAACTTGGATTGGTATTTTTAAAAAATCTAATAAATTAGAGAACTCAAGAACAATCGCAGTGGGTTTTTGATCCTACTGCACGTACTGGCTTTGAGGGAGCCTAGGCAGTTTGGATGCTCACCTTAAGAGACCTGGATAGAGGTGGGCGGTCCTTGGGCTTCCCACAGGTCAGGGAACCCTGATTGCTCTTAGAGCAGATGAGGGAAGGGGACTTGATGGGGGGAGGGGGAGGGAAATGGGAAGCGGTTGCGGGGAGGAGGCAGAAATCCTTAATAAATAAATAAAAAAAAGAAAAAAATAACACTAAACTTCAGAATTTCATGTAGATTCAAACTCACTCTTCTTCTTTTAAAACACCCAAAATATGGGTGCTCAAGGAGCTTTCTGTAACATCATAAATAATAAATGAATTGTTTCCAACAACAACAAAAAATGTTGAATATACAAAACAAATCAAGTCTTTATACTAAGGATTTAGAGTAACTTGCTGTCTACCTGGTCACAAGTTGCAGGCCGAAGCCTGTGAACTTGTGCTTCTTTCTTATCTTTAAGGAATCATCTGAAATACCAGGGAGCTTTTAATGTGCCTTTCTTCAGACTCCTACGCACAGAGAGTAATACTCCAAATGGAACAATACGCAGCTTCTCCTCTGTGCTTCTCATGAAACCTGATTGACTTCCACAGGCCTGAATTTCCTGTAGACCTTTCAAGAACAAGCTTCCTTATTGTTCCAAATTAGCTTCTGCAAACAGCTGCAATGTCATAGCTGATATACAGCACCTAAGCACACCACCCTCTAATCCACCTTCCCCATGAATGAATCCTTTCCTGTGTTTAGTAGGAAGTTTGGTTTGTGGTTTACAGCATTCTTTCCCTCTTATTCTTCCTCTCTCTTTCTAACCGTCTCCCTATAGAAGCAGAGGTTGTATAAAAACACCTCTGCGCGTTGCTGTAATCTTCAGGTCCCACCACTCCCGTCTTTATTTTGTTTCATCACGTACTCCTGAGGCAATGGTAGCACTCTTAAAGGTTGCTATCCTCAAGCTCCCTAGATCTTCGGTTTTGCCATCTAGCCAACTCCTTCATTCATGAAGCTCCCTTCCCCTCTAGCTTCCTCATTCTCTTTTTCCAAGAACCTTCCTCTTTGAATCTAAAATATTTTAGTCTGTCTATCTATGCCCGTACTACTTCCTTCTCTGTGCTTTGAACATCTGAGGCTCATAATTTCCATATTTTCTTTCCAGCCATCCTAAGTCCTTCACCCCTGCCTTTCTTCTCTGTGAATGCTTGTGTGATTGTTGACGTGAAAAATGCACAGCACACACTTTCCCTCAGATCTAACATCCTTGCTTAGCTGTTTTTTTCCTATTTCTGTCCTCCTTTCAACTGTAACAAATGCTGAGACAGACTTAGACCCTTCTCACTCACTGCAGTGCAGTGCTGACTTTAATTAGCCCAGGACTCCTCTTTACCCTTAGGTGCCATGAATCTTCTTTACCGCCATTCTTTTTTTTTCCTTCACAAAATGATCTGGCACCAGAATTTGAGTCTGGTTATTGCTCTATTTGCTGGCATTCTTGGTTTTAATTTTATTTTTATTTTTTAAAATCTTTCAAATGTATTTATTTATTCCCTCATATATTTCCTAATTTATTTTGCAGTGCTGGGTATCTACGTCAGTAATGTGCAAACTCTTGGCAAACATTCTACCATTGAGCTACAGCCCCACTTCAGCTTCCATTTATAACATATGTCTATTGCCCCTATTTGGGGCAAGTCCAAACTAAACTAATCCAAAGGCAGCAACTATAAAAACATCCACCGCTTCTTAGAACTCAAAGTTGTCCTCTTGTCTTTGTTCACTATGCACTTGTTAAACACTTGCATTTTGTCGGCATGTAACTTACAGGTGCTTTATTTCTTCATGTTTTCATTTCTCATTTTCAGAGAATCTGCTTCTGCAATGAAGAACACCCTCCAAATTCTTGCCTTTTCTGTTCCTAGAATGCTTTTTGATCACTCATGACAAACAATAAAATGATTATGACCCAAAGGCTTTAGTTTTCTGCAAATATGCTAAGAAATAAAAATAAAATAATTAGAAAACTCAGGCATGTTGTTTGAGATTCATTTCACTTTTCTCTGAGATTAAGCATGATTCTATTGGTTTTCTCAACCAGCCAAGTGATCACTATGGAAGACAGGCATTGCTCTGAAGGGCACAGGCTCCAAGGAAGGGATGCTGCTATAGTTGTGTTGACTGGGTGTTTAATAAGATCAGGAGGGGGGGAGGGGAGAGAGAGGAGAGAGAGGAGAGAGAGGAGAGAGAGGAGAGGGGGGGGGGAAACTGGGCCTGTCATAGATGGCCTCTGAACACAGACCTGCCAAAAAAAAAAAAAAAACAAAAAACAAAAAAAACAACAACAACAACAAAAAAAAAAAAACAGGCCAAGACTCCTAAGACTTATCTCTGTCTAGGCACTAATTTCAGTGGGAGAATAAAAAGAATGCCATTCAGGCATCTGTAGCAATTTCTTGCTTGTGGAGAACTTTTGTAAGAAAGCTGTAAACTATGGTTAGGGCAGAGTGCAGAATGTTCTTCCCACAAAGTGGCTGTCTAGAAAGAATTGCATAAACTATGATAAATTAATGCACTTGAAAGGAACTGACAGGAAGAGAATGCCCTGGCATGTCCTCGTTGTACCTGTGGAAAAGGCAAAGACCTGGGAGGAATATTCTTGGCTCTTTTCACATGAGCAAGCATGATAAGACATATCACCAGGTATACTCTGTCCCTGTACTTGTATTTGTTTAAACTGACAGTAAACATCTCTTTATGTTTTGTTTGCTTTAATAATAAAAATCCAGAAATGCTTCGTTCACACTACTTTTAAGCTCCAACGAGTGGATTCTGTGGCTTCCACACAAAGATATTTCGGCATATCCTTTGATCCACAGATACGTAGCCTTGTTGGCCAGGGTAAACTGACACATAGTAACCAATGTGGATTATTATAACTGGAGGCAATTGTGGAACAGTTAATAGGGTCCGTGCTTCACAATATGGAGCTCCGGAATCTGATCCCATCCCTTACAGGACCACAATCAAATATCAAAAACTTAAAGATCACGATCTTGGGGCCCCCTATGGGTTCTTAATGTTCTGAAGAAAATTGCAAGTGTTACATCCTGCAATCTACAGAACCTTACAGTAAGTTCGAGGAAAGGTTTCAACTTTAGAGTCTACAGTCCTTTGTGAGGCAGGTGCTCTGCTTAAGCCCCGGTTAGTCACAAAACTCATTTAAACGTAATTCCTAGCTTTCTGGTTGTATTAGGTTTCACTGAATTTTTCAGGTTCAGTTTGAAATGAAAAGCTCGGCAAAATTAAGGAAATATGATCAGCCTTGGAGGCCTCTGCTAAATTTTTATCGTTCAGGGCTGTTCTCATTTCAGACAGAATCTTATTTGAATAGGTCAGAAACATAAAATTTTATATTCAAATATATAGAAGGCATTAAAAATTTTCATCATTACTAACTTTACTGAACAGCTCCTTTTTCTAAAGGTAGTCCCTCTTCCTGTGGCTAGTGGAATGAAGCAAGTGGTCGAGTGGTCCCTCTGTGATGGTTCAACACTTCTTTCTCCTCTCAAAATTCTCACTCTCCATAATTGTTATCTAAACATTTTCCGTCATATATGACAAAAGAGCCACAACATAACAACTTTATAAATTCGTATTTCTCTTCTTAATCATTGCTTTTTAAATTTTAAATAGTTCTTTTTTCCTTTTGTTCCTAACGGGGATATTTAACTTGGATAGTTTCTTTATTTAATTTGGATAGTTTTCATTTTCTATTGACTCATTGTTAAGGTGGTTTTGAGTCCACATCTCCAAATGCTGTTCTCCAAATTGATGGTCTACTCTATTTTAACATCATGTATTCCATCCATAAGAACCTAGCCCAGAAGATGGGAATTGATAGAATGGTTTATAGGCTCTATGGTGTGTGATGTCACACCCTTCCCAGATGAGGACAGGCTTATTAAAAAGAAGATTTAGAAAGCATCCCATTGATGAGGAAATAGTTGGAATAAGACATTATTGTAGGAAGAACCCTAGGCAAAAACAAAGACATGAAAGTAACAGCTTTTCCGGGAAAAAGAAAATAGTTCTTAGAGCAGACTTTACATAATACATAGATTTAAAAAGAAGTTAAAATAAAAGATCATTGATATTTTTAATTAAAGTACAATCAATTTAGGTAAGCTAATGCCTGCATTTGAACAGATATTTTGACACTGCATGTTTTTGAGTATAAGGGAAGTTAAATAGCTCTCTTCAGTGACACTTAACAAAGCAACGAAACAGTAAGTAATCCATTGTCTGTATGGGCACCTACAGTATTCATATAAATTGAATAGGCCACTAGCTGATAGTGGTCTATTCAGTTTAGGGGTCTAGTTTAAAGATAAAGAAACAATTAACATTTGATAACTAGATCAAATAGCCTGATATTTTATGACATTATTTGCTTGTTTTATCTACTTTATATTAATGCTATTAAATCAAGATTAAACCCATGAATAAAGCAATGACTGGGCTCAAGATGCACATGGTTAATATTTTTGTAACATATTTTTTTCAAGTTTATGAGGGCAAGTATTTGTCTTGAAAATGTAGCATATATCTTACAAATTACATCAGTTTCAATTGCTCATAGAGAATTTTCTACTAACATATTAAAACCATCTGCAGCACAGAGAAGCACAGATCCTAATATTTGTTCCATCACTTTTCTCTTCTACATTTTTTAATCCTGTTAACATTAATGTTTGTGCTTTATAAATAATTTTGCTCCTTTTAATAACATATTGATGAATAGAATCCATGTGTTTAATATATCCTAGAATCTTCTTAATTTCACAAAACCATTAATCATCTGGACTGAAAACCTTACAATCATCAAGGCTTGTCCTCCATTTTCCCTATGCAATTTTTACTCGAAAAATGTATTATATTTTCACTGGATTTTAAATCCCTAGAGGAATCAAGGCACATGCCTGACTGAAGAAAATACCTTGTTATGATGTATGCTATGGAAACTTTTCTATTTATTTATTCATTTAGTATCTTATATCTTATTGAAAATAGACTCTTCTCTCATACAATACATCCCGACCACAGTTGCCCCTCCTTCCACAGCTTTCAGCTCCCCGCCATCCCTCCTTCTGTCTTCCTTCAGACGAGAGCAGGCCTCCAAAATATAACAGCCACACAGGACAAACCAATATACAATTAGACAAGGTGAGAGGCCTCATATCAAGGCTGGACAAGGCAACCCAATAGGAGGAAATGAATCTTCAGAACAGGCAAAGGAGTCAGAAATACATCTGGTCCTACTGTTAGGAGTCTCACAAGGATACCAAGCTACCAGCCATAACATATAAGCAGAAGATCTGGTGCAGATCCATGCAGGGCCGGTGTTTTCTACTTCAGTTTCTGTGTGTAGTGAATTAGGTATACCTTATTCTCCTGATGTCTTCCATCCCCTCTGAGCTCTACAATCTTTTCTCCTCTTCCATTAGGTTTTCCAATATCCAGGGGTTGGAACCCAATAGAGACCTCCAATTTAGATTCTCTCTCCACATAGTGTTTGGCCGTGGGTCTGCATCTGCTCCCATCAGTTGTTGGATGAAGCCTCTCTGATGCCAACTGGACAAGGCACCAATCTATGAGTATAGCAGAATATCATTAGGAATTATTTCATTGATTATTTTTTTGACCTTTCCTTTTAAAAAGATGTCTTAATATCTATTTCAGTTTATCTTATTTTTAGAGATGATGGAACATGATTTATTAACCATATACAAACTCTTTCTCATAGAATAACATTACAATTGATTAAACTTGTTTTGAAATTTAAGGACAACCCACTTTACTTGGGCATATGGTTTTAAACATAATTACAGGAAAAATTTCTACATTCCAAAGTGATCTGATTATAAGTTTTGGTGTATGATAGTGTGATAGTCCTAATTTTTCTCCATAGATAATACGAAATGAGTCAATAATTAAGTCTTCCCCTCTTGAATGCAAATGTTCTGCTAAGGCAATGGAAAAGCACTCCATTTGGTTGTAATATTCATAGCAACTATATATATATATATATATATATATATATATATATATATATATTACCATGGGTCATTATGAAGGATTGAGTTATTTATGTACATATATTGGACTTACAATGAGCTATATTCTGGTAAACTTGACCTAACTTCAAAATACTCTAACTTGAAAATGAATTTAAAATACACCCAAACATCATAGTTTAGCAACTAGTATACCTTGGAGGATTGTTTTTTTTTTTTATGCCTGCTGACCTTGGCTGGCTGGGTCAGCACCTGGAAAAGGCATCATATTGCACATTGCTAGCCCATGGAAGGCTCAAATTAAAAACTCAAGTAGTATTTCCTATTTAATTAAAATGTCTCTCATAGCATCATATAATTAGAAAAAAGTTTAAAAGCCTATTGAATTTTTTGCCTACTTAATATTTTTTTTCTGATAAGCCATAAATTTAGGGCAGTAAGTCACAAATTGAGAAAGATTTACTACTTAATTTTTTTAAAGTATAAGTACATCAGTGTGAAACAATGAGAAATACATAACTCCTCTCTACCTGGATCCATAACTTTGGGGCACAGAGCTTCTAAACTCCAGAAATCTTCAAAGTGAAAAATACTTTTTTGTTTCTATGGCTGTTGGCTCCTGAATCCAGGTAAGTCTCAGATGGGTGCAGGGTGCTGGTCGTCCTCAAACATGTGGTTACAGCCTTTATAATTTCACTGCTTCTCAGCTTCTTACCCCTACCTGCAGATAAAGGACAATGGCTAGATATTTGATTAATCATCAATGACTCATTGTGTAATCAATTTTGTTCCTATAACTAATTCATTTCAAAAGCATGCCTTCAAATCACTCTACATTTTCCCTTTCCACTTCTACAGCTTCTTAAAAAAAAAAACAGAACAGTTTATTTATTTATTTATTTATTTATTTATTGTTTTTTTGAGACAGGGTTTCTATGTAGCTTTGGTGCCTGTCCCGGAACTAGCTTTTGTAGACCAGGGTGGCCTCGAACTCCCAGAGATCCGCCTGCCTCTGCCTCCCAAGAGCTGGGATTAAAGGCGTGCGCCATCACCGCCCAAGCTTCTTCAAATAAGGTATTCTCCCGTTTTCGTTTTAACTCTTAAAAATTAATATCATGCAAAATACCATTTTGAAATAGGTTTCTGTGCACCTTCACTGTCATGTGACCATGAGTACTGTGAGTGGAGATAGTCCCTTCCGTCAGCAGGAACCCTGGTTTTTCCAAAGCTTCTACCTCTTCTTCCTGCTTCCAAACCCCTGCAAATGACTGCTTTTATTTCTATCTCTACTAATTTAACTATTTCTAAACATTTCATTTAAGCAAATAATAGAATGTATGATCTTCTAAGCTGAATTATTTTACTTATTTATAGTGTTTTAAAGGTTCATGCATGTTTTTTCAGCATGTGCCAGTATTTCATTCTTTTTATAGTCAAGTAATATTGCTCTTATCATACATACCATAGGAAATTCTCTTTTCTTCTACTTTTTGGAAACATGCAATTTGTCTCTATGTGCATCATTTTGCGTTTGCAAATGGTTGCAGTAAAGACTTCTCCTGTGATTCTGATTCAGTTACATGGTGTGCCCCCTCCCCACTTAGTATACCCAGTGCATTTCTTGTTACTTTTGAAAATTAATATTGGCTATTAAATCGAGCAGGATTGGAATTGCTGTTTATTCTCCTCAGAATTTTTATTCATTGTGTTTTGTAGTTGACTATTACGTCACGTTTCTAACCTATCTTGGTAAAGTTTGCATTTTTTTCGTGTATGGTCTCTAGGTACTTTAATCTTTGGATCGTCATCAACTAGTGTATTTCCCAGAAACTTTCTTAGAAATCTTCATTCCTCTTCTCATTCGGAACAGAAATGGGAGTGGGAGGAGAAAAAAGATGGACAGAGAAAGCAAGGTATTCTCATGCATTGTTTTGGGAAACAGTTTCAATATGTAGGTCAGGCTGTCTTGAACTTGAAATTCTCTTACCTTCATTATCAAAGTGCTAAGAGTTACAGATATGTGGCATTGCAGACAATTCAATAAACATTTTTTTTTTTTATTTTAGAGAAGTGAAAGCAAATCTCTTCCCGGTATTTGCAGACTGGCTCCATGCAGGGTAATGCCTTCAAGGTAAAGAGACATTCCCTATAATCCTAATTCAATCCAACTTTTGTGATGGTGCGGAGACCATCATGGTTAAAAGCTTAGTACATTCTCAGTTTTGCTTTCCACATGCATCTTTCACCCCTGTGTGTGCTGCTGTCTTTTATTTCAATGTCTCTGTTTTATTTTTTAATTATGTGTTTAATGTTTGAGTGTGGGTTTGTATATGCATGTGCAGTAACCACAAGGACCAGAAGAGAGTGTTGGAGTTACAAAATGTTATGAATAAAGTTGCCCAATATGGGTGTTGGAAATATAACAAGACCTCTGCAGAAACAGGATGTGCTTTTGACCAATGAGCCGTCTCTTCAGCTGTGGGTGCAGCATCCTAAATTTCCTTGTGCAGATGAGGGTTTTTTCCGTGCTCTGAATGAGTAACAGAAGTTGCTGCTCTGTTTTCTTCCCAGGCAATCAGCGCATTTTTTTTTTCTTCATGTGATACCTTGCTCCGTACTAAACTGTGTATTTGCCCTATAACCATTTCTGTAAGTGTCTTCTCTGAAGGCTTTTATTTTTTCCTATTTTGGTCATTTAGAACTGTTTGCCTAAGCACTGTCAGTTGATTCTCACATTATATCTGTGAATTTTTTCCTTTTTTTTTGCAGGGAGGGGTTGTTGTGGATGGAGGGTCTAATGTGTTTGCTACTTTAACTTTACTTTTGGATTTTTCCTATTGAAAGTGGGTGAGCACTGGTTACAATAGCTATTCTGGAGGCATGGCTTGAAATGGGTGAAGCCTGCATTCCAGTATGTCAGTCAGGTGGGACAGTATGAGGAAATGAAACCAATGTCCATGACTCAGAGGAACTGTGTTGCTTCCACACTTCAGACGGGTTACAGTGTCTACCTAGCAGAAGGAAGACTTGAGGCCACATGGAGCCCGGCATGAAGATGGAGAGGAAGTGGGGGTGGCTGTTCCTTAATTGCAGTCTGTGGAGAGTGTCTCTTATTCTTTCTCAGGAGGCTCTGGACTGATTCATTTAAAGAAAACATTCAGAAAGTGAGGAATGCTGTCTGACTTTGGTACTGAGTGTTGGCTCGAGTTGGGGCCAGCAGCTATGAATTGTATAAGGGTTTAAATTTGTGAGGTGAGGATCATGTGGAGCGTTGCTCAAGTGTTTGGGGGAAGGAATGATTGTTAAAAGCCAAAGGTGTTGAGGTCTGACAGGGTTTAAAGATTTTTTTTCCAGGTTTAAAAATCATTGTTAAGGCTTCGATTGTGTTAAGCAAATTCATGAAAAAGGAACATCTTGGTTATCTGGGTGTTGGGTATGTTTCTAGGTAAAACTGGTTTTCAAAACAGTGCAAGTTTTGTGCAGGTATATGTTTTCCCCTCCTTTGTTCAATTACCAAGTAGTACAATGTTGTGACTACATACTAGGGTTTGTATGTGTTCGTATGTGTGAAATTACCATACGAACTTCAAAAGTGGCTTTGATAGTTTATAATCCCTGAACAGTAGTTTCTACAAAGTCACATCCTCCCCAATGTTTAATCTGACTCAGATTTTTGCTATCCTAATAAGCATACAGTGGTACCTAGTGATAGTTTGATTTTATCTGTACTTTCTTGACACTTTATTGTGTCAGTAATCTGCCTCCAAGTTTGTTTTACTTTGAAATCATGTTGGTTATTTGGTCCTCCTGTCTCTGATAAGGAACTTTAGAATCAGTTTGCTAACATCTACAAAGTAACTTATTGAAACTTTTACTAGGATCGTTTGTTGCAAAGAATTCAGATTTGACAATACTAAATCGTCTGATTTATGCAGTGGGTAGGGTTTGCTAAATGGAGTGGTTGGACAGGTATTTCCTAAGTGAGGTAATGGCATTCCAAAGTAGAGTGGCAGAGAGAACACACAGTGGTATCAGAACACATAAGGATGGGTTTAACATACGGACTGTTCTTGTTTGCTTTCCTGTTGCTGTGATAAACATCATGAGCAAAGGTGGCGTCGGGTGGAAAGTGGTTCTTTCGCCTTACTGCTAACAGTCCATCATCCAGGGAAGCCAGGAATAAAGCTCAAGGCTGGATCTTGGATACAGGAACTGAAGCACAAGCCACAGAGGAATGCTGCTTGATGGCTTCCTTCCCCTTCCTGCTCTCTGCATTTCTCACACAGCCCAGGTCCATCTGCCTCGGGATGCTACTGCCAACACTGGGCTTAACCATCCTACATCAATTAGCCATTAAGAAAATGTCCCAGAGATACGTGCCAAACCCAGTCTGATAGAGGCAGTTTCTCAATTGAGGCTTTCTTTTCTCAGATGTCTCTAGTTGTGTCAAAGGTTTACAAAAACCAGCCAGGTACTTTGAGGAGTATTCACCGTTTCTTCACTCTTCTAGAGTTACCAATGCTGAGACTGTGGAAGGAGCACCACCTCTTGCCACAGAAGGTCCTTTTATAGCAGGCTGGGCTCTCTCTCCTCTGATAATCAGATTACATTTCTTTATCTTTATTTGGGGTGCACAGAACCAATAAACTAAGGATATTTAAAAGTTTTAATTTCCTAATAAAATTTATACACATTTTGTTTGGGTAGAAATAGGAGTTTGTAATGTGGTGAGGATATAATGACTGATATTACGAAGTCTTAAAATCGTTATATTAAGCGAAGGCACCTACACATGAAAAGACAAATACTGCATAATCCCACTCATATGAGAGCTCTAAGAAAAACCAAACTCATAAACAGAAAAAAGGATGCCGAGGGGAGTGGGGAAATTAGACAGATGCTGTTGAAAAGATGTAACCTTTCAATTAAATGAGAGGAATAAGTTCAAAAAGTTTGTTGTTCAACATGGTGACTATTGAAAATAAGTTAACATGAGACTTTAAATATTCTTATTGCAAAATGCTTTGTGAAGCAATTCATATTAATAAGCTTTGCTGAGCCATTTTCTGGCATATATAACTCATTGGCAGAGGAAACTATAATTTTAAGCTGCGCAAATTCTAAGACTGACAATAAATGGGACCCTGTGAAACTACAAAGCTTCTGTACAGAAAAGGGACCACTAATTCTAGTGAAGAAGAAGCAGCCCACAAACAGGAGAAAAACTTACCAGCTATACATCTGACAGACAGTATCTAGAAAATGTGAAGAACTACAAAATAATCAGACAGTAGAAAAACAACACAATTTTAAAATTAGTTCAAGGAACTAGACACCCAGTTCTCAAAAGATTAAATACAAGTGGCTGAGAAATATTTTTAAGTCCAGCATCCTTAAGCATCAAAGATGCATCAAAATGCAATTTGCTGAGCCTATTACTCATGTGTATATCTTCCTAGTTCTTTTTAACATAACGCTCCATACTAGGAAGCCAAATAGGAGGCCCCTCCCAGGGGGACAATTACTGCTTGTGCCCTCAGAAGATTTTAGTTGCCTGTAATTCCTTGTCTGTGAGTGGGGCTCAATGAGATTCCTCCCTTCCACATTAGCGTATCTCTTGATGTTCTGTTTAGATAACTATGCTGTTGATGTATCATGGGTAAAGTTTCTCTGTAATTTCTGAGAGTCACAAGCTCACAACAGATTTCCTGGTCCTCTGCCTCCTATAATCCTTAAGTGCAGGAGTTGTGTTGTAGGTGTATCCATTGCAGCTGGGCATCCTAGAAACAACTTTTCTCTGCCTTTTGACCAGCTGTGGCTTTCCGTACTGAAATCTTTCTGTTAGAATAGAGGCTTCTTCAGTGGAACCACAATTACATGTTGATATAGGGGTAAGTATTTAGGATACAGTTAGGAATTAGACTGGTTTAGTAAAGTATTAATAGGTTCCCCTCCAATAACCACACCACCACTGACCCAGAGCAAATGGTTAGACTACTAAAACGAGGAAGGATTTCCCTTTCGTTGTGCAGGCCCTATATCCAATTAGACAGCTCTTAGTTAGCACCAAGGTAGGAATGCCACTGATTTTGTGGATTCTGGTAATACTCTGCTATTGTTTTGTCTCATAGGCTTCACATCTCTACGTAATAATTATCGGTTGCTTTTCTTTTTTGGCAGCTGAAATAGCACATTTTGGAACTATGAAAGTTAACACTAATCAAGGAGACTTCCAGACCAGATCCAGTGTAGCTCCCTTGAGTCCTTTGTCCTAAAGTGTCTTCAGTAACAGGGCCTTACCTTCCACCTTTGGGAAATAATAAAGGGCAATGACTCCAGCTTGAATTGTTTTGGGAATCATGTGAACTCTTCTGACCAACTCACGTCTGTTTCTTCATTGAAGAACTCTGATCAGATCTACAGCTCATGTTTTATTTTTTATTTTTTGTTGATTTTTTATTGAAAAAAAAATTTCCGCCTCCTCCCAGCCTCACATTTCCTTCCCCCTCCTCCCACTCCTCTTCTCCTCCCCCCACTCCTCTCCCCCTCCCTCTCCAGTCTGAAGAGCAGTCAGGGTTCCCTGCCCTGTGGAAAGTCCAAAGTGCTCCCCCCTCCATCCTGGTCTAGGAAGGTGAACATCCAAACTGGCTAGGCTCCCACAAAGCCAGAACATGAGGTTTTGATCCTACAGCTCATGTTTTGAATAGGTCATTTATGGTGTTTTTCTTTTCTTTTCTTTTCTTTTCTTTTTTTTTTGAGTCATTGATTTTTCCTCTTTATACCTTCTGGATATTAATCTACTCTCAGATGTGTAGCTGATAAAGATTCGCTCGATTATCTGGGCTTCCTCTTTACTCAGTTGATTATTTCTCTAGCTGTGCAGAAACTTTTACGTTTTATGCCCACTTGTTAACTGTTAACCTTAATTCTTGAGCAAACGGATTCCTATTCCAAAAGTCCTTTCCAATATCGATATCTTGTAAGGTATTATGTGTGTTTTCTTCTAGAAGTTTCAGGTTTCGTATATAGGCCTTGATCCATTTAGAGTTAGTTTATTCTTTTATATGTGGGCATCCAGTTTTCTCAGCCTCATTTGCTGATGATGTCATCTCATCTCTAGCATCTGCCTCTGATATCTTTGTCAAATACAAGGTGACTGTAGTCATTTGCACACACGTTTGGCTCTTTGATTTTGTTCCACTCGTCTATATGTCTGTTTTTGTTCCCGGATCATATTGCTTTTGTTATATTTGTCTCTGTAACAGGTCTAAAAATCCAGAGTGGTGCACTCTGAATGCTGTTTTGGATTATGGGTTCATTCGTGGTTCCAAATAAACTCTAGAATAAGTTTTTATTTTTCCATTTCTGTGAAGAGTGAGATAAGGATTTTGATTTGGATTACCTTGACGGTATAAATAAGTTTAGATAGAATTAACTTCTCATAATATTATTTCTACCAACCCATGGGCATTAGATGACTTTTCATTTTCTGGAGTCTCTCTAGATATTTTTCTTCTTCAGAGATACAGTTTTTTTTTATTAGAGAAGCATTTCATCTCTTCTGTTTGGTTTAGTCCCAGATATTTTATTTTTTGAAGCTGTTGTGAATAGGACTGTGTCTATGATATATTTCTCTGTGTGACTTTTACTAGAGTATAGAAAATTGATATATTGATTCTTTTGTAAGTAGATGCAATATCCTGCCATTTTGTTGAAATAATAATTTATAGTTTTCTGGTGAAGTTTTTGGGATATTTTTGCATAACACCATATCATTTGTGAATAAGGATGTTTTGATTTATTTTTTGTCTATCTGTATACCTTTAATTTTCTTATGTTGCCTTATTGCTCCAGCTAGTACTTTAAGCTTTAATGAAATGTAGTTGAGTTAATGGATAGACGTGTCTTGTTCCTTATTTTAATAGTTTCTTCAAGATTTCCTTTATTTACGATGGTATTTCTTGTGTGCTTGTCATATATAACTTTTACTAATGCTGAGATGTGTTACATCCATTCCTAATATCTATATCACTTTTATTGCAATATTTTCAGTAATGAGTTGTTTTATCTTCATCAGATGTGTATACTAGAGATTTGTTTTCTGTCATTTTAAAGTTTTATTGCAGATAGGATACATTGAATTATTTCAGTCTTTCTGAAAATCTTAAGATTTCATTTGTGTTCCAGGATGTGGTCTATTTTAGAGAAGTTGGGCTGCTATGTAGCATATATATAGAGATTTATAGATATATAAGTATAAAATATGTATTATTATATATGTATATTATTGTATGTGTGCATATAAGCACTTATATACATATGTGTGTGTAACATTTGGTGTTTGGGTGGAAAATTCCATAACTATCATTTATTAAATATATTTGATGCATGGTCTCATTTAATTCTCACGTTTCTCTGTTCATATGCCTTGTTTATGGAAGAAATTTGAATTTTAAAAACATTTAATATTAGTGGGTTGATGTTAATCTGTGTATTTAATATCAGTAGTAGGCTTTTATCAAGTTGAGTGGGACAGAAACATAGCTTTGTACACATATTTTTGAAATGTAATGTCTTGCTGTTGATTGTTTCCTTTATTGGAATGAATTGTGCTTTACTTTTCAGAATAGTTTTAGTGGAAAATTTTCTTTTGCCAAAGTTTATTTTGTCAGATACTAGGACAGTTGCACCTGTTTGCTTCCTGCTCCCATTTGATTGGAATATTTTTTCTATATTCTCATTCTAAGATGTTGCCTAAATTTGAGAAAGTTTTCTCCTATGATTATGTTGAAAACATGGTCTTTGTCATTGTCATAGAATTCTTTACTTTTTCTGTGCATATAATTTGAAGATTTGGTCTTTCCATGGTCCCACAATTCTGTCATATTCCTTTTCTAGACTTTCAAAAAATTTGATATTTTTTTATCATGTGGTCTTGTTCCTTAACTTAATCTTTGAGTTCTAATATTCTTCTACTTAATAATCTACTTGCAAGTCTTTCTCTTCAGTTTTCTAGATAGGTTACTGAGTTTTTCAATTCAATCTTTTTGTTTCAGTTTGAAATTTTTCAACGTTTCTCTTCATTAAAGTTACTTCTCAAATCACGTATTGTCTTCATAATTCCATTCAGCCTTGAGCATCTCTCTGGCATTCATTCTCTTTAAATTTTTCCTCCTTAAGCTTATTCAGTTGTCTCTTTGTGCCTTCTAAATTCCTTGAATTATTTGGTGAAGTTTATTGTTATTATTTTTAAGTAATTTCCCCCCCTTTAGTTCATCTTGGTAATTCTCAGTGGAAAATATTTCCATAGGATTGGTGCATATGAAGGACATGGTGTCTTTCTTTAACCTTGTTATTATGATGAAATCTGTACATGAGAACTTCTTATATGGTTTGTGTGTCTAATGTGTAAATCGCAGAGTTCTCTGACAAACAGGATATGCCACTTGTCTTGAACCTGGAGGTTAGGAAAGGCTCATATTGGGCTTACAAGCCTGGGTTGGGCTGTTTGTATAGGGCCAGGCATAGGCATGGGAATTGGGGAGGATGAAGTTAGGGTTGAGTCAGGTGAACTCACAAGGTAGGCCAGAGTGTAGGATGTGTGGGCCTTACTGAGTCTGAAGGATGGACCTGACCCAAGCAGCTGAGAGAAAACAGATTGGGATAGAACTGTGTTGGATAGCAACATTAGGTTATTTGTGTTTCTGCACCATGTGCTTGGGCAAAAGAATCTGGGAAGTGTGCATTTTTTTTAGACTGAGAACTTGTTGGACAATTAAGGGCTCATCCCTGAAGAAGACAGATTATTTTTCTCTCAGTATCTTTAATTATAGGTTCCAGCGAATGAAGTCAGAGTGTCAGACTTACAGTAGGCACGTTTATCTGTTGAGTGTAGGCAGATTTTTCCTGTTTCAGCAGCCACTCTCAAAACACCACTCAGAAACTTAACATTAATTGTAAATGCTAAACCAATAGCTCAGGCTTCTTACTAGCTAACTAGTTCCTTTTTATTGACCCATATTTCTTATCTATGGTTTTCCAGGCAGCTTGGTACCTTTTCTCAATACAGCATACCTATCTTGCTTTACTCTTCCTCTGCTGATGTCTCAAGACTCTGCACTTCTCTTTCCCAGCATTCTCAGTTCGGCTCACCTATCTACCTTACCCTGTTCTGCTATTGGCCAGTCAGCTTCTTTATTAACCAATCAGAGTAATACATATTCACAGTGTACCAAAGGATTATTCCACAGCAGCTGAGTCATCTCTCCAGCCCAGAAAGTGGTTTTTATATGAAAATGTTTTCATTGTTCCTCACTGGTAACTTTACTAATACAGTCACCTGGTGTTTTCCCTTTTTATTCAAAAGCCACAAAGCAAGGATGTTTAGTTTGTCAGACTAAAGCCTGCAAATAGACAAACAAACCACTACTATCCTGGCTGCAGTGGTACTCAGTGAGTGAGGTAGGAAAGTCAGCTGCCCAGTGGCACTTGTGGATTCTCCATGGGAAGTGCTGGTCCCTTAAGACAAATTTGTTCCATTGATAGAAAAATATCAGTGACTTCCAGAAAGAAGTGGGTTGGTGTGGGTATGAGACCAAATCATTCTCTTCTTCCTATAGGGTTGACTGAAGGCCAGATGGGAAGGTAAAGGTGTTTGACATAATTTTCTAGGACTCACTTAGAAGAGAAACCTAGGAAGGCGCCCACCTCTGCCTCCTTTTTCCCTGGCATTAAAGATATGCACCACTATATCTATCTTATTTGGGGATCTTTATTGGAGTGCGGGGGGGGGGGTGGACATGCCTGGACAAGTTGATATGGGTATTGATTGTGGAGGCCAGAAGAGGGCAACAGCTCTCATGCAGCTGGAATTGAAAGCAGTTTTGAGCTTCTAAATATGGGTTTGGAACCTAAACTCTGAACTTCTATGAGGACAGCAAATGCTCCTAAATGTTGAACCATCTCTCTAATCCTGAAACTGGATTTAAATCCTGCCTCATATCTATTCATCAGTGGTGTAAATATCCATTAAATAATGATTCAAAATGTGCTAGATATAATTTTGTAATATATATATATATATATATATATATATATATATATATATGATGCTAAATCTATATTTAAAGAAATAAAATACTGCCAGGTGGTGATAGTGCACACCTTTAATACCTACACTCAGTAGACAGAGGCAGGTGAATCTCTGTGTGTTGGAGGCCAGCCTGGTTTACAGAGTTCCAGAACAGGTTCCAAAGCTGCAGAGAAGCTGTGTCTTGAAAACCAAAATAAAATGTACTTAGGCCATATGTAAGCTTGTATAATGTCAAGCAAACAAGAGATAATTACCATAATGGTAGCAGAAGAAAATATTATTTATGTTTCTATATCTGTACTTATATCAGGAAAGCCATTGGTATTTTCATTACTAATAGTTCTATATGTTTGTATTAAGTTATCTATATGGAAATTATTAACTAATCTTATATGATTGCCTATATAAAAATCATTCTTCTAATGTGTATTGGTGAACGTAAATTTGCTAAGTGTGTCTAAATATTTAAAGATGAGTATAAACACAACTCAGTTGACTAAATTCTAGTGATAAGTAAATGACAACATTCAAGCATACCTAGGGCCATATAAAAGCATTCATGTGGACACATACATCAACCCAGTGAAGATAAAAGCAAAATATTAACAGAAAATATGGGCAAGGATTATAGTTTCCAGATGTTGGGATTATAAAAAGCTTTAGTATGTACCATTAAAACATCCATCTCAAAATCAAATGTAAAGATTTTCTTTGTAAAATCTAGTTTACTTTACTGATTGCTGAACATTCAATATTTATTACAGTAAGTGCCATGATACATCAGATGAACCAAATATAGTCCCATAGTAAAAAAAAGTTTGTTGAATACAAAAGAGACCTTCTTGCACTGGTTAAGATATCTACACAGATTTCTTTTTTATATATCAATAAAATAAAGATAAACTACCATTTACTAAGCTAATCTGAATTTTTATTTGTAACCCAATTTTTTTAAAAAATGTAAATTTATATTATGCAAGCACTTGATAAACTAATATTTATATCTGTACCTTAACCTAGATCTCTCTACTTGTCATCAATCTGTCTGTCTGTCTATCTATTTATACATGTGTCCATTTATCTATATAGATATATAGTCTATCAATTCATAATTAAAATAGTAAGAACATGATAAACAAATTACTAAAGCACATATTGAAAAATATAATTAGTAAATAAGAAAACTTCAAATTTCTAACAAAGAATCTAAGAATAAGTTATTGTCCTTGCCAACTAAAAATAACATATGCATCTATTATAAACATAATAGCTTGGGAGATTACAAAAGAATTAAGTTTTGTTGGATTTACGTCCTGGGCCTCTTGTTATATTAGGTCTTATATGAAGTATTTGCCTGCCTCAACCTATTTTTGCAGATCTAGCTATAAAATTTTCTTTTGGGGATTATGATAAGAAACTAACAACATAATTTTCGTCTTATTCGTATCTTCTAGTATTTGCCACATTACTGAGACTTACACATTATGCTTCTTAAGTAAATAATAAATGGATGTTGCTATGTATTGAATCTATGTGTCCACTCAAAAGGCATTGTATCAGAATTTGTGCTTTCTATAAACTAGCCTGTTGACAGAAGTTTCTGTTCCACCTGATCCAACAACCAATCAGTCCCAAAGAAACACATTGAGGCCTACATTAATTATAAACAGGTTGGCCTTTTAGCTCAGGCTTCTTATTAAGAATTCTAATATCTTAAATTAGCTCATAATTCTTGACTGTGTTAGCCATGTGGCTTGGTACCATTCATCAGTGAGGCATTCTCTCTTGCTTCTTCTTGGTCTGGGTGACTATGACAGACTGAGCCTTTCCTCTTCCCAGAATTCTCCTATTCTGGTTGCCATGCTGATACTTCCTGCCTAGTTACTGGCCAATCATCCTTTTATTAAACCAATACAAGTGACAAATCATTACAGTGTAGAAGATCATTGTCCCACAGCATCCCCCCCCTTTTTTTGTTCAAAACAAGAACTCTGAATTTAATCTCCTTCATTTAGCTTTTCCTGACAATTATCAATAATAACTTGTAACCAACACTATAAACAAAGATAAACACCCATAATCTACTTTTTGGGAATGTGGGCATAGTTTTCTAGGATACTTCCTGCTGATTGGGGGAGCTAATAATCTTATGGGAACCTAAAGAAAATTTAGGATTATGATCAAGTGTTGACTTGAATATTCTGTGAGGCTTGATCAGTTTAGTCAGCAGTCTTGAGGCTGTTGTGGATGCAGAACTCAGAGGAAACTCCAGCAGAGGTCCTCTGAAGTGTTGGATCATCTGGGCCATCTGCTCCTATTGGAGATTTTTCAGGGAGTCTTCCTTGATAAAACCTGATTTTTCTTAATTCAGAATGAATTCACAGTCTCTCATTTCTTGTGTAAACAAAAGCAAAATCTCTTCTCCAAAGTAACATATCTGTTGACTTAAATTTTGAAATCAAGGCATTTTCAAATACATATGTTGGATTAATCAAACAACATTTATAATCAAATGTCTTTTAGCAGCTGTTGCTTCTTCCTCAACTGTCAAGCAATTCAAAGACAACACAATATCATACAGTACCCAGATTCTCTGTGTATTTTCTATCTTTACATAGCTTTATTTTAAACTCTATTTCTTTTTCTTTTATTTTTAATTATTTGTTTTTTGAATAACGGTTTCTCTGTGTACTTTTTGTTGTCCTGGAACTCACTCTGTAGACCAGCTTGTACATGAACTAACAGAGATCCGCTTGCCTCTGACCCCCGAGTGCTGGAATTAAAGGTGTGTGCCACCACACTGAACTACTTTCTTTCTTTGTTTCTTTCTTTCTTTTTTAAGGACTTTATTTTTTTTTCTTTTCTATCTCAAGTCTACATATATTTTAATACACACTGTAAACTGTTTAGAGGGTGTTTTTGTTCTTCTGATTCCATCTTTATTGTATATCTCTCTTTTTTATGACCATGTGAGTCTTTAATTTGTGAAGAGACATGGCTAGGATTAAAGCCGTGGCTCTGATGGCTGGATCCACCCCATTCCTTAGTTTTCTGAGTGTCTAGCTTCACGGTGGAGGTACTGGCGGGAGCCATGTTTATTGCCACAACTCTATGGAGTTTCAAAGCTCCTGCCACCACCAAAAAGCATGCTGTCAGCTGTTCATAAACACCATTTAAGTATTTTGTGGCAGGGCCTCTTGAAAGAGCTGCAAGGTTTTGCAGCTAAAGCTAGTCAGGAAGCCTCTCTTAAATGAGATGTGCTTTCCTCTTGCAAACAGAGCCCACCTGAGAAAATTCTGCTACCAAGAAGCCATGCTTAACTCTGTTCTTTTGTGTACAGATTTTCCTACAGCACTTAGCCAATCTACAGCTCCACAAAAAAAAAAAAAAAAAAAAAAAAAATCTACAGGACAATGTCCAGGACCTTAATTAACTAGTGATCTCATAGCACTCTCTTCTCAATCCTCAGCCACTAACTGAGCTCCCTGATATTTTTAGATTTCCTGTGGGCTCCACACAGTAGTACCCCTAACATATCCAGGGGAAACATAAGTTTCTTCTACTTCATGGTTTCACGTCTTCCTCGTTTCTTAGCTTTGTCCCATTTTCTCTGTCAAGATTGTCCTGGAAAATGAATGGCTATCTTCATTTACAGCTGTTCTCAAATCCAAATTTTAAAAAAAAGAAAAGAAAGAAAACATAATGAAAGTTAAAATGATTGCTGTGGTGAATATCTCTGAGCAAGGAACTGTCTAAGCATCTATATCTATAATTAGGGTTGATTCCTAAAGCTGGAGGTCAATGAAAAAAGGCACTTCCTGCTCATCCTGAGGACCTGAGTTCAAACCCGGGACCCACAGGCAGAAGGGAAAATAGACTCCTTCAAGTTGTCCTCTGGTCTCCACATATGCACCATGTATGGCATGCATAAGTGTGCACATACATAAACAAACAAATGTAGTAAAATCATCTTAACGTAAAAATTACATTAAAATAGCTATTTTATTTCTGCAGCCTGGATGTAACAAGACTGATTATATGTGGATAAACAATCATGAAAAATGTAAGGCCAGTAGGAAAAACGTAATTCATAGTTACCCATATGATTTTTAAATATTGAAAAAGAGACTATTAATAATAATGTATAACCATGTAATATTTTAATTTGTTATTAAAATAATTTCAATTCTAGCAATACTTCCTCTAAAAACTTTGTCATAAAAATTTATCCTAAATAGATATCACTTTATACAAAAGCAAGTTCAATATAGAACTAAGTAGAGCAGAGGAAAGTTAGGCAACTTATAAATACATCAAGTTAAAACTTACCAAGTGTTGTTATATACAACCTCTTGAACTTTTTGTGGCCAGTTTGAAAGATAGACATGAGTGGGTTATCTATATTTAAAAATCTACTGTGTTTAAGTTTGTTCATATCTATCCATTTTGGCAGCATTTTTGGGCAGCTTATTAAGCTTTACCAGTTTGAGTTAGGAAAATTCAGAAAATGTAAAACACATACATGGGCATAACCATGGTCCAATAAACATAAAGTATAAAATGTAAAATTTATGACTTCTGCACTGCCATGCCTGTCACCTTCCCCAAGGGTTAAGGGCTAACAGCTTGAGAAGTTGGTAGAAATCATAAGAGTACAATATTCTACAATATTGTTCAAGTACATGTCTGCTGATAGGGACTTGGGTATCAAAATGAGATCAGACCTTTGGGATGACTGGGATACGATGACTTTCAAACTTGCTTCAACAATAGCTACAATGGTGTTATTAAAGATGCAAAGTACACAAATCAGCAATGTCAATGCAGACCTAGATTAAGGTTGGTAAAGTAATTAAAATAATATCAAATAATTTAGATAATTTTATAATTGTTGTTAAGCAATCAAAAGGACAACAAAACCAGCACAACTTTAATTATCCTTTGACAAGGATATATATATATATATATATATATATATATATATAATCATAATTGGTGATGAAAGAATTAATCTTAATTGCCAGATCAAATTTATGTTACTAAAAGTAATGTTCACTTTTTAAAAAAAAAAGCCTCCCATTATCAGATATCAGGTTCTGAGGAATCATTATTGCTATGATTACAAGAGGCACAAGAACACTGAATCACGTAAAACTGCCAAGGTAACATACTTTAAATGATATGATAAACTTACATGACATTAAGTTATCTTTTTTATTGTGTGAATTTGAATAATTATAACTAAGAAGCAATGTTCCAAGAGAGGTAAAGTCTTGCTGTAAAGATAATACTAGACAAATAAAACATAATAACCATAAGGGGTGGTTTATCATTGAGGATATCAGACAACATACATAAAAGTGGGAAAATATGTTGACATATCAAACCAACAAAGCCCATCAATCCAACTCTTAGAAAGTTCCTTATGCATCTGGTTTGCAAAAGGTTTCTCATCACATTTCCCATGGCTGACTCTATTTATGACTAACACAAGCAACTAGAGATATTAAGATGCATGTTTGCTCACAGAGAACAAAAGAAAGGGTAACTTTCAGAAACTCTTCTCCCCCAACCAAGACTGCCTGGCTCAGGATTCTGAATATTCTCAGTGCCTGCCTCTGATGGAAACACACGCGCGCGCGCGCGCGCACACACACACACACACACACACACACACACACACACACACACACACGCGCGCAGTGGGATTCGTGTTAGAAGTACCAGTCCTACTCCTAGAGCTTTCTGTAAGGCACTTAGATGAAATAACTGAGTTGTCAGGAGAAAGAAGAAGTTACAGTCTCTTCAAACAGAAAGGTTTATGCTTTCATGTCCATTCACAGATGAGGGAAATAAAATGTACTATTCAAAGGTCATTTTCCAGTTGCGTAGTTTATTGTCAGAAGCTGCTGCCAAGTAGTACATGATTCAGATAGCTCAAATGCATACTCATAACTGAGGGTTTCTAGGCAACAACTTCAGTGGGACAGTGAGCACACCGCATGGCCTGTTAATCTAGGCCACCTTTAACCTCTTTCTTTATATAGTTTCCAAACATTATCTTTGAGCATAATTCGTCAAGTGTAAGTGATGGAGACATTTGGATCAAGCAGTATAACAGTCCATTATAATACTGGGCGCAATAATTGCTTCTTTGGATGTGGTGCTTAGACACACAGTCAAATTACTTGTACACATAACAATAAAATATTTTTTAAAAGAATGTTATGTAGTCTTCTTTAATTATAACATATATGTGGTGGTTTGAATAAGATGGCTTTCATAGGAGCATATATTTGGAAACTTGGTGTTTAAGGGGTGGAACTCTTTAATAGGATTAGAAGGATTGAAGGGTGTAGCCTTGTTGGAGAAAATAGGTTACTTGAGGTGGGGTTTGAGGTTTCAAAGATCCATGCCAGACACCCCCTCTCTCCTTCCTCTCTCTGCTTTTGCCTACTCAATTACTTTTCCAGCATCATGCTTGCTATACCTACCACCATGCTTCCACCATGATGACAACTTAAATTCTGTCTTTAAAACAATTATGTTGATCATGGTGTCTTGTCACAGCAATATAACCATGACTAAGACAAAATGTGAGGCTCCCTAATCACTTGGATCTTGGGCAATTCTAAAAGTACTTAACTGGAAAACAAAATACTGATGTGAGTTTACGTCAGTCTCCACTGACATAATATTTTATTCTATGCCATTATCTTAGCTGCATGGTTTTTTTTTTCCTCTTATGTAAGTGTCCAAGAATAGTAGGCAAACTAGGCTTCATATCACCCAGAGACTGACTGCCTCCTCCAGGATATTGCGCTCATCTGCATAGTGAAAGTTAATAACCATGCCCCATGCCCTCTAGTGGAAAACATGAAAAATACAAAGGTTCACTTGTGCCAGAAGGATTAGTCTGGAGGTGGCCTGCTTGCACTTTATCATGAGAATTCAGTCATGAGTTTGCTGTGGCCATCAGAGTGATGAGAAAGAATAGCCTGTGACCAAGTCACTCACCTTGGTTTTGATTTTTTATTTCTGTGGAAGAAGTACAGGACTTATTTCAAAGGACAATCTTCGAGACACCTTTTATAAACTTCAACCTTTCAAGTTTATTTTCATACATCTGAATGTAGGAAACCAATTCACCATGAATATATATTTGAGAAAGAAAAACAAATATGGACTCAATAATGGATTATTGCTTAATTTATAAGCAATTTTCTTAGATGTGAAAATGCTCTTCCATATAGGCTCTAAGAAAAGGTTGGTAGCTATTGCTCATTTTCAACTTACAGGATCTCCAATCACTTAGGAAACAACCCTCTGAGCACATTTGTGAGGGAGTTTCTGGATTGAGTTGTTGTGGTAGAAAGGCCTGCCCTAAATGACTAAATGCACATGATATCATTGCACTGAACGTGGTCCCAGACTGTGTATAAAAACTAAACAAGATGAGCACCGCCATTCATTTCCCCTTGCTTCATGACTGTAGACTCAATGTGATGAGCTGCCTTCATGCCCTCCCCTGCATAATGGACTGTAACACCAAATTGTGAGATGAAATAAATCCATCCTTAATGCTTTGGTCTGAAATTTTGGGCATAGCAATGAGAACTGTTAAAATGTTAAAATAAAAGATTTTTATAAATACAGAAAACTGAAACTAAGAAGTGGGTCTACTATTATGATAAAACTGACCATGTGATTCTTAGTTTTTAGAAATGTGTAAATAAATAATTTGTATTTTAATAAATAAAGCATGTTAGAAGTTCAGAGAGTAAACCAGCCAGGCACTGGCTCTTACCTCTACCTCAGTGTGAAATGGTGACCCAGCCTCCAGGATTCTCAGAATGAGAGCTGTCTCCTCCCTTTTTATATTCCTCTCTAGGGCTAGGATTAAAGGTATGCACCACTACCTCCCAGTTTCTATGGCGAAACTAGTGTGGCTACTGGGATTAAAGGTGTGTGTCACCACTGCCTGGTCTGCAAGGCTTATCAGTGCAGCTGTTTTACTCTCTGAACTTCAGGCAAGGTTTATTTATTAAAATACAAATAAAATATCACTACAGAAGTGGTTTGCTGCAAGAATGTAGAAGATTTTGGAACTTTTGCCTGGAAGAGATCTAAAACGCTTTAAGTAGAGCTTAATGGGTCATCTGATGGGAGTTCAGGAGACCAGAATGCAGAGAGAAATGCAGGTAAGGTCCAATTGTGAAGTTTCAAAGGCAAATACGGACTCTACCTGGAGCTGAGTTTGAAGCTATTCACAGTACAATCTGGCAAAGAATCCAGCTTCATTTACCTCACTGTCCTGAAGCTTGAGTGAGGCTGACTCTAAAATTGACTAATTTGGTGGAAATTTCAAGACAGAGTAGTATCCAAGCTGTGCTGTGTTTGACTATTGCTTTCTGACTTAATCAAGAACTTTAGAGAAAAAGAAAAAATAAAACAAAGATTTGCAAAAATGCAGAAGAAATAAATTTAATAGTGCAGACAAGTCAGATGTGAAAGTAGCTCTAATTATCAAAGAAGTTAGCATTGTTAAAGGGAAACCTGCATCCCTACAGTAGGACAATAGGAAAGGTTTTCTGAGTGCCATCCATTAGACCTTACCTTGTAAAAATATCAATTCGTTAGAAAGGAAAGAGGGAATCTGAGAAATGGATCCCTACTGTTATACAAACATCCAGGGAAGTCTGAATGGAAACAGCACAATACAGCTAAAGTTGAATGGGGACGACTGTGTCTCAAGCTGGCACAGTGATGTCAATATGATACTGGTTTTATACACATGATACATAAAAGAATGAGGAGTAGTCATGGTTATAGTTTCAGAAGGCCACTGGTGGCCAACAAACATGTGGTAGGACCAGATTCTGCATGAAGGTCTTGAGGGACCACTGGACTAATCTGTGAAGCTGAAACAAAGTTTTAATGGAGGCCCCACCCAGGATGTTGGAAATGCCAGAACCATGAACCATCTCACATTGAAATCTGCAGGTATAAAGTGGAATTGGCTCTGTGTACCTGAGTTGGGCAGAGCTGGAGGGGTGGACCTAATTAATTTAAGATCTTTACAGCCCACGTGATTCCATAGTGAGCCCCAGATGATTGATGGGGAGCTATAAGGTTTGGTATTTCACCTGCTGAGTTACAGTCTTGCATTGCTTCATTCTTGCTATTCTTTGATGCCACACCTCTCTTTAAAACTGGAAATGTTTACTCTGTTCCATTGACTGTCGAGGTTATATAATCTTGTTTTGATTTTATAGGACCTGGCGCTACAGAGGTTGCCTGAGTTTCAGAAGAGAACATGCAGTTTCACCTTTGTGCAGCATCAGAGCTGTTAGAGACTGTTGAAACCTTGAAGCTGAACTGAACGTGTCCTGAATTAGGAGAGCACCACGAACCCACAAAGATGGGAGGGGAGATATGATTTTAAAGGGATATTTCTTATTGTAAGTTTCCGAAGTGGTGGACTTGTGATAGTTCAAATTGCTAATTTGATTTCATTGGGAATCAGCTGGGAGACAGGTGCTTGGGTAGGTACATGGGGGCGTTTTGGGGAATAATTAATGGAAGAAAAGGGGCCTTCCCTCACAGAGGTACTCCAGATATAAAGAGGTGCATGGAGAAAACCAGACCTCCTCTGTTCTCACTTCTTCCTTGTGGGTGTGTCTGTCTCCCTGCTGCTACCTTTCTTCACCATCTGAATCCAGCTTCTCTGAGTTCCAATGTGGGCTGGAGACCAGCAGCTCTCCAGAAATCCTCCAGGCATTCCGTACCATATTCAGAAGGTTGAGGCATCCAGTCTCATGGACTAAGTGGCTTCTCCAATCTTCAAAGGGCCATTTTTAGAATTCCTAGTCAATTATAGGCCATTATGGTAAACTTTTTCTATAGTATATGCATCCTATTGGTTCTGTTACTTTAAAAAAAAACTCCACCAACACAGGATAGCAATTACATTGTTTATCAAAAATAATGCAAAAATTTTGTTATGCTTTAAAAATGAATGTACCCTACATGGATGAATCATCTACCTCCTCAAATAGCCACCATTATTCGCATCATGAGCCAGGATTCAGTCAGCTGTGGCAACAACTTCAAAACAAATACTTTAAAAACACAAACCATTTAAAATTTTCTGTTCCCCTTCCAACCTAAATTATTTTATAAAAAGCTTGCTCCTCTCCAATATAATTGAATTTAGACATTTAAATGATTGTATCTGTGAAAAACATCTTATTACATCTGCAACCGAAAAAGTATACTAGGGCAGATTCCCTCCACAAACGGTGGAATGAGGAAAAGAATGAAATAATTAGGAAAGTAGGCTGAGTGGAAAATTGTGATGAGACATTCCTCTTGATTCAAATGTATGTGCATGTGTGGCGGGGAATGACTGGAAGCTGAAAGGATGCCAAAGTCAGTCAAAGAGAAAGAGAGAACATAAAGTTAGTTGGGTAGGGAGATGAGGAAGATCTGACCTATGTAATAAGGGATGAAGAGATCAAGCCCAGCTACAAGCTTTCCCCTTATGAACTTAACATTCATAGTGCTGGAAAGTATTATCACACCACCATAGAAAAAATGTGTAAATCTCACCCAGCTACCAACTCGGCAACCTACAATAGAGACCCGCCTGCAAGATATACTGCCACAATAGTATGCCACTGCCATAAGTATTATGGGAATAATAAACTACTTTTCAAAAATTGGATTTAAGGCACAGTCATGAGATTGAACCTACATCTGACACTGATGATGAGGCTCAGAATCTGGGGCTAGATAACGCTGCTACTTCTTCTGATGAATGAACATAGCGAGCGATGAAATAATTCCGATTGATAGATTTCTATGCCCATAGATGATTACATCACAACCTTCATCAGAGATACTTCTTATTTCAATAGACAGAAATTTACACAATGACCCACAACTGGACAAGGGACATACCATGGAAAATCTTAGAACACTATGGGACGTCTATACCAAATCTCTCTCCTCGGGGCTCAGGGACGTCTGTGGAAGAAGAGGCCAAAAGCCTGTAAGAGGGGGATGACTCCAAGGAAACTATATCAGTAGCGGCTGCAGGGAGAGCAGAGGAAGCCCTGAGTAAGCGTGTGCAGTGCACATGACAGACCCACACCGACGTCCCCATTACCGCAGACTCTGTTGTGGACTATTGTTTTAAGATGTGTTATCTTTGTTTATGCTGTGGAATATAATTAAAAATTTTAAAAGCAACTGAAGGGGGAAACAAAACAAAAAACAAAGTGCAGAGAATCTGTTTCTGTCCTGACTGCTCTCCTCTCCTTTTGAAACTTTGTAAAAATTTAATGTAATACATTATCATTGTGTGTGTGTGCTTGTATGTGTAGGTCAAAGGACAGATATCATCAGTTGGTTCTCACCTTCCACTGTGGCATCTGGGGGTCGAAACTCGTCTCACTAGGTTTCACAGCCAATGCCTTTATCCACTGAACCATCTCCTCTGTCCTTTACTGTTCTCTTTATGGTATACTAGAGGTTTGTTGTTGTTGTTGTTGTTGATGCTTTATTGCATTTATTTTGTCATTGCTTGCTTATTTTTGTGTGGAGGTTTGAGGACAGCTTGTGAAAATCAGTTCTATGTTCACAGCATTTAGTTCTCAGGGAACAGACTCAGGTCATCCTGTTTGGAAACAAGTGCTTGCACCCACTGAGCCATCTTACTGGCTGAAAACCTATTGTAAAAGGAGGCTTTTCTCTGTCCAGCCCTGTTCTGCAGCCACTTCCAAATAATCACTCAAAGGCTTATATTAATTATAAATGGTTGGCTGATGGCTCAGACTTATCACTAGCTAGCTCCTACATTTAAATTTACCTGTATTTCTTATCTATGCTTTGTCACCTGGTTCATGGCTTGTTACCTCATTTTCTACACATCTTGTTTCCTCGGAGGCTGGCTTGTATCTTCCAGACTCTGCCCTTCTCCTGTATCTCTGCTGTGATTTCTCACCTGGCCTTATTCTGCCTTTCCATAGTCCAAAGAAGCTTTATTTATCAACCAATGAGAGCAACACATATTCACAACATACAGAAAGACCATTTCACAGCAACTTATTTTCCTTAAAAAATAATTAAAATTCTGCTATTTCAAGGGAAAATATTTTAATATCATTCTTGAATATTTTTATGCTTGATATTCAAGGAAAGGAAGATACATTCAAACTTTAAATATTTCTATTATAAGTGGCATATGCACAGTGATTGGTGAACACATTTTGCCATAATAATAACCCTGTGCTAAATTTTACTGTTTGTGAGCTATTAAGTCATGTGACTTTCTCCAAACTAAACAATTTCCTCTCACTGGAGTCTTGCTGCCTTTCCTCTCAGTTAGGAAACAGTCATTTCCACCTCAACTGTGTTCTCTTGCAAAATCATCATCCAAGTTTGTTTCATTAACTCTTTACATCTCCTCATGGAGCGCAGAGGAGAGTCATGAGATCCTCTCATGTATCCAGCCACTCCCTATCACCAGGAGTACACAATTTTGCCTTAATTTAATTGCACATGGCCTGGAGTGTGGGATAGAGTATATACTCTAGGGGAGCTATGGAGAGGGAGCTTCCATCTATGTGGCTACATAAAAGCTCTCCTCCATACTGGGTAAAGGCTTTCCAGGTTTAGTCTAGAACCATGATTGCACCCACAGCAAGCAACCCCCACCAATGCTCTCAACTCCATTTCCCTAGTCATCTTTTGGCAGAATCATGCCTCAACTTGTCATGGGGACTTTAGGGGAGGGTTAGACTCTGTTTAGATCTCCCCCTGGGATGGAATTTTAAAAGTTCACATTTATTGCCTAACTATTTTATATATTTTTCATAACACATGGATCCCTTTTGAAGTATATTCTTACGTTCTTATGCTATTTTATTAACTCTTTGAGAATTTCATATATCTTGATCATATTCACCTCTCCTCCAACACTTTCCACATCTATTCTTACTCTCACCCCTTCCGCTCACCTAACTGTAACTTTTCTTTATATATGCCCCTACCCCAAGCCAATTGAGTTTGTGTTGCCCAACTAGTATTGGTTGTGAGGCCTAACCTGGAGTGTGTTTAATCTAACTGATGGTCAGAGAATTAAAGAACACTGACTCCTCCTCTTTCGGGAGCTAGTGTTAGTGTTTCAGCATATTTTTATGCCTCAGTTTTGGGGCTTTTGCTGTCCTGAGCTTGATCTTATCTATGTTGACACAATGGCTTTGAGTTTCTCTGTGTAACTGCCCTGTCCTGTTGTGTCTAGAAAGCACTGTTTCTTCTGCGTTAACATACATGTTTTGGATTTTACAATATTTCTGTTTCCTCTGCCACAACCATTCCTCAGGAGGTTGTGGTATACATGTCTCATTTATGAGTGAACACTCTAAAATTTCTTTTTTACATGTTGAGCAGTTGTCTATTAATTGACATCTACTGAAGGAGAATCTCCAGTGGTGAGGGTTGGAAGACACACCAATGATTCCAAAGTAGTCTTTAAGGCTTCCTTCAAATATTAAAAACTAATTTAGAATTGTTTCATTATTCAAAATGTGTCCCAGCTTCTTTGGAGAGTCTACACTCCTATGGACAATAGGATTACAATTTGCCTGATCTGACTGACATGTCTTCTGAAAATTCAGAATCTTTGTGGTTGGAAATCTGTATTGTATGTAGAAAGATGTGCCAACAGACAGATTCCAAGTTCAGCAGGAAAATCTGTAGTTTTGTTGTATTTCAAGATACTCTCGAATGCTTGAAAAATATTCTTAGCAAAATTTCACAGGGAGAAGAGACCTATCTGGACGTTCTTCAATGCCCTCTCCTTTGCTTTCATCACATTGGCTTCGCCCTGAATTACCAGGCAGAGGCTACAGTGAGCTATTATGATGAAAAAGGATTCTCAAGGAAAAGATGGCTCATTTTACAGGTTGCATCATTTGTTATTTTGAATTTTAAAGGCTTTAAAAGTCACAAATGAAGATTGATTGTTTAGTAAAAAAAATAATAATAGTTACAAGCAGGATTTTAGACAGGCGGGGCTAGCTGGATTTACAAGTTGGTAAGGAAACATTTGAGTGGCGGTTCTTTTCCTTATCCCTTAAGACTAACCACATAGACTAGTATTTCCTCTAGGATAGCATTGGGTTCCCTTTCTGGGAGAGCCGCCTGCCTGTTTAAAGGTGTGCCTGCTATGCCATCACCATCACTCATTTTAAACAAGTTCCAGGGAGAGTAAAACTCCACTGGCTCCACAGAGATCATCCCAAAGCTCTGGACAGAAAGAAGGCCCTGTTGCTGGAGAGCTCTTTGGTAAGTCTATGGGAATAGGGACTCAGGGGCATATTGGGATAGAAAGTTGAAAAATTCAGAAAAGAAAGACTCATTAACCAGCCTCATAATTCAAGAAGATATCTGGATCAATTTAAGGACCAGAATGGGCAGAGAAGAATAAGTTAATTGTAAATAACTTTTTTCTTTCTATATTGCAAACAGGTTGTTTCACAGACCGAAAATAACTATAAATAAAAATAACTGTTACAAAAACAGGTTAGAGATACAGCCTTGAACAAGAAAATGGGATTCATCAATCAATCTCTTATCGTGAAGAGGGGATTTATATAAAACAAGATATAGTAATGAGATAGACACTCCATTTTACAGTGGATTCCTGGGAGGTAGAACCCCAGAAATAGATGAGTTTATAGGCAGCTCTGAGAGAGGAAACAGGGACGAAGACTCAAGCATCTGTTGAATCTGTCTTCCAGCGCTCTGAGAAGCTGCTTTCAGCATTGGAGCTGCATCTGCAGCCTAGAGACCCTGGGAAGCAGGCTGCAATGGGTTTTGTATACTAGAGCCATAGGGCATACTGGGTGAAAATGCTTCTGGTGGGGAGGGGACCACAGGCCTTGGCCAGCTAGTCCTCTCCTCACATGCTATAGTTACAGAAAATGCTATGCTCATTCTTGAGAATGACAAGTGGTAAAAAGAGAAAGTGGGTCAATCAAAGCCAACTTGAAGTGATTATTGCAAGGTTAAAATTTAGAGAGGGTGGAGGAATGGCTTCTTGATCCAATGCAGTTGCTGTTCTTTCAGAGGACCAGAATTTGATTCTGGGCACCCACATCAGGTAGCTCAGAACTGCTGATCACTCCAGCTCCCGGGGAACTGGTGCCCTATTCTGACCTCTATGGGAGTAGACACATGTGAGTATATGCATACACACAGACACACATGCAGAAATAAAAGCAAGTCTAATGTTTAAAAGATTAGATTGGGTAAGGAAGATGAGTCTGAAGCTAGACTAGACTGCTGGAAATGGCTTCTGAAGCAGTCTTCGATAACATTACAGGGCACAGGGCTCTTGCTGTAGGGAATAATGTGATGGATGAAAAGAGACTTTTGGTTTAAAGAGCTGGACTTTTGAGAGTGCCATGCTGACATCTGACAATTGAATGCAGTAATAGAATTTATATCACTACTTTCTACTTCCATCTTCAATTTTCCTTGTCAAAATTTCAATATAAGTTATAACTTAATGTCTGCATAAGTAAAAATGGGTATCTTCAAATTGTATGTTCTTAGACTTAGGATTAGTAGTCTTAAGAAACTTTTTGTTTGGGGACATGGCTCGGTGGAAGCGCACTTGTCTATCATACACATGGGTCTGCTTTTGATTTACAGGACTGCAAAAAAAAAAACAAACAAATAACTTTCCAGCTCAAAAACACTGTTATTTTATGAGTATGATTCATAAAATGTATGTGCCCTTTAATATGCTTGTATATTCATAGAGTACTAATGACTGTCTTCTTGAATGCAATTTTCTATAGACCAATAGTGTATTTTAACCCTACATCTTATTCAATATGGGACTAACATCTAAATGCTATGCTGTAAATTAAATATATTATACACTGAAACAAAAACATAAGCTCGAAAGCAGGACACATGTCATACAAAATATTGAATATCCTTTCCCATACATTCCTTCTCTTAAACAGCATTGTCTCTGTTAGGAGCTGATCCCATGAAAATTATTAAAGATACATTTTTCTAATGAAGTAATTTAGGGAGAACAATGAAAGTACTGGAAAAAAAATTAAACCAAAGTGGAAAGAAAGTTAGATATATGGATCAGTGTTATATAAAGGTCAGAAAATGGCTTCTGAATGAGTGTTTAGCTGGAATTTGAAAATGATTATGGAATTTCCAAAGCAATATGGGAAGAAAGTTCAAGGGAAAGAAACAGATTGATGAAACGGAAAACCAGGCAGAGGTGCTGCATGTGGTGCCAGCTGAGAATTATCTAAATATTCCCATTACAGTCATCGAAGATTCTAATACTCATTAGAACACTTTTAGAAAGAAACTTGCAATAGAATTTATTTTTCCTCATTTATATTAAATTACCATTAAAGTAAGTGGAGATTCTGGTTGAAAACTTCTGTCTTCCTTTAATTGAAAGCTGTAGCCAATTGGTATTTTAACTGTGCTTATTTATGAGATTTTTAAATAACATAATTCTTTATTGATTCTTTGGGAATTTCACATCATGAACCCAAATCCCTCTCACCTCTCCATCTCTCCATATCCTCCCTTACCATGGCAGCATCTGTTCTCCAAAACGAAAGTCCCCAAAATTAATTAAAAACAAACAAACCAAAACACTTCACTCCTTAAATTGTTTCAACACTTCTTTATTTGTCCTCTTGGCATTGAGAGATACCTTGTGCCACGTATTATATATACCCTTTTATCCAATCAGCTACACCCACAAATGTTCATCACTGGTCTGATTCAAGGTCTCTGGCACACCATCATCCCTGGACCCTCACTGAAACTTCCTTGGATTTCTTGCTGTTGCCGATAGTAATGGAGAACTTGTAGCTATCATTCTGCAGGACCAGTCCCTTCACACATTCCAGCAGGTCACAGATGGGGTAGATGTTAAGGTGCACCACCCAGGATGTGGGTCTGGGTGGTAGCTGAACTGGTCAGTCTGGGTCACTGGGACTGCTCCTCAGGCAAGATATTTAGGCAGGTCTCCTAGGTCCATACTATTGGGACAGGCTCTCCCTGCTAATGATGAGAGGTGGAGCCATCTCTTTGGAGTGTGGGAGGGGGCAATTCTCCCACGATGGGTGAGCCCGGTTCTCATGCTGCAGTGTCAAGTGAAGGGAGGGGGGCAAGTATCCCAGGACCAGCAAGAAATGAGGCCTCCTTAGCATGGCCCTTGGATTTCAGCACACATGGTTCTTATGACCTCTTGTGGTAATAGGCACCATGGACATCAGCACAGACCCCAGCTGAAGCAGGACCATGGACACAGACATGGCCTTAGGCAGCAGCTTGGGACCTGGATGTCACCATGACCCTGGATGGCAGCACAGGTCACCCAAATAAGTTTGGCCCCAGTAGCAGGATGACCCTTGGACACCAACATGGTCTTGGGTTACTGACCTGATACAGGGGATCTTCATTGCCCTCAGTGATAACAGGAGCCATGGACATCACTGCAGACCTTGGATGTAGTAGGGCCACAGATCCGGACATGACCTTCAACAGCAACCCTGTCCTGGATGACACCATGGCTCTGGGTGACTGCAGAGGCCACTTAGATCAGTGAGGCACCAACTTGGCAAAGCCCTTAGACCAGAGAGGTCATAGGTTGTGTCCTAAACCCCAGATACCTGTGTGGTCTTTGGTGGCAACATGGGCTTCAGACATCAACACAGACCCTGGCTCTGGTAGATGCAGGGACTATGGGATTATTTTTCCTGAGTAAATTTCTAAAGATGACTAGATGAAGCAATGAAGAGAACTGGTGAACATTTCCACGGTGAACAGAATTGTTACACAGTTGTAATAAAACCTTTCCAAGATCATCCATCCCAAACCAATGAGTTTTTAAAGAACTTCTGTTAGATTTTAAAACGCTATGTGTGTGTATGTCTGTGTGTACACACACACACACACACACACACACACACATATGGGTGTGCCTGTTAAACACATTTTTAGTGGTAACGAATACTATATTGGGAAAGAATTTAACCTCATTTGGAACCAAACTGCCTGGTCTAAAGTATGCTTCATTTGCTGTGGGCAGGTTGGTTAATCTCCCTGGGTATAAGTTTCCTTTTAAGTAAAAAGCAGATTAAAATAAATCGTACTCAGTAGGATGTTGATGAGAATAAAATGATTGCTGAGCCAGTACCTACTACCTACCAGCAGAGTGGTAATCACTAGTTGTTATTTTTGCTATATAGTATGTAAAACCAACTACTGATGTAAATGTCTGTAACTAACCCCGTCTCCAAATCTGTGAAGTGTGTTTATAAACCCTAAACATTAGTGTTTCATTATCTTCCTTTTTTTTTCCTGGAGTTACTAAAACCACAGATGTTAGACTGCAAAGCCTATTCTAAACATTTTCAGGATTCTAACTGATTCCAATATTATACACTTCTGCACTTGACTTTCAGTTTTCTGAAAGTTTCCCTTTGCCCTCTTTTTAATTTTGTCAGATTTGTGAAATGAGTGAAATTAGCAGATATTAATCCTTACCCCATTATTGCCTCTGCAAGCTATTGGCCTTAAATGTTTACCTATCTTGGTGGCTTACTGAACCATCTCACATAGAGATCTTCTGAGTTTATATTGTGAACCATTTATTCTACTCTTTAAATTACTGCAAAGATTACCTGGTTAAGTATTTCTAAAGACATGAAACTATATAATTTAAAATTTGAATCGTTTTATATGGAGACGAAAAACTAGAACCTCCAAAGAATTGTGACTGCTCTTGTACGTCCACCAAATCTCTTCTAAGTAGCGCTGCTTTCAGACAAACTAACGCCTCTGTGGTTTTGTCAATCTCTGTTTTAATTGCCTCATCTCTTTCTAGTAAAGCATTCATAGGCAGTGATCAGCAGAAATCATTTCCTCGTTTGAGTGTGTTATCTCTTCCTGTTCTGGCACCACTAAAACAAGAGGTGGCACAAACAACACTACCAATGGGAGATGAGATTTTAACTTAAGCAAAGAGTGATTTAGGAATTTCATGACAAATAATTAAATTTACTTGTTAAGAGATTAAGTCAGCAGAAGAAGTGAAAGAGAGACAAGAAAGACTTAAAGGGGAGTGACTTCTATCCAAGGGCAGCACATACTTTTTTTCTTAAATCTTGATGGAGTATGATCAAGGATAGATAATATGGTAATATTTAAATGTAGTAACATTAAAATCATATCTAGTCTCCTTTTCATTTACAGTGGCATATAATCAATAACAGAAGAGAAAAATGATCACAAAATTTTAATCACACAACACTTTACCAAATAGCTAATGAAACATTGAATCAATAAGTTGTTTTCAATCACAAAGATGAAACATATATAAGCAGCACAAGATATCTGGTAATAGATGTTCTATATGAATATGAAAGACAATACCTTAAATAAACAAAAGAGACCAATCCCAGAGTTAGAAGATAAAAAAAGAGAAATAACTAAGAGCAGAAGTAAATGGAGAGAGTAGAAATAATAAAAAAGATAGCTTCTTTGAGAAGGTGAAAAGGTTGAAAAGCCTTTATCTAGTTGAATTTAAAAAAATGAGGACAAATAATATCAGATAAAAAAAGAACACATAAAATTGATAAAATAATTGCAAATGGATCTGGTGAGAAGACTTAATATTTAAGAACACTGGCTGTTACTTCAGAGATCCCTTGTTAGATTCTGAGCACCCATAGGACAACTAATAACTGTGATCCAGCTTTAGGCAATTCTGGATTCTGGTTTCCTTTGCCATGCACACACATGATTCACAGATATGTATGCAGGCAAAACATACAAAATTCAAGAAAAATAATTATAAGTGATTACTGTGAATAATGACACATCATCAAATTAGATAATCTAGGAAATGATAATTCACAAATGCCTAAGAGTAAATTGAAATCCATAAAAAACAAAAAATCTAAACAAACTGATCATAAATAAGATCAAATCATCACTCATAAATTTCCCGTTGGGGAACAAAAATAAATAATAAACTAACAAAGGTCTAATGATTTCAATGGAAAATTCTAACAAGCTAATATTTAGAGAGTAGTTGCCAATGCTCAAATTAATCTGAACATCAAAAAGAAATAAACATTTCCAAATTTCTTTGCAGCCTCTTAAAACCAATATCAGAGAGGCCACTACCAAAAATTAATCACAGACCAATATTCCTAATAAAACACAGATGTAAATATCCCCAACAAAATATTAGGAAACTAAATATAACAACACATAAATGACCATACATCTTAAGTAAAATTTATTTCTGCTATATGAAAATGGTATAACATAAGCAAAAGGTGAGTCACTATATCAACTGAAAGACGTAATAGAAGGAGTAAGCTAACTCCTTGCAGTTCTGCTTCTTCCTCCAAATCACTGGCTGCATTGGTCCACAAGGGTGCTGGGGACAGAAGCAGGGAACAGGGTTGAGGATGGCTGTGGGTACAGAGACGGCCCTCCCGAAGACAGACTTTTTGAATCACCTGAACTTTATTACATAGCATAAGGGATGTATATGGCTATAGGTTCCAATTTCAGAGCTCCTAGCACAAATCATCTTAGCAGAAATCTGTGTCAAGGGTCAAGCTAAAAATGAATCAGGCATCTGAATTAGAGACAGCTTTCAAATAAGGTCAGTCCTCCAGACCCAGGGATATTCTTCAGATAAGGGCGAGTAGAGGCAGGAAGTGCTGCTGAAAGGAGGGAGTCCCACCTTGCTGAGCTGTTAAGAAAGAGCTGCCAGGCCAGGTCACATGATACTGTGATCTCTATAAGTCAGTAAAAAAACCTCTAACAACTCCTGAAAGTTGTCCTCTGATGTACATATGTGTTCTGTGACTTGAGGGATACCCAATCATCACATGTATGCCATACATACACACTCTCTCTCTTCCTCTCCCTCCCCCCTCTCTCTCAAAAATACACATATACAATAATATAAAATAAAAATTCAAAAATGGACCATGGTTCTGAAAATGTATAAGTGATTGACAACTTTATGAAGGATATTCCACATCATTACACACAAAGTAAATATAAATAAAAATGCCAATAAGACATCACCTTATACCCATTGGATGATCATTATAAAAAGAAAAATATAAGCTGGGCAGTGGTGGTGTGTGCCTTTAATCCTATCACTTCACTCAGGAGGTAGACGCAGCAGGTTTCTGTGAATTTGAAGCCAGCCTGGTCTACAGAGCTAGTTCCAGAGGTCATACAGAGACATCTAGTTTCTAAAAACAACCAAAAAATAAATAAATAAAAAGCAAATTGTAATAACAACTTCTGTTTGGAGTATAGAGAATAATGAACCTTTGTATACTGTTGCTTGGAATGCAAACTTATATAGTCAGTATAGAAAAAAAGTGTTTTACTATAATTTGAGGTGGCTTAAAACAATAAAACCTGATAATTTATTCAAAGAAAATAAAATCTCTATTTTGGTAATAATTATTACTTTGGTACCTAAGACAGGAGAATTGCTGCAAGTTGGAGGTCAATACAAGCAACACAGTCACATCTTGACCTACTGAACTACAGAGTGAGATCTTGTCACGAACAAAAATTCTCCATTTTGAAGGGACCTTTTCATTACCAAGTTCATTGTATCATTAGTCACAATAATCAATACATGAATATAACCCAATTGTCTTGATGGACAGATGGACCAAAAGAAAACACTGAATGCTTATCTAATGGAGAAGTAACTTTTAAAGAAGTATTTTAAAAATTCCAACTGTTTTATGTGGTAATGACAATCTGGGAGGGCAGAAGTCTAAGTGAATATTGTTGAATCCAGATGCAGAATGAGACAAAGTAAAGAAAATCTCATTTATGTGTCACCTTCAAAAGTTGAACTTATAAAAACGGAATGTCAAGGGGCAGTAATAGGGGGTGGCGGGCAGGAAAATGAGAAGATGTTGCTCACAGACTAGAGGTTAAGAGAGGAATGATTCTGAAGGCCTCTTTTCCAGCTTGATGGCTATAAATAATTATATGTTTTTGAAATTTGCTAAGATGAGGCATCGGTTACTTTTCATCTCTGACGAAATGCCTGACAAGAGCAACTTCAGGAAGTCAGGGTTTAATTCAGAGTGTAGTTGAAAAGGACATAGTTTACCAAGGTGGCAAGTTATGAAAGAAGGAGCAGGAGGAAGCCAGACACAGCGCACCTGCAATCAGGAAGCAGAGATAAAGACACGCTGGTACCCAGCTTGGTTTCTCCTTTTCATTCTGTCTGACACTCTCATCCATGGGGCGGTGCTATCTATTTTTCAGGGCGGAACTTCCCATCTTGTTAAATCTTCCTGGAAATTCCCTCACAGCCAGACCCACAAGTTTATGCCCTGGGTGATTCTAAGTAATTATCAAGATAAAACATCATAGAGCCTAATTTCACATATTTTCATCACTCATACACAAAAGGCAGCTGTGTAAATTGATCGGGAAATTATGCCTCACTAAATCTGAAACAAAAGCCACACAACAAATAGCCATGTAAAATTGAAGAATGCCCAATGTACTATAGGAATTCAAATAAAGACCATTTGATTTAGACTGTGGGTGCCTAAGGTTTTTTGTTTTGCTTTGCTTTGTTTTGTTTTTTCCAGAGCAGATGACCTTTGCAGAGCTTTAAATTGAGACCTGGGAAGAAGAAATTGTTAGAACTAGGTAGGCAGAAAATACTTGTTAGTGTAGAAAGAAGAAAATGGAATATTGGTAAATAACTGCATTGCTCATGAGTTAAAACAGAAATAGGTCCAATATCCTGTCAGACAGTGTAATTTGGGTTCCAAGAAAAGTAAGATGATAGAATGAAGTCTAAAGACTCACTCGTTAGCTGTCTATCAATCCATGGACAGGACAGCACTGAAAATACGATATATATATATATATATATATATATATATATATATATATATATGAGCTGTGGACCATTTTCACCTGCTTGCCCTTCTGCCAGTGTGTTGTTTTCTTTTTTTCTGCTCCAGAGACTTTAGGCAATGTTCCCTTTCAGAATTCTGGGTGATGTACAACAACTTAGGCAACACACAGAACCAGAGAGAAATTATGGTTTTCTATGTTGACTTAATTTTCTGTACTACATGGCAGCTTTACATTATCATGGTTACCTCTCTCCAGGTTGAACACATGAATCCACCAAAGTCATGCTTGTTATGTATCCGTCGTCTTTTTGGTTTGCCCCAAATGATAAATATTAAAGAAGATGAAGTGGAAAAAAGAGCAAGATGAGGGCTTCAAGGCTGGACCTCAGCTGGTTTGGGCTGCATTGCAAACACCAGCTAAAAGATGTTGCTATTTCTCATCAAAACATAACACTAAATTAATTCTAGGAGGGCAGGAGATACTTCAAAGCAACAAAGAGTTTTCTGTCTAAATTATTTAAACATAGACAAGAAAATAGCTTTTGCATGCCCTTTATCCTCCCACTGGGGATGTAAAATGTGTTTCACTTGCAATTTAGATTTTCATCAGTTTTGCAATTATATTAAACTGAATTTTTTTTCCATCATTTGAAATATATTTTTCAACAGGTAGTGAATAGCACATGGTGTTAAAATATTATACATATACATATGTGTGTGTGTGTGTGTGTGTGTGTATTGAGTTTTCGCTTTTCTGAAGCCCTATTGTTCATTTCACTGACTCCTTGACTAAACGCCTCTGTTTGCATTCCGCTTCACACAAAGGCATGTTTTAGGGACCTACCTCTTACAAAGAAGTATTGATGGGCCAGGAATCAGACTTTGGACAAATGAACATTTCATGATAACACAGCCTAATTGTTAAAGCCCTTCTGATTGAAAAGAATGAAAATTTCATTAGTCATCACTGTAGCTCAGTTCCAAGCCCCCCTCTTTGTTTTTACAATGCACAGAAAGAGCCAGAAGGAACAGTAGCTTTAAGTTCAGCACAGAACTTTTGGTTCTTCCTTCTGCTCTATATGCACCTGCGGATGTTTTAGTAAGAACTGGGCCATTACTGTGGTTATAATCTTAAGTACAATTTTAAGTATTGTAGTGGTTTAACAGTTTTAGATACATGCATGCAGCTCAAATTTCAAGCAGCCTGGAGTTTCACTTGTTGAAAGTTTTGGACCTTAGGTTTCTTCTGTGAAAATTTTAGATATTTTTATCTTACACAAATGTAAAGGAATGTAGTTTTCACTGATGACCATATTGCCACAGCAGTTTTTTGTTTTATTGTCTTTTTCATATGTTACAAAGATATATATTGATTTCTTTATTAAATGAAAAAAAAACAGAGGGGGAAGTTCACAGGGGAATTTCATAGGGTTCATCTGAAGACAAAAATCTACCAGACAACTAAGAATTGCTAGGAAAGAGAATAAGAATGAGATTTGTAACTGGTTATTTAATTCCAAGTGGTCAGCCCTAAAGTTATATCTACAAGCAACCCTGAATGGATCCAGTAGGCTATATTCCTGTATTTATGTGTGTGTGTGTGTGTGTGTGTGTGTGTGTGTGCATGTGTGTGTGTGTGAAACAATAACAATAAAAAAGTGGCCATGTATTTGAGTTTGGAAGTGAGTTTGGTAATATATGAAAGGGGTTATAGAGAAAAAAGTGAAGGAAGGAAATGATGTAATTGTATTTTAAATTTTAAAAGAAATTGTACTTTAAAAACCAAAAGAAGAAAGATACAGGGTGTGATTGTACAGGATGAAAAGTCTTTATGTTAATTGGCTAAACTTGTTGAATATATTATGCAACCAAACAAACAGCACAAACTCTTGTTATCAGATTAGTAAAATGGTGAAGGAAGAATAGACAAGGCCTAGGAACACATGACAACCTGCAGCTTCACTTTTAGGCAGGTATGCTAATGGATCCTAGAAGTGTATGGGAGACAGCAAATAACACCCCAGTCCAAACTAGCTCTTATTCTCATTTAATAGGCTGGCACTCAAGATAATCTTTGAAGTTTTCTCATATTGTTACAAGAAGCTTTAGCTGTTACCTGTGATTCTAGATAATCTGTCTTTTCTGCTCAAAGCCATTTAACTCGGCATCTTGTTCTGGAAAACGTGCAGGTCCTCAAGCAATCAGTTCTAAATTGTCTCTGTTCTGCATCCCCGATTCCCTTTCAAATTCAGCCTCCTCCACCACCTTGGTCCCCAGACTGTTCCTCAAACACACCAAGTTTGCCACTGTCTCAGAATCTTTGCAAATATGAGCCCCTCTGCTAGGAATGCTCTGCTCCAGAATTCTAAATGTTCACTCCCCTTCTTTTTTGGTCACTGAATTTAAATGACCTGAACAGCAGTTGACAAAGCTGCAGTCATGAGCATATCTGGACCTTTTGGTACGGCTCCCATGCAAAAATAGTGTTTGTGGCTTTAATTGAAAAAAGAAAATTCCAAGAGAGAATCACATTCTGGGACACAGGAAACTCAAACTTCACTATTTTTTTTTATAATTTTTTTTATTAAGAAAAGAAGAAAAAAAACATAAACAAAAAACAAGTTTCCACCTCCTCCCAGCCTCCCATTTCCCTCCCCCTCCTCCCACCCTTCTTCCCCTCCTCCCACCCTTCTACCCCTCCCCCCACTCCTCTCCCCCTCCCTCTCCAGTCCACAGAGCAGTCCAGGTTCCCTGCCCTGTGGTAAGTCCTAGGTCCTCCCCCCTCCGTCCATATCTAGGAAGGTGAACATCCAAACTGGCTAGGCTTCCACAAAGCCAGCACATTAAGTAGGATCAAAACCCCGTGCCATTGTCCTTGGCGTCTCATCAGCCCTCATTGTTCGCCATGTTCAGAGAGTCCGGTTTTATCCCATGCTTTTTCGGTCACAGTCCAGCTGGCCTTGGTGAGCTCCCAGTAGATCAGCTCCACTGTCTCAGTGGGTGGGTGCACGCCTCGTGGTCCCGACTTCTTTGCTCATGTTCTCCCTCCTTCTGCTCCTCATTGGGACCTTGGGAGCTCAGTCCAGTGCTCCAGTGTGGGTCTCTGTCTCTGTCTCCATCCATCACCAGATGAAGGTTCTATGATGATATGCAAGATATTCGTCAGTATTGCTCTCGGATAGGGTCATTTCAGGTTCCCAATCCTCAGCTGCCCAAGGAACTAACTGGGAACCTCATGTTGGGCACTTTGGAGCCCCTCTAGGGTCAAATCTCTTGCTCACCCTAAAGTGGTTCCCTTAACTAAGAATTGTGGTTCCGTGCTCCCCTATCCACCTTTCCTTTATCCCAATTCTCCTGATTCCCCAAGTCCCCCCTCCTTCCCTTCTACCTTTTCTCTCCCCATCTCCCCTTACCCCCATCCCACCCCACCCCCAAGATCCTAGTTTTCTCCCCTGCAATTGGGTCTACTTCCCTTAGCCAAGAGGATAACTATATGTTTTTCCTTGGGTTCACCTTCTTACTTAGCTTCTTTAGGTTCACCTATTGTAGACTCCGTGGCCCTAATTTATGGCTAGAAACCAATTATGAGCGAGTACATCCCATGTTCATCTTTTTGGGTCTGGGACACCTCACTCAGGATAGTGTTTTCTATTTCCATCCATTTGCCTGCAAAATTCGAGAAGTCATTGTTTTTTACCGCAGCGTAGTACTCTAGCGTGTATATGTTCCATACTTTCTTCATCCATTCTTCCATTGAAGGGCATCTAGGTTGTTTCCAGGTTCTGGCTATTACAAATAATACTGCTATGAACATAGTTGAACAAATGTTTTTGTCATATGATAGAGCATCTCTTGGGTATATTCCCAGGAGTGGTATTGCTGGGTCCAGGGGTAAGTTGATCCCGAATTTCCTGAGAAACCGAAACACTGACTTCCACAGTGGTTGCACAAGATGGCATTCCCACCAGCAATGGATGAGGGTACCCGTTCCTCCACAGCCTCTCCAGCAAAGGTTATCCTTGGTGTTTTTGACTTTAGCCATTCTGACAGGTGTAAGATGATATCTCAAAGTTGTTTTGATTTGCATTTCCATGATCGCTAAGGAAGTTGAGCACGACTTTAAGTGTCTTTTGGCCATTTGAACTTCCTCTGCTGAGAATTCTCTGTTCAGTTCAGTACCCCATTTTTTAATTGGGTTAATTAGCATTTTAAAGTCTAGTTTCTTGAGTTCTTTATATATTTTGGAGATCAGACCTTTGTCTGTTGTGGGGTTGGTGAAGATCTTCTCCCAATCAGTAGGTTGCCTTTGTGTCTTATTGACTATGTCCTTTGCTTTACAGAAGCTTCTCAGTTTAAGTAGGTCCCATTTATTCAATGTTGCCCTTAATGTCTGTGCTTCTGGGGTTATACATAGGAAGCGATCTCCTGTGCCCAGCTCCTGTAGGGTACTTCCCACTTTCTCTTCTATCAGGTTCAGTGTGTTCGGGCTGATATTGAGGTCTTTAATCCATTTGGACTTGAGTTTTGTGCACGGTGATAGATAAGGGTCTATTTTCATTCTTCTACAAGATGACATCCAGTTGTGCCAGCACCATTTGTTGAAGATGCTTTCTTTCTTCCATTGTATACTTTTAGCTCCTTTATCGAAAATCAGGTGTTCAAAGGTTTGTGGGATAAAATCCGGGTCTTCTATACGATTCCATTGGTCGACTTCTCTGTTTTTATGCCAGTACCACACTGTTTTCATTACTGTAGCTCTGTAATAGAGTTTGAAGTCAGGGATGGTAATGCCTCCAGAAGATCCTTTATTGTATAGGATTGTTTTGGCTATCCTGGGTTTTTTGTTTTTCCATATAAAGTTGATTATTGTCCTCTCCAGATCTGTGAAGAATTTTGATGGGATCTTGATGGGGATTGCATTGAATCTATAAATAGCCTTTGGTAGAATTGCCATTTTTACTATGTTGATCCTCCCAATCCAAGAGCAAGGGAGGTCCATCCATTTTTTGGTATCCTCTTCAATTTCTTTCTTCAATGCCTTAAAGTTCTTGTCAAATAGATCTTTCACTTCCTTGGTTAGATGTACCCCAAGATATTTTATGCTGTTTTTGGCTATTGTGAATGGTGAAGCTTCTCTGATTTCCCTCTCTGCTTCCATATCCTTTGTGTATAAGAGGGCGACTGATTTTTTGGAGTTGATCTTGTATCCTGCCACATTACTAAAGCTGTTTATCAGCTGTAGGAGTTCTTTGGTGGAGTTTTTGGGGTCGCTTATGTACACTATCATATCATCTGCAAATAACGAAAGTTTAACTTCTTCCTTTCCAATTCGAATCCCCTTGATTCCATTATGTTGTCTTATTGCTATTGCTAGAACTTCAAGCACTATATTGAAGAGGTATGGGGAGAGTGGACAGCCTTGTCGTGTTCCTGAGTTAAGTGGGATGGCTTTGAGTTTCTCTCCGTTTAATTTGATGTTAGCTGTCGGCTTGCTCTATATAGCTTTTATTATATTTAGGTATGACCCTTGTATCCCTAATCTCTCCAAGACTTTTAACATAAATGGATGTTGAATTTTGTCAAATGCTTTTTCAGCATCTAATGAAATGATCATATGGTTTTTTTCTTTCAGTTTATTTATATGCTGGATTACATTGATAGATTTTCGTATGTTGAACCAGCCCTGCATCTCAGGAATGAAGCCTACTTGATCATAATGGATAATTTTTCGGATGTGTTCTTGGATTCGATTTGCCAGTATTTTGTTGAGGATTTTTGCGTCAATATTCATGAGTGAGATTGGCCTGTAGTTCTCTTTCCTGGTTGAGTCTTTGAGTGGTTTTGGTATCAGAGTAATTGTGGCTTCATAAAAGGAGTTTGGTAATGACCCTTCTGTTTCTATCTTGTGGAATACATTAAGGAGTATAGGTATTAGATCTTCTTGGAAGATCTGGTAGAATACCGCATTGAAACCATCTGGTCCTGGGCTTTTTTTGGTAGGGAGGTTTTTGATAACCTCTTCTAATTCTTCGCGACTAACAGGTCTATTTAGATTGTTCACCAGGTCCTGATTTAACTTTGGTATATGATATTTATCTAAAAAAGTATCCATTTCCTTTACATTTTCCAATTTTGTGGCATATAGGCTTTTGTAGTAAGATCTAATGATTCTCTGAATTTCCTCTGTGTCTGTGGTTATGTCCCCCTTTTCATTTCTGATCTTATTAATTTGCAAATTCTCTCTCTGCCGTTTGATTAGCTTGGATAGTGGTTTGTCAATCTTGTTGATTTTCTCCAGGAACCAGCTTTTTGTTTCATTGATTTTTTGTATTGTTTTCTGTGTTTCTATTTTGTTGATTTCAGCCCTCATTTTGATTATTTCCAGTCTTCTACTCCTCCTAGGTGAGTCTGCTTCTTTTTTTTCTAGAGCTTTCAGGTGGGCTGTTAAGTCTCCAATGTGAGCTTTCTCTGTTTTCTTTAAGTGGGCACTTAGTGCTATGAACTTTCCTCTTAGGACTGCTTTCATAGTGTCCCATAAGTTTGAGTATGTTGTTTCTTTATTTTCATTGAATTCCAGGAAGACTTTAATTTCTTTCTTTATTTCTTCCTTAATCCAGCTATGGTTCAATAGTTGACTGTTCAGTTTCCATGACTTTGTATGCTTTCTGGGGGTAGCATTATTGTTGAATTCTAACTTTAATCCATGATGATCTGATAAGACACAGGTGGTTACTAATATTTTTTTGTAACTGTGGATGTTTGCTTTGTTACCAACTATGTGGTCGATTTTCGAGAAGGTTCCATGAGCTGCAGAGAAGAAGGTATATTCTTTCCTATTTGGATGGAATGTTCTATAGATGTCTGTTAAGTCCATTTGATTCATTACCTCCATTAATTCTCTTATTTCTCTGTTAGGTTCCTGTCTGATTGACCTGTCCATTGGTGAGAGAGGAGTGTTGAAGTCTCCTACTACTAGTGTGTGCGGTTTGATGGCTGCCTTGAATTTTAGCAATGTTTCTTTTATGTACGTGGGTGCTTTTATATTAGGGGCATAGATGTTCAGGATTGAGACTTCATCCTGATGAACTGTTCCTGTTATGAGTACAAAATGCCCCTCTCCATCTCTTCTGATTGATTTAAGTTTAAAGTCAACTTTGTTAGAGATTAGTATGGCCACACCTGCCTGTTTCTTAGGTCCATTTGCTTGATAGGCCTTTTCCCAGCCCTTTACTCTGAGTAGGTGCCTGTCTTTGTGGTTGAGGTGTGTTTCTTGTAAACAGCAGAATGTTGGATCCTGTTTTCTTATCCAATCTCTTAGCCTGTGCCTTTTTATAGGTGAGTTGAGTCCATTGACATTAAGTGATATTAATGACCAGTGGTTGTTAACTCCGGTCATTTTTTTTTTTAGTCGTAGAGTTTGTGTGTTTCCCTTCTTTGTTTTGTGTTGGTGAAGGGTCTCTAGATGTCTGAGTTATTGTGGTCATTGTTGGACTCCTTGGTTAGTGATTTTCCTTCAATTACTTTCTGTAAGGCTGGATTTGTGGCTGCGTATTGTTTAAATTTGTTTTTATCCTGGAAAATTTTATTTTCTCCATTTATAGTGAATGAAAGCTTGGCTGGGTATAGTAATCTGGGCTTGCACCCATGGTCTCTCAGTTTCTGCAGTACATCTATCCAGGACCTTCTGGCTTTCATGGTTTCCATGGAGAAGTCAGGTGTAAGTCTGATAGGTTTACCTTTATAAGTAATTTGGCCTTTTTCCTTTGCAGCTCTTAATATTCTTTCCTTATTCTGTATGCTTTGTGTTTTGATAATTATATGGCGAGGGGATGTTTTTTTTTGATCCAGCCTATTCGGTGTTCTGTATGCTTCTTGCACCTTCATAGGAAAATCTTTCCTTAGGTTGGGAAAGTTTTCTTCTATAATTTTATTAAATAGATTTTCTGGACCATTGAGCTGCCCTTCTTCTCCTTCTTCTACTCCTATTATTCTTAGGTTTGGTCTTTTTATTGTGTCCCATATTTCCTGAATGTTTTGTGATGAGAGTTTGTTGGACTTGCTGTTTTCTTTGATCAGTGTGTTTATTTTCTCTATGGTATCTTCAGAATCCGAGAGTCTTTCTTCTATCTCTTGTATTCTGCTGGTTATGCTTGTTTCTGTAGTCTCTATTCGTTTACCTAGATTTTCCATGTCCAGACGGCCCTCTGTTTGTGTTTTCTTCTTTGCCTCCATTTCAGTTTTCAGGTCTTGAACTGTTTCCATTATCTGTTTGATTGTTTTTCCTTGGTTTTCTAGGGTATCATTCACTGATTTATTCAATTCTTCAAACTTTCTGTTATATTTCTCATCCATTTCTATAAGGGCGTTTTTTACATGCTGTTTAAGGTTGTCAATCACTTTCATGAAGTCAATCTTTTCTCCTTCCTCTTGATTAAGGGGTTCTTGTCCTCCCGTTGTGAGGTCGCTTGTTTCTGGTAGCTTCATGTTGCTTTTCAGCTTGTTGGGCGAATTCTTGCCTTGACGTCGGCCCATCTCTTCTTCCAAATGCTCCCTATGGATCTTCTTTTACCGGATTAGGTCTCCTTGCCTACCAAACGCTGTCTCTCCCCAATGTTGGCTCTCCCAATGCTGGGTCTCCTGGCGCCGAAAGATCAGGCCTCCGTGCTGGTTGGGCAGCTCGCAGACAAAGAGCCTACCCCGCTTGGTGCAGGCAGGCCACAGAAACAAAGGAACTGCTGCCCCCCCGGGAGCCCCGGGTACTCGGACCCAGCGCCCAGATAGGCTGTGCTGGGCGATGCCACGCGCCAAAAGAGGGCAGTGGGGGCGAAGTGGGGAGGGCTCTGGACGGAAGCTGGGTGGGCCAGGAAGAAAGAGGCAGCACCCGGGGAGTAGAGGCCCTGCAGAGAGCCCAAGCAGGACAGGGGGCCAAGAAACCCCCGAGCTCCCCGTCCCAGGCTGGCGCCTTGGGCCAGAAACTCACCCCAATGCTGGGTCTCCTGGCGCCGAAAGATCAGGCCTCCGTGCTGGTTGGGCAGCTCGCAGACAAAGCGCCTACCCCGCTTGGTGCAGGCAGGCCACAGAAACAAAGGAACTGCTGCCCCCCCGGGAGCCCCGGGTACTCGGACCCAGCGCCCAGATAGGCTGCACTGGGCGATGCCACGCGCCAAAAGAGGGCAGTGGGGGCGAAGTGGGGAGGGCTCTGGATGGAAGCTGGGTGGGCCAGGAAGAAAGAGGCAGCAGAGAGCCCAAGCAGGACAGGGGGCCAAGAAACCCCCGAGCTCCCCGTTCCAGGCTGGCGCCGTGGGCCAGAAACTCACCCCAATGCTGGGTCTCCTGGCGCCGAAAGATCTCAAACTTCACTATTCATAAATACAATTTTATTGGGACACATCTGTATGCATTTGCCTTGATTTTATTCTATCATTAAGATATACCTTAGATTGGTGAGGTAAACCAGACCCAGAAAGACAAATACAGTATGTACTCACTCGTAAGTAGCTTTTAGACATAAAGCAAAGAATAAACAGCCTACAGTCCACATCCTAGAGAACATAGATAACAAAGAGGACCCTAAGAGAAACATACAGGAGAAAAAGACAGATCTCCTGAGTAAATTGGGAGCGTCAGAGTCATGGCACAGGGTAGAAAGGGAGACAGGAGGAAAGAATGGGAGCAGAGAAAAATGTATAGTGCAATAAAAGGAATTAAAAACAAAGAAAAAGAAGAGATTCTTCCCAGGTCCTGAGATATGGCCTGAGTTCCCTTCAGGGACCTCCATTCAGCCTTAGTGTGGGAAGTCCTTCTGCACATGTGTTGCTTTTATTGGTTAATAAAGAAGCTGCTTTTGTGTGCTTATTTTGAGTCTGGGCAGCTGGGAAGAGCAAGCCTCCGCCAACACAGCCTACTGCCCAGTGGCCCTTTAAGATTTCCTATATGACACATTACTGTTTGATTCCTGAATCAAATGAAGTAAGCCAAATTGTAAATACTAAGCAAACTACGTTAGCAATACAGCATCTTTGATTTTGATCAACTTACTCTATTTTTTCAGTGCTTCTTGAACAAGAAGTGAAAACTTATTAACTGAAACTAAACCATCCCCAGTAACATAAATTGTTGTTAGCTTTTATAATGGTTAAAAAAAGATGTACCTTAGATTGCATAGTTCATGAGCAATAGAAATCTGTTTCTCACAGTTCTGGAGGCCGAGCAGACTCCATGTCTGAAGGTGTGTGACTCATAGACGATGTCTTGTTACTCTAACTAAAAAGGTGGAAGGATTAGGAGGCTTCTGTTATGAAGGCAAAAGCATCACGCATGATGATGGAACCATGATGATCCAACCAATGGCTCTGCCTCTTAGTGTCACATTGATGTTTTTGTAAGCATCTGAATTCTGCCTCTGAAAATGTTTACATCCAAACCATATCACTATTTGTTGAAAGGTGGAAACCCCAGGGACTGAGAAGAGCTAACACAAATAAGCGTAGGAGGAAAAAGACATGGCCAGCTCAAGAACTGTTACAGTCAGAGAAATGGGGAAAAGAAAGAGAAAGCTATAAAGTCATAGAAACATTCTAATAGACAAACTCAATTTTTAGCTTCTTAGTGAAATAACGTTCCAAATAATATTTCAAAATCCTACAGTTCCCCCAAATTCATGACCATCCAGTCTACCTAATTATGTAACTCATTTATTTATCCACTCACATATATTTATGAACAACTACCAAAAATCAAACTCTCAAAATGTCTAACCCTTGTAATCATATGTTTTATAGGGTGTAATGCAATCAGGGAAAGGTCATGTCTGCCAGAGCAAACACAAGTTTTATGGTGGGGTGGACAGTTAAGCTAGGGGATATAGATATGATAAGATACAATAGACACTCCAAGCAGCAGCATGAGTAAAGACTGGAGACAGATATTTCAGATAATAATGCAATATTTGGTAATTCTCATTTTCAAATGTAAGAGATAATTACCAAAGATAAATTCTGATTTTTCACCATGTTCTTCTCATTCCCTTGCAAGAAACTCTATTAGAATTATGCAAGATGCATCATAGGCTTTGCACCTGCAAGGAGCAGGAGGGGAGATGGTTCCATTGGCCTTACCATGTAGCTGTGTGTGTTCTGCTTGGGGAGTAGAATGCAGTAGAGGAGAAGCGACTGTCTGGCATGGGATCATCCCCAGAACCCAAGGTTTCTAAGAGATGTCAAATAAAACAAGAAGCAATGCAAGAGAAATTATAATAGGTTGACTTGTATTAATTTGTTTAAACTGCTGACCGTGGGTCACATAATTTGCATCAGATGGTCTACTTTGTGACACACCTGAATTCAAAAATGAATTATGAACTCCATCTATTTCCTTCTACGTAACTGACTTTACCAACTGACTTGTTTATGGAGGATAATTCACAAATATTTATTTAATACTTTCTGAGACACAGTCTCATTATATAGGCATAGCTGGCCTGAAACTCATTATAGGAGATCTGCTTGCTTTTGCCTCAGGAATGCTGCCATTAAAGGCATATGTCACCATATCTGGAGTGGTTCATAAATCTTATCACTAGTTACCGTGAAGCGCTCTATTCAGAAGTATTCTCCAAAGTTAACTATGTACTTCTTCCATGATATAACAAGCTTGTTTTTGAGTTATTGTACTATTTCAGTTTATAAATTCAATATCAAGCATATTATAAGGACATAAATTGCTGGTACTTCATATGTGAGTGGGGTTGAGACATCTACCACTGGATGCCAATACCAGATGTATGAGGGCTCACAGTATAAATCTCCTTTCTAGTCTGTCTCAGGGGAAAAGATGGATGGGCTTACTGGCTAGGCATAATTAACCAAATGATTAAACCATACATGGTTGAAATGTCGATACCTTTAACAAGGAAGGTATTTTAAGATTTAAGCATTCAGTTCTGTCTATGACCTCAGCATTCCTTTCTTTATTGGTCAGGGACTGTTTACAAAGGATCTGCTCTGTTACATCTTCTGGGCTGGAAGTCAGGAAGCAAGTAGAGCAAAATCATATATCCTGCATCTCTAAACCATGGCAAAGTAACCAATGACAACAATGACAAGGAAATTGCTTGGGACAGAGAAATACCAATCCCAGGCTTTGGGTATCAGAAATGACATCCTAGAAGAAATGCTACTTACTATGAGCCACAAGTATGATGATGGTAATGAGTTGATAGACAAAGATGAGACCTATAAGCATGAAAACATAGATCTTTTTAGGAAAGACATACTTCAACCATGAATAATCATACCAAATTTTATTCTTCTCTAATTATCTTTCAAAATGTCCTCTCCGTTCATACATAACACTTAAGATAACATATGACTATATATATGACATGAGATTATGTATAATTCTTTGTGCAAGGAGGTAAAGAAAATTGGAACTCTGTAGGATGATCAGCAAATATCTACACTAAGCAGGTAGATTAATCATATAGAAAATTAAGGTCTTTGTTTCTGGTCATGCAGAAAGAAATGACAGATTTGTTTGAGAATATTAAATTTATGATTTCTATAGGCCAGGACTTGGATACAACCAGGAGAAAATTCTCATTCAGAAATAAAGATTTTTGATCTATCTCTGTGCAACCATATTACACAGACTCAGAAAGTCTCACTTGTAAGTTAATTCATCAGTTCATAAATGGAAAAATGAGCCATGGGGGATGATTTATAGTTCTGAGAAATCATATTGGTTTTGAGCATTGTGAAAGACAAAATAATGGGAAAGAGACTTAAATGACAAGGCAATCCTACAGGTCTCTACATCCTAAGTTCATTTTCAGCTTGTTGCTGGGAAAAGCTTTGTGTTGCTGGTTTTCTTTGGGTCTTTAAGAGTATGAACCACACATAGAAGACCATGTGATCTAAAAAGACTGACTGTGCCATACATAGAGTTTTACATGGATAATTGCCTTCTGCTTGCAATTTAAATTGTTTTATTCTGGTGGGCAAAGCTTAACAACATATTCTAATTTTCTTTTAAAGGATGCTAAAGTTTTAGAATAATCATCCTGTGACCTATAGAGAGAAGACCACAGATCCCTGGATGCATTTTGTTGGGCTGTTTGAATATTCAGACAATGTTTTTTTTATTTAAATTTATTTATTTATTAAGGATTTTTGCCTTGTCCCCGCAACCGCTTCCCATTTCCCTCCCCCTCCCCCGATCAAGTCCCCCTCCCTCATCTGCTCGAAGAGCAATCAGGGTTCCCTGACCTGTGGGAAGCCCAAGGACTGCCCACCTCTATCCAGGTCTCGTAAGGTGAGCATCCAAACTGCCTAGGCTCCCACAAAGCCAGTACGTGCAGTAGGATCAAAAACCCACTGCAATTGTACTTGAATTCTCAATGTTTTAAAGAGAAGTTTAATTCTCTGGGATTGTGCTTTGTAGACTAGTTTTCTTGGTTTTATGTTTAAAAACCACTTATGAGTGAGTATATATGATAATTTAATTTCTGGGTCTGGGTTGCCTCACTCAAAATGAGTGTTTCTAGCTTCACTCATTTGCCTGCAAATTTCAAGATGTCATTTTTTTCTCTGCTGTGTAGTACTCCATTGGGTAAATGTACCACATTTTCCTTATCCATTCTTTGGTCTAGGAGCATTTAGATTGTTTCCAGGTTCTCCATTCATTGCAATTTTGAACACTGCTCCTCTGATTTTTTTAATCTCCTTGTAAATCTGACCATCACTATTTGAAGTGACTCATTCCCTCAGTTTTTTCTATGGTTATTCTTCCTCCTAATATTCAAACCAACAAAATATCCAATTCCAATAAAAACACAGTGGACTAAACAATATACTCTGCATTTTGACTTAGTTGTTTTTGTTTTGTTCCTTTCTAGATCAGCTACAAATTCTTTCTTCCTCCAGTATATTGTGTTATGTGGCCTTTCCTGGGGGAAATGCATCGTGAACACATGAAAACAGACTGGGCAGTGGCTGAGATAAAAGACTGCCATTTAAATAGCATAGACTGGATAAAAATCAACTTTAACTTCCCACAATTTATCTTGGTACCAAAGGTAACATATTGTTTGGATATTTTTTTGGCTTAGATGAAAAAGTTCCATTCCCAGGATCATATACAATCTTTATGAGGTTTAAACATCACTACAGAAGCAAGACAAGCAGAAATAATAAAGTATGGGTCAAATGAAAGGAAATTTGCCCTATAGTTAGAACATAACTCAATAATAGCTCATGTGTTTATGTTTGAGACTTGGAAAAGTTAACAGAAAAGTAAAAATAGCTGTGGGAAAATAATTACCAATACTATATAAAATAAAAGAAAGAACAATCAATTAAGAGAATCTTTTAAAAATCTATTGTAGAAAAATGTGTTAGGATAGAAAAATCATCACATTAGCGTAAGGCATCCAAATACGACATCCTTCCAAATAAATATAAGATTCTCTCCAAATAGTATATCCTTACACTTAGTCCCCAAATATCAGGTTCTCTGCAACAATTTTATATTCATCTTTTGAATCAAACATTTACTTAGGAACAGGAATTGCTTCACATCTAAGACCTATCTATACTCAAAGATAGTAACATCCCTTTATTTTTATTTTATTTTTTATTTTTTAAAAGAAAACAATCTTTTTAAATTATACATATTAATTTAAGTTCCCACTCCCTCTCCTCCTCCCATTACCTCCACATTCCCCTCCCAACTCACCTTCCTCCACTCCTCAGAGAGGGTAAGGCATATTGTTTTGGGGAGAAGGACCAAGGCCCTCCCTACTATACATAGGCTGAGCAAGGTATTCATCCAAAGAGAATATGTTCCCAAAAAGTCAGTACAAGCAGTAGGGATAAATCCTGGTGCCACTGCCAGTGGCCCTTCAGTCTGCCCCAGCCATGCAACTGTCAACCACACTCAGAGGGACTAGTGTGAATCTATGCTTGTTCCTTCCCAGTTCAGCTGGTGTTGGTGAGCTCCCATTAGCTCAGATAGACTGTTTCAGTGAGTGTACCCATCATGGTCTTGATCTCTTTGCTCATATACTCATTCCTCCCACTCTTCAACTGGTCTTTGGGAGCTCAGTCCTATGTTTCCATGCGTGTCCCTGCCTTTGTTTCCATCAGTTGCTGGATCAAGGTTCTATGGTAATATTTAAGATATTTATCAGTCTGCTTACAGGGCAAGGCAAAATCGGGCGCCCTCTCCATCTATTGCATAGGGTCTTAGCTGGGTTCATCCTGTTGATTCCTGGTACCATCCCTTTCTTTGTGAATGAATTTATTTTCTTGCAGGAGTATCTACAATTAAACCCAACACTATTCTTAGATACATTACACTTATTGTTCCCAGTAAGCAAAAATATCCCGTAAGACTTGTGAGTGGACACTTAAACTTCTAAGTAGCCATGGCCTTCTAATCACTTATAACATATACAGTTCAGAGCAATGAATGCTCTTACTCTGGAGGGCTTTATTAAGCAAGGCTATGATTAAAATTCTATGTTCTTTTCATTGTTGCTACTCTTGATTGCCAACTCCATGCACATAAATGTAATTCTGGACATCTGTGATCTACACTGCTTATAAAAACCAGTAAATCTTCGCACAGAGAAGTGCATCTTAGAAAATAATAGTAGCATGCAGGATAAAACGCAAGTTTGTTGTAAGCAGATAATATCTCCTTGGCCGAGCTTCCAAATACTCTTAAGTTAATAAGAAGGGTACATCTTCTGTCAGATGATATGAATTACTACTTCCAAACAAATGCTCTTTAATCTATTGCTTATTGGAGGTTGATTATGTAACTACCCTTTATAACCCACATTTTAAGTCTCAAATAATATCTTTAATAATTGAAGTATCTCACTTCAAGTTTACAGTCAAAAATATGAATTTTCTCTTTCATACAAATTTTATGTATAACAGTAAAAATGGATCTAGTTTGAATGTAGGCAACATACTAAAATTCGTCTCTGAAATCTCTTGACCAGACCCCCACAGTTCAAATCACATTCAACCCCACTATCTTTCCTGCCTCTACTAGTATGACCATTAAGCAGCACTCAAAGCAACTACTGCTTTCCTAACTCAACCTTGCAAGGTTCAAATTCCTCCACACAAAAGCATGTTCAGGCCTATCAGAACAATACCCCAGTTCCTGGTACTAACTTCTGCCTTAGTTAGGGTTTCTATAGTGTTGAAGAGACACCATGGCCATGGCAACTTTGATAAGGGAAGACATTTAATTGGGGCTAGCTCACAGTTTCAGAGTCTTAGTCCAATATCTTTATGACAGGGCATGGCAGCATGCAGATAGACCCAGTACTGCAGAAGGACCTGCGAGTTCTACATCTGGATCTACAGGCAGCAGCAGAAGTCTGAGACACTGAGAAGAGCTTGATCATTTGAGACCTCAAAGTCCACATTCAGCCGGGCGGTGGTGGCGCATGCCTTTAATCCCAGCACTTGGGAGGCAGAGGCAGGTGGATCTCTGTGAGTTCGAGACCAGCCTGGTCTACAGAGCTAGTTCCAGGACAGGCTCCAAAGCCACAGAGAAACCCTGTCTCGAAAATAAAAACAAAACAAAACAAAACAAAACAAAACAAAAACAAAGTCCACATTCAGAGTGACACACTTCCTCCAACAAGGTCACACTTACTCCAACAAAGCCACACCTCGTAATAAGACCACTCATTTTGGAACAGTCCTCTTTAGTCTTTAGGAGGAGCAATCTAGGCTTAAGATGAGATTGCAGGAGTTGCAGCAGATGAAGAGGACTCACAAACTCTCCCAGAGTTGAGATCCCATTCCTGGGGCCTGAGGTTGCCCTTATATTCCAATGCTTCAAACACTAGGACAGGCAAATGCCCAAGGTCTAATTTCTAACTTGAAGATCAGCTGCCCTTTACCTGGAGATTCTGCTTTGGTCACCTTTGATGACCCCAAAGTTGTTGAGCAGTTGCTTTGGACCTGTCTGTGGTAACCAACATCCAGGTGTCCAGCCAGCCAGATAGTCACAATGAGCTTGTCAGTGGCTTGGAATTAAGGTGAGTTAGGAGGAACTCCTGGACAAGTTGGACACCCGAGGAATGTTTTGGTAAGACACAAAGATGCAGATGCAGAGTTTGGAGTCTGCCCATTTTGTGTCTGTGTGTGTGTGTGTGTGTGTGTGTGTGTGTGTGTTGCTTTTAGTCAGTATTTCCACGCTAAGCTCTTTCCCTATTTTTTGGAATGTTAAGGCATATCCTGTGCCATTATACGTTCGAAGTTTTGTGATCTGCTTTTTCCTTTTGACTTTACAGCGGATTACAAAAAGAGATTGCATGAATCTCAAAACATACTCTTTAAACTTTAGACTTTTAAATAAATCAGAGACTACCAAACTATAGTGAATTTGAAGTGGGACTGAATGCACTTCTGTATTGTGATATGACCACAAGCCTATGGGTGCCAGAGAGTGGAATGTGGTGGTTTGAAAGAAAATGGCTCCCATAAGCAGTAGAAAGGGAATAGCACTATTAGAAGATGTGACTTTGTTGGAGTCGGAAGTGTGTCACTATGGTGGCAGGCTTTGAGGTGTCATATGCTCAAGCTACATCAAGTGTGGCACACAGTCTCATTATGCTGCCTGCAGATCAAGATGTAGAATTATCAGCTCCTTCTTAGCAGCATGTCTGCCTGTGTGCACACTGCCATGTCCCGCCATGGTGACAATGGGATAAACATCTAAAACTGTAAGCCACCCCAATTAACGTTGTCCTTTTTAAGAGTTGGTGTGGTCATGGTGTCTCTTCAAAGCAATAGAAACCCTAAGACAGACTCCTTTCCAGGTTACTTATTTTCCACCCTTTACAACAGAATCTTGACTTTCCTTACTGTGATGTGACAAGTTATGGTATGGATTTTAACTGATGAAAGGACATGGTGACAAAATCTTTCCTCTAGTTCATTGACTGGTCTCATTTTCTCATTTGGTTACTAAAAAATAAAAATCCTGTCACCATTTGTGCAAGCTTTAAGGCTGAGTTATTGCTAAGTTGTGTGTGTGATGGGACTAGGTTCACACACATTTAGTAAAAGTAATAAGTGAAATTCTGGGGCTCATTTCATTGAAATACCTGCTTTGGTGTATTAGTCTGTTTAACAGGAGCCTATTAAGTGAAAGACTTCTTAACACAACATGAAAGATGTTTGGTCTGATGGTTACTTTTGTTTGCTTGATGTAGTGCAGAATCACCTCAGAAAGACTCTTAATGAATGGTTATCAGAATCCAGTTAAACCTGTAGATGTGACAGTTGGGGTTGTCTTGACAACATCAATGCATGTGAGAAGACTCAAGCCTAGAGTTGACAGCACCATCACCAAGCACTGTGAAACACAACTGAAAGTGTAGGGAGGATGGCAAACGATAAGGAAGCATGTGGAAATAAACTCATTCTCCCTCTCCTATTGATTGTGGGTGTGAGCTGCTGCTTCAAGCTCTTGCCTTGACTTCTCTATTATGGTGGGCTAAAGCTAGAACTGTGTGCAACATCAGCCTATCTCCCTTAAAGTTGCTTTTGTCATGGTGTTTTACTACGGCAGCAGAAAAGGAAGCTAGTAAAGCTGGTAGGAGTTTTGTGGAACTGGATACCTTTTGAGTAGTAGCAATTCACTTCTAAAGCACAAGGAAAGGCAGAAAACAGGAAATGCAGAAAGGAAGAGGAGGGAATGAAGAGAAAGGCAGAAATAATCTCTATCCTTTAATTATGGATTCTTTTCATTAACATAAGTAGTGCATAAATGCTGGCATGGTCCACAGCAGCACGTCAGCATCAAATCTCAATGTTCTTTCATATCAACAGAGGCAGATTTTGTAACCCATATAGAATATTATTTCTGGTTTTCTCTTCTTTTTACAGGCTTTAAAATTAGGCCTTTATTGACATCAAACTGCAACATCCTGTTCATATGACAAAGTTAAACCTACCAGATCCATATTACAGTTACATATGCTTATCCTTCCTCTGAGACAAGAGTTTTTTTTTTTTTTTTTTTCCAGCATGTGGTCCCAAAAACGGATGGTCACAGGCTTGCTAATGATCAGCCAAGTTCTGGTTTCCAAATATGCTGACAGCAACTTGCATTGGCAATTTCATGAGTCTTCCTGGAGTCTAAGCAGACTTTATTTCGCAGTGGAGGACACTGGAGTCACGCCTCTTACCGATGATGTTCACGGCATCCTTGTGTCTGAGCGTGAAACAGCAGAAAGAAATAACCCACTATGTTGTACTCCTTCTGGTATTTCATCCTTCCTGTTCTTCTGGAATTCCAGCAGCTTATACCAATGATCCAATGTATTCTTTGGTCTTTTAAATTTTATGTACACTTAAGTGTTTGTTCTGTTATGACTTTTCCAGAACTATCTTCAAAATTATTGTTTTCACAACTGAGCAGAATTTGCTTCATACAATGGATTTTTTTAAAGATGTCTATTTTATGTTCAAAAAATTTTTGTGAGAGAAATTGCTTCCAAATTCTTATGACTTTTAGGGGTCTATGGGAACTCACTGTTCAACAACTCCAAGGCAGTAGCCCATTCCTGGCAGTGTTTTGTTTTTGCTTTTTTATTATTAGCCTTTGATCTAGTTGGGATACTGCTGCCTTATTATAGGATAAATACACTTAAATTCTTTTTAACTATTAATACATAAATATTTTAGAAAGTTTCTATAGTATTATGTTTCCATGACTTTTAAAAAGTGACATCAGTGATATTTATCCCTGCTCCTCATAGTCTCTCTTCTACCCTGCCCTCCCATCTCTCACCTCATCAAATTTTTCCTGCTACATTTTTTTGCTTTTTACCTGAATTAGTTACTTTTCTATTGCATGACAAAACACTATGACCAAGGCAACTTAAAAAAATCATTTCATTGTGTTTCATTACTTTAGATGGTTAGAGTACATGACCATCATGACTGGGAGCATGGCAGCAGACAGGCAGACTTGTTCCTGGAACAGCAACTGATAGCTTACATCTGATCCACAAGTTCAAAACAGAAAGTGCTAAGTCAGAATAGCATGGAGTTTTGAAATTTCAAAGCCTACCACCCAGTGACACACCTCTCCTGCAAAGGCCATACCTCCTAATTCTTCCCAAATAGTTCCACCAAGTGAGTACTGGGCATTCAAATATATGAGGCTGGGGGCACATCCTATCTTCCTTTAAATTCCTGCTCTCCATGGACTCCTCATAATTTTCTGATCTCTGTGATCATGGCAAATGGACAACTGTATATAAAAAAATCAAAGCTAAAATCCACAAATAAGAGAAAGCATACAGCATTTGTCTTTCAAGTTTGGGATACCTCATTCAGAATTACATTTTCAGGTACTTCCATTTATATGTGAATTTTCTAAGTTAATTTTTAGCTGAACAGTCTTAATAGCTGAACAGTCTTCCATTGTGTAAATATTATATATATATATATATATATATATATATATATATATTACCTTATCATCCAATGGCTAATATGTTTTTTTTTATTGAGAAAAGGAGGAAAAAAAAACAAGTTTCCACCTCCTCACAGCCTCCCATTTCCTCCCCCTCCTCCCACCCTTCTCCCCCTCCTCCCACCCTTCTCCCCCTCCCCCCACTCCTCTCCCCCTCCCTCTCCAGCCCAGTCCAAAGAGCAGTCAGGGTTTTCTGCCCTGTGGTAAGTCCTAGGTCCTCCCCGCTCCGTCCATATCTAGGAAGGTGAACATCCAAACTGGCTAGGCTCCCACCAAGCCAGCACATTAAGCAGGATCAAAACCCTGTGCCATTGTCCTTTGCGTCTCATCAGCCCTCAATGTTCGCCATGTTCAGAGAGTCCAGTTTTATCCCATGCTTTTTCAGTCACAGTCCAGCTGGCCTTGGTGAGCTCCCAATAGATCAGCTCCACTGTCTCAGTGGGTGGGTGCTCCCCTCGTGGTCCCAACTTCTTTGCTCATGTTCTCCCTCCTTCTGCTCCTCATTGGGACCTTGGGAGCTCAGTCCAGTGCTCCAGTGTGGGTCTCTGTCTCTGTCTCCATCCATCACCAGATGAAGGTTCTATGATGATATGCAAGATATTCGTCAGTATTGCTCTAGGATAGGGCCATTTCAGGTTCCCTATCCTCAACTGCCCAAGGAACTGCTTACCACATTTTCATTATACAGTCGTCAGTCTATGGACATCTAGGCTGTTTGCATTTCCTAGTTCTTGTGAATAGAGCATCAGTAAACACAGATGAGCAGGTATCTAGTAGGATAAGGAATCCTTTGGGTATATACTCAAGAGAGGTATAGCTGGTTTATGTGGCAGTTACGGTTCTAGCTTTATAAGGAAACTCCATGCTGGTTTCCAGTGGAAGCACCAGTTTATAATCTCACCAGCAGTGAGTAAGTGTCTTTCTTTCCCCACATTCACGCTAGCATTTGGCATCATCTAGGTCTTTTGTTTTATTATTTTTTTTATCATAGTCATTGTGGCTATGCTTGAGTCATATGACACAGATAAATCACACTGTTACTCCACTGGAACCTTCATCGTGCCTGGCTAGATTTCGTAGTGCTGGAACACTGGCAAAGAGAATTAATCATCAGTCTTATCCTATTGTGAACCTTGAAAGCTGTAATGACAACCAACCGGGCAAGACCTGTCACTGGTTTAACAGTGAAAAAAAGTGTCATGGGAGTAACCAACTACTTTCTGCCCCAAGCATTGAAACCCATATTTGGGAACATTATTGAGGCCAACAACTTGTGTCTAGATTGGTCAAAGGCACAACAGGAGAACCTACCTACTATACCCTTGCTAAATAGGTATGGTATTAAATCAACTCCTAATGATGGATTATACCCATAATCATAAGTAATAGAAGGTAGCCTAGAGGTCATGCCTTTAATACAGAGGAAGGGAAAATATGTGATTCAGCGTGCAGGATGAATTAGGCAAAGCACAGGGCCCAATAAGCCTGTAATACAGTACAGCAGCAGAAACAAGAGAGACCCTGCCTCAGCAAGGTAGAAGGAGAAAACCAACTCCCAAAGACATCCTCTGATCTCTCCTCGACCACCAGACACATGCATGCAGACACGCACATGAGCAATCCACAGTTTCTCAATCTTTTCATCTTGACCAGTCATGGGTCTCTGTGTCAATTGCCATCGACTGCAAAAAGAAGCTTCTCTGACGAGAGTCGAGAGATGCACTTATAGGTATAATGTCATTAGGAGTTGGATTACTACTATACACATTTAGAAATATATTCTCTAGTCTGATAGCTATTTAAGGGATTTATCTATACTTGCATAACACACCATATTAATCCAGGAGGCCTGCAAACCATTATCATATAGAGGAAGATGTCCACTCTTGGTTCCCAAGAACACTGTACTCTTAGATTGGCCTTTGTTGCATGCCATATCATGGGGAGCATGCAGTCTCTAGAGGGTGGAGGCATACCACCCCATACCGTATGAGGAAAGAAGCCATGTTAGGGTGTACCCCATGGGTCCTCCACTTTTAGACAGATCAGCTTGACTGCGTATGTCATCATTTATCACACGGACCATGCCACCCTACTTCTTCATTTCATCTTTGATTCTCTTGGTTCCTGCTTGAGTGCCAATGGTCTTATGTTACTTTTCCTGGGGAGGAATGACCACATATTTATTTCACCATAGATAGGACATCAGTAACAACTCAAAGAAATGACTTTACCCAAGTCTATTTTAGATAACCAATAAGTTTATTGGAGCATCGAAAGCTCAACTACATTCACACTGCCAAATGTCCTGCCCAGAATGTTTGATAACTTACAATATCTGCATCCCTGGAGCTATTGCTCAATATGTAGGCAGCATTCCATTTTTTTTTTTTGCCAATGGGCTTCCTCCTCTCTCCATGATTTTCATAACCTCCTGGAAAGCTTCCCCACTTATCTTCCCTGTGTGCAGTGACTAAGAGAAAAAATTCACACAAAGGGTGAGAATTGGACTAAACAGGAACTTCAGGAATTGGGAATTAGGGGTCGTCAAGATGTACCTGCATGCAGTTCTCAAGAGTATAACCTTTGGTCTCAGCTCTGTAGCTCTCTACTAATTCTAGTTTATAAAAATGTTTATCGGGCTGTAAATTTTTCTTTGTCATATTATATTTTCTTTTTATAGTTTACCAGTTAATCCGGGGCTCAGAACTACCTAACTTGATCAGGTTAGACACAAGTTATGAACCCTCATGTATGCTTCATATTAAAAAATATTGAACAAAATTGCATAGGAAAGGTGATCTGGTAGAGAGGATTATTTTGGTGTGTTAGGATAAGGAATTTGTAAGCACAAGCAAAGACGTCTTTCATTGGATATTGAATTGTTTGAAAGTGATCAGTATCTGGTTTATGCAAGAATCTCAGATTCTAATTTTATACTGAAAACATTCACATGATTGACTCTGGTTTCCTCACCTTACAGAGGTATACAACTGAGAGATTTTCTTGCTTGACATGCCTTGCTTTCTGTACTGAACACTCCTTTAGACAGTTCATTTGCTACACTGTAGTTCTTTATGATGAAATTAAGGAAGGCAGGGGAGGAAGAAGGCAAGGCAATAACGTTATTCAATACAAGGTTCCAATTGTAATGTAAAGGCAATGTAAAGCATGTACTGGTAAAACAATGCTACTCTTTGAGTATTAGGGAGAAGACCTGAATTTTATTGTTTTTCACTTTTACAGTAGTCCATTTCCTTTGTATACTTTGGAAGGGTCAAGGTTAAGACTGACACTATGAAAAAAGCAATCACAAGTTTTACTTGGGAGAAAAAGTCTAACCTAATAGAGACATTTAAGTAACAGGTTTTTAAGAAAATTAAATCAAAGGGCAACAGATTATTGCTTATACGAAGCTTCTAGAAAAAAAATTTTTATCATTTTTTTTCCTTTCCTTTCCTTTTTTCTTTGTTTTTGTGACAGAATCTCTTTACATAGCCTTGACTGTCCTGAAACTCATTATGTAGATCTGGCTAGCCTTGAACTCTGCTTCTGCCTTCTGAGTACTGGGATTAAAAGTCATTGTCCTTTAATATCCAGTTTCTTTACTACTTTCTTCAAAGCAATACAATTTGTTCTTGATGTAAAAAGACTGAAGGGCATATCTTGGAAAGAATCATGGATTCTGAAGCTTTCTTATGAAGAAGAGTAATACTGTCTCAATATGAGTAAGGACATCATCTGGTAAATTATCATTTAAGAAGCAAGCATTTACTGATGCATATCACTACAGGAAAATATGAAGAAAATGTCATAAAGTTTTGACATTTTAACTATGTTTCTTGAATCTAGAAGCTGCTGTGGATGGATCAAGTCAAGCAGTTTTTAGCAAAAATTAAAGCATATGATGATCACAGTCGTATGCCTGCTGATTGTCGGTTGGAACTAGTTGATATTGTCTAAGGCTTACAATAAGTCTTTATAATAAGCATTAGTACAAAGTTTTAATACATTAGAAAACTCTTTAGTGCCTGAAGGCATCACAGGTTAAGTATAATAAGTCCTGTAATAATAAGCAGTGTCCATAAAGTGGATAGGAATGGTCCCGAGGGCACTTACTGAACTGAGACATAGCTCTGATGTCCTGTGGGAAGCCTGTTCTCGCCTCTATAAAACTGTGGCAATAATCATTGTCAGAGACTCTTTATAGCCTGTAAAAAAATCCAGTGCCGAGGACTTTCCAAGTCTGAAGTTCATCAATGATTATGTAAGATAAGTTTGATGTTACCATGTATTTCCTATAACTGACTAAACCTGGTTTATCACAAAATTTTAGAAATTATTTTAAAATATCCAACTATTGTGCTAGATCAAGAATCAGAGTTTTGTTCATCATATTTCCTAATAATAAAAATAACTCTGACCGTGATTATTGTCTTAAACATATTGACTCAACTGAAGTCTCCATTTTATCACTTTGTTAGTGAACTTGGTTAGTTGTTAGTCTGCAACCTCTCTACTTTATTTCCAACAAGGACAGTAACAGTATGTTCCTCCAGGATTTTTATGAGAAGTAAATGAGCTATTTTGCCTGAAACACACTATTAAGAATTTAAAGTAAACAACATACATTTCATGATCATTTTAATTTCGATGAGCATTATTATTATTACTAATTAAGCTTAGTGATGCAAAGCAGAAGCCACAATTTTCATAATTATAATTAGATTTTAAATGATTATTATTAACATCAAACTAGACTTAATAAATCTTTGTCGACATCTGGGCCCTGTTCTCCATTTCTTCAAACATTGGAAGGAATGAAGATCAGAGATACTTTATGAAGTTTACAATGTATGTGAAGCTGTAGTTATCCTCCCAGACAATATATTAAGACATTTGAGATTATTAATAAGAGGTGTTGGAATGTACAGGCACCCATACTTCTTCCCACAACAAACTTATTAAGTCATATGGCTTTTGCTATGAAATGCCTAGAACTTACGTAGATTTTTGAGGGTATTTTTTCCTTCTCTAGAATCATTTTCAAGAGATCTTTATTTAAATTTCATTACCCCGTTTTGAAATCTTCTTTTCTTAAAATGTTAAATACCATATATAGATCTAGACGTGCATGCACCACTGCCTACATTTTCGTGTTTTTTTTTAAAGTAAATTTGTCTGTATTATTTCTATTGTGAAACAGGAAAAGAGTGATTGAATCAGTGGCATGATATGGATAATAATGGATGAGTTTACTAAAGGAGAAAAGCAGTAACTGGATTAGTCATTCTATTCCTTCTAGTAAAAAAAGTCCTCTATCTTGACCCATTGGTGTTTTATTCCTCAATCACAACAGTTCAAAAGTCAAGTGTTTGTTAAGCCTTCTTAGACATCCTTACCAGTTTTAAACCTCCTTTGTATCACTTCCATGCTTTTGTCATACTTAAAGCATGAATATGTAATTTGATCTTTCCATTCTGAGTTCTTCTTGGGCAGAAGATTGGGCTGTGTTCACACCTGAAGCAGGACTGCCGCCAGTTCTGCACCCATGGGCACTCAGTTGTCCACAGGGAGCAAAATGGTGAAAAGTCCAATGGGAAAAACAACAGGTTTCAACTTTGAGATATAAAAGTTAATCTTTTATTTCTAATACTAAGCATTTTAAAGTAATAGGCTAGCATGTTTGTCAAGGAAGAACTAACAACAAGCTTTTTATTCTCACTCAAAATACTCTTCAGTTCTTGAAAAATTTTCTCTATTCTTGCCGTGAAACAAATAGAATCCCTTCCAAGACTCCTCATAACAAGTCTTACACAAGTTCATTTCTCTCCCCTTCCTTTGTCTTTATAATGTGCCCCCTACTTAATTAATTTATAATTATTTATTATATATAATATATTTTATATAAATATAACTTATAATCTATACCTATCTACTTATTTTCTTAAATGTTTGTAAGCTACTTTTCTCTACAAATAAGGACAGGATTCAGAGAATACCTTGCTATACAATATCATAGAACTTTAAGGAGATAAAATGTTATACAGTTCTTAATAAACTTTCCACAATTCGGTAGGTTAACAAATACTAGATAAGTAATGCAAATCTAAAGATTGTCTTTAAAAAATTCAGGGGCATGAGTTATACGAAGAGACAGCACAAGGGGAGCTCAGAGTTATTAATGAACCCAAAAGAACATGCTCTGTCTCTATGTGCTGCTTCAAGGAATTAAAAAAATATCATCAAATTATATCACAGGTTGGGGTTGTAGCTCAATAGCAGAGCACTTGCCTAGCATGTATGAGGCCCTAGGCTCAATCCCCAGTACTACTAAGACAAAGGGATGTCCTACAAAGGGGATTGATTCTCCTGCTGTTGGAATCACAGAGAGATAGCACCGAGTTAATATTTGCTAAATACCAAGGACTAGGAACTCTGTCCTGTCTAATCCATGTTTTATTTTTGGTAATTCTCACGATAACTTTATGAAATAGATGTTGTCACATTAATTTTTAAGATTCATTTTTACGTATGTATATTATATTTTTTATTTTTAAGTTAATATTATTACTTTTTTGGTCAGGGAAGGCATACACACATGATTGCCCGTGCTCATGGAGCTCCGAGACCTCAGATCCCCCTAGAGCTTGTGCTACAGGTGGTTGTGAAGCCAGCCAACATGGCTGCTGGGATTCAAACTTGGGTCCTTTTCCACAGCATTTAACCTTTTATGACACACTCAACTGCTGAATCCTCTCTCTAGCACCACACCATATCTACTTTATGGATAAAGAAATCAAGACACAGAGAAATTGGTAACACAGTTAACAAATAACAAAACTCAGTTGTTGGTAGTTGTGTGAGAAAGTTAATAGTTAATGATTACAAGCTAAGTTGTTATTTCTCACAAGTATTGATATTTTCGCACTGAAATCATTAGGGTCCAAGAGTCTGTAAATTATAACAACCATTTTAAATTAAGTTGTATGAACTAATGTGGTATGTGATAATACCGAGGCAATTTTATTTTACTTTGGCCGAAACTTCCTTCACAGATATGTTATCTAATGCAACGTTACGTAACCTGAACAGTATGGACATTTCCTGTTAATTTGAATAGGAACTTGGAGGATGGATTAAACATAAAATTATGCACCCTTCTTTGAAGGGAAGTAGCAAATGCCATTCATTTTACCCAACCATCCTGTCAGTAATGTTAAGTGCCAGTGGCTAGAGTATTTTAAAATGGAATGAAGTTTACTTTTATGATTTCCTTTATTGCTTTAAAGTACACAAACATAATTCAACTCTGATTTATGCAAACACATACTAAACTTAAATTTTGAAATGTCCTTTCAGTGCTGGCCTGTGGCTTATGTGGCAAACAACAGCCAGATCGCCAGATCACAGATACAAAATTCACTGATATAGGTACACGTAATATGTCATTTTTAACATCTGTAAAGTTTGACAGACATTTTAGAGTATTAACTCTTATATAATATTATTAAGCACATGGAAGTGGCACAAATTATAGAAAATATATAAAACCACAATTATTTATTAAATTTCCAAAGTCAATTTTTACCAAGAATTTATGTACACTTTATTAAAACAATTGCTTGTGCCTGGAGCATGATTTTTTTATAAAATAAAGCTTTTAAATAAAATGCTTATATTCTCTATTGAGTATCTGTTATGTTTGATACTTGTTTGTAATTTTTTCTAGTGCAATTTAAATAAGTAAATGAATGAATGCACGGCATATTAATCTCCTTGGGTCAAGTAGAAAGATTTGTCCCTTACAAAGAAGAAAAGAGCATTATCTCCTTTGAAATAGGTATTTGAAAATTCCATTAGAACAAAGTTTTGGACTTAGGACCTTTGGACAGTATGGTTGTTTAATAGACTACTAATAAGAACAATGAATAATTGATTTTTCTTATATCATTACATAAAATTTCATTTTTTCTTTTAAGGGTAAAGTCCCACACCTGACTCTCAAGTTGGAGAAAGGAAATAGCATTAATGGCATCCTCTTTTCATCTCTGAACATTTAAACACAAACTTGTCAGCATTTTCGGATCTGGAATTTATGTTCGACCTGATTTTCGCTTTTCAGAAAGTTAGACCACATTCAGTTCTGTTCAGTTCATTTACATATAGGCATATATGCACACATGTATGGCATCATGTGTGTGTGCTGTAGAAGGGATGACCTAACAGGTTCCAAATTATAGCAAGCAAACCTTTCCTAGATTTTCTGAAGCCAGCAGCCTGCCATTGACACTTAAAGGTCTTGGCCTCCAGTCTCTGGCGCACCAGAAGACACCCGCTCCTTGGGAAATGTTGCTTCCTGACCAGGAAGCCAACCTGGCAGCCACGCGGCTAGCAAACACGTTCAGTCAGAAGAAGGAAGCCGGACCCAAGCAGGCAAAACTTTAAAAGGCCCTTTCACGAGAAGCCCCAGTTGGCTCTTTCCAGTCTGCCCGCGCTTCGCTGCGCGCTCTCCCCGCGTGCGCAGGCGTGCGCGCAGACCCACCGCTCTCCTCTCAGAGCGACTCTCGGGGTCTCTGACAGGAAGCGAAGGGGGCGTCAGCCGGCGCCCTGCAGGCCCCCCGCTCCTCTCCAGTGCCTGAGGTGAAAAAGAAAAGGCGGGCGGACGAGGCACAGCTGGGCGCAGGCGCGCGTCGAGGGGGAGCCCTTGCGGCAGGTGCAGCTCTCCAGCTCCTCAGGTCGCCTCCGTCGAGGCGCGTGCGCAGCGGGGTCCCGGTCGCGGCGGGCGCGAGGCCCGGAGGCTTGAGTGTCGGCCCCGGGGGCGCGCAGGCGGGGGCGCGCTCACGGGCCCGAGCGCGCTCCGGGCTCACTTAGCGGCGCGCCGGCCTGGTGGGGGGTAGAGGGGAGGAGAAGTGGGGGGGAGGAAGGCGGGGCGCGCGGGGCTCGGCGGAGGAGCAGGCGCGCTGCGGCCCCGAGGGAGGGCACGGTGGAGCATCGCCTGGCCCCAGAGCGGCCGTCTTAAGCCGGCGGGCGCGCTGCAGCCTCCCCTCCTCAGGGCCAGAGACGGAAGGCGACCGTCCCGCGGCGGCACAGGCGCGCTCTCCAACTCCCGCGCCACAGCGAAAGGAGCGCGGTAAGCGGCGGCGGCGGGGGCGCGGGGACGGAGGGCTTGGGATCGCGGAGTGGGTCGCTGTTCCCACCCCCGAGGTGAGTGAGTGACGCCCCCCCCCCCCCTGGCTGCCTGAGGCGGCTGGCGCGGGGGGCTGTGGCGAGCGCGCTCTTGGCACCCCTGAGCTGTCCCCGCGGCGGCCGGAGCAGGCGAAGGGGGCGCCTGTGCAGACGCCAAGACCTTGCGCTTGACCGGGACGGGATGGTCGCCCGCAGTCACCGCCCGGGACTCTCTGGCCCGCCGGGTCCCCGCTGAAGGTGCGCGACGGGGTGCATTGGGGAAGGGGCGCTCCCCGGCTGCGCGCACCCGTGTGCGCGGGACCTTTCGGTGACCGCAGCAGCGGTGGACAGACACACCGCACGGACGCGCGTGGACCCCGGAAAGGCGGACAGGGGTGCAGGGCCGGATCAGAAGGTGAGAGAATCGCGGGAGGGTGAGAGGGAGGGCGAGCGGGCGAGCTTGGAGGGGTCGCCTGCTGTGGAGGAGCGGAGCGGCGAGGCCCCGGATGGGTGCTGCGGGGTGGCGGGAGGAGAGCGCATCGCCAAGCGCTCGCGGATGCAGTGCGTCCGGGCAAAAGGACGCCCGGAGGTGTCTCGGGGCAGGACCTGATCTGTGGGCTCCCAGGTTTGAAGGGTTATCAAGTTGGGGACTGAGAACTTGTCTCTCTGCAGCACTTAGGGACGGGATGTCGCTGCTGTGCCAGTGCTGGGACCGTCCTCAGCATCTTTTAGAGTTCTGAAGGACGTGAGGGGACGGAGACCGAAAAGTGCTCCCAGCTCAGAAAATGAAGGGCCATGGAAACTCCGAGCTGGGGGAGGCAATATCACAAGGGGAAAAGGGGGTGACTTTCTTCATCCTCACCTTATCTGGAAAGCCACGACCATTGTGATACAGTGTCAGGACTAGTCACGGGGGCTTGTTTCACATGATCGCCTTCTGAAAAGGTTCAAAGAAAAGCACTTAGGTTTTTGGTCACCTTAGGCAGTCATTTTGTACAACTGTTTTTTTTTTCTTCCAAAATTAGTGACAGGAATGTGTGGCAGTTTGGCTGGATGCCAAATATGCCATTACTTCTAGCTGTAATCCCAGGTTCCCCCAAACAAATATCCTCTTGGATGTAGGCTTCCTTAACCCTTGTGCCCAGACCCCCCCCCCCAAAAAGAAACAACCAACCGCTTGTTTTAAAAGACTAGAAAGTCTTCTTTAATCATTCTAATAGAATTACAAGTTACACATTGTCCTAGCTTTTTTTATTAATTAATTGATAAAAATAATACACTTAAGTATTTGATAAGGAAGAACAGAACTTTGTGTTAAATGTGAGTCTGCTGTTTAACTTTTCCAGAAGAAACTATCTCTTGGTAGCTTGAGGCCTTGCTCGGACCCTGTCTGTTCAGCAGCTCTTACCTCTTCTCGGTAGTGTTAGAGATAAGGACCGATTTACCTGCCACCAGTAAGGTTAAGCACACATCTGGTGTTGTCTATCTACAGCTAAAGGAGCATTTTTAAACTAGGAGGCAGCAGTGTCGACTTCAACATTTAGAACAACAGCTCAGCTTTGTTTAGAGCAACTGAACCATACTACTGAGCCATACTTCTGCTTTCATCTACTGTAGAGATCCGAGCTCTCTGAGTCTAAACTCCACTTCAGTGTCTACACTGATACTTAGAACACCTGTTATAGTAAACAAATCCAATACATATCCTTCATGAAGAGATTTTGTGAGAACTGTATTTTGAAGAGTTGTTTGATAGTTAAAGTTTCTATTAATCTAAACTGGGATATTTCAAGTTCCCCCGTGTGAGCAGTCCTGAGTTGAGTTATCATTTAAATATTGCTGTAAAACTTACCCTCTATTCTCAGACTCTGTTTCAAAATAATTTATGGATCTGTATCTCAAACAATCCATATTTCTTGATTGATTAATTTTTAATTTCCAGATAGTACCTGAAAATTGCCAAGGTACACAAAAAATGTCTACTTTTGCCTGTTTATACAATATGCATTATTCTGACAACACATTATACTGCTTGGTGCTTATATTCATAGATATTTTCTGGGTAGTTCACCATATTAATCGAAATAGATAGCCATTAAAATAGACAGTTTGTAAACCTTCAGATGTTATTGGCTATGCTATTAATTTAATTTAATTTTATTATTCTGTGATGTCTGAGTTATAAGTATGAACCTATCAAGGATTCAACAGTGCCATTTGTTGCAGGGTAGAGTACCATTTTTGTTTACAGTTCCTGGTCTCTCTGCCTGCTGGGTTGAGGTATTAGAATGGAGACAGAGGTACCATTCTTCTTTTTATGCTTTGTCTGGGTCCCCTTTCTGTTATCAGCTATCACTTTCTGCTGTCAGGCTGGGAGCGGGTCCTGATGCTGTATTATCTGTTGTCTTTTTTTTTGTCCATTGCCAAGTACAAAGCATGTAGAGTCTGTGACAGATAATTTTTGTTCATGTGCTTTTTTGCTGTGCTATGGGCTGAATGCTTGAGATTCTCAGAAGAGTTCCTTGTATATGTGAGGTTTTAATATGTTTATATGCAGAAAATTTTGTATGAGAGAGCCTTAGAAGTGTCTTCACTTTAGACAATTTGACTTTTTTTTTTAATTCAAAACAGCCTCTTTAAAAATATTTACTTTTTTTATGTGGAATTGGTTTTTTTTTTTTTTGGAGTATGTTTTATGTACCTCTTTCTGCCAGTGAAACTCATTAACCTGGTATAGTGTTAATAGTCCCCTATCCTGGAAGCTAAGTAAAAGTGTAATTTGATAATCCTGCTAACCATACTGGATGCTTGTTCAATTATTTAAATGTTACTTTGCATATCTGCCTAAGGAGGAGCTACATAATCAAATCAGTTTGAAAAAAGTCTATTAGTTTTGAAAACTGTGTTAGTCTTATGTTCTTAGTGTGAAGCATTTCATGAACATATCTTATTTCCTCTAACAAGTATTTATTAAGAGCATACCAGTTGCCAGTCTCTGTGCGCTGAGATTATGCAAACAATTCTAATTGAGGTAGTTTCTGTGTCTAAGAGGGAAATCTAGTGCTGTGTGATTTAGAGCTGTAGGAACTTTTTTTCTTTTTAAATTGTGGGGAAGCACAGTGTCTTGACATGAACAGCTGCTAGATTTGATACACTAGAGCATGTTTTGCACATAGGAGACAAAACATGAAACTAATATTAGTCATCTAGAAGAGTGCTGTCCTGTAAGTGCTGTGTAGGACTGTGATCAGAGTGCCTGAGGGGAGGGATTTGGGAATGGCTAGTTCCTAACTCAAGAAGACTTTAAAAGATTCCTGGAAGGTGACATACAGTCAAGGTTAGCGGAAATAAGATCCTCCTGGATGCTTGTTTGCCATCCTGAGGGGTATGGGTCCCCCTCTATGCAGAGTTGCCTTTAAAGAAGGTGCGACATGGCGAGAGTTCAGCTTTCACAGCAGTCTGGAAGGATGATCTCAGAAATCCGAGATGGGAGCAACTGTGATGTGTTGGGATGACCTTGATAAAGGGACCTAATATATAACTGTTACTTGAGTGAAGAAGAGAGAGAATCAAGGTAATGAAAAGGGAGAGTCTATGAGAGCAGGTGATGGTGCTTGTGAAATACAGAAATTTGGGGAAAGAGACTGAGATTTGAGAAGCCGAGGTGTCAGGTTCAGCTTGTGACATTCAGTGTCGGAAGTGAGGTAGAATGTTCATTAGAGATTGTACTCAGGGAGTCATTCCACAACGGCTTGTGAAGAGAGGGCCTAGCTTAGATAGTACGTAGGTAGATTAGTGGATGGACGCATGGATGACAGATGCAGCATGTCGCATAAATGTAAACACTGAAAGTTGAGGGGCTTGCCAGGAAAGGTACCGGGAGCTGGTAGGGAAATAGGGAGATCTGAAAATTTGATGAGATAGTGGAAAGCAAGAGAGTGTGGTAGAATGAGGGGAAAGGAGAGAACTTCAAGAAGTGAGCCATCAGGAGATGAAAGGAGGACAGTCCTGTTATACTTCCACTCGGTAAGTTCTGTGTCCTGGGGTTGGCAGTTCCTTTTCTGCCCTTCATCTGCAAAACAGGGAACAAAACACGTGTTTTACAGGGCTTCTGTGAGATCAAAGATGATAGTCGTAAGGCCATTGTCTAGAAGGTTACTGGTTTGTTGCTAACAAGCAGGAGATCTTTTAATGAAAATAGACCTTGGATTTGTGATCAGAAGACTTATAGTGAGTTTTAGTTTCCTAAAGTGCAAGCTGGCAGGACTGGGAGGTTATTTCAAAGCCATTTATGAGGTGATCCAATATTGTTTTGTCCGAGAAGGCAGTGGATTAGCAGGCACTGAAAAACGTGAAGGAAGCAGAGAAGGCAGCTCATCCAAGTCCTAGAAGAGAGGATAGGAGTTGTCTTCAGAGTTCTGGGGGAATGCTGAGCTCCCAAAACAGCCTCTGTTCTGGCTGAACTGTGTTTAAACACCAAGTATCCCTCACATTTAAATTTTTGGTATTCTAAATATGCCCTGGATGATCTCAAAAGGTATTGACTGTTCATTTTAATAGAGCTTGAAACAGATACAAGACTGAAGATAGATATCAAAATTTAACAAACTATTTCCATCAGTTGCTAGGTGAAGCTGCTCTGATGACAGTTGGGCTACGCATCAATCTATGAATATAGTATTGTTAGGAATAATTTTCATTTACTTTTTTCTTCCAGTCCTGTGTGGGTCTGTCCTAGGTCTCTGGGGTATCTCACCTCTGGGTCCTGACCTTCAGGGGTGATCTCCCTCTCAGGGTATGGGTCTACACCAGTGCCAGTCAGTAGTTGGTCACTCCCACAATTTCTGCACCATCTTTCTCCCAGCACACCTTGTAGGCAGTACAAATAGTACATTGAAAACTTTGTGGCTGGGTTGGTGTCCCACTCCCTCCCCTGGACGTCTTGCCTGGTTACAGGAGATGGCTGGTTAAGGTTCGGTATCCCTTGTTAGGAATCTTAGCTAAGGTCTCCCTCATAGATTCTCGGGAATTTCCATTGCTGTAGTTTTCTAGCTTATCCCAGAGATGCCCTCACATTCCAGTTTTCCCTCCCTCCATCCTCCTCACACCTGATCCCTCCTGTTCCCATTCCCTACTCCTTCTTCCAGTTCCTACCATTAGCAATGTCAATTCTATTTCCCTTTCACAGAGAGATTCATGCATCCCTGCCTTGAGCCCTATTTGTTATTTAGCTTCTCTGGGTCTGTGGGTTGTAGCATGGTTCTCCGTTAAATCCACTTATGAGTGAGTGAATACCATCTACTGATGGAAACAGATGCAGAGACCCACAGCTAAACGTTAGGCAGATCTTGGGGAATCCTGGGAAAGAGAGGAAGAAAGGATTGTAGGCCCCAGAGAACCAACTAACATGGGTTGATAGGAGCTCACAGAGACTGAGCAGACAACTGGGGAGAATGCATGGGGACTAACCAGTGCCCTCTGCATATATGGTACAGTAGTGTAGCTTGGTCTTCTTTTGGGACTCCTAACAGAGGGAAGAGTGTCTCTTTCTGACTGTGTTGCCTGCTTTTGGGACTCATTCCTCCTACTGGAGCATTCAGCCTTAATCGAAGTTGCAACTTGGTGTGTCAAGGCTGGCTGATATCCAGGGGAGGCCTTCCAGTATCTGAAGAGAGACAATGGAGGAGGAGTGAATGGGGAGGGGGAGGAAGTGGAAAGAGGAGAGGGAGGAGAAACTTCGTTGGGATGTAAAATGAAAAACAAAACATGCAAACAAATATAACAAATATAACAAATTATAAGGTTGAATCAAATATTTCAGAAGACATTTCATAGTTTTCCAGGGCCTTAAGGTCAACGTTGTGAACAAGTAATGATTGACCTGCGGAGAAATGGAAAGATGATTGTGGAGTTTGCTTTTGTTTCCTGCCTCCCCTGAAGTTTATTATAGTAATGTATAAATATCCTTAATTCTACCTTAGTCCTTTTTTCTACTTGGATGAAATGATGATATTTTATATCCATGATAAATACTTAAAATTAAATTCGCACCATGCATGCCTACATATCTTGCTTTGTAACTAGTGAACATTTTGAGAGTAAAATGTTTACATATATGAATTGTTTCAGCAATTAGCTTTACCTGAATGCTGTGCATATTGTTTACATATTAATTGAAAGGCATAATAGTGATTAATTGATTATATATAATTATGTTTAGCTCAAATTAGTAAGTCTATGCCCAAGTATTGGAAAAATAAAATTTATTCATACGAATTTGCTATTATATCTGTATGATTTTCTTTATATTGCATAAATTGAATCATATGGATTGTAAAACTTCAAAATACCTGAAGGAAATAGGGCCAACATCTCAAATTTGTAAAAATACTTTTAAGGGCTAGGGAGACCGTTTAGCAGGGTAAGCCTTTCTTCCACAAGCCTCAGCATATGAGTTTGAATCCTTAAAATGAGCCTACAGCCAGACATGGGAGTGCACCTGTGATCCCAGTGTTCCTATGGGGAGATAGGAAGTAGACAGCCAAACATGGGGGTGCATCTGTGATCCCAGTGTTCCTATGGGGAGATAGGAAGTACACAGCTAGATATGGGGGTGCATCTGTGATCCCAGCGTTCCTACGGGGAGATAAGAAGTAGAGAAAAGAGAAACCCTGGAGTCTGTTAAGCCTGGTGTACACCGTTAAAAAAAAAAAAAAAACAAGAGACTTTGTCTCAATCAAGGTGGAGATCCCAATAGAACATCCCCATTGTCTTAGTGTGTGGGTGCACCCCTCGTGGTCCTGAAAAAAAAATCAAGGTGGAAAGTGAGGGTTGAAACTCCAGTTTGTTCTCCACTCTCTACACATGTGCCTAAATTACCAGAACACAGGTACACATACCCTACACTACATATGTGCATAACACAGGGTTTTAAAATTATATAGTTGATATTTTGCTATATTAATTATACACTTTATTGTATCATGTAAGTATTTTTTTTCAGTCAAAAAGCCTGTAGCTAATGGTTTAAAAGCATCTCATATTTTTAAATAAACTAAAGGACTTTGCTATTCAAAGCAACATCAAAGAACATCCCTGGGAAGAATCCTCTTTTGATTAAGCTGTTTTGCAAATTCAAAGTCTTTTATTCTTCTTAAGCATACACACACAACAAAAACATTTGGGCACACCTCTGTAATTGAATGTAATTCAACCATCAGATATTTTTTACAGTCTTTTCGTGTAGCACAACTGATCTTAGATTTATAATCCTTTAGTCTCAGTTTCCAGAGTACTGTGTGTCCCCACACCTAGCTCCTTTATAAATCTTAATCACCATTTCAAATAGGCATACTATTATTCTGCCCCATTGCCATAGCAATATTGATCACATAGAAAAGTATACCAAGAGAATTTTTTTATATATTTCTGACAGTGAAATAAATGAGCATGTGCTGTTGTCTTTGTATTCTGAAAGATCTGCTCTACACTGGAGGTACTGTACAACTTTACCTATGAAAAACGGTCTGTGTGCTTTTCATAGCTTTATCCATTGTCCGGTTGGTCTTTCTACTGAGTAGGGTTTACAGCAAACTAGTCAAACAGGTTTGCCTGTTTATTTGACAGAGCTCAGGAAGCAGGGAAAGGTATGGATAAAGGCAAGGCTGAAGCTGTTTTAAGGAAATTAATGCTAATCACTAACTCTGTTTTCTCCTGACTTTGAAAATATATTGAAGATATTTATAAGAATGTGTCTTAATAGAAACATGATTAGGGTAAGGGAATCTAGAAGGGGAAATAAGAAGCTTTGAATAAGAACAAAATGAGGACAAATGGAGAAAGAGAAAACCTTATTGGAACAACAAGAGAACATTCAAAAAAAGCAGTCGTGCTTCAGTGTTAGACTCTGTGTTATGCTTTCTGTGAGCTGGCTGTGCCACACCAAGAAACCAGAGTATTGATCTGGGGGTGACTATAATTAAAGGAAAGGCTTGCCTGCGGTATTGGCATCCTACGTGGGACCTCTCATCCCAGAGCTGAGCTATACTAAGGGCATTTATGGGTAGGATGTACTTATTTTCTCTGACTCTGTAAGACACATATAACTTACGGAAGCTGTGGTTGCCTGTGTAAGACCTTCTCAACATAAAGCCAGACAGAATTTCAGAATGGATGGAGGAGGGGCTACCAAGACCCAAACCATACTTGTGGAACTCTTGGAAGTTGATCTCTCTTGGGTAGGGAATAACTTTCCTTTGGGAAAGAGGGTGGCCACTGGTAGGTTGCTCATGCCACAGTAGACACACAGGCAATGCAAACTGGACTAAGTGCTCTTAAACAACAAAAAGTGCCATGTGCTAGTTTGATCATTCTTAATGGTCCTGAGGGGTATGCATTACTAAACAGTTATCCTTTAAGTCTGTTTTGGAGTGTTGTTCCAATATTTTAAACTGTGCACTAAGCATAGACACAATCTCATCTGGATATCCTTGCTTTGTTCATTTCTTCTTACCCTGTGTATCCTTTTGGAGAAAAAGTTCTTCTCTTTCCTAGAGAGTCCTTGTGCCAGATTTCTCACAGAGTGCTTATGCCAGATCTCACTGACGAGCTTCCAAATGGATGATACGGCTAAGAACAGGGTCTAGGATCCTTTATAGTAGTGATGCATCCTTTATGGACCCTGAACACTTTATGATTTGCATATATATTAGTGTATGTATTATATATAGAAATACTAAATATATTTCTCTCTATATGTATATATATAGATATAGATCTTGGTGAAATGATTTTAGTTTAATTGCTTAAGTGCAACCCTGTTCCTATTATAACTCTTACTGTGTTCACCAAAGGAGAGTCTTTGTGAGCTAGGTATGACTTCTTAGAGATCTGAGAAATTTTTTTTTTTTTTTTTTTGGTTTTTCGAGACAGGGTTTCTCTGTGGTTTTGGAGCCTGTCCTGGAACTAGCTTTTGTAGACCAGGCTGGTCTCGAACTCACAGAGATCCGCCTGCCTCTGCCTCCCGAGTGCTGGGATTAAAGGCGTGCGCCACCACCGCCCAGCTGAGATCTGAGAAATTTAAGAGGTAATCTGGCCACTCATTTAAAAAGCAGCAAGGTTCATGATAGAAATTTACCTTTACATGAAAAGTATTATAATTTTGTTTTTTAAAAAAAGTATGAGTATTTGAGGTCTTCTCACTATAAAGGTTTAAGAAGATTAGTTATTAACAAGGCTTTTCTCCTGTTTTGATTTTTGTATCCCAGAATTCAAGAAAATAATGGACCTGTTATCTGACATATGGTAGTGACAACTTTGGAATATCTTTACCTGTCACGGGCAGCTTATATGGGTCAGGATCAGGAAACCTGAGTGATAGTTTCGACTTTGTCAATGAGTAGCTATATCTTGGCTTGTAATGGTAGGTAACTACTTATTAGAGATATTGTCCCTTTGTCAAGGGGCAGAATTTGGACTCGGTTATATTTAGTACTTCAATTGGGATTCCGATTGAGTTTTAGATGAAAATACTTTTTAAATGTATTTTGTATTACTTTACAGAAAGTATATTATATATACTGTGTTTGAGTATATTTCTATTTCTATTGCAATTTTGCAATATTAATTTCAAAACCAGTAATGACAGCAGTGATATACAAAAGACTTCTCAGCACTTGTTCATTGCTGATATATTAGTGTAATCCTAGATGCGTAAAAGACACAGATTCCCCTGTTAGTAAAGGAGCATCAGAGGAATGCATTGTGTCTTATGAAGAGCCTACCCAAGTCTTTGATCCCTAGAGACTATTATAAGTTTGCTGTTTTTTAACCTAAGGTTTATAAGTAGCTTCTAATGGTGCTTGTGCCTCAATTTTGTGACTACAGGCAAGCTTATTATTAGTTTATTAGTGAAGACTTCCACAGAGTACAGAAATACATAGTATTGTGATTTTAGGTTAATATTTGGCTGGACTTAGGAACTCTTCTATTTGCTTAAGGATGAAGTCAGACTCAAAACAAAGAATTCCCGTGTTAGTTGGATGTTGATTACATGATGCAGAGACATGGAGATAAATAGTACCAACCTGGTCAGGCCTTGGCAGAATTGTAGAAAAAGAAACCTAAGTTTTAGGAGCGTGTGTGTGTGTGTGTGTGTGTGTGTGTGTGTGTGTGTAAATTTTATAGCTGGGTATGATAAACACCAAAAGTGATTTAATCACACCATTTTCTTTAATAAAAGAAACATTATTTTTTTCTATTTATTTATTTATTTATTTATTTATTTATTTATTATCTACATAGTGTTCAGCCTCCATGCCTGCAGGACAGAAGAGGGCACCAGACCCCATTACAGATGGTTGTGAGCCACCATGTGGTTGCTGGGAATTGAACTCAGGACCTCCAGAAGAGCAGTCAGTACTCTTAACCTCTGAGCCATCTCTCCAGCCCCAGGAACATTATTTTTTAACTGTATATTTTTATCACTATCACTAATTCTCAGAAAATGACTTTTGAGTCAGTACTTTCAGCATCACCTGTGAATTTGCTTAAAGCAAACAAACAACAACAACAACAACAACAACAACAACAGAGAAATTGGATTCTATGGCTTTTCCCAGATCGTGAAGTCAGGCCTTGTAAGGTCAGACCCAGAAGTCTATTTGCATAAGACATCCAGTTGCTTTTCATACTTGCTACTTTTGAGGTGGGGCTCACTACTCTGTGTTGCCAGGTACCTGCTTGATTCATATTCTCATATGATGAAAATTTACGATTATTTGACGATGAGCAACTTGGCTTAGGTTTAAAGATTTTTTTGTTCAGTAGTTCCCCGAATAATTTTATAACTTAAACTTATGATGTAATGATTGCAGTAATTAATTGACTGTGTAGATGAAGTCAGGTATTCTTAGTTCGGTTAATACATACATACTTATGAATTCATCTAAAAACTGAAATAATTGTGTTTTCACTTTTGTAGACTTTGCTCTGATGCTGTCTTGCAGTTACCCTGTAGGGGTAGCAGTTCTTAATCACCTGGATAGCAGTAGTTGAACAAAAGTGTTAAAACGTCACCTCAGCTGGATAGGTGGCATATATACATCACTTTATAGGCAGAGACAGGCAAATCTCTGAGTTCAAGGCTAGTCTGGCCTACTAAGTGAGTTCCAGGACAGTCAGGGCTGTTATACAGAGAAACCTTGTCTAGATAAACAAGAACAAAACAAAAACCAAAGACCAACAAAACAAAACAAACAAAGCAAAAACCTGGACCTGGTCTTTTGATTGTGGCAACAATGAAGTTTTTAAACATCTTTAGGTTTTAAAAGCTAGAGATGTTTTAGAGTTCAACTGTAGCCACAGGCTTAAAGATTGGCTATTTATCAAGCCAATTAAAACATTACATATTAAGGCTGTTGGGCACTCACATTATTTTAAGCAAATTGTTGTTGCGTATTTGTGATTGAACAGTAATCTGCTTCCTTGCAAAGTAGCATTGCTGACAGTTTGACCATGATCTTGTTTTGGCTGTTAGTGTGTTGGCTACCTCTTGACCTACATGGACAGTTACTTTGTATGAGTACCAGCCTTCCCATGTCCCTAGGGAGTTTGTTTCAGAAATAAATTTATTGGGGACCCTCACTTTTGATCTATCGAAACCTAGTTTTTCTTTTAACATGTCTTATGAAGAGCATCTGTACCCTAATTTGGAAATCAACTTGAATTCATTTCTTATTTCTAAATTTAGTATTCTATTGGTTTGATCTTTACTGTTTTATGATTATTCCTTATCAATCTCATTAAACTTACTCCTTTTCCTCCTTTCCTTCTTTTTCATACTCCTCCCCCAGTAGGTTATTTCCCTAACTCTTTCTAAGCTTGTTCATTATCTAGTTTTGAGCAAGTTTTATAGTAGGGAAGGATGTTCAAGACCTTTCAATTTGATAGTCTCACTTGGCAGGTTAGATAATTAGTCTCAGAGAAAAAAAAATACTTGGCTTCATTTACAAAGATTACTAATGACAGGATTTATGGATATGTACTTTCTCTTACTTTTTTTTTCTTTCATTATAAATCAATTAAAAATTCCCAAACTTCAGATATGAGCTAACTGAAAAAACAATCTTGAATTCTCAAATATACTTCCAAGCCAAAATCTTAAGTATTCATCGACAACTATTTTAATTATATATCTGAGTTGTTCTTGATATATTTTACTAAGAAATTCCATTTTAGTAATGCACTAACAACATAAATTAGTTTAGAATTTGTGAAATGATTTAGGTGAGATGGAAACCTCAGTCCTGAAAGGAAGGAATGACAGCGAGCAGGATGGCCGTGTGTTCACTGCTGGCGTAGTACTAAAAACTTTCCCCGTGTACTCTGGGAAACGGTAGGTAATTTCAGCTGAAGAAGCTTGCAGTTGCTTTGGGATTGTTCAGCTGCTGCTTCTGTGCTTCTGAGGATGGGCGCTCTACACTGCTTTTACCTCAGGTATTGCAGGGTCACTCCTACATTTTCTTCAGCTGTGCCCCTTGCATAACTCTGCACTGAAGTGTTGAGTGCCAGTTTCTTACCAGTCAGTCTGGTGGAGCATGGCAGAGATAGCTCCAGCTGCTTATTTCAAATACAGATTCTCTTCTCCCCAAGTCTCAGGCCATTTGCTAAAGAGACCTTGGACTCTGTATTTTTACTCAGTATTTGAAGTGGGACTTTTGGGCCCTAAAATTTGAGGATCATTTCATTTAGATGGTTAAATTATGTGTTTCATTATTTCTTATATAAAATTAGATTTATTAATATTGCTCATCATCATTTTCATTTTGAGACCAGTTCTCATTCTGTACTAGGCTAACTTGGAATTCATAGTGATATCCCTTCCTCAACCTCCTGAATACTAGGGCTATAAACTGTCCAACTTTGGTGTTTCAAATAGCTAAATTTATCATGATTAGACAAAAGTGGGTATGGAGTCCCGGGTGCAGTTTGTTGATATCTATATTGTTCTATTTTCTGTCTTCTCCCTAGCCTTGTTCTTGTTTTCCTTTCACTGGCTGGTTGAGGAGAAACTCTCTATGTGGACAGGGGCCAGCTACTGCTGATAAAGGAAAAGGGTTGAGTTTCTCATTACATCTTTGCCACCTATACTGCAGATGTCAGCAAGGGGATGGATAACTGTGGCTGATTACAGTGCGGGCGTGCCTAGCTTGGAATGTTACAAGAGCAGCAGTGATACTGCATTCCTTGCGACCTGTTTTGAAGGCATTGCTAATGACTTTTTTTATTTCATTTATATAGAGCCAGATCTGCCTTTTTGTACTACTCCCAAACAGCTCTATCAGTCTCACTCTCTGTAATGGAATATGTTAGTATAAGCAGTAATACAATACGAATGTAATATTTTTATCATGATATTTCAAATTAGTTGTTAGTCACAGGTATTTTTTTTTCTTTTAGAAGTGAATGTGTTAGAAATTTTGAACTGAAACTTTTGACAGGGAGACTCAAATTTATGTATTTTTTAAATTTGTAAAATAGACCACATTCTTCCTTTTTATTCAGAATGTTTGTCTCTTATCTGTAGGTAAACTGTACATACCTACAAAATATATGCAGACAAAAATAGAAATGTTTTTTGTTGTTTTGTTTTGTTTTCTGAGTAAATCAAAGCCAAAATCTTAGTAATGTGGTAGATTTTGAAAACCTACTTATCTATTCATTAACTTTTGACAGCCATCCTGAGTTTTGTTAGTGTATGGTAGTTCAGTTAATTCAGGGTACTGGGTATACTTTTCATCTTAATTTTATGCTATTTTTCTGTGTAAGGGTGTTCAGCCTGCATGTTTGTCTCTACACCACACATGTGCATGGTGCTCTAGAAAGTTAGAAGAGGGAGTCAGATCCCCTGGAACTGGAGTTACAGACAGTTGTGAGCAGCCTTTCAGATGGTAAAAATCAAACCTGGGTCCTTTAGAAGTTCAAGCAGTGCACTCAATGACTGAGCCATCCCTCCAGACCCCCTCCTTTCCCCATCTCTTTTTCTTTAAGGTGGGAGCTAACTGAAAACAGGGGACCATACTTTTCTAGATGCTGTGTTCTCTTCCTACCCCAAGCTCCTAGTCTGTGAAAGGATTTTTACTTTCAGTGGCTTATTTGCAAACTGCTAATCAGAATTCACTTTAGAACACTGGTATTGCTTTCATGTGAGAGTAGTAGCCATAGAAGTACAGCTGCATTTCACCCTTCGTGTGTGTGTGTGTGTGTGTGTGTGTGTATGAGAGAGAGAGAGAGAGAGAGAGAGAGAGAGAGAGAGAGAGAGGCGTGTGTTTGAATTGAATGCATGTATGCATGAGTGTGAGTTTTTGTCCTCTCTTTTTATAGTGGGGTAAAGTGGATTAATTTACTAGGTGTTAGCCTTTGCGTCGGGTTCTTACCTTTTCGAGATTGTTTCATAAATGAAAGCAGCTGTCTTAGTGTAAGTGAAGTAATGCTTTCAAGTCTCAAGAGCAGAGAAAAGAACTACAAGATCAGAGCTGTGAGTGAGCCACTTGCTTGACTTGCTCAGGGTTCTTCCAGTTTTAGCACTGAAATGCCCATCCCCTGGTAACTCCCGCAAATCTGGGAAGACCATCATGATTCATCCTGGTGGTGTAGACAGAGACAGTACAGTGACGTAGAGTGGGTATTTTAGCTCCTCATAAACAGTATCTGGCATAAACATAGAAGAATGGCATTTCTGACTCCAAGTATCTTTGTGGCTACACCTTTCCAGGTTTACTCTTTGGGAGTGCATGGCCTGGAGTGTCAGTTACCACAGTTGCACACCAGCTATGAGGCACGGTAGAGTGACTATTAGGGCAAAAATCAGAAAATGCACGTAGCATTCCTCCTTCTGTAACCAGAGCTTTTAGGGCAGAAGCCTGGGCTCAGCCACCAGTCCCCATATATCAGTTAAAGAGACAGAAATTAAAAGCGGAGATATATTCATTGTGGCCATGTTGGGAAGAGGAACTAGAAAAGTCACCCTAAGTCCTGCTTGAGGAGACTCATAGGAGAGTTAGGTTTAGAGGGTGAAGTTCTTATTCATCATGTCTGAACAGGTCCTGAATGGTAATCTCAGAAAGAAGTCGTTGCTGGAGGGGTTGGGGGGCTTAAATGTTTACTACCATTCCAGAATAAGATTGTTAGCCCTAGACAATTGCCCTCATTGTATTTGACAGGAGGTCTTTATTTTATGTGGGAATAAAGTGGCCCAAGGATAGCACCTTAAGTCAGAATAAAGGAGACAGAGGGACTAATGACAGGAAGCAATGTTAGCTTTTCATCCAGCTTCAGTACTTTGTTAGCTCCAGTGGGGAGTCAACACTTTTATTTCTAGGCCCCTGCTTTACTTCATCTCCTCGTCCTGTAGGAGAATTTATTTATGCAACTCAAACTAGATGCTGCAAATGTTCTTTTTAATCTTTTTGGCCACGAACCAAGTTGAAGTAGAGGACACTATTCCTTGAGAAGAGAACAGAGGCCGCAGTCATCTTCTGATGCCTCAGATTGGCATCTAGCACACCACAGAGTTCCCTAAGTACATTTCTCGCTGCTGTGATTGAGTGTGATGATAATTCTCTTAGTTGTTTATAACAGTTCTATGATTATTGGGGTTACCTAAGGAAGAAAAGTAGAACCTCTGAACTCAAGGAAAAGCTCTTAATTGTCAGTAGCAGTGTGCCTACTGCTGGAGACACAGCTTGGCACTGCCTCTGTGCCTTAGGAGTTCTGTTCAGAAATATTTACTCAGGTGAGGCTGGGATTCTTGATTGTAACACAGGAAATAATTTCAGGACAAGACAGGATAAAGCTCTGGTGGGCGTGGGCTTCTGGAGAGAGCATGCTTAAGTGCCTTTAGACTAACCATATGTATCATGAGTGGCTTCTGAACTTGCCAGTACTGCTTTGCAGCCCTATTCAGACTGCTGTGTTAGAACCGTTTGTTTGTTCTTTCACCTCATGTATGACAAATTACTATTCTTTCAATATAAAATGCCAAGTGCTGTCATGTGTCACACATTGGAATTGATGAACCATATAGTTTATCTAAATCCTCAGGCGGTCGTCTGGATCCATCAGTTCTAATGTATGAATCAACCAATACCTACTCAAGTGTTTTGAGGAACAAAAAATGTGTAATTATGTCTAGAAAAGAGATTTAGTGCTACACCATGTTTTGTAAATAAAACTCCTACCTATAAAGTTGTTAATTTTTACAACGAATTTTAAATTATTATTTCTTACTGTCTCTTACACCCAAGGGTGGGTGGGGTAGGGTCAGGGGAAGAAGAAGGCTATGGGATAGAGAATGCTTTCTCAGACTAAGCCAGTAAGTGGGAAAGCAAAATGGAGAGATTGGCCTCACTGTCAAGAACTAAGCCTCAGGTTTCTCCAGCCCTGGGCTCCTCATTCACCTGAATTGCTAGGATGAGACCCGGGACACCTGACCTTCCTATTAATATATTACATCATCACTTTGTAAATAAATATAGGCACGGGTTCTGTCACCCTCCTTGTTTGACCCCCACCATTGGGGATATCTGTGAAAATGGGTGTGGAGATGCATGGGGAGAGGAGAGCACTGGGCCCTTGAATCTGCCCCTTTTGCGGGGAGCAGGTGAAGAACAGGAAATAGTGTAAGGTAGAGCCCCATTCACAGTAGAGATCCAGCACCAAACTAGGAAAGGGTAGGCTTAAGATTCTTTCCCACCTCAGGAGACTTGGTAGTTAAAAATGTGAAATTGCACTTCAACAAGACCACCAGAAGAGGCAATGTACACAGTGGGGGTGGACTCACTCCTAAGAAAGAGTGACAGGCAAAATCTAGGAAAGGATCCTTTTCCCCTAGGTTGGTTCTGCAATTGCCTAACCACCATATTGGCAAGGGGGCACCCATTCACAGGCCAGGATATCTGGGTGTAATGCTAGATCATGAAAAATGGTCACTGGCCTGGGGTAGGGGGGGATGGGGTGGAGGGTAGGCGTTTGGGTGGGGAGGGGAGGATAGGCTCACCTTTACAGGGCATGGCTTCCAGATGGCGCTGGCTTGGCCATTCCCTTCAAAAAGCTACCTCAACACCTTACCCCATCCCACACCCAATACCCACCATCCCAGGGGATGCATTAATGAGGGGCAGCAAGCAGCAGGGGCATCTCGGCTTGCACCTCCATGGTAGGAAGATAAGGAGGAGTAAAGGGTAAGATGCTCAGCCCTCCCTGCCCTCTTGCCCCTAGGAAGGAGTGCCAGGAACAAGACATTCCCTGACCTGGAGGCAGGAGGAAAGAGGTGGAGAGCTCCCTTAGTTGGGTGGAGCACTCCTGCTACCACCTGGGGCTGGGCAGGTGAATCAATGAGGTCACTCTGCTGCCTTCTCCAAGATCCCAAGTCTCAACCTTGGAACTGGGTAGAGGGCCACTAGGATGGCTCATATCCTCCCTGTTCCAGTCTTTCTGGCTTCCACCTTGTTTCCCTCACCCACTCTTCCTTTGCCACCCCTTTGCATAATTTACTGTCAGCAAAAGGGAACAGAAACCAGGAATGGGGTGGTCTCGGAAGAGATGGGCAGTCTTTTACCTCACACACAGCCAAAACTCAGGGGGCAAGGCTTTGGTCCCAAGCCTTAGATTCCTAGAAACCTGCATAAAAGAAGTGGGACCCCACAAATCAAAGATAGATTATTGGTTCTGTTCTCCACTAGCATTTGCGGACAGAGACCTTTACTCTGTGTGTGTGTGTGTGTTTGTGCATATACACATATATGTGTATATGCGTACATATACATACATTTTTTTTCATATATTACTCCTTGGGTGATCATCCCAGTCTAGAGAGCTTGTGCCTCAAAACCTCAGCTTAGAATTAGAATGAAGATTCTTGGGAGAAAGGGTTGATTCTCATGCCAGCAAGGCTCAGTATCCTTCACCCCAACTCCACTTGTCTTTGATGCTCCCTGTTGCTTAGCATGATGTCCCAGGCCTTGTGCTGTTACTGCCTGGCCATTCATCCCTCTATGACGAGGACTCTGCCAATGGCGTGGTAGGTATCCCCTCTTTCTCCTCATAGAGCTCTTGCATAGTGACTGGGGGTCCTGCATAGTGACTGGGGAAGCCTTTTGCTCCCAGAATGGAGCCAGAGAGAGCTGGAAGGTGTCCATTTGAGCACTGAAGAGGTCAAGGCCAGCAGGGTCTGGTGGCTGAGGATGCTGAGTCATTCAGTGGCATATCATCCTCCTTCTGGTGCTCCCCTCCAGGCAATTCTGGCCCATGAAATGGTGCTGCAGGTGGTCCTCCTTGGTGAAAGCCTTGTGGCACAGGTGGCACTCATAGGGCAGGTCCGCAGTGTGCAGGAGCATGTGGTTCTTGAAGTCTTACTACGCAGGAAGCTGGCTGGGCAGTGTGGGCATGAGTAGGGGCACTCTACTGTGTGCTTCCGCATATGGACCTTAAACTTGCCATTCTTGATAAAGCAGATATCTTAAACCTCACAGGTGTGGTTCCAGGGTGCCTTGGGATAGAAAACTTAGATAGGCCATCAGGTCAAAATCATTGGTATCTTCATTTGAACCATCTGGTGATATTGGGGGCTCATTGCTCTGTGCTAGCCCATAGGCTGGGGGATATACCAGCTTTTCCTCTTCTTCCTCACCCTCAAAGACCTCAGATCTAGGGCTGATTAGGAGGTAAGGCAGCACCTGTGGGAGGATTGTACCTGGTCTCAAACCCACTGCTCCCACAGTTGTCTGCTCTGCCAACCACCTCTTCTCTGTAAGTCAAGGGATGGGTGAGTTCTATGGATGTATCAGGGACCAGGTGGTTTGCTCAGGCCCCCTTGGTTTGAAGAGAAGCTTTTAGGGATTTGCAGCTATGGCAGGCAATAGGTTGAACTGGTGGTGGTGGTGGTGGTGGTGGTTAGAAGGGCACCTGTGGAGGGCCATCTTCACATTGCGCTCTCCTGAGGTTGAGACCGTGGTGGTGGCAGTGGCAAAAGTCTCCATTTATAGCCAGACTTGCTCACAGTCATCCTTATCTGAGCTGGAGGCTTCTAGCCCGCTATCTCGTAGAATTTCCATGTAGGCAACAATAACGCAGGGCATTTCCATAGTCAGGCATCTTGGAGTACAGCCAGCATGTTGGCACTGCTGGTGATCAGTGTAGCTGTGTAGGCAAATTCCAGCAGGGCACCCAGGGCCTCAGGCCCTATAAAATCCTGCTAACACTCACGCACACCAGCCCATGCTCTTCCAGCATTTGTCACGCCACCCCGGTTCCCATAACAGACCCCCACCCCCACCCGACCATTAATAGAGCTTCTGGAAGTAGTTGCTGTTAGGCAGCCAGCACAGCCATGTGTGTGCAGTACTCCAGCCCCTGCATCCTGATGGTGAGGTCGTATAGATGGCCCAGCTGCCTCTGCTCCTTGAGGCAGCTCAGGAGCTCACTGTGTGGTTTGGGAATGAGATCTAGTCAGGACATCCTCAGGACCCCCCCATCAGGGCTCCCCATCTTTTCCTCTGAGCCTTCTGGGGCTGCAGAGGGACAGAGTTGGGAAGCATTACTTCCCCAGTCAGCCCAGGCCCTGCTCTGGTTCTGGTCAGAAGACTGAGGTGGGTGGCTCACCTCTAGTTGCTGGGGAGGCTCCTCTTCCACCACCCTTTGCCTCCTCCTGGTGCTCTGGGCCCTGCTGCGCTATGGAGAGCCTTACATTCACCTCATCTCCCCTTTCAGGGCCTGCCTCATCTGTCCTGTCTCACCTGTTGTCCTGTTCTGCTTGCTATCCCCTGATAGTTCCACACACATACCTACCACTTCCAAACTCCCCTCCCCTTTACCAACACTCTTGGTCACTTCCTGGATTTTTACCCCCTCCCCAGCACTCCTTCTCTCTGCCCAATAATGATATAAGCTTACACCTCCTCCAATAGCTAGTTCCCGCAGGAGGCTTAAGGGTCCCTCCATCCTTTTCATCCCTTTCCTCTAGCTCTTACTATGCTTCCTGAGCCTTTCTCAGTTTTTCCCTTTCCCTTTTTTTCTTCTTTCTCCCTTCTGCTGCCATCCCTCTCTCTCTTCTCTGTCTATCATTATCTCCTGTAGTCCACCTTCACTTATACAGTTTTTTTTTTGTTTTTTGTTTTTTTTGATTTTTCGAGACAGGGTTTCTCCGTAGCTTTTGGTTCCTGTCCTGGAACTAGCTCTTGTAGACCAGGCTGGCCTCAAACTCACAGAGATCCGCCTGCCTCTGCCTCCCGAGTGCTGGGATTAAAGGCGTGCGCCACCACCGCCCGGCTACTTATACAGTTTTTGATAAACAGTCTTCCTAAAACACAAATGACTATTAGGACAAGATATAAAATAGCAGCAGATAATAATCCAGGGGATGTGATCAGATGACTGTGGACTAGGAGAATTTCAGCATTTGTTGCTAGCCATGGTCCTTCCTCAGTGTGTGACTTTGAGTGCGATTGAAGTGCATGCTAATTGTCAAGACTAACAGGGTAGAATAGTAGCTGTCTGCCATGGACCCATCAATGAGCATCTTGTGTATGCACATGGTGACAGTAGACAACAGTATTTATGGCATACCTGCTATTACGTAAATTTCATCCCTAGAATGTATAACATGTGCATGCAAACTCTAATTTTTTCTTCTTTAAGCTGGAAGAAACTAACACCAGAGTGTCACAACTGGTATGAGGCCAAAATATAGTACATTAAAAACCTAGAAAGCATTTTTCTTCTCCAAGACTACTTATTTTGTCCTATATCGACCTTGTAATTAGAGAAAAATTTGCTGTGGAAACTGTGGTGTTTTGTTTTTGTTTGTTTGTTTTTATAGATTTTTTATTTATAGAATACATTGTTTTTATTTCTGCTTTGAGTGAGAAAGGGAAAAATAGCTGAAAATATAGTGCATTTATTATTGGAAGAATCCAGTTTGTTTTGTGTGTGATTATTTTAGATTGCTTGCAAAATTTGAATATTGAAATTTGAATATTTGTTTCAGTTGAGTTTAGATGGTGGGAATTTGCCTAAAGAATTTGGCTAATACACAGTCATTAGCAAAAATATGCATGTTCACCATCATTTGTAATGTATGTCTAAATATATTTTGAGTTGTTCCTTGAAACCAAAATGTCCAGTTTCCATGCATAACTCTTTAGACTGTTTCATTACTCAGAGGTCTTCCCTAGAGCCTGATGATATTGGGTTCTCCTGCAAATAATGTGCTTATTTCCCACAAATGTCAGAGTCAGACTTTGTACGTAACCTATTAACATGAAAGGCTAGAAGAAATGTCTGTCTTGCAGTGTATATCCATGTAACTTGAGGTTGGTACTCTGTTTGAAGGTGGAATGTAGAAAGTGTGGTCTGGGACAGAGTCATTCACAAAACCTTTTTTCAATATGCAGTTGACTTTTGAAAGTCATTCACTTGGGTGATGCCCTGAATTAACACATTACATAATCACAAAACTGTTACATAAATACAGACTGCCATGATATTTAGCATACTTAACGATGATTTTACCTGTGAGGGAAATACATTTTCTACAGAATTACTGAACTACTACTTAATTATTTTATGAAGAGTGACCTCTTATTGGAAACCTTTACTCACAACTGGGAGTGTTACCAGTAAATTAAAATGACTTAAGTAGCAATTGGGTAGTGATATACCTGAAAATTAAAGACTATCACTCTCCTGGAATTAACAATGATATGACATATATTAAGAATAAGGATTTTTAATACTGTTTCATAGATAGTGTTCAAACAAGCACTATCCCTTGTCTCTAAGCCTTGCAGAAGTTATTATTTGGATTAAAAAGCTTTCATTTACTAATGAAATAATGTATTTTCAGATTGATCTTAATATGTATTGTGAGTCAATTTCTTCCAATTCTGTACTTCAATAATAATTTTTATCTAAGTGAAGGCTTCTTTGGTATATATATATTAGGCTAATTTTTAAAAGAATTGGATCATCATATATTTTGGTAAGTAAAGTCTTTGTGATTGTTTGAATGGCTAGCTTTCTATACTGTTCTAAGTTATTTTCTGGTTGTCTTCACAGCTATGAAGTCTTACACTACATATTTCATGCTCCTATGGAGTGCTGTTGGAATAGCAAGGGCTGCCAAAATCATCATCGTGCCGCCAATTATGTTTGAAAGCCATTTGTACATTTTCAAGACGCTAGCATCAGCCTTGCATGAGAGAGGCCACCACACAGTGTTCCTTCTCTCAGAAGGCAGAGACATTGACCCATCTAATCACTACAGCCTCCAGCGATACCCAGGGATCTTCAACAGTACCACCTCAGATGCTTTCCTGCAGTCTAAAATGCGGAATATTTTCTCTGGGAGATTGACAGCAGTTGAATTGGTTGACATACTGGATCACTATACTAAGAATTGTGACATGATGGTTGGCAACCAAGCCCTAATCCAGGGTTTGAAAAAGGAAAAGTTTGACCTGCTACTTGTGGACCCCAATGATATGTGTGGTTTTGTGATCGCTCATCTTTTAGGAGTTAAATATGCTGTATTTTCTACTGGCCTTTGGTATCCTGCTGAAGTAGGAGCGCCTGCTCCTTTAGCTTATGTCCCAGAGTTTAACTCACTCCTCACAGACCGCATGAACTTCTTGGAGAGGATGAAAAATACTGGCGTTTACCTCATTTCCAGAATAGGGGTCAGCTTTCTGGTTCTTCCCAAATATGAGAGGATAATGCAGAAGTACAACCTGCTCCCTGCGAAGTCCATGTATGATTTGGTTCATGGGTCCAGCCTGTGGATGTTGTGTACTGACGTAGCACTGGAGTTTCCAAGACCCACCCTGCCTAACGTTGTGTACGTTGGAGGAATCCTAACAAAGCCGGCCAGCCCACTGCCAGAAGTAAGGTTTGCTGAACATCTTGGTAATTTTTTTTAAAATATAAGGGTCAGTTTTTATTCCTGAAAGAAAAAGTATTGATTAGTATCATTTTAAGAGCCCATATCTGATTAGTTTTGTTTATTTGTGGATCCTTCACCTCCCTGGAATTCATCTGCTTTGGGTGAGCATATCTATAGTAACAAGAGGCTCTTTGTCCTGTGTAAGCAGTAGATTGAATGGAAAAACATATTTAAAAAAATAACTGTGGTCTATGAGTTGAATATACTTAACTGTTTAGTTTTAGCAAGCATGATTTATTTTGCTTTCAGTTAAACTCTGTCTGTCACAAATAGTGTGCAAAACACTGTGTTGAGTGAACTTAGTAAAAATGGAGAGAATAAATGTACTTCTTTGGGAATTTATAATGACTAGATTATTTCCATCCTACAGTAGAAATGAGTATTAATTTCAAAGTAGGAAATCAAATAATTTAAATTAATAGCAAATGTAACATTTTAACAAAAGCATGCCCTAGTGCAGTTTCACTTAAAAAACAGAATTAATGGTGCTTTAGAAATACCTGCCTCCTCAAAACTGCCTTCTTTTTGTGCTAGTTGAATCATCAGCAAATTCTTTCTTCAGAAATGTTTTTTATCCTATTTTATTTTAATTAGCCACCTAGTGTATCAGGAGTCATTTATGCATATATTAAAAATGTTTTCTAAGGTTCTGGTAGCTCAGTACTTGATGCCAACTACAACAGTAGTAGAGTTTATATAATTTTATTTTCTTTCATCTCTGAAAATAGCCACCTGCACACATGGTTGATTTCCACTGTAGGCACTAAATAAAAAAAAAAAATCTGTCAGTCCCTCAATGAAGAGAAAACTCAGATTGTCTCTCATAGGTATCAACATAAAAATGATCACTGGGTAGCATTTTTTTACAGCTTAATCAGGTGACTGAAATGTAGATGTGAGGCTTTTCTGATAGACCCATTCGAGTGATACTTAAGAAATGCCTTGGTGTAGTCCATGTGACACGGATGCACTGAAATAGCTGGCTCCGTGTCCAGTGCAGTGTTAGCAGCTTGAATTGATGCAGTCACTGGAGTGTCAAGGGCACAGCTGCACTAGCTACTGTAGAGGATGACAACTGACCTTACCCTATCTCAGCCATTCATGAAGAGTCACCTTGGGATATATCACTCGCCTTCCTAAAGATAGTTAAAGTAAGAATTTAGAAGCACCTTCTCAAGGATTTAGTAAACAAAACTGACTTTACCTTGAGAAGGTCATTTCTAATGTCACAGAGATAACTTGCTCTTTCCGCAGCTTCATCATTTCCGAGGGAGACTGGTGCTCTCAGCCAGCTTTATTGGTCTTGATATCAGTACTTTGTCTACTCTGTCTCTTGGTTAGAGAAAGATGTTCTGATCCCCCTGTCTTCTTTCCGTTTTAGGACATATTTCTTGAGTTGCATGACCTTGAACAGCAAATTATAGGCATACAAGACTATTCTATGCTGACTTTTTGTGTGCTTTCTGTCTTTATTAAGATACATAATACACATGCATTTTTCTATAGTTTGAGCTTATTGGTATTGCCTTGGTTCCCTCTGTTTACCCATATCTTAACTAGTTTTAATATTGTATTTTTAAACTTAAAATAACATTATTTATTTTACAGGTATGGATATTTTGTTTACATATAGGTTGGTGCACCACATGCATTAATTACAGATCGTTGTGGTGGGGGAAATCTGTTTGGGTCCTCTAGAAAAGTGGTCAGTCCTCTTAACCACTAAGCTTCCTCTAATCCATCTTGTCTTTGTTGTTGTTTGTTTTTGTTTTTTTTTAAAACAATACTAGTGGGTTTTACTGAGCCTCACATAATGTGTTAAAATGTCTTTAGACTTGGTTGACACTGGCTTGACCTACTTTATGAGCTTATCGGTTCTTCATCCCTCATTGTGTTTTCTGTGTGATTCTAGTGAAAGTATGCTTCTAGTTTAACAGCAGTTGTTCATGTCTATTGGTAGTGTTACACATACAGTTGTACATACACGGCATGTGTTATACTGTAACGTGATCAGTAGCATTGGATTTTAAATGAAGATTAGTCTCATTTCAGTGTACCATTCTTAGTATGGATATTTTGACAAATGTCTACCTTCTTCCTTCAATTCCCTTACTCTGTTGTAATTTTATATGCTTAGAACATGTATCTTCCTACTGTGATTACTCTTGTTGATGTCTGAGAGAAGCTGCGCCATAGTGTTACAAAAGTTAATGAGTTTTTCAGGTGTTCATACAGTTCCTGGACCTGTTTCTGACACTGAAACAGGAGGGTCCTGCAGGAAGCTGGTGAGAAATGTTGTTCAGTAACAAGTACCCACTGTTCATTGCCTAGATATTTTATATTGGGAACATACTTCATTTTCCATCTGTCTGGAAATGATTTGGCAGTGAGATTTGAATTATGCAGCATGGGAAAATTTCTAAAAGGTGTTTTTAGATGCTTTCATGATGTCTGAATGTGTAGAAACTATTGTGAGTATCTGGACCCGTTCCATTCAGTAAATATTCACCTTCACAATACAGACAGCATAGCCCATTACTTGGCAGATAGATGTAAAGACTTTGAGTTCCTCATCCAAGCCCATAGTCTGTCAAGGCCTTTGTACCATAGATTGCTGGGCTATTGCTTAGTTTGTCAAAAAGAGCTATACCCTTTTAACTCAGGTTATTCATTTACACATAGGTAATTGTGTGCAAGACTGTACAGAGATAGTTGTTTCTTCAGTCTTATTTGAGATCAGCGTCTGTGAGTGCTTAGTATAAGAATCATTTGAAACCAGTTAGACTCTTAGATTTTAGAGATTCTAGGATTAATAATAAAATGCTGCATTAATATAGTGGGAAGAAATTTTTTACCCTGATAATTAAGTAATTCAAGATGTAACTTAGAAATGTGGTTAGAGAAACCATCTCTGTTGTGCCATCAATGCCCAGCTGCCCACAGTAGGATTCTAAACACTTGAATTAAGGGGAAGACGTCTGTCTGGGTTGGGTCACATCATTGCTCAGGGTTATCTACTGTTATTACAAATTAGTAGAAAATATGGATGCCAATTTTCTTTCCTTTTTTGAGATAGAATTTTTCTGTAGCTTTGGAGCCTATGGACCAGGCTCCAAAGCCTTGAACTCACAAAGATCTGGCTGTCTCTGCCTCCTGAAGCTGGAAGTAAAGGGATGTGCCACCTGGCTAAATGCCAATTTTCTACAGGCTAGTTTGCCTTTGCCTAGGTCTTTACACATATCTCTATTTAAATGGGGCCCTTCAATATTAAACAAAAATTAAATAATGGCATATACAGTGAGTATATCTTGTAGTAATTTTATTGGATGCTATGGATATGATTATTTACGGAGTCTACCCATTATTAAATAGAAATTTTCCTATGATGACTTTAGATGTTTCCTCATTGACAGAAATCCTCTAGCTCTGCCAGACTGTTGATGTCTGCCACCTTTCAGCTTCTACAATACTGAACTCTAACAGAACCTATTAGACTTTCAGTGTTAGTTTGGCAAATTGTGTTTCCTTAACATGAGTGTGGGTACTTCCACAGAGTGTCATTTTTGTAACACAAGTATCTGAACAATATTAGGCACTCAGTAGATGTTTTATGTTAGAAGAAACCAACAGAAGTAACCTTCAAAGGGCAAAATGATTCAACTGGTAGCAGTGTTGTTAGAGGTTAAAACCACTGTCTATTCCAAAATTATGTCTACATCTTATTTGGCAAAGTAACTAAAACTTCCAGACCAGTTTATTTTAGTGAACAAGAATAGGTATACTAGTGGTTTTTGACTGATAAAACCCAATTGGTGGGTGAATTGGTTATGTCATGGTTTTAAGATGGAAACGGGATTATAGCCATTGTATACCATATTTATTGAAGTGCCAGGTTATAGCCATTCTATACCATCTTGATCAAAGTGCCAATTTTCATAAGTTACTTTGTCAATATGTATAATCACTATCACTTGGTTTCTAGGATGGATTCTATTGTTGCTATAAAGCGTCTTCACACTGTTATGCTGGTATTTGGAAAACAGAAAGTTGAAGACCGTAATGTTTGAAGAGACTGAAATTTAATTCCATTTGTGCTCAGATGTTCACCACAAAATGAGAGTCAGGCAGGAAATGGTAGATTCATGCTTTTATAGTTTTTTGAGTTAGTTATAACAATTTGGCATTATTTTTTAGTAAAAAACCAGAAGAAGTCTTTTATATTCAAATCTCTAGAGAAAGTAATTCAGGAACTGTGGAGCAACCAGTGGAGCAATTCACCATTCATTTTGCAACATTGTAAGATGAAATAACTTGTCTGTTGATCCTGTAAGCATTATGAACTAACAGGATTTATTGATATGATATGAGATCCAATTATATGAATAGATTTTACTGTCTGAAATTGATATCACAGGGCTTAGCATAATTTTAAAGTCCCTTGCCCAAATATCTATCCTTAAACCATTATTGTGCCCTTGAGAATTGTGCAATGAGATATTGATAAAACATTGGCAATGTTAAGGGAAATATTTTAACTGATATTTCTACCAGAGACAGTTTTCATAATAAATTGCTGTTGGGACCATATACTTGCTGTATTTTTCACATTTCCTTATTCCAAGGCAGTTCTATTTTTAAATTAAACTTGCTTCTGTTAATGAGCTTGACACATTTATTTCTTAGTGCATTTTTTAAACAAAAATCTTATTTTTTTCATTTTACATATTAAATAACATTGTAATAGAATCTTATAATACAGTTTGAAACACCAGGAAACAGAAAAATTTTCAGGTTCAAAACATGCAAACAAATTTTTCCTAAAGTAGTTTTTCTATATGAGTCAATTTGAATTTGGCACCTGTACTCAGTGACCAGTCAATTTCTTTTTTTTTATTTCCACATATGCAATCTTTTTTATTTTTATTGAGCTCTACATTTTTCTCTGCTCCCTTCCCTGCCTCTCCCCTCCTCTTTAACCCTCTCTCGAGTTCCCCATGCTCCCAATTTACTCAGGAGAACTTGTATTTTTCCATGTAGATTAGATCTGTGTTTGTCTCTCTTAGGGTCCTCATTGTTGTCTAGGTTCTCTGGCATTGTGATTTGTGGGCTGGTTTTCTTTGCTTTATGTTTAAAAACCACCTATGAGTGAGTACAGGTGATAATTGTCTTTCTGGGTCTGGGTTACCTCACTCAAAATGATGTTTTCTTGCTCCATCCATTTGCCTGCAAAATTCAAGATGTCGTTATTTTTTTTTCCTGCTGTGTAGTACTCCATTGCGTAAATGTACATTTTCCTTATCCATTCTTCTGTCAAGGGACATTTAGGTTGTTTCCAAGTTCTGGCTATGACAAACAATGCTGCTATGAACATAGTTGAGCACATGTCCTTGAGCATCCTTTGGATATATCCCTCAATATACCTCAAGTGGGTCTTGAGGAAGGTTTTTTCCTAATTTTCTGAGAAATCACCACACTGACATCCAAAGGAGTTGTACCAGCTTGCACTCCCACCAGCAATGCAGGAGTGTTCCCTTTACCCCACATCCTCTCCAGCATAAGTTGTCATTAGTGTTTTTGATCTTGGCCATTCTTACAGTTGTAAGATGGAATCTCAGAATTGTTTTGATTTGCATTTCTCTGATGACTAAGGATGTTGAACATTTCCTTTAATGTCTTCCAGGCATTTTAGATTACTCTGTTGAGAGTTCTCTGTTTAGGTCTGCACACCATTTTTTTTATTGGCGTATTTGTTCTTTTGATAACCAATTTCTTGAGTTCTTTGTATATTTTGGAGATCAGACCTCTGCCTGATGTGGGGTTGGTGAAGATCTTTTTTCATTCTGTAGGCTGCCGCTTTGTTTTGTTGACCATGTCCATTGCTTTACAAAAGCTTTTAAGTTTCAGGAGGTCCCATTTATTAATTGTTTCTCTCAGTGTCTGTGCTGCTGAAGTTATATTTAGGAAGTGGTCTCCTGTGCCAATGCGAACGTTCAAGTGTACTTCCCCCTTTCTCTTCTATAAGGTCCAGTGTGTCTGGCTTAATGTTGAGGTCCTTGATCTATTTAAATGTGAGTTTTGTGCATGGTGATAGATATGGGTCTATTTTCATTCTTCTACAAATTGATATCCAGTTATGCCAGCACCATTTGTTGAATATGCTTTCTTTTTTTCCATTTGATATTTTTTTGCTTTTTTGTCATAAATCAGGTGTTCAAAAGTGTGTTGATTAATATCTGGGTCTTCGATTCGGTTCCATTGGTCAGTTAATTACGTGGTTAAAAGTGTACACACTAGGCACAGTACTTTGAGGAATGAAAGTGTTAAAAGAACAAGACAATTAAGCATGTCGTCCTCTTCCCAAAACGCTCTTCTAGTTTAAGGAGGACGTCTTGTTAAAGGGGCCATTGACTTTTAACTGTAGTGTCTCGTATGGTTTGTTTTTGACATGGGTACTTGAGAGAATTGTTATGTTCAGGTTCAAGAGGAGAGCCAAATGTCATTCACAGATACTATTTTGCCTTTATTTCATTCTGGCTTTTTTTTCTAAACCCTTTGGGGGCATATCTATAATATAGTAAAATAGACTTACTGAAGTACATTGGCCTGATTTTATAGTTCAATGAATATAGCAACCGCTAAATAAGTATCTCTAGAATGGAATAGCTTTGTGTGCAACTAGAGAAAGGTTCATTTCATAATAGTTGAAGATTTCATTTACATCCCTCTTTAAGAAAACTCTAGGTTCTATTTTTTCTAATTTTCCAGAAGGAATAATAGATAATGAAAATCAGCTTACAAATCTAGATTATTTTATCTCATTTTAATTACAAAATTATGATTTCATATGTGTGTGTCCATGTGTGAGCATACATGCACATGTTGTGGTATATGTGTAAAGGTAAGAGGACAGCTTGTAAGAGTTGTTTCTCCCTTTCCGCTGTGTATGTACCAGTGATTAAGCTCAGATCACCAAGGTGGGCAGCAGATGCCATTACCTACTGAGACGTCTCACTCAGGCCTAGTTTATTTATAATCAAACTGTAAATGAATCAGTAGTAAACCATTGTTTTGTCTGTTTGTCTTAGCTTACGACATGTGCAAGACAGTTTCTTTGTGACATTTACATAGGTGGTATATATATAAGAACACCCCCTCTCTTAGGCCTTAGTTACCCTCTCCCCAGCTGATTACCTCCTTCTTTTCTAATTTCTCTTTCCACTCATCTACCTTTTAAAAGCCTCATCCACTTCAGATAAGATGTGAAAGAGAACATTTGGATCACCTTATAAGCATTCTTATTTCTTTTGGAGTTTTCATTGGCAAAACCAAAACCATGTACCCATTCACTAATGAGTTCATAAAAGAGCTGGTAGTGATCAAGGAAATAGAAAAGCACTATTATAATTTGTATTTAGTGAAACTTTAATTATATATAAAAATAATTAGAAATAGCATTTGTTTATTAAAAACTAATAAACATTCCTTAGTTGACAGACTTCTGGGCTGTTTTCAATATCTAGCTATTATGAATAGAGCAGCGATGGACATGGCTGAGTAAGAATATCTGTAGGAAGATGTAGAGTCATTTGGGTATTTTGCCCAAGAGTGGTATAGGTAAATCTTGTGGTTGATTGATTTTCAGCTTTTTGAAGAACCTCCACATTAATTTCCAAGGTGGTTGTACCAGTTTGCACTCCCACTAGCACTGACTAAATTCAGCATATGCTATAGTTTGTTTTATTGATCTTGGCCGTTCTGGCTATGGTAAGAAAAAAATCTCGAAGTAGTTTTTATTTGTATTTCCCTGGTGACTAACTAAGGATGTTGAACAGTTCTTTAAGTGCTTCTCAGCCATTTGTGTTTCATCGTATGAGAAGTCTCTCTTGGTTTAGTTCAGTACACCATTTTAAATTGAATTGTCTTTATGATGTTCAGGTTTTTTTTTTATTTTAGTTCTTTGTGTACTTTAGACCCCATCAGATGTAAATTATAAAGAATCTTTCCCCCTTCTCTAGGCTCCTTTTCTGATCAAATGTTTGCGTACTTTGCTGTGCCAAAGCTTTTAAACTTTATCATATCCAATTTACTAATTGCTAGTCTTAATGCCTGTGCTACTGAGGTACTGTTCATAATGTCCTTTCCTGTGCCCATAAATGCAAGCCTGTTCTCTACATTTTCTGTGTCAGATTCGGGGTGAACTCAGACAGTGACAGCACACACAAGATCTGCACAGGCTCAAACTAGACAAAATCCCAGGACTGAGAAGGAGGAGAGGACACCAAGTCCCAACCATAACCAAAAACTTACAATAAATTCCTGCTTGGAAAGAGAAAATCAGCTTCCTCCAAAGGGTATGCCCAAATCACACCCCCAGGGCAGGCCCCATGCCCAGGAATAGTTGGTTAACTTAAAGGAGACTCCGTGTTTTTTGTATCCTATTAGTTTTGTTTTGGTATTTTTTTTGTTGTTTGTTTTGATTTTGTTTTTGAGAAGGAGAAAGAAGGACACGAAATTGGTTGGGTAGAGAGATTGAGAAGAGTAGGGGAACGAGAAAGAATATGATCAAAGTATCTTGTCAAAAATTTTTTAAATAAAAAAATAAATTTTAAATCCTCTAATTACAAATTGAAACTGCCAAGGGGAACAACAAACCAAGATGTATTTAGGAAAACATGTGTGCACCAAACTCTAGCACACGCAAATTCATAAGAAGTGTTCTACTGGACTTCAAGACAGAGTTAATTCAACTCAGTAACATTAGGTGATTTCAGTACCCAACTTTCTCCAACAAACAGGTGATCTGGTGAAAAATAAGTAGAGAAACAGAATTAAAAGGCATAATATGTCAAATGGACACAACAGGTAATTTACTGAGTATTAAACCTCAAACCAAAAAATATATATTCTACTAGCACCCATGGAAGTCCCTCTAAAACAGACCATATATTAGAGCATAAATCTCAGAAAATATAGAAAAAATTGAAATAACTCAGTGTATTCTCTCTGACAACAACTCAATACAACAAAATGAACAGTGGAAGAATTCCTAGTACATTGGTTCTCAACATGTGGGCTGTGACCCCTTTGGGGTCGCATATCAGATATCCTGCATATAAGATATTTACATTACAGTTCCTAACAGAAGCAAAATAACATTTTGAATTAAAAACAAAATAATTGTATGGTTGGGGATCACCACATGGGAAACTGTCTTAAGGGCCATAGCTTTAGCAAAGCTGAGAACCACTGCTGTAGTGGTTGCACAAACTCAAAGAGATGAAAATAAAAGAATAAAAATAACCCAAAAAACTCAGTACAGAATAGTGGATAGGCCAAAACGTAATCAAGAAAGAAATAATTTTAATTTTCACAACACAAAGGAGTGTGTAGGCATGGGTAAGTAACTCCTTGAGAGCTCACTGGGCCAGTAACCAAAAGGCTTTTGGCTGAATGAATTCCCACAACAGTAGTGTTTGTGAGTATTTCTTGAAATGTAATCTTACATAAAATTTTAGAGGAGCTGGAGAGATCCCTCAGTGGTCGAGAGCACCAGTCTCTGAGAATCCAAATGATTCCCAGGACCCACACAGTGAATGCCCCAGAACTCCAGATTGAGGGAATCCATTGTCCTCTTCTGACCCAAGGATACCTTTGCACACAGACACATGGATATACAAATAAATAAAATAAAGATCAATCTTAATAGAGAATTTAAAACCTATCAAATTGCCTGGCAGTGGTGGCGCACGCCTTTAATCCCAGCACTAGGGAGGCAGAGGCAGGCGGATCTCTGTGAGTTCGAGGCCAGCCTGGTCTACAAGAGCTAGTTCCAGGACAGGAACCAAAAAGCTACGGAGAAACCCTGTCTTGAAAAAAAAAAAAAAACCTATCAAATTATGTATGCAATTTAGTTTCTCCTTGGAGCAAAATGACTAGCTCAACAAAAACAATAAAAAAAACTATAGGAAGAAAAATAAATTGTATGTCTCATCTTTGTATCATGGAGGTTTTTTTGAATAAGATTTTGTGAAATATTCATAATTTTAATATTTAAATAAATGTTAGGATATAGGTAAATGTTTCAAGCTTTTAAAAACTTAATTTCATTTAAGTAAATTTCTGATGAGTATTTTATTTTTATTGTACATATTTAAATTTAGTTTTTAGTAAATAAAGCTTGTCTATGAAATTTTTATATTTTTAAAATAGTAATTGATGTGATATATCATTTGGATCTGTTTCTGTTATAAAAATCCTATTTTTAACAGTTGAGAGGTAGTTGTCATAACAAATAAGAAAGGTAAAGATAAAAGAATTCACTTCTCTGCTAGACTGTATATGACTTTTCATTCCCTTTCAGCTGAATTCCTCAAACCCCTACTTTCATTTTTCAAAGTAATAATGATGCTTTAATGTAAATGATATAGCTCACCCCACTAGATTTACTTTGTAATAAATTTAAATGCTTTTAAAATTAGGATCTAATGGAACTCATACTGTGACCTAGCTTATTTGTGATCTCAACAGAGTAAATTCTAAGCTGGAGTTACACTCTATTCCCCAGCAATTTTCAACAGCGCCAGAAAGTACTACATTAACTTTATTTGCATATTGTAAATATAATCTGTACTCACATTGATAACACCACTTTTTTTCAGCTGAATGGAGCCTCAAAATAGTACGAATATTTGAGTAATTTGTTATCGCTTTAAGAAGGCAGTATTAGGCACTACTGGTTACGACCAGTTGAGGCTTTACACAGCTGTACACTTAGCATTTAATCATGCAATGAATTTCTAATGAGAAAATCAGACCGGACAAAGCATGCCCAGTGAATCTGATACAATGCCATTTTTGTTTGAGAAACATAAATAAATACTCTTCGTACATTAGAGGTTTCATTAATAGGTATTTGTGCTTGGTATATAAGGTAGACAGATGCTAACATAATGTCTTCACCTGCTGATAGTAATTTATCACTTTGAACCTTTCATAGAAATCCAGGGTCTCTTTAAAACAACTCTAATCTTAGTCGTATTTCTGTCGGCATTTGATATTTACCTTCAGTATTTTAATTTTTTTCTTTCAACAGCTTCCTTTTTGTACCTGCATGCAAAGTATCTAGTGATCTCCTCCCCTCCCCTTTCTGTCACTCCTAGCCAGAGACATGTAGCCAAAAATCCCACTGTAGCAACCTTTCTCCAGTGATTTTACAGTGTCTCAGGCTGCCAGTTGCTACACTGTCCACTTCCTTTGATCAACAAACACCAATTTCTAACTCTTGAATGTAGTATGTTATAGCAAAAGAAATGGTAGCTAAATTTGTTTATTGCAATAGAGCTGAGAACAACCTAATGTATTACCTTTCTAGGAGTAGTGAATATTTCATGCTGAAATTCGAGTTGGAAGGACAGCAAGGTGTTAAGTCAAAACAGTCATACCAGCAGTGTAATTAGACAGAAGATAGTGATTCAGGGCAATTGGGTGAAGTACTCTAGATGCCCTGATGTTAGTTTTCCTGACTGGTTTTAGGTGAGATTATCCCTGCAAGGATTGGAATTTACTGGAGGAAGTAAATTCTCTGCTCATGCCGTTCACATTTGAGTCACTACAGCATGTGTGACCAGTGCGTCTAACTTTCCCTTTTAGGCTTGAGAAGCAAATAGGTCAGACACACGCAATACTGGGAAGGTAATGTCTTCAGGAAGGACTGTGTTTGGGGTTTATCTGGAACTTGGCCCTTGTAGACTAGCTGTGCTTCATTAATCGCTACTGTCTGGCCTATGTTCTATAAAGAAGAGGGGGAGTCTGAGCTCGAGATCTAGGAGTTTGATCCTCAGGTCTGCCACCAAGAGCTGCTTTTATTTTCATGAGGCTAGAACATCAACATGACCTTTCTGAGTCAAGTGTTCTTTGTAACAAAAGACATATGCTAATCTTTTCAATATTATAGGCATTAGTTGTAGATAAATTAGAATATTTATATTTACAAACTATGGAGCATTATTATAAAAATAAAAGATTACCATAATGTGCTATGGTAAGTAGCATTACTATTTAAATAAATATAAATAAATATTATGTACTCAATAAAGACAAGCTGTGTTTTCAAATATTTAGTGGAGAATAATATAGAGTTTAAGTACATTTCTCCTATGAAATCCAGAAATAAGCCTTTTTAGAAGCCTTATTTGAATTATACCTAAGAACTTGAAAGTGAATCTAAACAATATTGGAAAAGCTGGAATGAATGTTACAATATCCAGGAGCTGAAACTGCTGTCTCTGACCCACCATAGCCACTTTGAAGCCTCTTTCACATTGTTAATTTGTTTTAATAGTATGTCTTCTAAATATCTTTGTTATTTTATTTCCACACCCTTGGGAGTTTAAAATAATAACTCTATAGTAAAAGGAGACATAGGGTGGGTGGTGAAAAAAGGATAGCTTCTTTCCAGCTGAATTGTCAGAGGAGAGACACTCCTTTAGAATAACAAAACAATGTACATGATTCCAAAGGGCAAAGGGTCTTAGTCTGTTTACTACCATAGACCCAAAAGAAAAGCACTGACCACAGTGGCACAACTCATAATTATGTTCTTAATCTTAGAACTCTGGGCATTCAAGGAAGGGAACACAGCACACTTCCTATAGGGGCTTCCTCACTAATAGGTTGTAGTAGTTACTTTTCTTGTAGGCGTGGCGAAATATCCGACAAAAGCAACTTCTAGGAGGAGTTTGCTGTGACTCATAGTGTCCATCACGGTGGGAATGGCCTAGTGACGGCGGTTTGAGGCAGCTGGCCATGCTTATTCTCCTGTCAGGAAGCAGAGAGGGGAATGCTTGTACACAGCTTAATTTCTTTCTTTCTATATAGTCTGAGATCTCAGCACACGCAATGACTTCATTTTTCCCCAACTAGAGTGAATCTTCCAAGCCTGATTTGTAACCTAATGTAGAAACCTACACACAAACCACGTCAAGAGGCTTGCTTCTGTTTTATGACTCTAAATCCCATCAGATTGACAATCAAGATTAATCACCACATAGGCTTCATGGAAACTGAAGGTTCTAGATTGGGGCAATCCACACAGACTTTGCATTTAGCTGAAGAAATCCAGACTTCCTCATCAACATAGGTTCAGAGTATACATCTCCTAACTGAAAAGTTTGTGTGAAATTAGCCTTTAGGATTATAAGCTAACAATTATAGCCTTATACATTCTTTCCACTAGATTAATATTATATATCTTAAACCTCTAATGGGTTTCCTGAAATCACCTGTGTATGCATTGATGCATAATGCTTGTTTTAAATAGTAAAAACAGCCTCCAGGTATGTTTTTGATTATCATAATTAAGCCAGAAAAATAACACTTAGAAGATTTGAAATCATTCGTTTATTCAGTAACATAGGATTTAGTGAAACAGATTAGTTTCGTTCTAAAGAAGCTTAAGCCTCATGAGGAAGGCAAACACTACTAATCACATTAAGTAAAATTTGGAAGCCCTGTGACATGTTAATCATGAACAACTGGAAATAAACAGGGATCATAATGAGATTTTTCTGTGAGGGTCCCAGGATGTTCACTCTGGTACTTAGGCCATTGGCTTCTGGACCTGAGCAGTAGGCATGTATAGTAGGTTAAACAACCTCATCACAAAATGCTTGGTAGAATAGTTAGGTCTTGGAATGGAGTCATAATGACATCACCATCATCATCAACAACAACAAATCCAGCCTGAGATGTTTTATTAGAGACATTGCTATATCCTCTCTATCTTATTCTTTCTTTTTTCTTTCCATCATTTCTATATTAACTCACAGAAGTCACTGTATACAATATAGGAGGGACAGTATCTACCACAGGTAGAGAACCAATAAACCCACATTTTGTTTTGGAATAATTATAAAGCCTCACTGTCCAAAAGCAGGGTTTATATGGTTCGTTTTTCAAATGGTTATCAACTGATAAATTCATTACAAATTTATGAAGCCTTCTGTCTCAGTCCAGAATTAACTGTTTTCATAACCAAAGTTATACTTTAAGTTAGATTATATAAATCATAGATTCCAGTTCTCGGGAGTAATGAGAAAGTTATTTTATAATTTAAAATATTAGACTAAGAAAATATACCATTTTCAAAATAGAAAAATAATTTCCAGTACTTTCACATCTTAGAGGATGTTTGATAGAATTTTTTCATGCCACATTGTGCCTGACTAGCGTTGCAGTACTGCTAAGACCTGTGGTACAGAGCTGGTGAGATTACTCGGCAGGATAGGCACCGGTCTCCAGTATTACACCTGAGTTCCATTCGTGGGACCCACGTGGTCGTAAACTGACTCTAGAACGTTGCCCTCTGACCTCTACACAAGCACACAGCATGCTCCGATCTGAACACACACTACGTAAACACAGTGTACTGAGATGAGATTGTTTTAAGGACTGAGGGTTGTTTGACAGGCTCGTAAAGCAGGAGAACAACCACTGTGGTAGAATAGAAACAGATGTATTAAGGGATTGGAGTGAACTCTGAAAAGAAGAAAGGTAAAAAATGCAAAATTTTTTGACCCTGAAACATACAAAGTTGAAATTTGGTGCAATACTTAGATTAGACGTGTCCCTGTCCATCGCCTGAACTAGCTGCCCTTGTATTCTGACTGAAAGATCCATATTATAATTTTATGTCTACCTGGGCACTGAAAAGTAATACTAATCTAACTTATAACCTTAAAGTAAAATTTAAAAGTTGTAAGATAAATTTTAATGTTTTGAAGTACATGTAAACTCATTATATGATATAAATAAACATTAAGGAAGGAAGCAGCAGGGCTCCTTATTGTCACATAGTAGAAGTGGGGAGATGGTTCAGTCAGTAAACTCCTTGATGCTGGAGTATGAACATCTAAAGTTGGATCCATCCAAGTTTTTTTAAAAAAAAAATCCATAGCAGTGCATATTTGCAATCTCCGTGCTGGGAGGCAGAGACAGGAGATGCTAGTGTAGGCAAGTGGTGAACATCATTTAAGTGAGTCATCCTGTTTCAAAAAGAAAAGATGAACTGAGAAAGACACCTGTCATCGATCCCTGGCCTCCGCGTATCACATACGCACACAGGATCAGTACAGAATTCTCTCTCTCACACACACACACCAACACACACATGCACATACTATGTGCACACGCATGCATGCAGGCTTGCACTCATGCATGCACACAAGACCGCCTTTCTCGGAATACAAGAACAAAACTTTATTTATAAACAATTAGTTGCACTCTATTTCTCTACGACTTATGCCTTAAGATCCATGAAAATAATATATGCCTTTTGAAATGAATATTTTCTTTATCATACACCAACAGAAAGCCAAGCAGTAATCTTACAAAATAAATAGCTCTGACAGAAGTTACAAGCAAATTGAAGTTCTGCCTATTGAAATGATCAGTGCCGAGTTTACTCAGCTGTCTGTGCAGGGTAGGTGATTCACCAACATGCTGCTGCCTTGTTACGTGAAAATAAAGGAAGCAAAGTATCTACAGATCAAAACGGTGATTTGAAAATAGTACAGTAGCCTCATCCTGAGAAGAAAGCCTCAGTGAAGGTCTACGCCCTGATTGTACTCTCTCTATATATACATCTAGCTGTAAGGTAGATAACAGCTGATTTAAGTGCCTAATGTAGTTTGGCCATGACATTGCCTAAAGTGATTATAACTCACTCTGTTTTGTTATGTAAAAAACCATAGCAGTACATAGTTGCAATCTCCGTGCTGGGAGGCAGAGGCAGGTGGATCTCTGTGAGTTCGAGGCCAGCCTGGTCTACAAGAGCTAGTTCTAGGACAGGAACCAAAAGCTATGGAGAAACCCTGCCTCGAAAAAAATCAAAAAAAGAAAAATAGTACCATAAGGTAGACTGTTGCTTTAAAGGATGGGAATAAAATGCTTTTTTGTGCTGGTTATTTCAATTATATTTTATTTTGTATGTTTGGTTACAATCAAAGATTATAAATTGCCAGGGCAGGACTCTGTTAGTAAGGGTCATAGTTTTTCTGATTTGTTTATATTAAATAATGAAAATGATGTTTGTATACAAAATGATGACAATGGCTTTGATCTACAGTTAGGCCTTCATAGTCAGGAAGACAGAAATCAATTATTAAAATATTATTCGAAATCTAATATTCTATTATTCTAATAGTCTATATACATTATTAATCTAATAAATAATCTATTATTCTTGTATAGCCAGGGATAGTACACATGAATCACTTTAATTGTATTTGGAGAAATAGGCAGGAATATCCTTGAAAAGCAGCATTAAACCCTGCAATTTCAAGAAATTGTGAGGGTTTTTTTTTTTGCCTTTCTTTTGGTGCTAATTAAGAGGGAGTTTATGAGGATTAGAGAAAAATGTTATACCACATGTGAGACTAATAATATTGAGGGGCTTTTAGGTAATATTGTTTTAAAGTAAGGTTCTCTTTCATAAACACCAGTATTCTCCTATGTATTGCTGAGCTCTGTTCACATCCATAACATGTGACCAGCAAATGCCTATTAAGAATGCATGTGTAATTTTTGCCAGTTTCTCAGAGAAACATCACAAGTGTTTATTAAGTTATTCCTGAGAGCTAGAGCTCTTAAGGGTTTGAGTGACAGAAGAGATAATAATACATTTCCTCCATAGAATTCTTGAAAAGAGAATTGTGTGTAAACATACATGAATACAGAGATAACGTTTTGTCATATTTAATATGCATAATAATAAATATTGCATGAGATTCACAGTGGATCTCTAAGAGACAATTAGCTCAGCGATGCTTCTGGCAAATGCACTTAGATTTTACTGTTTTACAAAATTTACAAGTAAGGACCTAGAATATCGTTCGTGTGGCCTATTGTTCCTTTGCAGTCTATTATGATCATTTCCATTGCCAGGCTTTAAGGTTTCCTTAGTACTTTTGGAAAGGCAAAGAAACATCTAATATGATGCTTTACAGAGAGTTGTACACTACCCAGACTCTGGCACATAACTGTAATCCTGTCTCTCAGAGGCTGAGGCAGGAAGGCTGAATCTAAGACTAGTTTGAGCAGCAGAGTAAGTTTAAGACCATTCTGTGCTCAATAGTAAGACATTATCTAATAATTAAAGGTAAAAGAAAATAAAGAATCCTATGAAGTTTATTAATGACATAGAACAAAACTACCTGTTAGTGAAAAAAATTCATTTATTTAATTTTTTACTGGTAATAAAAAGTATAAGTAAAAAGATAACACATAAACTATGGGAAATTTGCTAGGAAAAGGGTAGCTCCTTATTTAATTGCACTGAATGAATATATACATTATTTGTATTGTGCAAAACAAGACAATACTCCAGCTTCAATTGTTTGTGAATTAAAAAAAAATACAGTGCACAGAAGAACTGATGATCTTTGCTGAAAGAGCACCTAGGAAATCCTTGTGACTTAGTCATCAAAATAGAGTCTCAGAAGTCATACTTATCCCTAAGGGTCCATGGGAGAGTTACACCTTACAGAAAATGATATAAGTTATTCTTTTTGCTTCTAGTTTTGTGGGTTTTTTTAATTTTTTTGTTTTGTTTTGGCTCTAAAGGTGGTAGAGAGCTAGCACCATCCCGGGTGCTTTCAAGGAAAGCCATTTCATTAAGTCAGATATTCTTGATAGGCATTAGCCTTAATTCTCCTCCAAAACCCTGGGGTGAGGAAATATCACAGCAGGGTTCCTATTCAGACTTGACTTCCATCATACCACGACATGGGGAATGCCCAGAAAGTAAGTGTGTGTGTGTGTGTGTGTGTGTGTGTGTGTGTATTTGTTCCAAGTGCATTTAAACAAAGTGCTGCTTAGATACTTTCCTGTTATGTTGTAATTCGGAGCGGCGGGGCTGCGTCCCCAGCACCCCGGCTGCCTGGCTAGCTTAAGCCCGAAATAACAACACACACACTGTATTCATTTAAACACTGCTTGGCCCATTTCTATCTAGCCTCTTCTAGGCTAATTCTCACATATTAATTTAGCCCATTTCTAATCATCTGTGTAGCGCCCCTAGGTGCGCTTACCGGGAAGATTCTAGCCTATGTCCATCCTGGGTCGGAGTTTCATCGTGTGTGACTGCCCGGGAGCGGGGAGCATGGAGTCTCTCTGAGGCGTCTGCCCCCGAGAGGAAAGCTGTCGAGTCTGAGCTCACTTCCTCTTCCTCCCAGCATTCTGTTCTGTTTATTCCTCCCACCTATGTTTTAACCTATGAGGCCAAGCAGTTTCTTTATTACTTAACCAATGACCTTCCTCCATCACTGTTACCCAGTTGTTTGGGAAGTTCACAGGCCAACTTGTCACAATTGTAACGTGGGAATGTAGGTTTGCCACCATTGTGCACAGCCATTGCAAACCATCCAGAGTTTGAGATACAGCAGAACTCTTTGTAGCTTAGGAGCTTGACTATAAATTTAAGGAAAAGAAACATCTCTGTCAATAGGATTTATTCTGATCTCTTAATACACAACTAGAAACAGGTAGTGTCAATGATCATCCTTTTTATAATCATGTTGGTAGCTGTAAGACATTTCATAAAATATATCAGTTGTAATACATGAGATCTTTCAGGGGAGTGTAATCTGAGGTATAAAGTTTCTGTCAACTGTTTCTTCACAAAGACCTTTAGTAATCGCTTCTGAATTTATTTTCCTTTCTTTTTATGCTTACTTGTTTATGAGTAATTATTTATTTATAGTAGCTAGAGTCCCCTAACATTTATATACCTATTAAGAGCAGTTAAGACATGTTGGCTTGTTTAAGATTCGTAAGTTCTCTATCAGGCAAGAACTGCTATGGCTTCATTTTGCAGATGAGGAACATTAGGCTCAAGGAATCCAAGTAACTCTCCCAAAGTGATGGTAGACAGGACTTCAAACTCACGCTGTGGAGTCTCAAACACTACTCTCTATTCTCTCTCACTCTCTCGTCGTTCTTATTATATCTTTATTAATGATTTCCCACTTCCCTTGTCTTCCTCCAAGCCCTCCAATAACCATGTCCTTTCTCTCTTCCAAATTCATGTCCTCTTTTAATTTTGTTGTTACTATATGTATGTGTACTGCTTCTAAATATATAAATACAACCTACTCAGTTTTTATAATATTGCTTGTCTGTATATATTTTCTGGGGTGAGAATTTGTTATTGGATAACCTGGTGGTGTCCTGTTCTCTGGGAAAGATTGTTCCTACTATGTTCCTTTGTTCTTGTATGCTAATCCACTGACCACAGAGAACATTTTATGATTCTTAACAGATTGTCTTATGTATAAGGTAGTGATTTTTTTTAATTTTTAAATTTTATTTTGTGTCTGAGTATTTTGCCTCTTGAATGTATGTGAACCAAGTGCAAGTCTGGTGTCAGGTCAGAAGAGGGAGTCAGATATCCTGGAATAGAAGACAACATTTATCATATATATGCTGGAAACCAAACTTGGACACTGTGCAGGAGCAATAAATGATATTAACTGTTGAAGCATCTCAAAGGGTTCTCTAAATAAGATAGTTAAGTCTTGCTTGCCTCTAGGGCGGTTTTCTCATTCCCAGAAGAATCTGTAGCATCAACTTAATGCCATCCTCCCCTCCCTCCCTCCCTCCCTCCCTCCCTCCCTCCCTCCCTTTTCCCTTCTTCCCTGCCTCCCTTCATGCTTTTTCTTTCTTTTTCCTTTTTGTTTCTTTCTATTTTTGTTTGTTTGGTTAGTTGATTTTGGTTTTTTTTTTTGGGGGGGGGGCGGTTTGAGACAAGATTTCTCTTTTTAGCCCTTGTTGACCTGTGACTCACTTTGTAGACCAGGCTTGCCTCTAACTCAGAGGTTCATCTTCCTCTTCCTCCCAAGTGCTGGGATTAAAGGCTTGTGCCACCTTTCTTTTAGGGGCCTTTGCTGAGTGGTCTAAGATTTTTCTTGAGTCCCTTTATTCTTCATTACATGGGATGGAGTGTCATTGCTACATATTTGAAGCTACTCTGAGCAGATCAAAGTGATAACATAAATACACAAGGAAGATGATGTGTGTCTTTCCTGTGACGAGGAAGTAGTATCTAAATGGTTTACATATGCTATTTTATAGCAAGAATCTATACAAAATAGTCTGTTCTTCCTCTTCTTTCTCATTTTCGCCTTCCTAGCTAAGTCAGATCCAGATTCATAATGATTGCTATTTAGACTTACTGTAGCAGTTAAAGGGAAAGACATTACTTTTTAAATGTTACCATTTTGGCACAAAAATGAGTTTTACTTACTTAAAATTTTGTTCAATTTTTCATGATCTTAAATACTTAGAAGGAACAATTTTTTTTTTAACTCCAGTGATAGTGTAGAAGGTAAAATAATATCTGTGGACTAAAGTGAGAAGAAAACGAAACAAACAAACAAAATCAAAAAAGCAAAGAGGAATACAGCCAGGAAATAGAAAAGGCAGGTAAATATATCGATAGGAAGTGGTGCTTACTCCCTGCAGCGCTGTCTGAGAGTTCTCCCTGTGTAGCATTGTTTGCTCCTCAACATTGCCAATAGGTAGGGAACATGTGCTCCTGAAAGTAAGTCATGAATTTCTTGTTACTGGGTGAATTTGAAAGGCCTATGAATTGGTTCAGTTTTTGTAACTTTATTCTAACAAGAACCTTTAATAGCATTTGCATTGTAGAGTTTATGGCCACATTGGCATTTTAGAATAAAGGCCATTGGGCAGGAATTTAAGAGATGTACATCTTTTTCTAATGGGCTCCTGTTAATTCATGACTTGCTTTGATTTCTTTAGTACTAATGTGGATAATTTTAGCTTTTTTTTCAATTAATGGGATGATGCTAGATTATCATGCACAACTTCTGGTCCAATTTTTTGCTGCAAGTTATCAATATAATATAAAGGTAGTCAATTTTAAAGCAATCCAAATGATCCAGAAATTAATATTAATAATTTGTATTCAGTATACACCACAGAATAATGAATTTGCTCAGCTGGGTAGGTCTAAGAAAACCATGCATTATTTACCATTTTTCATGTTCACGCCATACACAGACAGTCCTGAAATTAAGAAGCTATATAAAATCAAAGTATATTTGTGTCATATCAAGTGCTTTCTGAATCCCAGCGTGATGCAGAAGGTGGCAGTGCCAATAAGTGAGTAGGGAGTTGACTACATCCTCTTTCCTTTCCCTAGAGGGCTGCTTTCATCTGCAGGATCTAAATAGCTGTGATTATCCCTCCATTGGAAACCTCACTTTTGCTTTTACTCGTTGGAATGAGCATTAATTAACCATGTTAGTGTAAATTAAATTAGCTCCAGCTTTCTAGAAAACAGGGCCCTATTCTGGGCTTCAGTGTTTCCAGCTAAAAGTTGGGATGCTAAAGAAGTAGAAGAAATGAACATTGCTAGACAACTAGGTTCCTTTTCCCACAGTGATACATGCCTCTGTGTTTTATATAAAATAAAACTTACATTGTTATAACCTGTTTTATGATTAAAATGACTATTCTCAGAATGGCCTTATAATAATTTATGTTCCATGGGACGCATTGTTTTTTTATCTCCACTTTGAAAACTGATTTATATGCAGTTATTTAAATTCAGTGAACAGTGATTTATTCAGTGAGTAATGGTTTAAAATTGTGAACTATTCATTTTAAGCAGTAGTGTTTTGGACCAGTGGGTTTTTAAGCCACACTTGATTGGTATGCAGTGGTTTTCCCAAAATGAGTTCATAGTAGAGGTTCTGCCCTCAGGACCTGAGGTTTTGGCATCATTGATTCCCTCTGCCCAGGGGACCAAAGGATTTACAGTGACTACCCCCTGTGGTTACACTTACTGCTTTTGGAATTGTGTTATGCCTAAATGGCCTAAAATCTCACCTGCATAGTGTCCTCTGGAACCATTGTACTCTACGTGGGAATATTCTACATCCAAATCTTCCTTTTATATGAGATGTGTTTTAAAAGTTTGCATTGACTACCTCTTATAAATATATGATGTAACGTTTTACATTAAAATATATGCAAGAGTGGAATACACTGGGAGACTTGACTGCAGCTAGAAAAAGAGCGCAGTATACGTGAGCCTTGGATGAACCATCAAAATTTTGTTTTCTCATAAAATAAAAAGAATGCATTGATATTGAGAACTTAAAAATAGGGCAAAGATTAATGATTGATTAGAATTATTTGGTCTTAGTCTATAAGAAGAGCAAATTAATTCACATTTTAGTGCTATAGAGGTAGCTGTGCAGTATTGTCCTTGCCAGCTGTTTCTCTAGGATACCCAGAATTGCTGGTTTGGGTTACAATGATGTTGGATTAACTAGAGTTCATTCTTCATTTACGTAGTCACTATTCAATCCAGATAGAATTCTTTCCTTAACCTGATTGTCCTGTTATTTTGCCAATAGAGTAAATTTTACTATTTTCTTTATGTAAGGTTATAGATGAAAGAGTATACAGTCTGGCAGGCTGTTTTAGTGTTTTTCTGCCTGTTTCTGTCTGAGGCACAAATGCTGTCCCTAAAATGATCACCCTTAGATCAGTGTACCCACTACCCATACCGTTTTGGGTCACTAACTTTATTGTATAAAAGTACTTATCCAATGAGGAGTAAGAGGGAGAAGGCTATGTATTGCATAATCGCTCATGCCAAATAAGTGGACGAAAGACTTCTTCAGGCTTCTTCAGTTTATACACTGTTCAGATGAGGCAAAACAGTGCAGCTGATTGAGATATCCACGATGGAGTCATGGATATGTGGTCTTTGTGCAGCAGAAGATGCACCATTCCAAAAACATTTGAGAGCAACTGACGTAAGTTGTCATCATCAGCCAGGAAAGATATATTTGAGTGGTTTACTTTGGAAATTTTAATTTAGACCAGTTTTAAACAATTTATCCTCTTTCTGTTTTGCCCTATCCTGGTTTATAATTTAGAAATACCGAATAGCAATATCATAATATTAGAAAAAGAGTTTCTAATATTTATGATTAAATTATTATCTAGTGCTTTTTTACAATTTTATTTAATTTAACTCTAAATGTGTTTCTAATGAGTTCTGGAAATATTTAGCCTACAACCTAAAATTATCGTCCAATTATTTCTCTGGCAGTGCCACTCTGAAATCAGGGAAAATTAAGATATACTACCAGATATTTAATGTAAATAATGACCATGCTAAAATTTAAAATGTATTATTTCCAGGGAATCCATTTGGTCAGAATACAAGTAATACAGCAAAGGCAGTGTTAATTCACTATTAGTATAGGCCAGAAATCTGAGCTGGACTTTGAACTCCCTGGCAGGAAACTATGTCGTGCTCTTTTATATTCCTGGCGTGTAGTCCCTAGCACATAAAAGGTGGCCAATAAAAGTTTGTTTAACTGCGATTGCATGATTGATGAAATGACTGTGCCTCCTGATACAGTAAATGCACTCTGTCCTTTCCCTTTGGACCATAAGCCATTCACCTGTCCTTTTATTTTTGGCACCATATTTTTGTCATTTATCCTGACAGGAGATTAAGGAGTATTTTATTTCAGGCTGCAAGCTGTACTCTGCACTCATTCAGGAAGAAAGGTGCCTCATCTGCATCTTGGTCTCTTCCCTCTTGTCACATGCTCATTTCAAATCAGTTTCCAGATCTCTTGTCTTCTCACATCTCTCGAATATTTGCTTACTTCTATAACATAAGAAAGATTACATGTCATTTTGAGAGAGTTTTTTCTTTTCTGGTCAGTTTCCTCTTTGTGTGGTATCTGCTCTTTCCCTTATCTTGTGGTTGCTTTGCATGGCACCCGAGCACCTTACTGTGCTCGTATATCCTTGGGATGTCTAAAATGCTTGTGTGCAGTTTGTTGAAGGTCTGAAGAACCTTGAAAATTTAACTCTCTTCAAAGGGTTTCAAATTTTGCTTACTTCCATTGTAACTGCACTGGTAAAAATTAAAGGCCTGGTGGAAAGGAAAAAAGATGCCTCGGCGTCTCAGTGGGCACGGATGTGTCTTCCAGGGCTGTTTTGTTCTCTCAGATGTTCAGTGTTAGACTCAGCCCTCACCTTGACATTGGTCTCTCTACTGCATCTTTAGCTTAGTTGTGGCTGACTCCTGGATGAACTTGGAAAGCATCTGAATTTTCTACAAAACATGATGACTTGATTTGATACTGCATGAAAAAAATTGTACTATGTTTCCTTTATATATTATAACTAACTTAGTTCTGAGGAATGTAGAATATGGTAACAAAGTGTAAAAGAAAATAACGACTGTCCTGTCTTCCCATTTTTTGGGATGCCTGTGTTTTGAACTGGAGTTACAGATAGTTGTGAACTGCCATGTCGGTGCTGGGAATGGAACCCAGGTCCTCTGGATGAGCAGTCAATGTTCTTAACTGCTGAGCCATCTCTCCAGTCCCTGGATGCATGTATTTTCATCCTATTATAATGTATGTCTTCCTTATTAGTCATCTTAGCTAGGAGAAAGAACAGACCTGCTTTTAACGGACAGAGTATCTTTTTAAAAGCTGTAATCTCAATGTCCTGTGACGTAGGCCTGCACTTGTGGGGGTGAGGAAGTCAGACTTCCAGTGACTTGACTAACATCACACAAGTGGGGGAACAGGACTTTGAGGAAAACTTTTCCTAATCATGAATACAGTGTCGGGTACATGTTCATTTTGAGTAGTAATTTTATTTTATTTTATTTTTTTGTTTTTTACTTTCTGCTTTATTTATTTATTTATTTTTAATTTTTTAAATTTATTTATTTATTAAGGATTTCTGCCTCCTCCCCGCCACCGCCTCCCATTTCCCTCCCCCTCCCCCTGATCAAGTCCCCCTCCCTCATCAGCTCGAAGAGCAATCAGGGTTCCCTGACCTGTGGGAAGTCCAAGGACCACCCACCTCTATCCAGGTCTAGTAAGGTGAGCATCCAAACTGCCTAGGCTCCCCCACAGCCAGTACGTGCAGTAGGATCAAAAACCCACTGCGATTGTTCTTGAGTTCTCAGTATTCCTCATTGTCTACTATGTTCACTGAGACAATGGGGATGTTCTATCGGGAACTCACCAAGGCCAGCTGGCCTGGGTCTGAAAAAGCATGGGATAAATCCGGACTAGTTGAGTAGTAATTTTTATATATCCATTCTTTTTTTTTTCGTGTGTGTGTGTGTGTGTGTATGCCTGTGTCTGTGTCTGTGTCTGGACACATGCATGCTCATTTTATATGCTGGTGTGTGGAGGTCAGAGATTGACATCCACTGTCTTTTGTATTTTGAGAAAGGATCTCTCATTGAGCCTACAGCTCACCGTTTTGGCCAGGCCAACTTCTTGCTCCATGATCTTCCAGGATCTGCCTGTCTCTTCCCCTCGTGCTGGGATGCCAACTGGGGCCTGGCTCATCTGACTCTTGCATGGGTGCTCAGACTCTGAACTCAGTTATCCAGACCTACGCAGCAAGCACTTTACCCTATGCTATCTACGTAGCTCTTATCATTACATTTTTTTTTTCCGAGTCAGGGTTTCTCTGTGGTTTTGGAGCCTGTCCTGGAACTAGCTCTTGTAGACCAGGCTGGTCTCGAACTCACAGAGATCCGCCTGCCTCTGCCTCCCGAGTGCTGGGATTAAAGGCGTGCGCCACCACCGCCCGGCATTACCTTTACATTTTAATTGATATTTTTATTTAGTCAGTCTTGTTTAACTGTTTTGGCAATACTTAAAGATCATGTGATGCCTGGAGCTGTTTTTAAAAGATTTTGTATCAAAATATTTGCTATTATTCTACTTGCTGAATTTTACAAAATAAATACTTCAATTATTTACATCCCACCTGACCTAACCAGAACATTCTTTATATCAAACATGGTAAAATGCAGAAAAAAGCCCTATTGATGCTGGTGTTGGGAACAACAAAAGCGGCCTCAGCGCCCTCCCCCTTGTCTTGTATCGCCATCTTTGTGTAGGACTCGCTCACAGTCCAGGCATTCTTTCCTCCAGAATGCATGGGGCTGACAAAGGATTCAGTGTTACTGCTTTCTTGTCTATGCTGGCCCTCTCTCAAGGCTCTCAGTTTTGAGTGGAGAATGGGGTGTAGGTTTGGATCACAGGGTGCCAGAAGGACATACCTAGAACTGGCTGCTGCAACCCAGTCTGTTCCCAAGCATCAGTCCTTTCTAAGTCTGGAAGATTCTGATACCCTCAGAATGAAGCCTTAGTGAGGGTGGAGACAGGACTGTGCCACCTAATCCTCAGTTAGATTTTTTATTCTGTCCCTGATTTCTCAACATCCATCATGTAAAACTATTCCCTAAAAATACTGAAATTGTTATACATTTCGATCATTTTTTTTTGCTGTATGCTTTATTTTCTTTTCTGCCCCGGTCCCTGTCACAGACTCCAGCTACTGTACTCCTCCATGCTGAACAGCACAGGCAGAGGGGTGGGCTATTGGTCAGAGAATATACAGAACTACCGGCTGTCTGCTTCCTCTGACCAAGTCAAGTCATTTGGTATATAACTGATCCAGAGAAAGGATCTCTCAGCTAGAAAACAAATCACTATCTAGTCATGTTGTGGCTGTTAAAGGAGGCAGATATTTTAACATACAGAATATTGATATGATAAATGTAAATCATACATATTTTCCCTATTATGTTTTCTTTACTGCAAAAGACTTTGCACTGAACGAAGACAATATAACTACATTTATTTTGAGCTTCTCTTTTTAAAATACTCATATACAAAGAGAGAAAGAGTGCACATATCTGACTATTAAATTGTATAGAAATGTCATTTTTTTATCCATATGTATTTTAGTAACATCTGACATCTGTTACTATACGTTCATGTAGAACACTGGATTCACTGTTTTGATCTTTGGCCTTTGTTTACATTTCTATGATGGGAGAGTTATTTCCATGAAGTTTGGATTCCCCCGAACACTTAGGAATGAGTATCAATCTTGAACATAATGGTGTTTGAAGCCAAACATCTCTGCTCTGTACCTGCCATGCCACCTGGTGGTGTAAAATTCAATGCTGTGCTGACATCTGAATATAAAGGAATGGATAAGATTCTGAATGTACATTTTGAATAAACTGAATTGTGTATTCTGTGCATATGTGCATAAATACCCACAGTACACACAGGAAGTAACATTGTTAGTGGGAGCTTTGATTTTAAAAAGTAATTAAAATATAGCAAATGTATAAATAATCTAATTACAGAATAAAATATAATGAGATAGTTGAACCATGCAAATATTTAAATTACATTATAAAATAACAGTAAAAAAACATTTCAGAATTATCAGGGATGACAGATAAGTGGAGCAGAGTATGATTTAGAAGGCAACTAAGGTTTGAAAACCTGAGGAGATGAAGTGTTCAGTACATAGAACTGAGGAAGCTGACTCAAAAGATGGTTAAAGCTAATGATGGAGGCAGGGATGGTGGTGCACACGGGGGGGGGGTAAGGGATGGTGATTGCGATTGCATAAGGATAATCAGGGCTACATGGCTAGTATCAGAGTATCAGGAAATATATAGACAGACCCTGTCTCAAAACAGATGAAATGCTAGTGATAGAACTAAACCTCATTATTCTCGATGCATGGAAATTAAGTTCTATTGCTAAATTTGAGATGCATGTGAAAGCCAATACATTAATGAACTCATACTACTGAATTACTGAAAGAAAATATTACTTGCTTGATAATCTTAGAGTGGGAAAAGATTCATGAAAAACCCAGAGGCCACTTAAGAGATTGTATCCTTTCTGAAAAAAAAAAAGTTCAAAAAACATTATAAAACTTAAATGTTTAGTAAGCGAACATTGGAATCAGTTCTGTAAATGTTTAGAGTTAAATGAATTAAATTGTGGTACCTTAGCGTTTAATAGAATGCCTGTGATGATATGAAAACATTTTGAGTTTGGTTTCCTCTTAAGTAAGGTGAAGCTTTCTCCTGGAACACTTGTGCAATTTAGCATTCTTTGGGGTCGGTTTTCTCAAGTCATTTGTGTGTATTTCTATTGATTTGTGCACTAATCCTTTATTATATGTAGTAAATTCCTTCCAGTTTGATTACTGATTTGTTGCTTCCATTCTCTTTCGTCTGTTTGATCTCTAATGAGATCTGCCCGTTTCTGTTGTGACTTCTGGTGTCTCTAACTCAAGAAGACCCTTCTGGAGTATGACAAAAGCATTCTTTTGTGTCTACAGATAAAACACCTGTTGAACTCAACATTTTTTTATCCTGTGATTCGCACTCTGTGGAAGGGTAGAGCTTCCTATTTTCTCTAGACATATGCCTGTATAACTCCTTTACTCTCTGATGAAAAGCCCCAGCTCACATCTGACAGTAGTCTGTCTCCATCAGCTATCTTCATTGCCCTGTCCTATGTGCTAACATTAAGAGACACAACTTCTCTAGACTCTGGGGACACACTATTACCTAGAAAAGTAAACTGCTTGTGCTTTTTCAAAGTTTCTTTGTTGTTTTTGCTTTCATATTTTAAAAGATTGTGTGATGTATGTGTCTGTGTCTATGTGTATGCATGTATGTGTACAGGTGCACATGCATATGTGTCTGTGTGTTAATTTGTGTGCATGTGTGTCTATATGTCGATGTGCATGCATGTATGTGTGCAGGTACACATGTATGTGTGTCTATATGTCGATGTGCGTGCATGTATTGCGCAGGTACACATGTATGTGTGTGTCTGTATGTCGACATGTGTGCATGTATGTGTGAAGGCACACATGTATGTGTCTATATGTCGATGTGTGTGCATGTATGTGTGCAGGTACACGTGCACCTATATCTGTGTGTTGGTGTGTGCAGGTACACATGCATGGGTGTGCATGCATGTGGAAATGTCTCAGACATCAGGTGTCTTTTACAGTCATGCCTCACCTTATTTGAGGCAGGGTCTCTTGATGGCTTTGCTAGAAAGTCAACTAGCACATACCAGGGTCCTTCTATATATTCTTCCTCACTGCTGGATTATAGACATGCACTGCTTTCCGCAGCTATGGATCTGAACGAAGTCTTTGTGTTTGCAGAGAACGGAGTTTGCCAATTGACATCTCCTCAGCTTCCTATTTTGTTTTCTGAAATTTTAACTTTCTTTTAATGTCTCATAAATTCTCTTGAAATATGTACTGATAATACACTAAGCTTATTTTTATAAATATTAAAATCATACCAACATTAACGTTTACAATGTTTCAGGCATTTTATTACTCTATTCCTATTTTTCCTTTATTAGAGATTTCATGTGTGTTTATTAAAGTTTTATATTTATTAAAATTTTCTTCAAGTGCATTTTATACACTTCAGTTCAGTTTCTTCTATATCTGTTGATGCTGTTGGTTTTGTAAACTTTTAGTCCTTTTTTAAAAAAAAAATTGATATTTTTTGGAGGGAGTTAGGAAGTTTCTAAATACTTTTATATTTTATAACACTAAATTTTTGCAGGAAGGGTTTTTAAAATATTACACATGTTATCTTGTAATTAATTTTATTCAAGAATTAAAATGATTTGGACTGTATCATTGATGAGTTAAATTCTGGAAGGTAGTGTGTACATAGAAAAGATGACATCTAGGGCTTCCCAGCCTATCAGGGATAGAGGCATACTTTTTATGAAATTCCAGTTTCAAAGTCTTTACTGTGGACTTAGCAGCCTTAAGATCCCTGTAACCTCTAGCTAAAATGTGTCCATGCTATCTGCATGTATTTCTAGCCAAACCCAAAGCTCAGCCCCTTCAGCCTTCCTATTGCCCATCGGTCAGTTAAATATTCTGTGCACCTGTGGAGATTAGAAACCAGGGCGGAAGGAGGATTGAATCAGCTAGAACCCAGGTCTCCACGCTTTCCCTATCTGTACTCTGGACATTCTCCTCATCTTTTTGATCTCCAGCCCAGTGTGAATGTCCACTTGAAGCCGCAATGCCCCTTAAAGGCATTGAATACTGAAAATACTACTTTCCACTAGGTAACCATGATGATTAGAGCTTTTTCTACTTCTTTGCCTGTTAGTGAAAATTAAACAAATATATTCTTATGGTGGTTAATAATTGTGGTCAGAAAAGGGAGGGATAAAACTAGATGTGTGGGCTTCATTTTACATCATGCAGAAAAATAATCTGGAGAAATGCTTATTACATAGAGTTCACTAAATCTCTACAACCTTTCAGGTCTATGAAAGAAAATTTAAATGATGTCATCACTGTAAGGCCTCCTGCATCTGAGTTAACATTTTGCAGATGGCACTGATCTTAAAATTGAGTGGTAGGAGGTAAACAACCTGCAGGAACGACATGGGGAAAGGTGCCACTCTTCATGCATTCTCCATGGAGCAGTTTTACTTGTGTTAGTGTTAGCTATATCTGCCTTAGAGCTGTGCAGAAAACTTACATTGTGAATAGGTTTTTTTTTCTTCTTCTTATTTAGAGTCTACGGATCCCATATTCATATTTTCATCCTGTGAAATAAGGCTTGGTAAATGTAGCAAAAACTAAATTAGGAGTTTTGATCCTAAGTTGAGATAGCCTCTGTTTCTTTTATATACTTATAAATCAAGTTTTTTAGAAAACATTGTTTAAGATATGTGTCTACCCAATAATCATAGTGTGTTTTCTTCACTGGCCATAGGATCTACCATCTTAACTATCTTTGCTCTCTGCTTTGCAGGGTTTTGACTCTCTAAATCATTTGGGATATAAACTGTGGTCCTTCCCATCTTTTTTTTTTTTTTTTTTTTTTTGGTTTTTCGAGACAGGATTTCTCTGCAGCTTTGGAGGCTGTCCTGGAACTAGCTCTGTAGACCAGGCTGGCCTCGAACTCACAGAGATCCGCCTGCCTCTGCCTCCCAAGTGCTGGGATTAAAGGCGTGCGCCACCACCGCCCGGCTCCCATCTTTCTCTAGGAATGAAATGTCATAAAGCCTCTTTATACAAGTATTGTTAAATAAATAAAAAAATGTATAGGTTCCATGTTCCTTTTATATAGGCCAGCAGAGCCATGGTACCACTGTGATACGATTCTTAACATGTAGTGCTCTTTGGCTGTGGTCTGTGTGCTCTAGAAAGTGATATGAAGCTGTAAAACCACACTGACACAAGGCAACGATCCACTGATGTTGAGCAGAAAGGCAGAGTCCATGCAGTGGCATTGACAGCACGCTCTGCACCACAAACACCAATACAAAACTAGATCAGGCCATAGCCTTGTGTTTAAGTCTGCCTGGGACATACCAGTCAGCAGCAGAGGGTTATCCTTAAGGGAGTCTTCTGTGCCATCAGATGCATTGGACCTGTTAGTGCTCTCACACAGTCAACAGCTTCCACAGCTTTGAGAAAGACTCATTCACACAGATGAGCTGCCAATAACATAAGACTTGTGCTTGCAGAACCCAGCTGACAGGGGGTGCTCCCTATGGCTGGGACTGCTTTCATTTCTAGTACAAGTCATCCATCCTAGCCAAAACTGAAACAGTTGACTGAGGAGTTTAGCTGCAGGGATTGTCACTTGGTCTGTTTGGATATTTGCTCATACACTTTACTCCCTATCCATGGTTCAACTATTAGAATGTTCTGACTTTTGAGGTCTCACACTATTAGCTTTTGGTTTATTTGGGTTGTTACTCACTGAACTTAAAGAAAACAAAACTAAAAAACTTGTAATCCTAGTTAAATGAGCATTATCAGAAGAAATATTTTTAATTTCATTTACTTTATGTATATGAGTGTTTTTCCTACATGTGCATGCTAGTATGGTCAGAGGTCAGAAGAGAGTGCCATATCTCCAGAAACTATAGTTATGGACGGTTATAACCTGTGTGTAGGTATTGGGAACTGAACTTAAGTTCTCTGCAAGGGCGGCAAGTGCTCTTAACACCTAAACAATCTCTCTGCATCCTGAAATAAACCTTTTAAAATTGTTTGCAGTTTTTAGTGGAAAATGCCAAGTACTTCTTTTTTGTTTGTTTAAGGAAATTATATGAAGATATTTTAAAAGCATATTTGTGATGCCTTTGACTGAACTGTGTTGTTCTTCATAAAATTACCTTCCATTTTTCTGTTATAGGATCTGCAGAGCTGGGTAAATGGTGCTCAGGAACATGGCTTTGTCCTGGTGTCTTTTGGAGCTGGTGTCAAGTATCTGTCAGAAGACATTGCTAACAAATTGGCCGGAGCTCTGGGGAGATTGCCTCAGAAAGTGATTTGGCGGTAAGGTCATGGTCATTTAGGTGTTGAGTCTTAGTTTCTCCTTATTTAATCTTCACAACATGGAGCACCGAAGCATGGAACATTGATTCACTGGCTAGATTAGATGATCTTGAGGTTTCATTTTGTTTCTAATGCATTGAAATCAATAATTAATTCATAAAGATCCATGACTGATAAAAATAACTACATACAAAGAATATATGATGTGGAATGAGATAGTCCAGGTTGGATACACTTTTATGTTTCCTTCATATTAAGCTGTCATTTTTTCTTATTTTAAAAATTTATTTGTAGTTTCAAGCCTGTCTATATTTTTCTTCAAATCAGTTTGAAATGAGTTAGATGATGATGAATGAGTAAATAATTTAAATACTTCATTAATTCAGCTACTTTGCACTCTCCCTGTGTTCTCTAAACTTTATTAATATTTCCAGGCTCTTAATATGAAAGACTGAGTTTCTGAAAGTCTCAGTAACTTACCAGATAATTTATGCTGGCTAAGATAGACTCTGAGATACATCGCAGCTTCCTGAAGGCATTGCAGCAGGGTTTCAGAACTGCATACGTCATTGAACATGCATCTCTTTGCATTTACACTGTATTGGGGAGGTAATCGTGAACACAACTCCACAATAAGGAAAAGGGTTTTCCCAGGCCATTATAGAGACTCTGAATTGTCTAGGTTTTAACCTTCATAATGTTATGTAAGGCTGGGCTAGGACAAGCTCAATGACTGGGTTCTGAGTATACTTTCCTCTCATGACTCTAGCTCCATTGAGATTTCCCCATCAGTCTTAACCCAGGGCATCCTTATGCCTTATTGAGGACAGTTTCGTTTGTTTGCATTAGACTCCTGTTATCTCCTTAGTTATGAGACAAATCTGAGGTTCACCACATAGGAAAACCTATTCGCTGCCAGTCTCTGGTGCCAGGCATTGCAGCATTCTTTCTGTTGTCTTTCAGTGTTGGCACCGGGTGGCAAGGATGGTACCTAGTGACAGTCCTGTGGTGGTCTTTCTCATCTCTCTGGGTACTTGAGTAGAATTAAATTCAGCAAACATTTGTTTGGGTCCCCCCTTCTCTTATGTATGTCTCTTAGAAGAGCAAATCGAAATATAGACTTTTATGAGAAAATTATATCTTATCTATCTGAATTATTTTATGATAAATAACGTGAAGTACATTTTTATTGGTACTAAACTAAAATTTCATTCATAATAATATCAGTAGTTTATCATGTATCATAACATTTGTAAGTCTACAAAATGAGCCCATGTCCTAAGTCTTCATTTCTGAAAGAGTGATTATCTGGTATTCATTTTAGGTTTTCTGGAACCAAACCAAAGAATCTAGGAAACAACACTAGGCTCATAGAATGGCTGCCGCAAAATGACCTGCTTGGTAAGTCAGCGACTGCACTTAACTGAACTGATATGTAAACATGGTACCAGTTCTTGAATGGTCTAAAAAATGTGTGCATGATTTCTGTTGGACTCAGTCTTAATCTAGTACTTCAAGTCTTAAAATTCAGACCGGTGGTTCGAAATTTTGTTAATTGGAAAATCATTTGTAAGTTGCAAGAATCTATAATTAAAAACTTTAAGCAATCACCATACAATTTAAATTTTCCATAAAACACACATAAAGTTGTATAAGTAGTAGTATATAAAGCCATTTCAGACTATGTTAATTGGTAAAAGTAGTAAAATTTAAACAACACAGACATCTACAGATTTATCTAAGTACTAGATAATTGGGAGTTATTCTATTGTCTGAAACCAAAGAAAAGCCATAAACCAGGGAAATAATCTACTTAAGTTTAATTTGATCATTTGTTTTAATTCTTACTAAATTACTAAGTTTTGATAAAAAACATTTGTTTTAAATTTTTATTTGTTGTGATTTTGGTCTTTAACACAAAATTAAAATACTATTTGCTTATCTTTGAAATATGCCTAAGTATAAAGTATTTTACTTAGTTTAGTGAGTACAGAAAATAAAATAAACACTTCTTTCATTAAATTTTTAGGAATACTATTTTGAGATGTTAAGCTCTTTTGTCTTTTTGTGGAGCCCGCCACCTAGCTACCAAATAAATCATACGGAGGCTTATTATTACCTATGAATGTTCAGCCACGGCTTTGCTTGTTTGTTGCCAGCTTTTAACTTAAATTATCCCATCCACCTTTTTCTTCTGGGCTTTTATCTTTCACTATTTCTGTATACCTTTCTTTCCTTCTTGGGTGACTGGCCCCTGATGTCTGCCTCTCCTTGTTCTTCTGTTCCTCGTTCTCTTCCTCCCAGAGTTCTTATCTGTATCCTCTCTGCCTGCCAGTCCTGCATATCCTTGCTCCTTCCTTGCTATTGGCCATTCGTCTCTTTATTAGGACCATCAGGTATCTTAGAGAGGCACAGTAGCACAGCTTCACAGAGTTAAACAAATGAGCAGAAACAAAAGTCACACACCTGAAAATAATATTCCCCAATAGGCTAGCCATTGGGTTGTCATCCTTTAATGTGTATTAAAGAAATGATAAGAAACTGTTGATCTGAACAATATGGGACACCACTTATATGATAATAGTAATGCCAAATATCAAATAAAATGACATTTTAAATTTATTACTCTTAAAACACTAGAAATAATCCTAAAAGACTTCGAAATTATGATTTAAATTTGTACTTATTTTAAAATATACTTTCTAGACACTACAGTGGTTTTATGATTCAGACATTTTATTTTCTTTATCATTATTATTGTTGTTTTTAAAAATAAGCTATCATGTAACCCAAGTTGTCCTTGCCCTCAACTATGTGCTGAAAATTTAGGAGTGTACCACCAAATAGTTAAATAATTTGTGAGTCTGAGTGTGTGCATGCCTGTTGAACCCAGGACCTCACACCTGATCAGCAAGCACTGTTGTCAGGCACCGCGCCACTGCCCTCTAGCTCCAGGCTACAGAACCAGCAATTTCAATTTTTCACGATGGTTAACTTTTGTGTATAAGTCCTCAGTTCCTAGCTCATTCTAAGTGTAGTAGATAAAACAGAGCAAAAATGAACAGAGCAGTTTTCTTTTCTTTGTTCATGTTTTCCTTCTCTTTGCTGTTGTGACCTCTGAATCCATACCAGGGTGGAAAAAGCCGAAAAATCATATAGAAAATTGACCACTCGCTAGGACAGAGCAACAAGGTGAAGGTTTTACCGGGGAAAACCTGCGCTTTAAATGTGGGAACAACAGCAAAACACAGCCGTTTAGTGGTCTGCGAGGAAGACCTCTTCCGGGTTCCCCCAGGTTCTCCCTGTTTCAGGATTCTGACTTATCCAAGGTTAGCGTTTTGACATTACTCCAAGCATCACCTCTGCCGGGTGGTGCTGGCTTCCCTAATCAAAGATTCATCCAGGACAAAAAGCAGGCACCAAATCGCTGTCTTCTCCCTTCACCCTCTAGTATCCCCTTTTCTTCAGATGCCATCTCTACTTGATTTTTCAGTGTTGGACATGGTAGTACAGGTTTTGTTAAAATAAGAAGTTCTGCTGCTAAGAAGTACTTTTAAATCTGATCCTTCATTTAATCTGAGATCAGGAGTAGGCACTCTCTTATACAACACTTAGAGGCACAAACATACTGAGAGCTAATGGGTACTGCAGTTTGTACATGGTTCTGTACGTGGTAAGTATATGTCATAGATTTGTATTTCTGCACCCAGTAATTATTTACTGGACAACGGCACATTTTTCTTGTACTTCTTGTGCAAGTTTTTCATCCCTCTGATTAATACAGGCCTTACCTAGGAGGTAAACCTCATTAAATTTTTGACAAGCTAAACTTTGTTTTCCTGTGACTGCTAAATATTATATACTACATCTCTTCCAGTCAATGATACCCTCATTGACTTTATCTCTTCATTATCAGCAGTTAAAGGGTGTGTTGCTAGTCATGAAACAATTGTGTTTGAGAGAATGTTGTCATATATTTCATGATTAACATTATATGTTTAATTTACCTAAAAACATGGCTTTTAGTTGATATATGTAACAAACATTTTAATTGATATAAAGGATGGACCAGTGAAATTACCATTTTAAAAAATCACTTTCTAAAGTGTATGTTTACTATAGTGTTGATCTTGTAAGAAGTTATGGATGATAAATCTACAGTGATAATATCAGTTGTTTCCTTTTTAACTTTTAGGTCATTCAAACATCAAAGCCTTCCTAAGTCATGGTGGTTTGAACAGTATTTTTGAAACTATGTATCATGGTGTTCCTGTGGTGGGAATTCCACTTTTTGGAGACCATTATGATACCATGACTCGAGTACAGGCGAAAGGCATGGGGATCTTGTTAGAATGGAAGACAGTGACTGAAGAGGAGTTGTATGATGCCCTGGTTAAAGTTATCAATAATCCGAGGTAAGACGTCAGCTGGTATAAGGCAGATGACAGTGTGTGTGAACACATTTATCACGTGTCCATACACAGGCACTTAGATACATGTATGTATGTATACAGTATATTGGCAGTCGTCTCTAAGGCCATCACAGAGATATCCCTTACATTGATGCTACATCTTATATATATTTTCTAAAATGTTGAACTTAAATGTATCAGACATTTAGTCATCCAAATTGTGACCCTGAGGTATTTTACCACCAAGATTTGTTGGAAAAACAAAGGTGGATCTCTCTAGACGGTCAGATTTTGTATCTTTTATTTACTATTGATACTTTTTGCACTAGTTACATTTGTCATGGCTGTGACCAAATACTTGACAGGATGTCATTTGGAGGAGGAAAGATTTATTTTGGTATGTGGTTTGAAGGTATATCCTGCTAGCCCAGGAGAAGGCCTGATGGCAGTAGTGGCTCCCACCTGTGGTCACATGAGCTTCATCACACCTTGATAGGAAAGGCGAAAGTGGAAAATACTGGCACTGTTCTGGTTTTCTTTTTCCTTTTCCTGAATCCCTGAAATAGGACAATGTTGTCATATTTATATTTTCCCTCCTCAGTCCCCTCCTGGAACTGTTCTCACACTCATACCCAGAAGCATGTTTCTCAGGGAATTTTAAATTCACTCAAGTTGACAGTGATCAAGTCATCACTCTTGCTACTACCTTGTACAAGAATTTTTGCTGTTCTTACTATAGAAATGAGGCACTTGAAGATCGGAGACCTTTAGTAATTTGCCTATGGTCACATAGCTATTCTAATATGAGCTGAAGGCAGACATATCTGATGTCTAAGCAGAGCTCTTCATCCTGCCTGGCAAACACGTGCTGCTGGCTTTCCCAGCCCTCGCTGTTTCCGAGATGTGTTTGCTCATGTGAATGATGAATTAGAATCTTTATTTCGCCTTTTAAATTCCTGATGTGTCCTGAGTTACCCCACTTCACAAATAAGTCTCAGTGGGCAGCTGCCCTGGGTAGTGTTAAACAAAGCAGCGATTTTCTTCATTTAAAAGCATGATGTTTAGTTTATTATGTGCTTCAAATGATATTAAATAGCTGAAGAGAGTAATTAATTTCTGTTTGTACCTGGGGGAAGACGGCCGAACCATGAGTTGAAAATTGTTGCTATATTCTAAGAAATGCCACATTGAAAAAAAATGGCTTCTTAAAAAAAATGTTAAACTTATATACAAAATTTTCAAATCTTCCAAGGTTCATTATGCAACTTTTTGTAGACTTAGAGATGGTACTTATCTGTGGTCCCTTAAAACAAGCAATATCTTGGTCACAAGTGTGGCACTTAGAGCAATATACTCTGTGCTTCAGGCACCTGAGCACTTCCCTTCTATAATTTGTAGTTTCCCTTGTTAGACATCATGCATTTCAAGACATGCTCTTAGGAAAATATTTTCATATAGGCCTGCAAAATCTCAAGGAAGGATTTGGTGCAGGAATGCTGGAGAGCCACTAATTTGGGGCCATTATATGGAAATATTTACAGAAAGTGGTTCAGCAAGGTAGTTTGCATGTTTGTTTTGATTGCGGCACGGAAGGTTGAGCCCAGGGGCTTGCACATGCCAGGCAAGCACTCTTCCATGAGCTGTATTCCCAGGTCAGCCTAGCAGTATGCTCTGAGGTGTGAGCCAGCATGAATTAGGAAAAGATCAGGCTGTACTCATTATATTGCAATGAAATCCTAACTGCAGAATATTGAAGTTCCCAATACGTGAAGAGATGCCTTGCTAAAGAAAGAAATAGCAGTGATGTGTGCCACAAGTGTGCCATTCCCTAAAAGCCATTCTACAAACTGGAGCAATTTACTTCAAATGTATGGTAAATGTTCCACATTTAAGGTGAAGTCATTATTTAAAAGGCTGATTTGCCTCATTAACATTATATTCTAGATATTCTAGTTTAAGGCAAGAAACAAATCTTGCTAAGTCTTCTTCTTTTTGGTTTTTTGAGACAAGGTTTCACGGTGTAACAACCCTAGCTGTCCTGGAACTCACCCTGTAGACCACACTGGCCTCGAACTCACAGAGATCTGCACGTCTCTGCCTCCCAGGTGCTGGGGTTAAAGGTGTACACTACAACTGCCCAGTACTAAAGAAAGTCTTTGGATGATTTTTTTTTAAACCCAAAACCTATGTGAATTTATAATCCTACTTCCTTTACCTACTGCCTTGATTTTGCTTAATGAAAACCCACTGCTTTATTTATGTGGAAGAACTCTTCTAACTCTGGAAACACTATCATTTTAAAGAAAGCCATAAACAAAGATGAACTGATCTTTACAATTTCAATTATCTAACTCAAGGTTAACTTTTAATATGAGGGATTTTTTTCTTGTAATATAATGTGATTTAATTACTTTCAAGGAGGGAAAATATCTAGAATATTCTGGTTCGTTTTTTCTATTTGAAGAACAATCTTTTCCACATATGCGTACACACACACACACACACATTTCTAAATTGAGATAACCATTAGCACAGAATCTGTGTATACATGATCATATGATTTTCCCCACTGCAGCTATCGGCAAAGGGCTCAGAAGTTATCGGAAATTCATAAGGATCAACCCGGCCACCCTGTCAATCGGACTACTTATTGGATAGACTACATTCTTCGCCATGACGGAGCCCATCACCTCCGCTCGGCTGTGCATCAGATTTCTTTCTGCCAGTATTTTCTGTTGGATATTGCCTTTGTGCTTTTGCTTGGTGCTGCCTTGTTCTACTTCATTTTGTCCTGTGTGACAAAATTTATCTATAGGAAAATCAAAAGTCTGTGGTCTAGAAATAAGCATAGCCCAGTTAATGGACATTACCAAAATGGAATCCCCAATGGCAAATACAAAGGAAATGGCCATATTAAACATGAGAAGAAGGTAAAATGAGCCAACAGCCCAGGTTTTGGGAACAAATCTGTTCAGTCATTGAGTTTGTATTGCTATACTTTAGTCTAACAGCTACCAAAGCTAAATGTCAGCAAACAATTCTAATACTCCTCATCAGACCTTACTAATGAAATGCCATGGAGAAGATATCTGTAAAGAGCACAACCCTAAATGCAAAAATGTATTTCATTCAAATACTGATGCAGAAAGTTGGCACTGAACCATTTAGAAGCCTTAATTATTGAAATCAATTAAGTGATTGTGTCAGACCTTAGTTTTAAATGTTACACATGTATTATAGGTGAGGAATGGTGTCTTTTCTCTTAATAAGATATGTGTGTGTGTGTGTTTCCTATTCCTATGTCAGTGAGTTTTAGCTTGTATTTGTTGAAAGTACAGCGTATTCAGGAATGGAGTAGGAAAAGACAGGACCCAAATGTTTCTCTGCCAGTGTTTAACATATGTGCACTTCCAATTCTACCTTCAAAGACTGTTTTCTTCAAAACTCCACGCAAAGGGGCAAGTAGAAAGATGGGTGGCACAATTTTTGTATTCTTGTTTATTATGGATTTTTTATTTGTTTGTTTTGTATATGTCCTTTTCTTACTGACTATGGATGCTTGTGGAGGAAAATGTAATGAAGCAAACGAGGGAATTGGTTTTCACATGTTTCTTATGATTTTCTCCCACCAATGATTTTTCTCTGGAGGAATTCTCTAATTGTCTTGTTTTAGTAAGTAACATGTCAATTGACTTGCATAATTAAGACAAAACAACAGAGCTCTTAATTTTGTTCAAAGTTTGGAAGACTGTTGCTTCCATGGCACTTGGAAGCAGGCTCCTTGTTTGAGTGTTTATGTGACTACTGGATTGTCTAATATAAGTTTGAATATTCAGGTGTCACTGTTCTGAAATTCTAACTTTAAAATAGCACCTGTTGTTTCTTTTATTGTCTGAGTCACACAATCTAGTACATAGGTGCCAACATATAATTCTTCTAAGCAGAACACTTGTGATTCTCCTGATTGGTACCTGCTTTGGCTGCAGGGGTTTGAAGTTTTCTCAGCAAGTCAGACTTTACATGCTACACAGAAGTGACAGGAATTGTACCACCCATTTGTGCAAATGAGTTTCCATTCCCTCACTCCATTAACCCAACTCAGCAGCCTTTATGTCATTGTGTCTGACATGGGACAGTGACAGTATTCATTTGGACCAGGGAGATGGGTCACAGCCTTCACAAAATCAGGACCTCCCTGTCGAGCCTCTTACTAGATGACAACTACAGGCCTGTTCCATGTCACTCTGTTTACTGGGCATTTGCACTACACATGCGGAGTGTGTGCTTTATTTATTTGTGGTTGGAAATCCCACATTTGACACTTGAGAGTAGAGAAATGAAATCTTAATGTCATTCACTAACACGGAAGAGTTGTGAAAAATCTAGAATGCTGTAAATCCTTGTCATACACGATGACATACAACTTTATGACACTCCCACCAGGAGCCACTCTTATATACTTAGAAGTAATATCATCAGTAGTTTTCTAATGCACAATGCATAAAATGTACTGCTTTCTGGATACTTGAAGAAATGGTATATATATATATATATATAAATAAACCTGTTAGTTCCACCTTTTCACAATCTTATCACAATATTGCCGTTAAAAGGAAAAAAAGACAGGCAATGAATGGTGGGATGGTCACAGGAAATAGAGTGTATGAATGAGTTGATTCTACGTGTTGGGCATTTGATGAAGTGGACAATAGGCACTAACTGGATGAATAAGCCTAAGTTAATTTCCACTGTGATTTAAAAAAAAGACTTAAACAATAAACAAAATTGAAAATAGAGCAATGTTGTTGGAATAAAATTTTTATTCAGATTTTGTTTCACAGTATTATATATAGGTATATTTAGATATAAACATGTTTCTAAGGCCTCCCTACTTTTGTATGTGTATATGGGTGTGAAAAAATGTATTAAATGTGAAAATATATTTAATAAAAAGTAAATGCAGGGACTTATTATTTCAAGTACATCAACATTAATCTTTAAATTATATCCCAGAATTAAGAATGTTAAGTACAATTCTTAATTATCATTTCTTTTTTGTTTTGTCTTTTATTATTGTTGTTGTTGTTGTTCTCCTCTACACAACCCCTACCCTAGACTCCCAGGAAGCCTATTAGCCAGTTTTAGTAAACAGACTGACTTAAAATTATCTATATTTAGGTCAACTTCTCTCATGAAGTAAATTTTTCAAAAAGGTGTTCGTTCACTTACTTTTAAAGAAGTCTGTGACAGCAGTGCTCTGTAGCTAGTTTCATCAAATGACATCAAATGACAAAGTCAGTAACTTTGTAGTGTCTTACCAATAGCAGAAGGCAAGTATTTTGATAACCCAGACTGGAAAGAGCTCATGTTTGAGTTGGAAACAACACTATTAATTAACTTGAAAGAAACTAGACACCTCTCTCAAATCTCAGCCTCTCACTAAATCCTCAGTTACTAAGAAAATTGAACTATTCCACAGAATTAAAAGGGTTGAGAAGGTAGCGCCTTGAGACTGGCATATGACTCATGATGAAGATTTGCTCTCCAGAACTCCTCACCCCACCCTCTCTTCTCAAAGAAGAACCAAAGTAGGCTGAAAAGTAACCTGGAGTAATAATTTAGCAATTTGTTTTATTGAAAGTATTAACTAATTCATTTTTTATTCTTTCTGCTGAAATTAATTCAAGATTGTAAATGACACATTTGACAATGTTTGCCATCATCAATAATCATATGAAGGAGAAAACTTTCAAATCTTGGAAGTTAAAGTAGGAAATTACAGGAATTCTGTGGCTGAAATCCCCTCAAAATATGCCTTAGAGAATTTCTTATTCAGCTTTCGAAAAGACCACCTTAGGAAGCTATTAAAGAAGTGTGTTGTGTGTAATATGTTGCTCATATTTTTGGTAGACATAGATAAATTTTTTGACATATTTTAGTAAGAAGTTATTGAATTTCACACAGTCAAACCTTCCACACCATTATTTAGCTGAAAACTCCAAACTGTTCTGGGTTTCCAGCTGCTTGGGTGTTTGTGGAATGAATTTAGGAATTTACTCATAGATGGTAGCACAATGTGGGTAATATTTTTTAATTATGCAAATTAAAAGGCACATGATAGGTTTATCCTGCCCTTTCTTTGGTATGATTCAGATATCTACTGTGAAAGAATTCACATTGTTGTCTGAAAATCTAATAGTATACTACAACAGGAGTTCTTAGAGTATAATCCCTGTTCAAAATGATGAATCACAACTACATGCAAAATCCTACTATAATTTTAAATAAAAGTATGTTAATATAAGTCCATAATATATTATCTTATGAATTAGAGCACTTCTGATATCACAGAGAATTTTCCATTGATTTGTGTTATATTCCTACTTCTACAATCATTTTTTTTTTACTTTTTAGATCCTATTTTGTGTAAGTGATAATTCTCCATTGCAATGAGCAGAATTGACTTAGGTTTCACTGAATCAGTGTTACCCAGTTTCAAATGAGTGCTCTGTTGAACCACGATTCCTTAGTCCCAATATTAGGATAAGATTTCTGTTTAAAAGAAAAATAAATTTTAAAAATTCCAGCAACCAAGAAGAGTTTTGGTATTGACATCCTTTAGGCAAATAGAAATCTTTTAGTTGCAGGAACTATAATGCTGTTAGGAGCATAGAATGCCGAGTGTGTGCAATATAGACTCTAACCTATTTGAAACATGCATTCTATAGTTTCTTGAAAATTATGCTTCAGTTTTTCTCAGAATTTTATCTAAAAGTACATGCAGTTCCTTGCTTTTAGCCCAAAACGGGAACATTTGGACTTAAAGACATTGGTAAATAAAATGCAAGTAACATTCAAGTCAACAATGATTTATCCTGAGGTTCCTCTGAATGGCATCCCTCAAGACATGCAGTGTTAGGAACCATCACTTCTGCATCTAATTGTGATTCTGTCTTCTGAGTAGCTCAAAAGATTGATCTTACAAATGCAGGGAGAACAGTATGAACAGTTAGAAAAAGGCTTATGCGACTCAGGGTGTAAATGAAACATGAAGGACTCAGAAAGCTCCTGAAAGTTACAAGGCTCACAAAGATGTCTCCCCCAAGTATATAAGCAACATTTGCTGGGGAAAAGAGATGCATCCACCAAGCTGTCTGCACGCTGTACAGGAAATGGATATTTGTGGGCTGTCAAACCATGCTAGGGTGGGTTTGGGGTACTGCCTTCAGGCCACTGTGATTTTGTTAGTAACCACAACAAACTCATTATTTGGCAAAGGTAGACATCAGTGCCCTGTGATGATGATTGGTGAATGGACATTTATTTATATTTCTCCAGGAAAAGTTACATAGTGTGTGTCCAAAGAAGTAAAATACTTATAACATTTATTGCTGGTTGGTATGTAAGTTCAATTAGTAGTTAGTTACATTTTCTGAATTCAAACAATAAATGAAGTTTACTTTTTCATGAGTGACAAATCCATCTCAGCAGCTTTTAAATTAGGAAAGGTGGAGAAGAACTAACAAATTTTGGAAATGTTTGGAGCTCTTCCTAGAATATTTTTAATTTTTTGATTTTATTTTTAAAAAAAAAACATCTTTTTTCATTTCACATACCAATCCCAGTTCCTACTCCCTCCTCCGATCCAACCCCTCCCCCCAAGGGCAAGGCACATTACTCCAAGGAAGGATCAAGGCCCTCCCCACTAAATCTAGGCTGAGCAAAGTATCCATCCAAAGAGAACGGCTTCCAAAAAGTCAGCACAAGCAGTAGGGGTAAATTCTGGTGCCCCTTCCTGTGGCCCTGCTGTCTGCCCCGGCTGTACAGCTGTCACCCACATTCAGAAGGTCTACTTTGGTCGTATGCTGGTTCCTTCCCTGTCTGGATGCAGTTGGTGAGTTCCCATTAGATCAGGTAAACCTAGAATATTTTTTAACAATTATTGAAGAGATAGAATTAAAGAGTCACAGAATTAGTGCACCACCTTCTTTGCATTATTCCATGTCATTCCATCTTCCTGGTTATTCTACAATAGAAATATTTTTAAATTAGATTTTAACCTACATGTAGATTTGGTTACAAATCTTTTTTTTTTTTTTTTTTTTTTTTTTTTTTTTTTTTTTTTTTGATTTTCGAGACAGGGTTTCTCCGTAGCTTTTGGTTTTTGTCTTGGAACTAGCTTTTTTAGACCAGGCTGGCCTCGAACTCACAGAGATCCGCCTTCCTCTGCCTCCCGAGTGCTGGGATTAAAGGCGTGCGCCACCACCGCCCGGCTATAAATCATTTTTTTAACTGTGAATTTGAGTTATAATGAGACCTACTCCCCCTACTGATTTTTAGAAAATTAATGGAAGCAAATACTTTATTTTGAGGCCTCAGCAAATTTCAGAAATCCAAGGGAATGGAACTGACAGTTGTGCTGTTTTAGAAACCAGTTCTGAGTATTTGAGGGGCTCTGACTCAGATCCTGTGCTGTTGATTGACAGTGCCCAATCTTCCCATTCTGTTAGCTCCTATTTTCCTGCCTCTGGGAGTTATGTTTTCTGTCTTAGTTTGCCACTTACAGAAGCTAAAAATTTCATAACTCACTGGCAGTCCCAAGTGTAGGGTGCACAGATTGTATGCACACATTTTAAATGATGCTTTTAAGAGAACGTGATAAGACAGCTAGAAACTAAAACATTCAAAAATACAGACTGAATTGAGCAAATGCTCATTTTTTACAAAATTCCTCCTCCCCTATTTAAACTTCACCCGCGTTCTAACATCCCATGAATAGAGGGAGGGATTAGTCCTGTGGGCACTGGGAGGAGGGTGACCTTTCCAGCAGGGATCCATGGGACCCTTTTAATGTGGCACTGTACCAGTTCTGGTACAGGGCATAGCTCCATGATCTCTAAACAGTCAGGCCACGTGCATCAGTTAAGATGGTGACATTAGTATCGTGTGCAAGTCAAGACCTTACTCCAGTGAGGCCATCCTTACATGTTCATCGTGCTTCTATAAGAGAATCCTGTACTATGAACTGTGTTCAGTTCCGATTCTGTAACCCTCCCCTAGCTTCACTCACATCTCCAGTGTTAACAGAAGGTGCTGGACACGCAGCCAGCAGTCAGGAGAGCCTTCGAAAAGCCTAGATAAAAGGCAGGCGTTCAAGACTTACCCAAACCTTGTATTTCAGGAGGGTGAACTTGTGTGTAAAGATGAATAGAAAGGGATGGATAGGAAAGGCAAGTAGAGTCTGGGAGTGAAGCAGTATTAATGGGATTTCAGATCCACGCTCAGTACACATCACATTCCTTTTTCCACTGTAGTGAAGATGGAAAATCGGACACATCAAATTGCTTTTTAAAGGTGAATATGGAATCCAAAGAGCCTGAAGTGATTCAGCAAATAAACACATCTCTAGGTGTATGGGTCCTGTTGCATAATGGGTTTTTTTTTCCATTTTTTTATTGAGAAAAGGAGAAAAAAAACAAACAAGTTTCCACCTCCTCCCAGCCTCCCATTTCCCTCCCCCTCCTCCCACCCTTCTCCCCCTCCTCCCACCCTTCTCCCCCTCCCCCCACTCCTCTCCCCATCCCTCTCCAGTCCAAAGAGCAGTCAGGGTTCCCTGCCCTGTGGTAAGTCCTAGGTCCTCCCCTCTCCATCCATTTCTAGGAAGGTGAACATCCAAACTGGCTAGGCTCCCACAAAGCCAGCACATTATGTAGGTTCAAAACCCCGCGCCATTGTCCTTGGCTTCTCATCAGCCCTCATTGTTCGCCATGCTCAGAGAGTCCAGTTTTATCCCATGCTTTTTCAGTCACAGTCCAGCTGGTCTTGGTGAGCTCCCAATAGATCAGCTCCACTGTCTCAGTGGGTGGATGCACCCCTCGTGGTCCCGACTTCTTTGCTCATGTTCTCCCTCCTTCTGCTCCTCATAATGGGGGTTTTAAAGATAAAATTGTCAGTGTAAGTGAATGTGATCTCTGAGAAAGGAGTTAACACACTCCAACAGGGTCAGGTAGGGACCACACATGTTTGTGAATGCAATAATGGACTAAGGATTATATTCTAGCTGTCAGTGACTTAAGACTGAGGGAAGTAACAATTTAATAAATTTTTAAGTTTAGTGCTCGCTTCGGCAGCACATATACTAAAATTGGAACGATACAGACAAGATTAGCATGGCCCCTATGCAAGGATGACATGCAAATTCATGAAAATTAAAAAAAAATAAGTTTAATGTTAAAATAAGTGTATTAAGCATTTGGTTATATAAAAGTTTGTTTTATGTCAAGTGCCAGCTTTCAGATTCAAGCCCAATGTGTCTACTGTTTTCATGTCACTGACTACAAATGAGCTCGAGAAAGAGCAGGAGGGAAAAGTTCAATTTCAAACAGCACTTTAAAAACTCAGTAAAAATGTCATCTAATTTATATTGCTTTATTTCTATAAAACAGATACCCAGTTTTCTTCTTACATAATTCTATAAGTTTTATACTTCGAAGTTTCACTATATTTAGTCATTCCCCAAATGCTATAGGAAGTACAAAGGGAGACCAGGTAATATCAAAACAATTAAAAATCAGGTAGCTAGTTCTTGACTGACACTTGTTCTATGTTGCCTATGACATCTGACCATCTCTTTTTTTTTAAAAAAAAAAATGCCTTTATTAGTTTGTGTATGTGCATGCACTTGCATGCCTGAGTTCCACAATGTGCATGTAGATGTCAGGACAATTTGCCAAAGTAAGTCTTTCCCTTCTACCATGTGGGTCCCAGGGATTGAACTTAAGGTGTCAGTCTTGATAACAAGCACTTTTACCCGTTGAGCCCTCTTGCTGACACTACCATTTGCATATCTTTTGATTTTTATTCCTATCAGATCATTTTTTAACATTTTTTAGATTGTTATGTAATTATAGCATTTCACCCTCCTGTCTACCCTACCAGCACACCTTCAAATTCATGGCCTTTTATTTCACTAATTGTCATTGCATTCATATATGTACGTGTGTGTGTGTGTTCCTAAATACAACCTGTATAATGATACTTATATGTGTGTTTCTAGGAATAACCATTTGCATGACCATTTGCCACTGAAAAACCAATTGGCATGCTCTTGCCTGGGAAAGACCACTTCTCCTCCCAGATTTTCTCAGTTACACATAGTTCTTTGTGTAGGATTGATATCTCCTGGGCTTTTCCCCATCCACTTTGACATATCCATTGGTGAAATCCTTGTTAAGTCATGTTGGTGAGTTTTGTTTCATTTTTTTCTCCTGTTTTTTTCAAGACAGGGTTTCCCTGTGTAGTTTTGGAACCTGTCCTGAAATTCACTCTGTAGACTTGTCTGGCCTCAAACTCACAGAAATCTGCTGCCTGGGTGCTGGTAATAAAGGGTTGCACCACCACCGCCTGGCATGTTGGTAAGACTTTATGGGTATATTTTCTGATGTTACCAGGAGACAGAATCTCATAACAAAATCCTTCGTCCTCCGAGTCCTGCAATGTCTCCGTCTCTGCTGCAATGCTCCCGAAGCCTTAGGTACAGGTGTGATTTCTAGATGATTCCACTTGGACTGGGCTCCACAAATCTGCGTTTTTATTGGTTGTGATTTTCTATAGTGGTCTCCATCTGTTGCAAAGGAAAGATGTAGCCAACAGTCCTACTCAGCTATGGTATCTATAAAACACATTAGCAACCAACATGGCACAGTAACCCTCAGGGTGCAGTAGTAGCATGTATACCTTATCGGTAAACAAAATCTCTCTAATTGTACGTAAGACCTGCTCAACAAGAAGGAAAGCATGCTGGTTCTGAAGCCTAGCTAACTTGGAGGAGAATCTGCAACCACTAATCCAATGAACTAATGTAATCCTTTAACAACAATCTAAAAGTATTTGTCCTTAAACCCACAGATAAGTATGTCTTCATCTCTGACTGTTACTTTTGTTCCTGTTCTTGAATTTCCTTAGCAGCCAATCTAATTGCTCCTGCTAGTTCACACCAGAAGTACATCTGGGTGTGATCAGCATGGGATACCTCTTATTGCTCAAGTTCTGGGATCCCTCAGAATATCTTAGATTTTATTGCATATTAAATATCCATTTTCATTGGTATCAGAACCATAGAAATATATTTGAAGATGTATGGCAATGAAAACCTATGTGTATTTCAACTCAAGTTTGAATATCACCCTGCACATTTATACTCTTTAAAACAGCATTTTGCCTCTGTTAAGTGAGCCTTTCTATTTCACAGACATACTAAGGCCATCTAACATGCTGGCTTTTGTTGTCCATCTTCCTTGACAAGAATTTGTGTCCTCTTTTTATTCTAGTCTGACTGATCCTTTGCATCAGTAGATGTCTTTAACATTGTGTTCTCACGGTGTTTTAATATTAAACCATTGTGTTTTATGGTTTTCTATTTTTTCTTATTATTATATAAAAATTTTAATGAAACATTCTTCATTTACATTGTAAGTTTTGACACGTTCATCAGCTTTATTTATTCGAAGACAGATAAGTTCCTAAGATCTGATTTTTCAGGTAACTTTCATCCGAGCTATTTACTTTCCTTTCTTTCGTTTTCTACCACCTATCTTTTAATATGTTTTAAATTTTACACCACAAGTGCTAGTTAGGAAAAAGCAGAGTCCACAGATGTGAAAGAAGAAATAAGAGAAGGCAGTTGAGGGAGGGAATAGTATTGCAATATAGTCTTTGCAAAGTACAACACTAAAACATAACAGTGATCCCTATTTATTTTGTTTCCATTTTAAACATACTAATATGGCTAAAGCTCTTAAACTGGATGTCATCTGTAACATTTATTTTTAGATCACAGATAATCAAACCTTATTTCTTAATTTATGACACTCCCAAATAATATTCCTTTGTCAGTATTGTTATCCATTTGGTCTCACTGCTATAAGTACAGCCTTTATTAAAACACAAGCAGACATTGTTTTCTGTGTTTCTAAAGTGCCAGGCACTGTATGTGATACTAAGGGTGTGAGGATGAGGAACCATGGCCCCTGGCTTCAAGAGGACAATCCCAGCAAATAGGCAGTCTCAATAATCAATGGAGTAGTTGTTGTAATATGAGTATAGACGTGCACTGTTGAAACAGAGAGAAAGCGAAGGGGGTTTCCGTACGGGGATTGTTCCAGGTGAATCATGGGGAAATAATGGGAACCAAGGTGAAAATGGGTGGAGGTGATCTAGGAATAGCATGCCCTACAGTCAACGGCACTGAGTTATGGAAGAGTGTTAGATACTGTAACCTGCAGCTTGTTTGGTCTGACTGGAGAAGGCATGGTGATGAGGAAGTGGCCACCCTTCTGAAACAAAGGCCTGCACTCTCATGCACTTCAGCATGTCTTTTGGCTTTGGTTTTTCACTGTGCAGCTCAGTCTCTCTTGTATTGTCTCTTCAGTACTTTCCCCATGTGGCCCATTTAAGGTGCCTGTATCTCGTGCCTGGTCATGTGTCGTGTAATGTTTAAAGACTGTTAGTACCAAGGTTTTGGAATTGCTGGCCATCTAAGCTCACTTAACTACCTTTCATTCACTCTACACGGGATCAACAGAAGTGCAGTACTCAAGTTTACTTCTGCTGGGTTTCAGAAAACTGCAAAATAGTATTACAATACAGCTTCTTAGTGGGAAAAAAAGATGAGAAGTTTTCATTTTTCGATTCAAAAATATGCAAGTGTAAGCTTTGGTGATAAAAGGATTCAGCAAAAGCAATTTCTTTAACATCTCATATAGCCTGGTTGACCTCAAACTAGTTCCGTAGCTGAAAAGAACCTTGAATCCTCACCCCCTGCCTTCCCTTCCTAAGTCCTGGGATCACAGGTAAGTTCCAATGCTACAGGTTCTTTATGTTGCTGGAGACCAAAAAGGGTCTCCTCTATGCTTAACAAATACTCTACAAATATATCCCCAGACCCTAGACACAATTGAATAAACCTTTTTTTTTCACTTAACATGTTCATAAGAAAATACCTGGGAATATTGACTGCTACCAGGTCCAAGACGAACAGCAACATAAGGAGGGCATGATGATGGACCATGCCTCCTGCAATCTCAGCACTTGGAAAACTCATATAGGAAGATCGAGCCAAGTCCACCTGGACCGAAGAGAAAGACTGCCTTAAAAATCAAAAGACTATCAAGATGGTTTAGTTGGTAAAGAGACTTATTGTGCAAATATCTTGATAACTTGAATCCAGAAGGGATTTTGAAATACCGACCAGGACCTCTGGGGCTGAAATGGATAAATGGATAAATGGGATTCACTTTCAGATAAAGGAGAATTTGAAATGTGATAGGAAAACAAATGGCTGCCACTAAACACTCCACAAAACCAGGAAATACTCCACAGTCTCCACAATGCTGGAAAACACTTCTTCATATTGATTTCCCTGTTTCATCTCTGTAGCATTGTCTCTTAACGCTCTCTCTCTCTCTCTCTCTCTCTCTCTCTCTCTCTCTCTCTCTCTGTGTGTGTGTGTGTGTGTGTGTGTGCACATCTGCTCTCTCTCTCTCTCTCTCTCTCTCTCTCTCTCTCTCTCTCTCTCTCTCTCTGTGTGTGTGTGTGTGTGTGTGTGTGTGTGTGCACATCTGCTCATGTGCCAGAGGTGCATGTAGATGTCAGAGGATAACCGACTGTCAGTCCTTGCCTTCCACTTTGTATTGAACTTTCTCACTGAGTTTTTACTTTTGCTTGAGTAGCCACCACTGTATAGCGAATGAAAACCCTCTAATTGTTCACTTTTCACTTGCTATCTGCTCCCTCCCTTCTTGGAGGGGAAATTGAATGTCTCACTTACAATCTGTTTTCTTTGCACTTACAGATTTATTTGTCTAAACACTGCTACCATTCTGTCTCATCTTATTCAGTCTTTATGTAGCTGCTTCTTTACAGGGGGTACAAGCTTGGTCTAGTGCACAGATTTATTCTGTGGTGCTTGACTACATCCTCAACCCCCTTTCCTCTTATGGAACCTTTCCCTAAACTAGAAACAACTATTCGCAAATTCTCATACACAGTGTGCTCTTCAGTGACAAGGGAAAGCTTTGAGTTTCTCTTTTCTGGAAATCTCACTGCACTGGATCTTCCCTTCATTCCTCTCATGCTGCTCCTTCCTCCTTTCCTAAGCTGAAGTCCTCCTTGGACTCACAGCTTACAGAGAAAGACTACTTAGTCTTTTATGTCCCCTGCTGTGCTCATGGCTTTTCATCGTGGGTTGTGTATTCACTTCTCGACTAGTGACCTGTGTTATTGACTTTTTTATCTGCATTTCTAGCACATATAATAGATGTGAGACATAAAAAAATACACAAAAATTCATTAGCTGAGTGAAAAAAGGAAGCATTTCATTTCTTTTATTGTGTTACTAATTCCATGTCAGCATATGTTAGGATAGGTGATGATAACTGAGCATATGAATAAGCCTAAATTTGTGTGTGATGAGAAAATATAGATTTATGTTACACGTTGCTCACCTCAACTCAAAGGAGAATCCCTGGCTAGCTTTCTCTTGCTCTCGGTGCTTGTGTGCTTTCCTTTCTCCCTCAAGGGCTTTGAGTCTCTGCCACCTGGAATGAGTTGGTCTGGTTCATTGATGTGCAGTGGGTATCTGGCACAGGACCAGCTTTCAACAGAAGCTGGAGGATTTATTACCCAATTAAGCGATTTCCTTCCAAGGAGGTTTGGGAGAAGAGAGGGACTGGCTCTGCTTCTTTCCTGTGTTCCTAGCAATCTTGGTCCTTTAATGATAACGTCATTTTTTTTGACTCTCCAGTCCTCAGTTGCCTTTCCTCCTGGCTTCCCAATGATACATGGAAATTGCACATTAAAGCTTGAGTACACTGGTTTACTATACTCATTTTCACACACATTCTAAATACTATACACACAGTAGTATATACACCTACATATTCATGTGTACATATGGATGTGAACTGTAGGTCAGTAAAGATGCTATTTATAAAACATAAATCTATACAAATACGTAATTTTACCCCAATTTGCAACTCAAAATAATAACTGCATACATGCCTGTAAAAATCAGCCAATGGATATTCCTTCATTAATGTTTCCACATCTGAAGGTTTGTTAGGATTGATGAGTTAATACTGACATGTTGAACATGGGTTTCTGTATAGTGTAGGATTCACCAGGAACTCATAAGTAGGCAATTTTTCCTCTGACCTTCAATAGACTTTGATTTTTATGCCTCTAGATCTTGGGCACTAAGGACTTTAGTTCATGTGCGTATTGCTTTCACTTTATAGGATAAACTGTACAAATGAAGAGAACTGCAGGATAATAGCAAACAAGTTTTTTTCTTAGTAATCATTTCCCAGAATTACAGTAAATTTAAATAGAAAAAATACATTGCGTCATTTGGCAATAAGTAGCTATTCATATACTTCCACTACATTTCAGAACTTCTACCTTAAATGGACTCTCAGTGCGACTTACACACTAGCCTTCTTGGTAGGGTTGCATTCTTTTCATTACTCATTTGGTTTGATTCAGATGATTACTATAGATTTACTTCTTTAGTAAGAGAGAAATGAGGGACTGGGAAGATGGTTCAGTTGGCAATGTGCTTTACACACAAGCATGAGGATGTAAGTTCAGTGCATATGTGCAATCCAATTAGTGTTAGTGATGGGTCAGAGAACAGTGATTCCAGAGCTCCCTGGCGAGCTGGTCTACCTGAATTGGTGAGTTTCTCTTCAATGAGAGACCTTGTCTCAAAAAATTAAGGTGGAGAAGCACTGAAGAGGATGATAGACACTGATTTCTGGTCTCTATCAGCACAAATATAGCATTCATATGCATATGAATTCACATGTACCTATTAAAACCCACACGCATGTGTGCGCGCACACACACACTAAGTGGTCTTGATCTTTCTCAGAGTCTCACTATTGAACCTGCAACACTTTTGAGGCTATACTAGCATCCTTCTATGCATGTGATGTCTCCACATTCACCAAGTCCATTTCTCTATATGTGTGGTCTGAGCCTTGTTTTTTAAGTTTTACTTCTGTGACAACTCATTATCTTCCACATGTAATGATTTATAACTATATAATTTCCTGTACTATTAAGACATTCTTGATAGCCCTTATATTAAGAGAAATTTAATGTCATGTTTCTCTCTGATAAATTTGTTTATTTTCTTTTGTGGCAAGACTTTTCAGTAACCTACCCGTATTCTTTACATACTTGTATACGGATCTTCTACCCTTACCTTTCTCTTGAAATTATTTTTCCAAGATCCCAATAAACTCCATTTTGTCTTCTTCATGGACCAAACAATATTATCTTTTTGACATATTTGACACACTTTCCTCTTTCTTAAAACATTTCTGTTTCTTAATTTCTATTGAGAATCATCTGTTTAGTTGTGTACTGTATTTTTTTAATTGGCTTATTTGGAATATTGAGCAATAGAGGAGAGAGTGACCAAACTTCCCTTGCCCTGTACTCAGACTGATAAATATCTTAAGTATCAAAATAGAACCTTCATCCAGCAACTGACAGAAACAGCGGCAGAGACCCAGATTGGAACACTGGACTGAGCTCCCAAAATTCAGTTGAAGAGTGGCAGGAATGAGAATATGAGCAAACAGGCCAAGACCATGGCGGAGATACCCACTGAAACAGTCTACCTGAGCTAATGGGAGCTCACCGACTCCAGCCGGACAGGAAAGGAAACAGATAGGTTCAAACTAGTCCCTCTGAATGTGGGTGACAGTTAGGGCAGGATTTTTCCTTACTACTTGTACTTTTGTACAACCTATTCTTTTGGGAGAACTTATCCTTCTTTGATGGATACCTTACTCAGCCTAGATAAAGTAGAGAGGGCCTTGGGCCTTCCCCAAAGCAATGTGTTTTACCCTCTCTGAGGAGTGGATGAGGAGTAAGGTGGAGGGATATGTGGAAGGAATGGTAGAAGGGGAGGCAGTGGGAACTGGGATTGGTATGTAAAATGAAAAAAGATAGTTTGTTTTCTTTTTAAATAAATAATAATAATAAAAAAGAGAAAAATCATGTAATTTATGACCACCTTTCTTGCCAACACTGTCTGGCTTCCCACACCTCTGTCTCTTGCTGCCTGTTAACATGCTTGACTTTCTAGTCCTCTGTTTTTCTCTTGGTTTGGCAAGTATCAACCCAACTAGATTTCCTTTTAAGTTTGTTCTTTGGCAAACTCATACATTTAAAGATTCTCCCCCACCTCATTAGCCCCTCTCCTTCTTACCTGTCCTTCCTCAAGATTCGCCAAATGTAGTTTTATTTAGTAATCTATTTAGTGTGGCCATTCGATTGGGGTTGTTCATTGGAATCTGGTGGAGTCAAGTGGGTCCAAAATCAAAGGCAATGCCTGCCCAATCAGTACTAAATAGTGATAAGCAAGGTTTTAGGCTCCTTTCAGTCTGTGTCTAGCTGTTCATGGGCTCGATCTTGTGCCATTTTTATCTTTATCCAGAGAAGTCTCTCAGTGAACTGCATGGTTACACACGCTTCTGAGATGGTTAAGTGTTCACCACCAAACAAAACATTTATACTTCTGCTTCTAAGGTTCAAAGAACTTGGAGAAGAAGAAGAAGTAATATAATACAAGGCCTGGGGATAGGTACAAGGTCTCTAAAAATGCTGCATTGCGAGCAATAGAGAGGTAAAACACTCATGAACTGGACTTTTATTTCCCTTTTATCTTTTCTTTTACTAATGCACTAAGTTCTTTCTTCTTCCTTCCTCCTTCCTTCCTTCCTTCCTTCCTTCCTTTCTTTCTTTATTTTCTTTTACTAATGCTCTAAGTTCATCTCCATAGTAGGGACCTTTGCACTACTCTTTGCTACACTTGGAGTGACTCTTTCAGATCTTGTTGTGAATATCCTTAAATCTTCTGCAAGGAGAAGTTATTTTTGCCCAGGGAGGTCTTTCTTGATCACTCATTTTAAATCAGCCTTACCCAGAGGTTATCCATTTGATCTCTCTTAATTTCTGCTTAACACTTTCGATGACTAACCATCAAATATACTTGTTGTGCATTTCTTTTCATTTGTTTCATTCTCCTTCCTCCTTCAGAGAGTGCAGTCATCCTGAGAGCAGAACACAGGAAGCTTGAGTCCCTAGTGACCAGGCCCCTGCTTGACATGTGATCCTTACTAAATAAGTACTGTTGCAGCAAACCAAACCAAACCAAAACAAACAAAATGCTGAGATGGATTATTTCCATTAGGCGATGAGAACAAAATGTTAATCCCTTCTTCTTTTTGTTGATAACACTGACTGTAAGTAAATATGCATTCCTTAATGCTAACAACCTTTAAACGTTAAATCTGGCCAACATAGACTTGAGTACTATAAAACACTGAGTTTTAAGGAATAAGAAATATCATACTAAGGTTTCAAAGAAGGGTTTCTTATTTATAATAATTGGCCTTTCCCTGTCTTTATGTTAGGCTACTATGACAATTTCTACAATTACCCAATTTTCTCCATGCATGCATTGGTGACAACAATCTCCACCTCTTTGTAAATGTGACTTGTAGAAAGAAAGTATTGCATACTGGTTAGCTTTTTATTTTAATGGACACAAGCTAGAGTCCCCTGAGAAAAGAAGTCTCACCTGAGATAATGCCACCTTTGAGTTGGTCTGTATACAAATCTATGGGGCATATTCTTGACTAATGATTGATAGAAAGATCCTGCCCATTATCAGTGGTTTCACCTTTGGGCAGGTGGTTCAGGGTTGTAACAGAGGCAAACGGAGCGACCCAAAGGGTAGAAGCCAGTAAGCAGCACACATCCAGTGACTCTGCTCCAGTTCCTACCTCCAGGTCTCTTTTTGAGATCCTGCTCTGAATTTCCTTCATGATGGACTGTAATATGCAAGATGAAATGAACAATTTCTTTCCCAAATTGCTTTTTTTTTTTTATTTTGAAACAGGGTTTTTCTGTGTAATAGTCCTGATTGTTTTGGAACTAGCTCTGTGACCAGGCTGGCCTTGAGCTCACGAAGATTCACCTGACTCTGCCTCCCAAGTGCTGGGATTAAAGGCATGCACCACCAACACCTGGCTCTCAAATTGCTTTTGGTCATGGTCTTTATTACGGCAGACTAGGACACACTGTCAGCATATTATAGTTGTTAATATTACCCATAGCTTCTGAATTTACTGAATTGGTGATTAGTGTATAAATGTCCATTAGATAATGGCCATGGATCTTTTATGAATTTATTAATGTCTTCAACAAAGACATACAAGGCATCTGTGTGTCACAATCTATGCCTGAAAATGTGTAATGAATCAAGTAAACCTTGCTATTCCTCTCTGATCAATGGTACCAAAGCAAATTATCAGTGTAACCAAACCAGAAATGACATAATTTCAAGTGGACATTATATATACGACAATCTGAAAGCATGCTCCTTGTCTTTTACTTGGAAGTGTTGAACTGGTGATTTAGTATGTGATTTTAAATGGTCTATCTGGTCATAGAAAATATGTACTTTCTTTTTTTTATGATTTTTTAAATATTTATTGAAAAAAAATTCATCCTCCTCCCAACCTCCTATTTACTTTAGGAAGTACATATTTAGAAAGAATATGTACTTTCTAAAGTAAAAAGATTACCCTTAGATTGGGAAAGCTGTAAGATTAACTCATTCAGGCCCTAGAGAACCAAGTATAATCAGTGAGTTTTTAAAAGGGACCAAACTCGCTCTGTAAAATAAAACAAAACAAAACAAAAAGGACCACTTGAAAACAGACTCTCCAGAGCACACTACAGGGAAATATTAGTTACTAACTGAAGTGTGAAATAGTACATTATGAAGATTGGCATCTAGTTAAGAGAATATACTCATTATTTTAATTCTATTGTTAACTTCCCTTCTCTGATCTTCAGTTGAAAGTCTGTCAGTCAGGTAGACTCCCTCTGAGTCATACTAATCAAAGCGAGAGATTCACTGAAGGTTTCAACATGCAGGCTGCATGGAATTTGCTCTTAAAAGGAATTCCGACATAAAACTTTATGTAGCAAATTATCTCATTATTATTTTTTGTGAGAATAAACCTAATTAAATTTTATGCCTTGATAACTCAAGTCAATTAAATGAAAAATTAAACTTTTGCATCTTACAGCTCACAGTGGTATTCATTATGATCCAAGCAGGTCCAGCTGTAAATAGTGTTGTAGTTACTTTCAGCAGCGAAGTGCCCTGAGGCTAAGTTGTGATTATCTTATAAACAGCTTCGTTGAAATCATTATATATACGTAGGCATATATATATATATATATACGCACACTATCATTATATATGAAATAATTCTGAAGGCTGTACCATTTGTCAGCTTTGTCTCAAGAATTCTGGAGGGATAATGTATGTATTTGAGTTATTTTGTATCATTTAAAAACTCTTCAGATGGTATAAATCTTTCGCTTTTTAAAGACTGTTACACATAAAAAACATACGAGTGAAACACTGCGGAGTCAGATATTGTTAAGAATGTTTTTTATTAAGGTTGTCTCTTCTTGATTAAGTTGAGAAAGAAAGCAAAGTTTCTGTGACAGGAGTGTAGTGCCTACTGTATGGTAAACAAACCTTTGGTGCCATCTAGTGGTGAGTTACAGGTTTAGCTAGTTACACATATGTACCAAAGTTTTGTGAAGTGCTAACTTCCTGAAAGGGAAATTTAGGAAATTTACTTTCTTCATCAAAAATACCTTCAAATGGTTAAGAATAAATTGAAAATTAAAAAAAAAGTGGCAGAAGCATCATTTACAGAGTGTGTAGACAATTTATCATGAGAAACTGTTGAGAACAAATTTTAAATAACTCTTCCTTTCCCATGCTTAGCTGTACTTCAAATCTGGGCAAAAGGGCAACACTCTGTTCTTCTAAGATCTTTCTAGTGACTTTGATTTAGTTGGTATACCTGAGTAAACATTTCCAATCTTCTACAATGCACCGGTATCCTCATTTTCTTACTTGAATTATAAAGTAACCATTTCTGTAGTCGGACTTTTTCATCCCACCTGCCAGCTCCCAAATAGCCACGCAGAAACTTATTAATTATGAAAAGTCAACTGATAGCTTAGGCGTGTTACTGGCTATCTCTTACTGCTTAAAAGAATCATATCTTTTCATCTATGTTATTTTACATGGCTCTTTTATCTTTACTTTGTAAAGCCCATGCTAGTTCCTCTCCACCTGGCTGGCAACTCTTTGCAACTCCTCCCTTCTTTTTCCCAGCATTCTCTGTGCCTGGAAATCCTGCTTATCTATTGGTCGTTCAGCTCTTTATTAAACCAACATGAGAGTCACATCTTCACAGTGTACAAAAAGATTATTCCACAACACATTTTCACACAATTTGTGGCAGGGAATTATCTTGGTCTAAGTCCCCACTACATATATGATTTATATAAAGCTGCTTGACCAGAAAACAGATAAGATAAAATCTTTTTATATTACAACACTGCAAACAATAAAATTCTTTATATTTTTAACAAATGAAGTCACTTAGTCCTGTGGACACATTTCGAAGCAGAAAGAGTATTTTGGCTGGAGTTTTAATAATTATCAAGTTAGTCTAATTACTCTATGTTTAAGTACAAGCTTTTTTTTCATAGTGTAATTTGCCTACATGAATGTTTCTGTGTTGATTAAATTAAATGTTTAGCTTCCACTTTGCTATGCTGAGTTCATCCTGCAAAGTGACAGACAATACAAGGGAAGGTGAGAATGTAAAATATTGTATTCTCTTGGCCAAAAAAAAAAATGTGGGATTTTTTTGAACCAGATAAACACCATTGTATTAATCATACTGTATGAACAGTGAAATATTTGATATGTAAGGTCAAAATTTTAGGTGAATTACAAATATAATTTAAATTGCATTAGTTATTATATATGATTTAATATAAATGGAATTATGTTACTTATATATTTTAATTATGTACAAATTAAAAAATAAATATAATACCAAAGTCTCTACTAAGCTGCTATGTATACCAGGTTTCGTTTGACTTAACTTCTGTCATGCATTTTCTTCCTATTGCTTGATATTGGGAGAATGCTTTCAGAGACACCTTGATGTTTAATGACTGCAGTATTTGCAAATTTCATTAGGGCAGGGCTATAGAGTTGAGATTTAACTGATCAATGGATACAAATATCTTACGACTTACTCTTTATAAGTATTGTCAAGTGGTTTAAAATATACTTTAATAAAACTTTTGCTTTCAATAGTGCTAGTATGCATTTGCCTATTTTATTAGGAATTAAACTCTTTTGGTAACTTTGGCTAAAAGAAATTTGTATCCTAATTTCTTTGAGGCTTATACCTTTAATATAAAATTATCCGAGTGCGTTCTCTTGTTTTGGCATGTGTGTTTTCAGCATCTGTGCAAACTAGTGCTTTAGCGACTGTAGCTCCCATCCTATCACATCCCGCTAAGGTTCATGCCTCCGTTCCATCCCCAGCTCTCTCTTTATCTTCACACTTACAGAGTCACCTCTGTCCCCTCGAGACAGTTGACATGCAGCTGTAGATTATTTTTGTGCTGCCCCACTTTTCAATTCTTTGTTTTATGCATAAGAGTTTGTTTTCATGTACAGTGTGAAGCGTTTCCTTAAGCCATTTGCAATTGTCTTTTTTTTTTTTTTTTGATTTTTCGAGACAGGGTTTCTCTGTGGTTTTGGAGCCTGTCCTGGAACTAGCTCTTGTTAGACCAGGCTGGTCTCGAACTCACAGAGATCCGCCTGCCTCTGCCTGCCGAGTGCAATTGTCTTTTAAAGGATGATTGTGATTGCAGAACCCTTTACCTCATTATGGTCTCTTTCACTCTAATGTGGCTACTTTCCTCATCTATAAAACATCTTATGTTTAAAACCAGCGTATGCGTCTTGTTTAGGACTTTTCTTCCTGCTAAGGTAGTCACAGGCTTTGAACACCATTGATATTTATTTATGGATACGTGGCTATAACTCTGTGTCATTCTAGTTGTCCCGTACACTGATCGACACTCAGATCTTCTGACCCCAAGTCTAAGTGTCTGTCTTCTTCATTTTGTTCTCCTTAAAATTTTATTACAATTGCCTACTAAGTATACTGATCTTGTGGGAACTTCTGAAAACCTCACTCTTTCACAAGGTAGCTCTTATTCTGAGACAAGTTAAGTGCTTGCAGGATTTGATGTTTGGTTTGGTTTGGGTTTTAGTTTGGTTCTGAATCTCTTTAGTAATTTAATTAGTAGAAAGTCCTGGCCTAGGGGCAATAACAATAGTTATTTATCAATAGAACTTTTTCTACTTACTCCACCAACCTTTTTACTGTAATCGAGCCAAGACAGTTTCAAAGATCCTCTTCCACAGCATAATCCTTTGACACAGACACACTGTAACCATTCTGAGGGGCAACTGCTAATATCCTGAAATAGTAGAACAATTCAAGGACAAGAGACTTTGGTACCCAGGGTTTTATGTTGAATATATATTTTGTATTTATGGTCTTAATATGAGTTACACGTTTGAAAAGTAAAACAGAAAAGGCATGAATACAAATTCAGTTATAAATATGACCCATGTCATTAAACACAGACTGTTTGAAAACATTCACAGGGTATAGGCAGTGATTTATTTGTTTGTGTAGATAGGCATGGAAATTCTTCCTCACTAAATAATCTCATTCAAATTCTCCATGTTCACTAAATTCTAAGCACTGGGGAATACATTTTCCTTCCTATAACTCAATGTGGTTTGCATTAGTTCTTAATAAATATATTATGATATGCTATATACCTCCATTTGCAGCTTTAGAAATCATTGCGTAGCTTCCTGCCAGCCGCCTCCAAAATCAACAAACAGGTTGTTGCACACAAGGTGAGTAACTGTGTGTCTTTTAAAATTAAATTATTATCCTTTTAAAAATTAACCACCTTCAATTGTGCGCTGACCCAGGCCTGGTACAGATGCAGTTTTGAAGGTTATTCAAAGAGATCAGGTAAATTTTTAAATGACTTCAAATACATTCATTTTTGAACCAACACTATTCTGAGTCCCTAAAAGAAAGACATCACAAAAATATTTAAGCCCCCCCCCCCCCAGACAACGATATCACAACTTGGTTGTTTCAGGCAAAGCTTTGCATTTGGAGTTACTCAGTAAAATGTCAAGTCCTTTTCCTGCAAGGTAGGAATGCCAGCAATTTTTTTGTTGTTGTTGTTGTACAGCCCTGGTGACCAGTGACAATGGCAATTAAACCTTGTTTATTCCTTTTGGAGAAATACGAATCCATCACAATATTCCCAAGTAAACTTCCACATTGAGGAACTGGTTCAGTTTTAAGCCATTGAAATTCATATCCCTATAGTGTCTCTTCCAAACAGCATTCCAGTTTTCCACAGAGGTTCTGGGGTGCATGGGAAGTTTTCTATTGTTGTCCCTCTCTTCGAAAGGTGTAAACTTCTTGTTTCCTTGTTCATCAGGTAGCAGTCATTGTTGAAAATGCCATTTACCTATACATAGTAATATTTGTGGCATCAAAATGAAACTGTAAGATGTTATTGAAGACAGCCAGTTATTGTAGATTTTCCCACATTATTTAATAGGTTCAGGTTGAACCAATGTTGAGTTGATTTTCCTAAGGCTATATATTATGTCTGTTATGATAATTTTACAAAAAGGGTCAAGAAATACTGGGAAATGAGGACATATATAAATGAATACCATATGAATAGTTCTTAAAAGTCATGAACTCTCAGGACAATCAGGACTGAAGGCAATAATTTTTCTATACAATGAAGATTCTGTCCTGCAGGGCTGAGTAGAATCTTGTTCCAACAGAGTTCTGACTAGAGTTCAGAAATTATATTGAAAACAACTGGGGGAAAAAAAGGGAAAAGGAAGGGGAATTGTATGAGCTCTCTCTCTCTCTCTCTCTCTCTCTCTCTCTGTGTGTGTGTGTGTGTGTGTGTGTGTGTGTGTGTGTGTGTTGCACTCACAAGGAGAGGAATATGTGTGAAGTATATGCTCATATATGGGATATATGTGAGGGTGTGCATACCCATGCACACATGGAGACCGGTTGTATATCCAGGTCTACCAGATCTCCCTTATCCCCTTTGGACAAGATCTTTCACTGACCTACCTTATATCTAGATTGGTAGCCAGTTGCCTACAAGTCCTCTTATCTCCAAGTTACAGGCATTTTCACAGACACACTCAACTATTTAGATGAATTCTGGTAAATTGAACGGAACTCCTCATGCTCAGTAAGCACGCTTACTCACGAAGCCCGATTTCTCTTTGTCTGTTTGATGAGAGATTTTAACTGCAGAGCACAGACCTAACTCATGTTGGGTACCTATCAAGCTGGTATGAAGACTACACGTACCAGTGCCAGAATGCCCTTTACCCAAAGCCAATAAAAACAAAACAAGACAAAAAACACACGGGCAAACAAAAAGGAGAAAAAAAAGATTAAAGGAGAGAGACAAATATAAAACTGAGAACAAAATCGGTGTATAAAATCCTAATACCCCTAGCTAAGCTCTAAATTCTTGTTTTCTTATACAGAAATATGTACAATTTTTGTATTTGTTCTACTTTTTCCTTTTCAAACAGTGCTTTGGATTTTATTAAATTCAAGATTTTATTATTATTTTTGCATCACCTAGTGGTTAGTGATGTGGAACATTGTTCATTTGTGTTTTTAAATTGTTTTTTTTTTTATTGAGCTATTTATTTTTCTCTGCTCCCCTCCCTCCCTGTCCCCTTCTGCATTCTTCCATGGTTGCCATGCTCCCAATTTACTCAGGAGATCTTATTGTTTTCCTTTTAATTAATGATCATGAATGAGTATTTTTAAATGATAATGTGCTAACTTTAAGAAAATGCACAGTACCTTGTGAAAGATTTAAAGAAAAATAAGAATGTAAGGCAGTGGGAAAGTAAGAATTGCTTGGTTGTTTACACTGGAGTGTGTTTAGAAGATAAACTGCATTTCTTTATTGACTTGTTCAAGGACTCATTGATCAATCCACAGCTTTTTGAATCATCACTGTGCACTTCATAGCACTAAACAGTACATAAAATTGGAAAACAAAACAACTGGACTGTGGGTTACTAAAGACAAGAGCAAATGCAGGACATTAGATGGTTTCAAAGATGATTTTAGGTTTTATATTTCTGTTCACTATCTTGGGAATCAGTATACAGATCAGAGCTGAACAAGCTGGAGTTAAGTCATCCCGAACACCAAGAGGATAGAGGCTTACCAATAGTGTTTGAGAGGAATCATAATATAAAAGTTTTGCAGACGCTTGAAGAGATGTCTAATTTCACCTCCATAAAGGGTCAATAACCTAAATTCTTCTTGAAATAAGCTTTAGATATGAAGATATTAAAGTATGTGGATCATATATTTTAGAAAAATATGAATCATATAAACAAGTTCGACTTCATTATAATACTATAACTAGTTGATTTTTGATAGTTCAGGACATATCAAAAATTTGTGGTTCATAATTATCAACAAAAATTATAATTATAATGACAGTGTCCTAGAAAATTGACAATTTCAGGTTTAGTGTCTGATCTTCACAACGCTACGCACTCAAGTATTTTCTAGCCAAACTAGAAAGCTAATTAAAAAAAACCACAAACTGGAAATAATCTCTTGAGGTCTAATATTGGAAAAATAGGTATGTTTGCAGTTTTGCTACAAATATTCCCCCAAATTTAATGGTTATACTTGAGAGGGAAGGTAGACCAGAAGGCACCTGTCAAAGCTCACGTTCTATAGTCATTTAATTTTCTTGATATATTGTACCATTACCAATATCCAGATTCTTGGTGACTCTTTTGATCAGCTCCCAGATGCTAAGTTGAAATAATCAGACTGAGTCGAATAGCATGCCATTTACCAGAAGACAGATGTACTGGAATTTCTTTCTTCTATGACCATTTAAGGACTTTTCATAACTGATTTTTATTTACAGTATTTTGGTGTCCTGTTAACTCTGAATGGCCTATCATATTAAGGGGACTCTGCATTCTTTCATCGCGTGTGTACCCACACACATGTGTCTCAGAAGGCAACTAACTTTCTAGAAGGAATTTATTCTCTCCCACCATGTGAGTTCCACTTTGATTGGCAGGCTCATCTATATGTGCAATCTCACTGTTTGATCTTTCTCTCTCTCTCTCTCTCTCTCTCTCTCTCTCTCTCTCTCTCTCTTACTTTCTAGTAATTGTTTCAACCAGAATCATCCATTAATATTTCATATTGCAATATGTCATTTTCTCATTTGGTGTGATGACTTGTTATGTCACATAAGTATCTTGTAGGATGACAGCCCCTATCATGCACTATTGCTCTAGAACTGGCCACAGTCATATTTAGTGCCACTTTATTGCTAGACAATCCATGATAATCCACACCTGATTCCCTGATTCATTGATTCACTGATATCTTCTCAGCCTTTAAACTTGTGGGCAGAGATATTAAGAATTACATCACACTTGGTATGGTTGATGGTTCATAATGCTCAAAGATTTACAGTGTAATATGAGTAAGGAAATCAAAGCCTGTAGGGATGGGCTGTTAATGCATGCGTTAATGCCTTCCAAAGGAAGGAAGGCAACAATGCATTCTGGTCACTCTCTTTCCTTATTTCAACTCATTCCATAAATATTTTATATATCAAGATGAATATTCATTCCTCTACTTGTAGCAATTGAAAGGTAACATCTTATATAAAAATGAATTACGCTTATCACCAGGATTTAATAAAGGACTTAATATAAAATAGTACCACCCATGTAATTTTTGGCAGAAAGAAAGGATACAAATAAAACATTCTAAAATGAAAGTTATTATTTCGAGTAAAACTTTTATCTTATTTATGACAGTTGCCATGTAGGAGGCAGAACATGCAGTTGCAGGCATACTACAGAGCTTAGGACTGTGTGGCTTGCTTGTCTGTTGTTACTGTAAAGCGCACACTACAAGTTGATATCTGATGATGTCAGTCTTACCATAGTATGACTCAATTCACTGAATAACGAAGTTTAGCAGCTCTCTACTTATGCTCATATCTGTCTCAGAGTTTTTTTACAAACGGATGAGATCTTGCTCTGCATACAAAAGGCAATTTCCACAGCAAAAGCAACTGTACTCAGCGTCCTTCCTTTTTTTTTATTTGAACGTTTTTTGTTTCCATTTTAAATTCCAACCACAGTTCACCCTCCGTCTCTTCCTCCCACTTCTCCCCCCACAAACATTTCCCCCACTCAAACCCCCATCCACTCTTCAGAAAAGGTAACCTCCCATTACAAAGTCTGACTAATCAAGCTAAGGCAGGACCAAGGCCCTCCCCCTTATGAAGCTGAGCAAGGTATACCTCCATAGAAAATGAAGTCCAAAAAGCCAGTTCAACACTAGGGATAAATCCTAGTTTCACTGCTAGTGACCCTACAGACTGCCCAAGCCACACAACTGTCACGACCTTCAGAGGGCCTATTTGGGTCCTATGCAGGCTCCCCAGCTGTCTTTCCAGAGTCAGCGAGTTCCCACTAACTCTGTGCCTCTGTCAGTTTCCCATCATAGTCTTGACCCCTTTGCTCATATAATCCATCCTCCCTTTATTTGATTGAAAATTTGATGCTAGGGAAACTCCTAGGAATCCACAGGGATGACCCCATATCACCAGATATCCCCAGAAAAGACTCCTAACAATAGTGGAGTGGGTGCTTGAACTGACCTTCCCTTGTAGTCATATTAATGACCACCCTAACTGTCATCTTAGGACCTTCATCCAGTATCTAAGAGAAGCAGATGCAGAGATTCACAGATAAGCACAGGACCAAGCTTCAGGATACTTCCATAGAGTATGATTTTCACTTTAATATCTCCATTTCTTGCAAGAGGTTGGCAAGGTTGTACAATAGTTGTAAAGTCTACATCCATATTATATCATTTATTCATTCAACTAGATCTGTGTTTTTAATACCTTTTATCTGTTGATTTTTCCCAACATTTTAGTAAATAAGATGTATACAAAAAGGAATCTGAAGACAGAGAAACCCTGTCTTGAAAAACCAAAAATAAATAAATAAATAAATATGGAATCTGAGCTCTGGACTCTTGAGTACCCTGATGTCCCCAGAGAAACCCAAAATGACGTGATGAGGAGTCTAAAAATGGCCAACATGACTTGATTGGTGGTGCATGCTGATGTTCTCGGGGGAGAGCTCAGATAAAAGTAATGAGCCTGAGTCACAGTGCTAGGTGTGTCTCTGTGTTTATTGATATGAAGAATATGCACACATCCAAACTGAATTAAGTGTGATTTGTGTGAAAAATACATCAACTTAATTTTAGTGAGAAGGCTGTAATGCACATGACATGCTTTCTAGAAACATCCCTCATATCCTTGCTGCTAAGACAGACAGTGATTCTCCATCTACTAAAGATACCTTTGTACCTGAATGTCTGGAACGCACCTTCCTAAGCTCTATCCAAGATTTACTAAAACTAAAGTATTCTATCTGGCTTTCAAACCAGGATTGTGTTAAAATTAGACTATTATCAAGACAAAAAAAATGCCTATTTTTGAGCAAGTCAGCATAAAAAGGCAGCCTACTACAGAGTCCATAAAAGCAAAAAACTTGGGAGACAGTAAAATAGTCAGTGTTTGGCGGTTGGTTAGGAAAGAAGATGAGCAAGGTGAACATGGTGGAATTTCAGGGCGATGAAATAACTTTTCCATAAATTTCTGAAACCCACTGAATGAATAACTCTAAATGAATCATACAGAAATGCATGAACATTACATGACAGTATGGCAGTGTGGGTTCCCTGTAACAGACTGCTACTGTGGCACAGAAGGTCACAGTGGGAAGGAGTCCTGGATGAAGGAACCGGCTTCTACACAAAGATGTACTCAAATTAGAGATACATTATGAACAACAAATTTTGAGTATTGCCGGTTCAAATGATTTTTTTTCTTTTTCTCTGTGTCTTATAGAGTTAATAAAAATTATTCCCCACTTATGGTCTTGGAATCGTTTTACCATGCAATTTAGAAAACATTCAAAGTGCTATGACTTCTGTAAGTGGTTTCATTTGCTTCTTGGTGAGGATGTTAAAAAGAAACTACAGCCTAAGTTGTTGGTTTTACATTTTTTTCAAGTGATCACCAGTTTAAGACCTTGTATTATCTGTTGATTTGAAGGCTCACTTAAGTTCTCAGTAGCTAAATTTTCTTTATTTATCTCAGTTATTTTTTATCATCATTTATATATATACTTTTTGCTTGTTTGTGTTATTTTAAACATTCATGTTGACTAATGACCTACTATATCTAAAAACTAAATGCATTATTTAATTTTCCTGAAATCCAGTTATAATTTTAAGCTAGCAAATAATTTTATCATATAATTAAGTCATCTAATACAGAGGAAATAATTATCAGAGCACCTGGAACATAATCATGGCCCAGTAAATGTTATTTGGCAATGACTACTTTATTATTCAAATAATATGCACCAATATAAGAGTTAATTAAAATGATGAATTCTATTTTGAGAACCGATAGCTTTATCTTTTATTTTATTACCTGGTTTTTATTTTCTGAACTATTATGAAATAGATTATCAAATCATTACATTTCATTTCAAAGTGCTTCCGATGTGTGTCTTCACCCAACCAAGAACCCACACCCTGGAAACGAAACTGTAACATCTGGGAATTACAATCCCTTTTATCAATGAGTACTCTCTCCACTCTCAAACTTTGACAATTATCTTCAAAATGTCTTGTATAGTTTGCTTGTAGAAAAACCAACAAAACACTTTCAATGTAAAACCATTACTTAATTGCTTTCTACATAATATGAATATCACTTGGCCATTTCTAGGCAATAAATTTCATGCATGTTGGCTGGTGGAAGAGAACAAATGTTAGGCAAACAGAAAGGGCAAGAGAAAGACTGGCCCAGGCAGGCTGTTGCGTATGAGCAGACAGCCGAGCCTGCTGTGTACAGCAATTGGTATTTTTGCAGTTGGACTACACTGCCATGAGATAGGGAGCCAAGATTTCAGAATTCCAAAGTATAAGGCTGTGAATACTAATATAAGTCCAGAGATTGAAAGTCCAGAACAAAGAATCCATGCCTTTAGAGAAAGAAGGTGGTTTGATAAATTATGCATGTGCCTGTGCAACTAGATGATTTTCCTTTTACGCCATGAAGTTCCAGTGCATGGACGGATACGTATTCATTGTGTCAATTCAAATAGCCTACATTTAAATAGACAGGGTGTTTGTTGTGGGGAGGAAAATTAAAAGCACAGAAAAGAGAAGTGTTTATTTTCTCTGAGTTAGTTTACCAACTATTCTGTGAGGAATAGTCAGTTTATAATCAAACAAAAAGGTAGAAGTGCCTGGAAATATCGGTAAGAAGGATTGAGGAGCCCGCATGATGATTAAGATTATTGCTACTTGGTTTTGTTCCCAGCACCCACATGGTGGCTCCCAACCCTCTCTAAAGCTGGTTCCATAGATCTGGCATCCTCTTTTGGCTGATGTCATGCACAGACATAAATGCAAGCAAAACATACATATACATAAAATAAAAGTAAGTAAATGTTTTAAAGGAATTTTAGTAAAGCCAACATGGCTCACATTTTTTAGTAGAAAATAAATGGAATATTCTTCCCAAAGCCAGGGCTGAAGTGTTAGAATTCTTTGCTACTATGTATCTTCCAGAATAATTGAGTGTTTGTTTTTATTTACTTCTTTATTTGAGGCTAAGTTTTTCAAATTCCATAAAATTTCTATCAGATGTATTAGTTGTAGTTTTTTAAAAAGAAGTTTGATCTTTTGTGTGTGTGTGTGTGTGTGTGTGTGTGTGTGTGTGTGTGTGTTTGGTTTTTCAAGATAGGGTTTCTCTGTAGCTTTGGAACCTGTCCTGGAACTAGCTCTTGTAGATCAGGCTGGCCTCGAACTCACAAAGCTCTGCCTGCCCCTGCTTCTTGTGTGCTGGGATTAAAGGTGTGCACCACCACTGCCCAGCACCATATCCCCCTTTAAATGTAAACAAACATTTATAAATAATCATTTAGGGAATTTGGGCTTAGCTCTCTCCAAACTGCTTCCTGCTTTTTGTTGGGTGAAGTATTTTTGGGGTGTTCATGGCAACATTTCAGAGGGTCTTGGTCCATAAAACCACATAAATCTGGAATTAATCCAAAGGCACTTACCTTCTGTGGAAAAAAAAAAGCAGAATCTCTTTTCCAAAGCAACAAATCTTCAGACCCAAATTTTGAAGTCAAGATATCTTTATGTTGGTTGGTTTATCTTAGCAGCCTATACAATGAAATGTATTTCTATTCTTAACTCCTTCACAGTCAAATAATTTAAAGAAAACAAAATAATATACATAATCTAGACTCTCTGTGATTATTCTATCTTTATGTGGCTTATTTTTCTTATGCTTTACTTTTTCTACAAGTTTAATATTTATTTTATTATCTTTACTCCTTTAATCTATGACTGTCTGTACTCTTTTATATTACACTTACTGTAATATAATATATATTACATTTTATTTACATTTACAATATATAAAATATAAAATATATTACATTTACCCATTTTCTTTTCTCTCAAGCTTACATAAATTTTTTTTAAACACACTGTGCCTTTTCTGTCTGAATCTGTTTTATCCTGTACATGAAATCCTTTTCCGTCCTGGGGATCTTTTCAAATGGTAAACAGCTTGGTTGCAGCAGCCCTGGGTGCTAGCTCTGCCTCTCTCTGCCTTTCAAAATGGCAGGGGAACCATTAGTGTGAGCTCTGGGACAGCCAGGAAGGAGCCGCACTCACCACATTAAGTCTGAGAAGGAGCATGCAGCACATAAACTCTTTTTATCTGAGTAATAGCTAAATATGCCATGCAGCACACTGTGCGTCCAGGGAATATCTCTGTGTATGGTGCCAGGAATATGCCATGCTCTCCTGCCTGTACTCTCCTAGCAGTCCTAATCTGGCCACCTGACCTGGCAGAGGGTAGAGTGTGTGTGGGGAGGGGTGGCACTGAGTCCCAGGCATGGTTTCAGCTACTTTCTCCCGGCCCTGAGTCAGCACAAAAGCATCTGGACCAGAAGTGGGTAGAGGGCATCAGCCCCAAATATTTTAGATCACCTTGGTATGCCAATCTGTAGCAGGAATCTGCTTGTTTGTTCCTAGCTTCCAGACCTGAAATAATCACTCAGAAACTATATTATTTGCAATACTGTTTGACTAATAGCTTGAACATATTGCTAGCTGGCTCTTACATCTAGAATTAACCCATCTCCATTATTTTATATTTTACCAAGAGGCTCATGGCCTACCACAAAGTTCCAGCTGACAGCTTGTATCTTTCCCCTTTGACAGCTCCATGGCTTCTCACTGACTCTGCCTGCTCTCTCTCTCTCTATCTCTTCCAGTCTGGCTATATTCTGTTAAGCCATTGGCCGAAAATAGCTTCTTTAGTAACCAATAAAAGCAACATATATACAGAAGGACTTCCCACATCAGTATACCAGTGTGTACATGTTCATAGATGTACAGATATGTGTTTTTGGACATGTGTACGTATATGAGGTCAGAAGTTGACACTGGTTATTTCCCATATACCTTACTGCCTTGTATTTTGAGATAGAATTTCTTACTAAAACTGGATGTCATTGATTTGGCTTAACTGACTGGCCAGCAAGTCTGCCAGCTCTGCCTGTCTGCACTTTCCCAGCGCTGGGATTAGTGGGCTTTTTGCCAGAGATCAAAGCAAAGTCCTCATACTTGGGCAGCCAGCACTTCCCAGACAGACCCATCTCCTCAATTTTTTTTTTTAATTTTCTATTTTCCAGAGGCTGCCCCTCATTTCTTTGGGTAAAGAGCTCCTCTCATTTTCAAAAAAGAAATATTCATCTGCATTTTGATCAAGACATTATCTCTCTTGTTCTGACTCTTCTGCCCACTTCTTCTCTAGTTAGGCACTGTTGCTTCCACTTAGATAATTTAGGGCTTTACATTTATTTTATATTTCTTTCACATTATCTTATTTTTGATGTCCTGGGCTAGAATTTAAAGACAAGGTCATATTCGTGCATGATAGGTGTGTTCTATACCTGAAATACAACTCCATTCCAATTTCCATGTTTTAAAGATTGACTGAGTAGTAATTTAATTACATTTATACCATCAGTTTCTGATGTCATGTTTCAAGAATTAAAAAGCAGACATCTTTGGGGCCTATTATTATTACTGAAAGTAGTAGTAGAAAAAAATGGAAGAAATTGAAAAAATATACAACGTGACAGGTCATCAGAGAATGTGAAGTTTCACATTGCTTCTTGTCAAAATGTCTAGAGCTTTATTATGGCAATGAGGCATCTTCAATAGAATTAATAGTTTGAACAGCTGGGTAGCCAGACTGTTAAAAAAAATCTTTTAAAGGACTTATTTCACCATCTGTTATACATCAGAAAAAAATAACTTGGAGAGTGCCACAAGGAATAGAACTTATAGAATCTATCTATCTATCTATCTATCTATCTATCCATCTATCTATCTATCTATCTATCTATCTATCTATCTATCTATCTATCTATCTGAAAGGGGCCTTTAAAAAATGGCTTAAGATTGTGGTCCAGCTAGTACAGAAATGACTGTCTACTAACAGAAGGTCCAAGAATCCAATTGTTTAATCCAAGAGGCTGGATGTCTCTGCTGTTCTTCAGTATATACCAGAATCTCAGTGACGTAGGCTCTAATGCCAGTGAAGGAGTGGACCTGCCAGAGAAAGTAAGAGCAAGCAAGTGGAGGGGAAACTTCCATCTTCAACCCTTTATATAGAACGCCAGCAGACGGTATGGCCCAGATTAAGGGTGGCTCTTCCCACCTCAAAAGAACCAGTTTAAAAGTGGGTCTTCCCACTTCAAATGATTCCATTTAAAAAAAAAAAAGTCCCCACAGGAGTACCCAGCCACTTGGGTTTTAGTCAAGTCCAGAAGCAATCAAGCAGACAACCAATAGTAGCCTCCACAAACTGTAGGATCTATTAGAGTGGGTCTTCTTCCTGTTTAGCAAATGTCAATCTATGTATTGCACTTTGCTTTGACTGACGGAATGTGTAAATAAATGAAAGCTCGTTCTGGATGGAGCTTTTAAAGGGTGATACAAAGTTTTGCCAACCTCATGGGTGCCTTCTTGACATCTGTCACAAGAGCTTTATGTAAATATTGCAGCTGCTCATTCAGCTAGGTCCGCACATGTAGTGACCCTGACCTGAAAGCAATTGGCAGCCTGAACTTAAGCTAGATCTACCCAGCTCCACCTCATTAAACTAATGCCCAACTCCAATAAATGAGTGGGTTTGTGAACAATGAGGGTTTATTATTATACAGTAATATAGAGCGAAGACTAATGAATGTATCTGTAGATGACAGGAATACGCCGGACTCACGGTGAACATTCTAAAGATAGGGGATTTCAGGCCTTTTCTTTTTCTTTCAGGAATTAGGGAGGCAAAGTAATCTGGAATCTATAATAAGAAATAGGACTTTCCTCCACATGAAGGTCTTGGATGACAGAAGCAAGAGGTGTAACTCAGGTCCTGCATTAGTTTCCAAGAGAAGCAAGGCACACAGCAGACATCTGCATTAATGGCAAAGGATGAAGGGGACGGGGCAGCTTGGAGGGAGTTGAGGCTGTGTAGGAATCTCTAGGAATGGCTCCATGTAAAGATACCTACTTTGCTTGTTCTTATTTGCAGAGCAAATTTTCTGTTGTTTGGTATATATCACAAGATGAATCAAGCCATTTAAACCAAAATAACCAAGACTGAACTCATGATTCCTATATGGGATTATGCTATAGTGTCTCTCAAGTCAAGATAGACAGACATCCTTACTTCTTTTCTTTAGCATACATGCCATGGATGCCCAAGTCTTATATATTATGCTTTCAGTGTATTTCCCAAATGCATTACCAGTTTTTTCTTTCCTTATAATTATTACCTGGTCCATACCTTTTTCCTTGCAAAAAAAATGTTTAAATAATTTTGTAAACGTCTTCATATCTCTAGTATTACCTCCAATTAATCTACTTTTCTAATAAAAAAGAACATGATTTCTGAAATCAGATATGTCTCAGTTTGCATATTAGCTTTGAGACTTACTATAGTCCAAGAGAAAAGATAATTAAAGCTTTATGAGCTTAAACTTTCCTCACCTGTCAAAATGGAACACAATAAAGGTACCTAATTTACAAGGCTGCAGCTACAGTTAAATGAAACAGCACCTGGCTAATTTATGGCACTAAAAGGTGCCCAATTAATGCTAGTTTCCAATTTCCTATTATAGCTCTATAGTATCCTTCTATACTAGAGCTGTGGTTATGTGAAAAGAAACCTCAGCATCTCTTTCACTTCAGAAAGAAAATGTTCTACCATGGTATAGAGCATCATTAGTAGGTCTAAACTCCATGGGCGGAAAAGCTGCAGGTTTGAGTTCTAAGTGGTACAGCACTCCGAGGTCAATTAAGGCAGAAACAGCCAATTGCTCACTCAAAATCGTTTTTTGAATATGTGTGTGTGAGAGAGAGGTCAGGGAGAGTTACCACCTGGAGCTAATATTTATGTTACCTTTCTCTCTACACCCTTTAGGCTCTTTGTTTCAATTTTTACATTAAGGTGAGGCCATATTTCTGAGTGATGGGCAGTATAGTGGGCCTGACACTTTATGCCTGACTTACTTCATGTTCGTGTTCCCTTCCCTACCCTGCACATGGAGATGATAGATGATATGATACAGTAGAGGACTCTTAAACTCTAGGGATAGCAGAATCATGAGGTGAGATACACTAGGATTTTGATTATGTGATTACATGAAGCAGCCCACCCAAGTGTGATGCCTCAGACTGGGACATAAACAACAAAGATACTTTAAATGGGATAATCCATGAAGCTTAACTGTTTATTACAATAACTATTAGCTTGCATATTTAGCATAGAAACTATAAGTAATTAGTGCTATAATAAAACCTAAATAGTGTGCCATTGGGTGGGTGGCTGGGCAATAGGTTGTAAAGAGCAGGGATAAGAGTCCAACAGTAGAGATCCATATTTTACTGTGGTCAAACCTGGTAAACATGTCATTTAAAATGATTAGTAAGAACAGCCATTAATACCACAACCACAAAACAGCTTTAGGAAAGAGAACATTATTTTTTGGCCATTGGTTATAAATGGATAAATTTGTGAAAAAATGTGAGGAAAAGAAGAGCTTCGGAAATAGTTGACCTATTTTATTTGGGGTAAAAAGAAATAGGAGTTATCTGGAGGGCTTTTTAAGGTAGAAAAGCCAGTTGATTCTGAACTTCAAATGAGTCTCTGAAGGCAAAGATGAAATTGAAAAAAAAAAAGTCTTTGGGAAAGAGGGCCCAGTTAGAGTTTTTATTTGGGTAAGTTTCTCAATAATATTTGAAAAATCAAATTGAATATACCTTTGCCTCCGAACCCATTGTCCCACCTGGCATCAAGATGCCACATTAAGAGGAGAGAAGGAGATTAGAGCAGGGAGCACACAAATAGCAATAGGACTAGCCAAGTTCTGGGTGTGGCTATGGCTTAGGAAGGTGACTGGAAGTAAATAAGTTAGAAGTGTGTCAAATGGAGGGACACATTTTACCAAAAAAATACAATATATATATATATATATATATATATATATATATATATATATATATATATATATATGTAAAGAAACTGGAGCTCACCAAGTGATAGCATTTCCCAAAATGGATAATGGTGTAAATACTGACTCAGCAGGCTAAGTCAGAGACCATAGAAAAGAGTAGAAAATGAAGAATCCCTCCCTGAAAACAGAATCAAGGTCTCATTTGAAACATCTAGTACACATGTAGGAGAAGAAACCTCATTCACCATGTTGAACCAACAAGATTTCAGACTAATTCAAAAGGAAACTAGAAATTGCAATCTATCTTAACTTATGGGTGGTGAGGAAGCTCTCAGTGATCTACTGTAAATGTTCCATGACTAAGCTAGAGTTTTCAAGGAGGCCCCGCTGCCCTGAAAAGATTTCCCAAAGGGCCAGCCTTCTTATTTTGCTTAAACAGTCAAGTCTTCTTTCTGACCCTTTACAATGACCAGATGGTAAATGGATAGAGATCAGGTGCAAATCCCAGGCCTGAAAGTGGCACACAATTTTGAGCACAAAACTTCTTCACATGACTCCACCAATGGAAAGACTGAAGAGGGAACGGTAGCTGTTTTCCATGTGAAATAGCTGGTAAAAGGCAGACTCTCTATCACCCTCTTGCACTGAGTATCCCCTTTATTCTCCAATCTTAGAGGCACAATGACCATTTCGTTGGCTTCTTCCCCAATGGAGACCATCCAGTCCTGCCCCAGTAGGAAGTCTATACTCTTCAGGAGCTTCTTGTGGAGCACCTTAAGAGAAGGAGTTGACTTGGATAGTCTTCACCAAATACCCAATGTCGTATGTACAGAGAGTAGGGTTTTCCTTGCTGCTGCTCTACCCCTGCAGTTTACTATTAACTACACAGTACAGTCTCCATCCAGAATAAACCATGTAACTGAGTTGTATTACAGTGATCATTGTCCAAACGTTTTATGAGTTTACTTGATAAAGAGAAAAAAAATGAGTTTAAAAGTAAGTTTCATTAAAAGAGATGAAGCTTTGAAACAAAGTCGAACAAATCGGGTACTGTAACGGCCATGGTGCAAGGTGACAGGGAATGTCATAATGGAGATTGTTCTTCCTCCCTCACCTCAGGTTGAACAGGGGTTTTAATTACTCCTGCAAAAGCTTATTAATCATTGATAGACCCGATGGTCTGAGTGCTCCTCTCTACTCCACCAGAGTAAGGTTTCAGGCCTTTCCTAGCTTTTACTGGGTGTGGGCAGAGAAAATGCTGTTCATTTAGTCTGTTACAGGTTACAGAGGTTTTTTTTTTTTTTTTACATGCCTTTTAAGGTCTTCTCTGAGTAGATGGAAATCTGCTTCCTTGAATGAATTCCAAATGTGAGCTAAAATCACTTGGAAAACACACATGAAGCTCAATTTCATCCAGCTGGTTTATGTGCAGTTCACTTATGCATGCGATCTCTGAGAGTCTTGTGTTTTAAAATCTCCTGTAAGAATTAAAACTAAATATCAAGAATATGAATAGAGGTGCTTACATTGTGTGGATGGAGTGGAACAACAAGGGTTAAAACAAAAAGCTCATTTTCTCTTGAGGAAAAAAAATAAAAATGTCATCAAATATATTTATACATCAGAATGTTTGAACTGCTTCCAAAAATGCAATCCAGGTACAGCATAATGTCTCGAGCTTAGTATTTCTAACCTCCATATTTCATTTTTTTGTATTTTCCTATATATATTGTTGAAACACCTGGAACCAAACTCTTATAAACTTCGAGATCAGATGACCTTGAATGGAGAGCCTCAATATTTCACATATCCTTTTGAAGATCAGCAACATAATAGATCTGATGACATTCTTATAAGTTTTATTTATAAACTGTAAATATCATCAGGTAGGGCCCAGCCTTTGTAGGTATGATTGACTTCTCATGTCATACAAGTTTTCAATTTCAGATTTTTTTTTTGACATTCCACCATCTAAGAAAAGTAAACTTAAATCTGAGAGATTAGCTGATCTGAGCTGTAATCTCATAATAAAAACATAAAACGTGCCGGGGAGTGGTGCTTTCCCAGAGTGTACAGTAGCTCGTGTGAGCAGAACACAGAACCTTCAGCACGGAAGACAAGAGCGTGACGTGTGATGAAAAATCACTTGACTCCAACGAAAAACATTTGCTGCCCGCTTCCTCTGTTCTAGATCACAAAACAGAACAAATGGATCTCTCCTGGTTTCCTGACGTTCCTTCCACACTGTGCCTTCCTGATCTGGGCGAGTTATTCCATAAAAGGCAGCATGGGAGGAAAAGAACAACAGAACCATCGTTTTCCAGAAACTGAACACACTGAGGCTTTGCGGATAAATGGCTTAGTTAGCCTGTCTTGAGAAGTAGTAGTCTTTCCCTCAGAGACTTTATTTATTCTCTTTTTCCTTATTACCTTTCTCCAGCTTTTAAAAATTCTAATCCCTAAATCTCATGCTTAATTGTCACACTGTTTAGAAATTTTGGTAGTTTCTCAAATTAAAAATATTTTTGAAAGTTTTAACTGTCTGAATTGAGGTTAAATTCCGTGTAAGGAAATTGGTAACACATCTTTTTTTTTTTTTCCCCAAGACAGGTTCCTGTTATGTATGCCTAGCTTACCTTGCCTGGAACTCAGTATGTGCACTGGGCTAGACTTGAACTCACAAAGATCTGCTTCTAAATTGCTAGAAAGCTAGAATTAAAAGAATATACTGCCTGCCATGCCTGGTTTTGCTGATAACAAATTTCTAACAGCTTCTTACGTGCAGACTAGTCATCCAGGTCTCATGGTCCCTGTTACTTGTTTGTATACTTGGTTCCTTGTTGTCATTTCACTACCTTTTTGAATATTTTAGAAATTTGAATTTCAATTCATAGATCATGAGTCCAGAGAGAAACACAAGTCAGAACAGATATTCATGAACGTGTAAAGATTCAAATGCAGGTGCTGGTAGATGTCTCAGCACATGTAAATTAATCTTTTCGTATGTACTAACCATGATGAATTTCATCATTTTTCTTTCATCTGTCCAAGGGTATTAGAGGGACCGAAACTGGGGCTTCTGCTTTAAGACCAATGGAAACTCAGAAGTTTCCTAGGACACAAAGGGAGAGAGGAATTTTCTGAACTGTTATATTTCAGAGAAGAATGACACTGAGTAAGGAAAAGATGTTCGTAGGTAGTGGGTATGTACAGGTGCAACGAATGCTAGCTGAATGAAGACTCTGGATTTAGGACAGATACTGTTTTAGCAATTGTCTGTTACAATCCCTCCACCACTGTTTCACTCCCAATGTTCACCCAGGGAGGGGCAAAGGAGGTGACAAGGGTGTGACTTTATTCTGCCCCCATGGATATATAGGACAAGAACTTAATGGGAGAGGAGGCCCTGCCCAGAAAAAGCAAGCAAGAAAATAATGACTGAGGAAGTAGAGCTGGGGTGTTCATCTTTCTAAATGATCGTCAGGAAGAGCAAGCAGCATTTGCTGCTCAGCTCTGAGCTGGGCTTGTTGCACTCTCTCCTGTGGAGATAGACAGGCCTAGCAGCCACTGTGAAGATGCAAGGCAGTAGGAGTTGTGGGTTTTGTCGTGATATCAACCATCATTTCTGTTGTACCATCATCTAACATTTGGCAGAAAATGTGATTCTCCCACTGGCCTAAGCACAAGAGTTTTCTCTGGTATCTCTAAATTATAACTTCCACAGAATATTTACAGGAGCCAGTGTTGGGACCAATTGGAGTCCTGGCCTTCAGCTGCTCTTCCCTGCTAGAGCCTTCTAATTGAAGTTACTAAAAGCTGTGCCTTGCCTAGAGGATCAGAGGATGGGATTTTCACCTGTTGGCCATTGACTGCTGGGTATTTCAGCCTCCATGGTGCTATAAAAGGAGGGCTTTGTACCAGTGATTGGAGGTCCGTGTGTCTGTCTGTCTCTGTGTGTGTGTTTCCTCAACCTCCAGCCCCTTGCCTGAAGCTTGCAAACTGGATTCTAGCACATAGTGCGCTGCAAGCCAGAGTTCATGCAGAGTCCAGAAATAAGAAATTCATTTTCTTTAATGTAAACAAAGTTTAAAAAGAACAAACCGAAGAGTCAAGTGATAATTTTTCAAACTGCCAGTTGTCCATTGGTAACTTTCCAAACTCTTTGGGCATTTATAGGACCCCAGCTGAGGTCACACAAATTTATTTGATGCTCAAAAAGAAAACCCAGTCAGATCTTAATTTAGAGAAAGTAGCAGCCTACAGAATGGGAAAAGATTTCTACCAACTACACATCTGATAGACGGTTAATAACTAGCAATATGTTAAGACTCAAGAAACTAGATAATAGTAAGCAAATAATTCAATTAAAACATGGCTGTCCTGGTTAGGGTTACTATTGCTTTGATAAGATATCATGTCCAAAGCTACTTGGCAGGGAACAAGGATTTATTTGACTTAAGCTTCCATATTACTGTTCGTCATTAGTGGACGTCAGGGCAGAAACTCAAGCAGGGCAGGAATCTGGAGGTCAAAAGACATCTTTCAGGATGTGGCTCTCTCTCATTTATTATGGATTCCAGGGAGCAAGCTCAGGTCATCATATTTACACAGAAAGGGCTTTTAGCTGCTGAGCCATCCATCGTGACAGGCCCTCTTCTAGTTCTTTAAATTATTGCTCTAAATATAAGCATATGACATGTGTATTTGCTATAAACACGCATGGCATTCTACCTCTGCTGTTGGCAACTTAGTACTTGGAAGCTGCATCTCTTTTACTTCCTTTTAGATTATTTGTTGGTCCTTGGTGAAGAGTTGGAGACCCCACGCTCACGCTGATTTTTCTCTTGCTGACTTTCTGCTGTGTATGAGGAGAAAAAGTCTATGTGCTTTGTGTGAATCTGGATTCTGAAGCTCGGATTTAGCTGTTTGCGTTCAAGATAATGCTCCGGCATATTTAAATCAAACTTCTGGTTATGAAAGCATCTTAGCCTTCCAGACAAGGAATCTTTCTGCACAAAATATGCAAACTGCCTAAACAAAGAACTCTTAAGCACATCCCAAACCTTGAGCCTCAGGGAGAGAGGTTCTGTGTAAAAGTTAATTTTAGCCAATACACTGAATGTTTTCTGCAAGTGACAGCAGGACCAACACACAGGGTACAGTGGCAGCCATGTGGCAGGTTGGGACTGCAGTGAGGCTGGCAGAGCCCCAGGGTGTGACTGGCAGGGGTTGTCTTGCAGCAGCTGGGAGCCCCAGGAGGCAGCTGTGGTGAGCTTGTGACTGGCAGAGAGATGGTCACGCTGCTGGCAGGGGGCACTGTGAAGCAGTAACCTGGATGGAGCTGCTGTCAGAAACACTATCTAGACATCGACCCTGTTCAGAGCTCTTGGACAAATCAAGGGTGGATACCACCATTCTAAAAATAGTCAGCTCAGCCACCTACATTGGCAAACAGACATGTTATGTCTGTGTGGAACGACCTTCTCCAAGAACCTGAGACAGGCTTTTCTTTACTTCTTTTTTTTTCTTTTTGAACCTTTTATTTGTCCATGCAAACTATAACTAAAAACTGTACAAGGTCAGTTTATATCAGTACAGAGATGCCTGAAGCTATCCCTGTAAGTGACTAATTAAAAGTTAAGTCTTGACTAGCAAGAAGTTAGGGTTCTGGTAAGTGAGGTTAGGACAGCAATGCTCAAGGGAAGTACTCATACTTTTGTTTTTATAGAAACAAAATTACTTCATTTGAAATTAATAAAGGTCATCATTACTGACAATTCATCTGTGTGCCTTTCTTTGTTTTAAAATTTGGAATACAACAAATAAAAAAGCCGCCCACCTGGGCTTCAGGCTGTTGAATAAATATATACACCATCAATATATACAGACATTCTTCACAAATGTAGGCAGTTGATTTACAAAATGTTGAGAAGGGCAAAGCAAAGATTATAGCCAGTTGTATGTGAAAGTCGAGGAGACAGGTGAGCAGGAGGGAAGGGTGATGACTCTGCTGTTTAGTGCAGGGTGGTGGAGAAAGAACAGAATTAAATGAAAGAACTTAGGGCAGGCTCCTTGACCGAAAGCAAGAGAATCACTTGCCACTATTGGATTGACACCTTATATATAAGACATTTTTTTCAGTATGTACTTGCAGTAATGTGGTTATGATTCTAGACTAGACAAAGAGTTTCAAGAAAAGAGAAACGTGACGGCAAAGATGGCAGCAGCAATATTTTAAAAAGAACGTTTTCACAATCCCCCTACTTTTTCTACATATTTAATGTCCCCTCAACACTGTCACTAAAACTTTTATATATATATATATATATGCAACTAATATATATATAAAAGCAACATATATATATGTATATATATATGTATATATATATACATATATATATGTTGCTTTTCTTGTTCCTGAACCAAATATTGGAACAGAAACAACTTAGAGGAGAGAGATGTTTTTTTTTTCTTGGTTCATGGTGGAGAGAAATTTCATTCAACATAGTGGGGAAGGCAAGGTGATGTGGGCAGCTTGGTTTGAGGTATCAAGAAGAAAAGAAAGAGAGGAGAATGCTAGTACTCAACTTACTTTCTGCTTTTTATTTTGCCCAGGACTCCAGCTGTAGGATGGTGCTACCATATTAAGGGTGGATCTTCCCCTAACCATATCTGTCTGTAGAACGACCCTTATACACATGCCAGAGGTTTGTCTCCTAATTGATTCCAAAGTCTACCAGAATGTCGATGATTATTAACTGTCACATAACCTCTGTTCTATACTACCTCATTTCAGCAAGAAATAAGTCATAGTATACTAACAGGAATGTCATATTGCATGGCGGATTGTGCAACTGAGCCATCCTTTTTCACACCTGGCTGTGCAGACAAGTGGAGAAGCAATGTCACCACCTGCTTTTATTGCAATTTATTCCCCAAGATAATGGGGGTAGCCTAGTGCAATATCTCTCCTCTATATTCTTAAAGCTGTTAAGCTTTACAGTTATATTTTGCAAGTTATTGTGAGCTCCTTAACACTAGAGGCTTTATAAAATTAAATAGCCTGTGTGTCCTAATGCTTTTAACACCACCTCACAAATAATATATAGCTTGAAGCTTTTCCTGCTTTAAACTTAATCTAGCATTTTTATTAGTGTGTCAGTTATAGCGCTGAACATATACTTTGTTTATATATACCAGTTCTTTGGCTATAAACATGCTCGAAAGATATTGCAGACAGCATAGAATCATTTCTCAAGTATTTACAGAGAACAGACATTCCAGCAGACGCTGTTTTATTTGATTCAATGTCCAAGAGTTCTAAGTAATGCTGATTACTGAATCATGCTTTCTTTTTAAGGCCATTTGTCCCATCCTAACTACTAGGATGGCAGTCTTCCAATATCACTCACTTCTTTGAAGAAGAAAACTGCTCCTTGAAACTATGCTGTAATCATGAAAAAGATCTTTTCTTAGCAAATTCAGGGATAAATAAATTTTAAAATGTGTGATGAATTGTTTGGATTTGGATTATTTCATGGGTTTGCTCATTGAGTATCACATGGATCAGAAGTTCCTATGTTGAGGATGAGAACTACAGAGACTGCTGAGGTGGAAACCCAGCTCAGCCGCTCCAGGCTGCATGCCCCTTTCCGAGTGTTCTGTATTTCATCTAATGAGCTTCTTTTTTAATCCCATCTGTAAAAGGTGGCAAGAACTGAAGATCTATTGCACAGGAATGTTAAGGGCTCAGTGATGTAATCGTGGAAGGCCAGTCTCAGAAGTCCCCACACAGGGCAGACTGAGTAGCATCATGGGAGCTGTGTTCTGTCTTCCAGCCTGTTCTCATCCCCTCATCACAGTGCCTGGCTTTTCTCTCTAAGAAACCCAGTTTCTTGAGTTCTCAGTAGTCCTCATTGTCCGCTATGTTCAGAGAGTCCGGTTTTATCCCAGGCTTTTCCAGACCCAGGCCAGCTGGTCTTGGTGAGTTCCCGATAGAACATCCCCATTGTCTAAGTGTGTGGGTGCACCCCTCACGGTCCTGAGTTCCTTGCTCGTGCTCTCTCTCCTTCTGCTCCTGATTTGGACCTTGAGATTTCAGTCCTGTGCTCCAATGTGGGTCTCTGTCTCTATCTCCTTTCATCGCTTGCTGAAGGTTAATATTCAGGATCCTACTGCATGCACTGGCTTTGTGGGAGCCTAGGCAGTTTGGATGCTCAACTTACTAGACCTGGATGGAGGTGGGGGTTCCTTGGACTTCCCACAGGACAGGGAACCCTGATTGCTTTTCTGACTGAGGAGGGGGGGACTTAATTGGGGGAGGGGGAGGGAAATGGGAGGCGGTGGCGGGGAAGAGACAGAAATCTTTAATAAATAAATGAATTAAAAAAAATAAAATAAAATAAGGAAAAGGAAAAAAAAAGAAACCCAGTTTCACTTTAGTCAGTTGATGTGGACCATGCGTTGTTATTCTTGGAAACAATAACTTCAATGGAGGCAATTCCCTGAAACATAAAGCACAAGATAGCAAACAAATCAACAAAAATTGCTATAGACCTAACAAATTTATTGAAAATAAAAAACTTAGGCAGAACAGAACATCTACTTTTGCTCTTAAATAAATTTCCCAAAAAATGCAGTTTTCATCTCCTTTCTTAATTCCAATAGAAGCTTAAAAATGACTTGCTTTGTGCTGTAAATATATATAGATTTCACGAACTGAATTATAAATTAATCACTGATTGCATTGCGATCCGTAAGTAGTTTATGGAGACCCTGTTATGTGCCACGCACTGTACTATATGCTGAGGATTGAGTGGCATTCAGAAGCAGCTGCTCCCTTGTCCTTCCCATAACAGTCAGATGCAAGTCAGAGAGAATAGGGAGGACACACTGGGCTTATGGCTACACACCATAGTTGGGTGGGGTTGATCAAACAATGGCTCTAGGGTAGGGACTAGAAGATTAGCTGTAATGAGAAAGGCTGCCTATATGTTGGGTATATTTCTTCACTAATAATTACTTTTTCATGATAAAAGATGACCTTTTCTGTTCACTGGTCTTACTGATAGGAGATATTGGGAACTTTTTATATCTATGCTTTATACAGCTTAGTAACAACTTGGATTTGATAGCTAATGTTGCAAGTGGTGCTTTCCATGATTTTTATTCAAATCTATGAACTATAATTTCTAGTATGTTTTTCAGATACAGGAACAATGATGTATAGAAAAATGAAGTCATATTTTAGTGTCACACAGGTAGTAAGGGAGTAAAGGAGCATCCAGCTCTTGAATCTGTAGTGATAGCAAACTTTTCACCCAGGGGATAACATCTCCTAAGGAGATGAAGTGTCTCCATGAGACAGAGGTCAGCATTCACATTTATTTATCATTTAAAGTCTGTCTTCTTGCCTTTAATGGTTTATCAGATTAAAAGTAGAGGGAAAAAAAGCAACAACAAACCTACAGGCACTAAGATGGAAGTGCTGGGACTATGACTGAATTAGAAAATAACAGCCCCGGAGGGGTAAGGTCTTGGTTTGATTTCTTCACTGATTAACCCAAGTGCTGGAAGCAGTGCCTGTGCTGGCAATTATTTGCTAAATTACCACCAGAAAAATTGTGAACAATTAGCCAAACCAATTGCACTTGTCGCCAAGTGGGAGACAAGTGGTACTTCTTGCATTGGAAGTCACAAAGGTTTCTCAAAGTCTTTGGAATTTTGTTGAATACTATCAGATCACTTTAATTCATAAAATAACATTTAAAAATCATCTAATGTGATGATTAAGTATTTTGATTTGTCAGTATCTTCCTAAAATTAATGGGAAGACCAGGACTTTGAGGAGTATATACTGAAAAGGATTGATTTTACAAGGTAAGTATGCAGATAGGCTGGAAAGTTGCTTTTGAGTGGAAAGAATGACAAGAATTTTAGGAATGAAGAGTTCATTTAAAGTAATCTTCCTCGTGAGACAGTACTGTGCTCTGAAGATCTCTTCCTCAACATGAAAAAAAAAGGAAGGCCTGGGAGGTTGCTAGGATTTTGAAATAATCAGAACAATATACATTGTATATAAAATTAAGTAGAAAATATTATCAATGATCCACAGAATGAGTGATCCTATAAGATTGCCAATATTTATCTGGTTACATAAGCATTCTATAGCTCCTTACTTGTGACATCTACTGTGACGGACTCTAAGATTTAGGACCTTGAAATAGATCAATGTGTATTATGGACAAAAGTCTCTGACCCTATTGGATTGCAAATGGAGAAGATAAGATACAATAAAATTGAAAATGAGAAACTATGTATAACTGAAAATGTTTTTTTATGAAAATGGAAGCTGGATGAATTGTCTTTGATGGAGAAAAAAGCTGAAGAGCCAGGCAGGAAGCAGTGAAGCCAACCTCGCCTAACCAATCTCACTTCCCTTCAACACATAAGGCAGAAAGACAAAGCAATTTCAGACCCCACCAAGGTTCCAGTCATTGTTCTAAACCTATAGGCATTGGATTCCAGGAACTCCATCCCCCTTTTATCACTATGGTAGAGCACCTGTGTATGATGTCAAGATAGCACTCTAGAACACAATTTGTCCTCTTCTGAGAACCAACTTGTCCCCTCAAGCAAAAAGGACCTTCATTTTGAAGAACCAAATCTGAAACAATTACCAAAAATGTCACCTTGACTAAGACCACTAAATTATGTGGGTCTTTTGACTCTCTTCTTCAGTTGCTCCTCTGTTTAAACCTAAAGTTCATGTCAGCATTCTAAAAATACAATTTTGGTCATTTGACCCCTATTTCTCTTCCTCTTCCCAATGCACAGTGATTAAATTGACTTTCTCTGCTCTTTAATTGGTGCATTGAGACATTGGCTGAGCTTAGCCAGTTGTGGCTGCCAGCTGGGCTTTTGTCCTAAAATTCCAGCTGCAATTTCCCAGGTGAGTTTAATGTTGAGCAAGGATATCAATTTTTAACTTAGCTAATTTTGGAAAGTCGGAAAGGATAGTGACCCCACAGCTTAGCATTAATTTACCAATAACAAGATTTAAATTTTATATTATTTCAAAGGCAAAATTCAAAACCACCAAATATTTTGTTTTGTTTTGTTTTTTTCTAGATCATATTCCCAGCAGGGACAAAGGAAAATTTGAGTAAAACTCCTAGGAATTATTACGTGATCTCATGAGATATATTCAATATTACCAAAACAATATTGGTACCAAGTGTAGCATGTTTAAGACAGTTACCTTAATTACCTGGCTTTTATTTCATTAGAATAACCACAGAGGAAGACAAATTCCTTTTTGCCAAAAAAAAAAAAATGTCAAAAAAAATCAACAAGGTAAAAAAATAGAATTGGATTTTTATGTTTCTAAGATGGTCAATAATAGAAGCAAAATAGGCACAAAACATGCCAACTGATTCTTCTAAATAAGTTAGCACTGAACTTGTTCATAATAAAATCAAAGATACTATCCTGTTCAGCTACTAATTTTTTCACAGTAAGAATGTCTTCTTGTTCTTCTAAATCACAGTTTCCTTTCTCTCCTGCCCCTTCCCCCACCCTCTTTGCTATTCGGAATATAGGTCTTCTCTTGGTGACTCATGAATCTCTTGCTTTCTGCTTTAAAGCTTTGAACTTAGATTCCTTAAGTTCCTTTCTGCTGATAGTTGTTTCTATGTCTGGCTGCTTGCTAGCCAGCCTAACTAATACTATAAAAATAAATAGTATCATCGTATTTGAAGTATTTTATACCATAATACACATCTGCCTGATAGTACATGGACTATATATTTTAAAAACATGTATGTTGTAGGAAGAAGATTCACATTGTCACAGTGTAACTATTATGATTCAGGAGTATGCTAAAATTTTTAGCTTTATATTTACAAGTAAAAGCAAACCCAATTATGCAATAAATTTTTCCATCAAAGTTGGTTAACTCTAATTTATCACTACCCTTGGGTAAAACCAGAATGAATTCATATATCCAATATAAATATTCAGTAGCAGGAACAATAACAGACTTATTCTCAATCTTGAGCCATGGAAGGCATTTGGCTCTGATGCATATGGAAGAGTGGAGGAGAGGTTGAGGAACATGGGTACTGAAAGAAAGATAAGAACAATGGGTTAATATAAGCTACAAGAGCTAATAAGTAGCCTGAGCTAATGGGCCAATCAGTTTTATAACTTATGGAGATCTCTGTGTGATTTTCTTTGCGACTTGACAACTGTGGGGTACCGGGTGGGACAGAAACCCCAACGAGCAGGCCCCTCATGTTACAATACCTAACATAAAGTCTTACTAATTAAATGTTCAAAGTATTTATTTGTAAATTGAGGTGACAATTGATTTTATTTATAAGAAATTGTGCACATGTGTTGTTTCTGGTTCCCTGACCACTTTCGAACCTCATGTTAATTACTTAGACTCCATATGATACAGTTTCATTACCTGTTTGACTAAGGAAACAATGGTCCCTAATTTTAAGATTTCCAAGAGAAGTGATTGAATCGATATGTGAAAAACACTTTAAATAAAGTCTGGCGTAGAGTAAGTGAAATATTTTTGGGTGTTAGGTGTCATTACAATTTATTTCCTATTGAAATATTATGAATTTGATAATAAGTAAATGTGATTGCCAAAGAGATAATAAAAGAAAAAAACACAATTTGCTCAATTTCTTAAAAGTTTGTCAAAGAGAATATTGCTAACTTCACTGGTTAATATCTGAGGAAATTAGGCACAGCAAAAGAAAAATCAAATAAACATAAAGGATGCTCAACGGGTTTGAAACGCAGCTCCTTCCATTGCATATTTGGGATATACTTATCAGGATCATCCTGAGAATCTAGCTAGCCAACAAATAGTGTGCCCATTATTCTGTTAAAGAACTGAATATGATTTGAAATGCCAGAAATGTTCATAGAATGGCATTCATAGGTAAAAATAAAAGTTTTTTCCAAGTTTTCCTTTATTGCATATAGGTCATTTAGCTTTGATAACATATCTTATAGTCTGTACATAAATCTCAGGTTCCTATTGAAATTCGAAATCTGTTTTGCAATGTTAATTAAAATTCAAAGAAGTCAAGTGAATTATACTATTAACCTTTCACTGTTTGAATTCAAGGGATCATTCTTTAGGTCAAAGTGAATAATGAGTTTTCTGGTCTCCTCCACATGTCCCTTTGTACAGCTCCAGAATTCAGGGAAGAGATTATTAAATCATCATCCACTTGGAAGCTTTTTGCCAAAACGGAATACCAAGGGGTGCTTTAGGTGAGTACTGTCTTCAACTGACAAGGCCGAAGCTTCTTGATTTAACTTATTTATTCATAACGGTACCCGGAGGATCAAAAAATATTCTAGATAAGGTTAAAGAGCTACAAAAGAAGAGATGAAGCAAAAGAAAACAATTATATATATATATATATATATATATATATATATATATATATAATATCTTTTATATCTGTGTTTACACCTGCTTGTGATTGAAAATTGATATTTTAGATAATTATCTGGCAAGCTCTCATGACATTTTGAATTTTAAAGGAAACAATAACAGTGAAAGAATGCAAAGAAGACACAGGTGAGGGACAATTCTTTATTGGTTGTTGTAATACGAAGCGGCGGGCTGTGTCCCGCCACCCAGCTAGCTTTACCCGAAATAATTACACAGAAACTGTATTCTTTTAAACACTGTCTGACCCATTAGTTTCAGTATCTTATTGGCTAGCTTTTACATATTGATCTAACCCATTTCTATTAATCTGTGTAGCCCACGAGCTGGCTTACCAGGAATGATCTTAACCTGCATCTGTCTGGAGTGGGAGAACCGTGGCGACTCCCTGACTCAGCTTCTTTCTCCCAGCATTCCGTTATGTTTACTCCGCCTACCTAAGGGTTGGCCTATCAAATGGGCCTAGCAGTTTCTTTATTGCTTAACCAATGAAATCAACAGATTGATATATGACACTCCCCCATCAATTGGTATTGATTTATCCCTAATAATTAATAAAAAACCTGGAAAAATAAGAGAACAAAGAAAATTATATGCAAATCTAGACTGTGAAAAGTTAGTAAAACTATCAAAAGGCCTGGAAAAATTGGTTGGAGATGTGAAAAGGAGAGAGAAAGCTTGGGACCAACAAGCCTGACCAGCCTCTTCTTTTCCACACCAGTTCGTGGCGTTTTAGGAGAGATGCAGCTTAAATCTGCATCTCTGAGCAAGAAAATAAGATTTTTTTTTTTTGGTCACTGGCAGATTTGAGAAAATCTGTCAGTGCTTCTGAGATAAAAGTTGAAGTAGTTGATGTCTGTGGATGAATACGTGCAGTGAAAGATGTATGTACAGGCCATGGTAGGCAAACACTGCTGTTTTGCCACATTAATTACAGCTTGTAGAAGAGTGACTGTTAAAGTTATTGTTTTCCTGTTGGTTTACATGGGGACAAGTGCCACTGCTGGAATGCAGTGAGAAGATATCTCCAAGAGTCCTGGTAGAACACTGAGACATCTGGAGATATAGAATAGAAGAAGCGGGACTGAGAGCATGAATGGAGATTCAGATCAAAACATAAATGCTCTGTTGCTTAAGGCGAGATGTTATTTATGAAGAAAGACCTCATAACTTTTTTTTTTAATGTGGAAAATATGTTGTCGAGCAAGTCACTAAACCTGTTAATTCCTGAACGCAGGAGAGCTGTTGTGTCTTCAGCCCCAAGAGCAGAGAGAAGATGAATGATGGAGAGGATCTCCAGTCATTTTTCTCTTCTTATTCTTTTATTTCTCCTCCTTTCTGCTTATTTTCTTCCCTTGTTTCTTCTTTCCATTTCTACCATCCTTCCTTTTCCACCTTCTTACTTTTAGCATTACTGAAGTATTTTATATCAATTTATTTGATTTCCCTGAAGATATTGACAATAATGTTTGATAACCTCCTTGTAGAAAAGATGGTAGACTGAATACAGGGTTTAACTGGTAAAACTGTTCAGTAGATTATAAAGGGGTTTAAGTGATTACAAAAGTTGACAATTTAATACGTTAATATATCTAAAGTGACGTCTTAGAATCTACCCTTTTCATAGAAATACTGACATTTTAAGTTAATATCTTTCATTGAATAAAGCATGATGATCAAATTTTTATTTTACATGAAGCTATGGGGAAGACATATTTTTATAATTCTTTTTAAAAAGTGTCTCAGCAAGCTGAAATGTGGATACAAACTCGTCAGAAGCATAAAGGGAACATGGGGGCAAGTCTTCCACTGAGAATGAAAAAGATGCTTTGGCCAGGCTTGTGGGAAATTACTCCAGTTCATAAGTTAGGTGAAGGACCTTATGGGCAAATGAAGGTCATTCTCATAGTCACACAATTAAAGCCAACCACAGAGATCGCCCATGCCAAAAGAGCTATCCGGTACCTGCACCAGCTGGAGGAGCAGATGAGAGTGAGGGAACGCCGCACTGCCCGCAATTATGCCAACGTCTACAGCCATGAGTGATGCTCCCCCTGTGTCCTTGTTCCTCCCACCTCCTGGCACAAACGAGTGAGGGAAATGGGGACAGGTGGGAAAGACTTGCAGGAATGGAGAAAGGTTGGAAAGGGTCTCATAAGCATTAACTCAGACATCCATGCACTCATGGAATAAACTAATCCACCTGAAGTATGACCTTTTGTTTGTATGCTTGTTTTGAAACCAAATTTTTCCCAGTAGCTCAAGGCTGGCCTCAAACTTGTGATCCTCTTGATTTTGCTTCACAAAAGCCTACCACCATGTCTAGTTTCAAATATGGTTGTTATCTATAACTAATTATAAGTGAAAATATTAAGTAATCACTGCCAAATAGGACCAGGATTTCACAAGAAACTTTGATTTTCTTAAATATAATTCCCCTTCTTTCTCTTAATTGATACGATCACTGTCCATGCAATTTTATTTTGCTAGTAAAATACTTTAAACATGGCATGAGGTTTGGCGATTGCTTAATAAATGAGATTTTTTTAAAAAAAATAGAGCTGTGGTTTCATAATATGACACCTAGCCTACATGTGGTGAATTATATTCAGTTTAATGAAAATTAATAAACTGCATTACTCAGAATAAATTGGCTAAGTCAGGGAATATAATTCTTGCCTCCAGAAAAAGAATGAGAACACTTTTTCTGAAAGGCTCTACAGCTACAGAAGTACAAAGTAGATGTAGAAAGTATGTTCTGTGGCTCCTGAGAGACTGAGGGACTCTGTAGTTTAGAAAGAATAAGGTGTGAAACTGCTTAGGTTTAAATCTAGACAGTGGAGTTTGCCAGTATAAAACTAAAGGAAAGGGTGGTTAAGAAGGACAAATATGATGGAATGTGGACCAAATGTAGAAGAGATAATGATGGAAGAGCCCAAACCATTTAGGATTAGGGACCAACTGGGGTGAGGAGTTTTGGAGTAACATAGAGTAAGGTGTGGCACTTATGATGGCATGAACAGAAAAAAGTAAGTGATTTATACACATTCTTTACTGTATGCTGGCTGTATATCACTATGAAGTGGTATTTGTTAGTAAATACAGATGTACAAATATTGTCCTCAAGTAATTTCCAATTTAGCACGTGCAGAGAGCTATATTCCATATGGCTGTGTCATGAAAGATGTAGATCCCTGTGTATAAAGTAGGTATAAAAGATGGAAGAATCAAGAAACAGAGCCAAACAAAAGAGACAGTTGATCAATTTGAAGATGAGCGCATTTCTTCCTAAATGATTTGGGATGGGTATATCAGGTAGGGGCATTTTGGCTTTTAGCACAAAAGATGCATAATTATAAAATAATTAGACCAATTAAAAAATGCCAGACATTTAGTAGCACTGATCTATGAAAGAAAATACTCAGAGAGATGGGAGTTGTAAGGATATACAGGTTCTAGGTTATGGAGACTATTAAAGGCACTAGTATTTTCTACCACATAAAGTAAATGGAACTAATACAATACCTTGAATTATGAAGTTGAGGAAATTGCTAAAGATTTAAAGATTGAGTCAAGTAAAGCCATAGTCTGATGCACAGAGACGTTTTGAGTCTAGCTCTGTGATCCCAGAAGGAGACAAGTTCTTCAGTAGAGGTAACTGTGTGGGAAATTTAAAATTAATAGATTAATAGATTTCCAACCTCTCCCTTTAGAATCAGACCAAGAAAGACGAATCTAGACTGCGTCTCAGGTTTTTGCTGAAAGTGTTTACTGAACAAAATAACACAGGGCGTGAGATTCATTTGCTAAAGGAAAGTGAGCTCGGTTTTACACATGTGGACCTAAGCCACCTGTGATCACCATGTCAATGCCTTGTAGCCAGTTCACTATGCAGTTCTGAACCTCACACAACCATGACTGGTTTAGATTTTAAGCATGGAGGTAAGCAAATACATAGTGGGAATGCCAGCTGAAATGTACAATGAGTAATAGTATTTTGGTCTAATGAGAAAAAGAAATGAATAACATTTAAAGTTATATCAACGTGTGTAGGTTTCTAGAGGACACAGATAGTAAAATGCCTACGAAGAATGTTTGGAGATTTAGAAGGAAAGTACACATTATGTAAGTAATTAATATACGTGAGGGTTTCCAGAAAGAGGGAGACTATAAAACAATCAATTGTGCAGAGAAATGAAAACATGTTGAGGATTTAAGAGTTGTGAAAGTGTCTTGGTTGACTGAACTGTACTAGTGGAGTCACACTGAAATGAAAATAGCAAAGTGAAAACTGATAAATTGTACCCAAATAACATAGTCTACTGTGTTCAAGATTGCTTTTGTTTTCCCATGTGACATTTCTTTATTGGATTACAAAATGAAGCCAGGTATGTGTAACGAGGTGGAGGGGCAGAAGACATAACCTCCTCACAACAGTTGACATAAGGGAGGAAGAACTGCAACCATACAGCCACGACAGGAATCTAATGTATCCTGACTCCTCCACTCGAACACACTGAAGGCCCTGCACATATGAATTGGAAGAAGTCAGTTCATCTCTTTCTGTACATGTGGTTTGTGTTCTTGCCAAATTTGATGATTATTTTCACCTCTATATCTATAGACTTTTTGTATGCTTTCAGTAAGATCTCAAAGACAACCTAGACCCTAGAATTCTCTCTAGTCAAAGCTCACTCAAAGTTCAAAAATTCCTGTATTATTTACTTGAGCATGAAATAACCACACTGTTATTTCTTCATCAGGCCTTCTTCATTGTCTTCATTACAACTATGGCTACTAACATTTATTACAAGAAAATGGCATACTCATTAAAAGTGGATATGTAAGCCCAGATATTGTCTTAGCCAGTATACTCGCAGTATGGCTTATAAGCCGAGTTGGTACTCATGTAAATAGTAACAATTATTAAATGAATGTAGGAATATAGGGATTGTTGCATAACTGTTCCCCTTTATTTTTTCTTATTTATCATCTCATCCATCATACTTTCTTTTCCCCATTCTTGTCCTTGGTAGAACTCCAGTTGTCCTACCACGTGGCAGTTTATCAGACATGCAGATTCTCAGACTTACTGGATCAGAGTCCATATTTTAACAAGAACCTAATGTGATTGCAGACTTAAAAATCTTCTAACTAGCATTCAGACAGGTTTACAAAACACAAATATAAACATCTCATCTACCTTCATTTTCAACACATTCTGGTGATTTCCATCAAAAAGATAAATCTTTACCTCCGTCTAGTTTTATTTCTTTATACCTCTCTGATATTTCCTACCTTATGCCCTTTCAGGCCATTGAAACCACCCATTCCCGGTTTTCTCAGGCACCCAAAAACGTCTTGCTACCCCTACCACAGAACTTCTCTATTTCTTCATAATCACCTTTTTTTCTGTCTAGTACCTGTAACCTAGATAATTCCCATTCATCTATAAACCCAATGACCAGTAGATTCATCAAATGTTTGGTTTATATTAGTCTTGGAATACCATAGTTCTTTTCTCTTTGATATTTATCATAACCTAATTTATTATTATTTGAGGTGTCACTTAGTTAAAGGCAATCTTAGACGCTTTATGAGATCTGCGAAGGCTGAATGATTATCTACATTTTTCACCATAGCTCCATGGCCAAGCACAATGTTTATTATGATAATGGTTATTGAAGGAACAATGAAGGCCTCAAAGAAAGAATGAGCCTTTTCTTCATACTGACATTTTGAAGAGGATGTCAAGACTTGGAGAGAAGAAAAATATAAGATGGGAGATATATTCTAGAATACTCAGTTGGTTTGTGACAATGGTCAGGAATATGTTAGATATACAAACTTTAAGATAAACTGGTACTGATCTAGAAACTTCCTCCCTAGTGGTTTGTTTTCATAGTACTAGAAGGGGGCATACATGCTGCTGGGGAAGAAAAGTTGAGGTAGTACCCAGTCATGAAACCTGCAAGATATAAAAACACTAACCTGTCAGGCTATACCCACTAGTGACATCATGGAATGAATGTTAATTGGGATAACACACAAGGTTCTGATTGGATTTAAGGACCACTCCACAGGACAGAATCCAGAAGTATACTGTAAACATGCTCAAGAACCCATGGCTAGACTGGCCATAGGCCTAGGGAAAGCTAAATACTATTATTTTGTTAAAGGGACTCCTCTTAAACTGACTTCTAAAACATTCCTCTACCGGTAGATTAGTGCAGCTCTCACTCATCATCAGGAAAGCTTCTTAGTTGATTAGTGGCTGATAACAGAGACTTATAACTAATCAAAGTATAGAGCAACTGTCCCATGCTCAGCCCTGAATGCGACAACTCTATTACACTCCTCCACAGAGGCTCAGGGAACATTCAGAAAGAGAAAGGGTGAGAAAGATTGTAAGAGCAAGAGGTTGTGGAGGACTGCTGCATGTCTCTGGACATGAATGGGGCTGTTGCTCACTAACTCATAGCCTCTATGTTTGCCTGCCCACAGCCAATGCTAGACCAGGTCACTCCAAAGTCCGGCATGGATGCCAGTGGTTTATGAAGCCATTGGTAGTTGAAGACTCCAGGGGTAGGAAGATTCAATTTTTTGTTTTTGTATTTCGGGAATTTGATCCTTGGTAGGTTGTTCTTCCTCCAGTGGACTGTTCTACACCTGTGCACACACAGACATTACAATTAGTGTAGGTGGAGTTTTCCTGTCCTGCAGCTGCTTTCAAAGAATCACTCAGAGGCTTAATATTAATTACAAAGGCTAGGCCGATGGCTCAGGCTTATTACCAGCTAACTCTTACACTTAAAATTAACCCATATTGTTAACTACCCTCTGCTACGTGGCTCATGGATTGTTACTTCATTTTCTACACATCCTGTTTCCCCTGCTTCTGCTGGCATCTCTCATGACTCTGCCCTTCTGTTTCCTGACTCTGCCTTCAACCCAGTATCCTTAGTTTGGTGCCCTGCTTTGTTCCTTGCCTGGCTACAGAGCAATCAGCATTTTATTAAACCAATTTGAGGGACAAATCTTTATGTTGTACAAGAGTACAAGTAAATTAAACTTGGGGACTTAGACACAGACACACACATACTTAGAGACAGAGAGAGAGGGGACATGAAACTGGGAAGGGACAGAGGAAGTTAGGAAGAGTGGGTTGCATATGATCAAAATATTATAATCATGTATGAAAATTTCAGAGAATAAATACGAATATTTTTTAATTAATTAATTTATTTATTTATTAGAGATTTCTGCATCCTCCCCACCACCTCCCATTTCCCTCTCCCTCCCCCAATCAACTCCCCCTCCCAATATTTTTAAATACTAAGTCCTAAGGTGAAAGAAAATGACATGTTGAGAACTAAATCTGTAAACAGAAAGTTCTAAACAAAGCAAACAAATCCATACAGTAAGTAAGTGGTTTTAGTGTCATCAAACCTCGCAACCGTGTGTTGTCTTTGAGCTAATTAGAACAGCAGAAACAAGACACAGCAGGAATGTTCGATTATCAATCATTCCATGAGGCAGGTATTAGCACTCATTTCTTTATAAGCACAAATGGAATATGAATTTAACAGAACATAATGTCCTCAAGTGACACAGCAGATGGAGACTGAAGTTTACAGAAACCCAAGGCAAAGTTCGTTGACTACTTTATTTTTGTTTCCTATGAACTTTTCTAAATAACAAAATTTGCTTATATAAGATTGTTTCACTGCTCAATATATTATTAACTGTTTGAGGCAAAGAAAAAATTTCTGTTAATGAAAAAAGTCTATAAAAATTCTTTTATTATAAAATTTGATTACTGTAAATTCTTTTGGAAAATAAAAATTAGAAGAGTGGGAAAATCAGTTTAACTAAAAAAATCTACTGTTGTATAAGTATTATTCTTACAAAGAAAGAAAAATTATCATGAGGTCTTATTATTGGGTTTGCTTTATTTTTATTAGGAAAATGAATATGGTTGTATTTAATAAAAGGGAAAACCCAAATATTTACAAAGTTCAATTTTCAGGTAAACTAAGTAAGGCATATTAAAATCTACCCAAAAATCTTTATATAAACATTTCCTCAAATTCATCTACCCAAAATCTTTATCTTCCCCAAAATCTTCACATGAACATGTACTCAAGTTCATAACAGCTGACCATAAATCTAATCTCTAGTGTGATTTGACGTACATCCCATGTTTATGTGAACCTAAATTCTTTATGTCAGGCAGGACAGAATAATAGAATAGATTCCCAGGGCAGAGCTGAGGTTAGTAAAAAAAAAAAAAAAATTCCTCATAAACACTTAGCACAGGAGAAAAATAAGGCCTACAGGAACTATCATAATAATGGAACCTATTGTTTTTTCATTAAAAAGGTAATGGCTGTTATTTTTTAAAGATGAAAATCCTGATTGTAGAGGCATTTTTTTTTTCTTACTGAGTGAGGCTTGATGGTGTTATGTTATAAACTGAACTGAAAGGTCTGTGAAGCTTGATAGAAAAGGATTTGCTGCAGCAACTGCTGTTCCCCCCAGGAGAGTTCTGGTCTATTTAGGCTCAATATTCTTTCCCTTTTCAGTGTTGGGGTGGTTTCCTAGCTGATGAAGTAAATGAGGGTGTGGCTTGTGAAGAACCTGGCTCTAGTAATTCAGAGACCTCATAATTTCTTTCTTTCTTTCTTTCTTTCTTCCTTCCTTTCTTCCTTCCTTTCATTCTGAATCATAATATATGATACAAAGAGCTGTTCTTTGCTCCCCTTGTCTTCAATTACATCCATCTGTGATTCACAGGCACCTTACTTTTACCTAGGCAACCATCTGGATCGGAACAGTAATATAGCTTTGTTGACAGATGCCACAAAGCCGGTTTTATTTTGGGGAGACTGCCTAGATTTTCTACTTAGTTTGGAGCAGGCAGATCACAATCTCAGAATGATCTATAACAAGATTTTGTCTGTCCTGGGCACTCTAGGCTCCAGAACAATATCTGTTTCATGACACAGTATGATATGTCACTTTCGGCACAGGTCCATGTCAAGACATTTGAAATCAAGAAGTATTAGGACACATAAGCCTGACTTGCAGACTGGAAACATTTTCAGGACACCTTATCTGTGTCTGTTGTGATATGTGTGTGTGTGTGTATGTGGTGTCTCTGTGTGTCTGTGTTTGTGTGTATGTGTTTATGTGTGTGTGTGCATGTGCTTCTGTGTGCAGTATTTTCTTGTGTGTGTGTGCACGTGTGTGTGATTTCTCTGTAATGTGCTTATATTTGTGCGTGCGTGTGTGTGTGTGTATAGTGTCTGCTTATAAGTATATGTTCTCTCTCTCTGTATGTGTGGTGTGTGTATGTGTTTGCATGTTTGTGTGTATAGTGTCTGCATGTGTGTGTGATTTCTCTGCAGTATTTGCTTATATTTGTGTATATGTTTGTGAGTTGAGTATAGTGTCTGCTTATGTGTGTGCGCATGTGGAGTCTGCTTGAATGTATATGTTGTTTCTCCCTCCTTTCTCTCTTCCTCTCTCTGTGTGTGTATGTGTGTGTTTGGGTGTCTCCAGTGTCTGCTCGTGTGTGCATGTGCACAGCATGGAAAATTGTGTGAGTGGTAGGTCTCTTGAAAGGTCAGAAAAGCATTCATTTCAGTTAAGAGTAAAGGATGAAGAAAATTGAAGGAGGTATTTCTCCCAAGTGACATTATTTGTTCCCAATTAATAAATACTGGGCTATGAACTTGGTCATGTGACTTCCAGAAGACCACAGTATGGAGATTTGCTGAAATAATTGCACAGCTTGCAAGCTTCATCAGCCCTTCAGATCTTTCCCCCTCTACGAGCACTTTTTAGAACACTTTAAGATACCACTGTGTAACCTTCACTGACTAAACATCTACCCAGCAGCTTATGATTAAACTCTCAAACATATATCAAAAGACCCCTGCTGGAGAGTCCTTCTACTGGCTGGTATTTCAGGCTTCACAATGTAATTGTTTTAATCACGGCTTGCATTATGAGGCAGAGGCAGTAGAAGCGCAGCACAAGCTAGCGGTGTTTGAACAAAGTGAGTACTGCAAATGCCATTTCTTCCTGCAACTATTAAAGGCATCTCAGCAAAATTTCAGTATGCTTATTACAGATTCATCCATATTCTAAATTATACACTTGATCAAAACTATGTGCTAAAAGCAATCTACAAATATAAACTTGATTTCTGTTTTATATGATATATGATGAAAGTGGCTTCTAGAAACATTCTCATCACTAATGTTAAGGAAGAATAGTGCACGCAGTGGTGGCATATAGGCTGTAGTTGGGTGGTTAGGTGGTTGATTGCCTAGGCACCGGAGTCAGATTTTTTGGGTTCAAATCCCATACTTCTTACTTGTTTCAGTTGCTCTCCTTGGACAAGCCATTTCACCTCCCTGTACCTACTGATCTTTATTATAAAATAATAACAGTAATATGTTTCTAATTTAGTATAGGCTATTATGATGGAGTGAAATTTTGACAACACCTGAAAGTTGTTGCTTAAGGATTATTTCATCTGTTTTTGATTACTTCTTTATTACACCACTTATTCTTAGAATATAAATATGATAGGAACATATACACAAGTGCAATTTTAATCTTCAATGTCCTTTGGTTTTCTGTTCATGTAAGGCATATGTAAGCCACAAAAATTATAGTGGAATTTTAAAAGCAAATGGAAATTTGAATGAACTTGCTGGTACCTGGCTGTGGAGAAGTGTCTTACTTAGGGTTTTATTGCTGTGAAGAGACACCATGAGCACATCAGTTCTTATAAAGGAAACCATTTATTTGGGGATAGCTTTCAGTTTAGAGGTTTAGTCCATTATCATTACTGCAGGAAGAATGGCAGCATGCAGGCAGACATGATGGCGGAGAGATAGCTGAGAGTTCTATATTAGGATTCACAGACAGCAGGAAGTGACACTAGACCTGACTTGAGCATTTGAGATTCTCAGATGTTAGGAATGTTTAGCCGTGAGTTATCTACCAAGGAGATCTGCATACAGAGAGACATAAATACCATAGGCAGTAAAGATGAAGTTAGGGGAGCCATTTAAACCCTTTGACACTAGAAACAGAGCTCCAGGATTTTGAGACTGCCCTTCTAAGTTCTAGTCTTGTTTTGGTCCAGTATTTGCAAGCTATGTCCCCATTCATTTCTTTTGGCATGGTAATAAATAATCTTAGTCATTGAATGTTGAGAATATGTAGCATGTTTTCCTATTTTTATTTTACAGGAGTTTATAATTAAGAGATTGTTTTGCATTTCAGAAAAGACTTTGAACTTTTAAACAGCAAGGAGCCTGTGAAAGACTATGAGGACTTCAAAGCTGGATGAAATGTGTTTTGCATTATGATATGGCCAGATCTTATGGGGGCCAGGAAGTAGAAAGTCTTGGCTTAAAAGATCCCTATAATGTCCTTATTTGAACATTTGGTTCCTAGTTGGTGGTGCCCCCTAGGGAAGTTTTAGGAGGTGGCACGTTGTCAGAGGAAGTCTGATACCAGCAATATGCCTTAAGAGCCTTCAAGTTTTGTTTTCTCTACTTTGGGTTGCAGTTCAAGATGTGACCTCTTATTATCCTGATCCTATAGCCTGGTGCTTGTTTCCATGTTATCCCTTGCCATTACATATTCTAATCCTTTGGAGCTATTAATTCCGAATAAACTCTCCTATAAGTTGCTTTGGCCATGACGTTTTATCACAGCAATGGAAAAGTTACTGACATAAATTTTAATATGTAAATTTTGTTCTAGTCTCTAGAAATGATGGGTTTTGTTGATTCATAGAATGTTGAGGACGGCACTAATATATTTATAGACACCTTAATAGTATATAGATAGATAAGTGTGGCAAAAGCCTGTATGAATGCTTCAAAGTTTAGATATAATTAAATAGGTTTGAATTTGAACAAGTGGACAAAGCGTAGCATATTTTCTGAGTCAATGTTCAACACTGTGGGAAGCAGTTTCCTTTTCCTCTTGAACAAAAGAAATGAGTACGAGATAAATCTATAGCTTCTAGAAACAAATAGAATAGCAGCATCAATTGAGTGACATGAGCCTAGATGTTAGCTGGGGCTATCTAGCTTTAAAGTTGTGATTAAAGACAATGAACTCATCATCTTTCATTTAGCTTTAGCTTTCAATTTTGCCAGTTTCCTTTGCTTAAATGTCCTCAAATCTTGATTAGTTTTCAGAACAAAGCAACTGAAAACTATCCGAGAAATCGGCAGCCGCAGCACAAAGAAAGCATGGCAGAACCTTAGGGGTTGATCGCAGGATGAATACCTTTTAGTTTTCTAACTTCCTAAAAGGAATTGCCTGCCAAAATATAGACAATAGATAGTTTTCATTAAGGTGCATTGTATTCTTTCAGTTAGTAAAAGGACAGCTCTATTTTTCTTTAGCAATCAGTGAAACTACAGAAGTATGTGAAATCCAACAACAAAGTATATAATATAGTATATTGGATTTCACATTTAAAGTAGCCGTGATTTGAAATGGTAATATAGAGTTGAGATGGCATTAAGATTTTAAAATAAATTGGCAGCAAATTTTAAGAGAAGTCAGTATTTTAGTGAAAAATTCCGATGTCAGAGTCAGCATTTCTCAGCCTTCCCTGACAATGTTCAGTTTTACTGCTTAGGCTGCTAAGTAGGAAGCCAAGGCTTCCATGTTCTGATCTCTTGTATGCTCTCTCACACCCTTCTTCTCTCTCTCATCTTCTCTTCACCCCTACATTTGCATATATTTTTTCCTATGAGTAGTTTTTTGATTGCATTAAAAAATGCAAAACAATCTTTTCTCATTTTACATATCAATCCCAGGTCCCTCTCCCTTCCCTCCTCCAGCTCCCTCCACCTTCCACCTACCCCACCTCCATGCAGTCCTCAAAGAGAGTAAGGCTTCCCATGGGGAGCCAACAAAATCTGGCACATCACTTTGAGACATGAACAAGGTCCTTTCCCTTATATCTAGGTTAAGTAATACATCTCTCCAAAGAGAAAAAGCCACTTCAAGTGCTGGGGATAAATAGTGCTAGTGGTCCCACAGACTGTCTCAGCCACACAACTGTCACCCACATTCAGAGGGCCTCTCTGATTTGCCTGCTATCGGACTGGAGTCAGTGAGCTCCCATTAACTCATGTAAGCTGTTTCTGTGGGTGTCCCCAATCATGGTCTTGACCCCTTTGCTCATATTATCAATCCTCCTTCTCTTCGACTTGTCTCTGGGAGCTCGGCACAGATCTAGCTGGGATCTCAGAAAATTTGGAATCAATCTATCTCAAGACACAACAATACCACTCTTGGGCATATACCCAAAGGAGGCACGCCAAACTACAAGGGTGTTTGCTCAACTATGTTCATAGAAACATTATTCGTAATAGCCAGAAACCTGAAAAAACCTAGATGTCCCTTAACCAAAGAATGGATAAAGAAAATGTGGTGTATTTGCACAATGGAGTACTGCTCAGGGGTTAAAAAAAAAGACATATTGCTTATAATTTCAAATGATTGCAAATTGAGTAAAACCTCTTCCGTAGAATTTTTCTTCTTTGACTTTTCTGTTTTGAACACTGTTCTCAGTGACTTTTAAAATTTTCTTACCACTGATGGTATCATTGCAAGTTATTGCACAAAGAGACATTCGGGCTGAGATTAGTTAGAAGGGCTGGTGAGATTACAATCTGGAAGGCAGAAGGATTATTACAGAAAGCCACTAATTAAAGGATAGTATTCTGCTGACAACAGTAGAAATCAAAGAAAGTTGTTTTGAAAAGGAGAAATCAGCAGGACTTGATAATTTGTGGTTTTGAAGAGTGAGAACTGCTGGAGGAGAGAATTTAAGGGTTCCCATCATAAAGAATGGCTGGTGGGAAAATGCACTATAGAAAAAAAAATGTGAAATCATTAAAGATATGAAGATCTTAGAGGAAAAAAAGGGAAAATAGAGTTTTAAAAGAGACACATTACATAAATAGTAGATTACCTTAATGGGCAGGTGGGCTGAGCTGACTTTTCCCTGAGCTGTTTATATAATCGAACTTTGCTTTGTTAAACTTGGGATGTGCACTATATAGGTTGTTGGTTTGTTTTAACCGAATTATATAAGAGATAAGGGATGGAGAATGTGAAAGTGAAAAGCAGGAATAAGTAGGACAGACCTGTATTTCCTGGTCAGTCCAGAGCGTGTTTTCCAAGATAAAATAGGGTCTTTCAGTTCTTTGTTGAGTGGTTATGTGTATGTGTTTTTGAGAGAGAGAGAGAGAGAGAGAGAGAGAGAGAGAGAGAATCTATCAATAAATGACAAAACCTGCTTTCAAATCTCACTCGGTGTGGATCCAAATTTATGGTTCCCCAAAAGTACGTTTTATTTTAGGAAAAGACATATGATACCATTTAAAAATGTCAAATCATGAAGTTACTTTTGCCTTGTCTTCTTTCATGTTGTAGGGAGTGTAGACTTTACTGAAAGGGGAAGTACCAGCATATCACAATGGCTTCAGTTAATGCACATAGACACTGAATCTCTGCAGGGCAGTGTGAGAAACACTAGTTGCACAAAACCGTGATGGAGGCAGCATAGCTCCTGTGTATTTGCTGAGCAGTCTCCTTGAAATCAACCATTCACAAGGCGCAGTCTCACCACTGAGTGAGTGATTTAGCGCAGAAAACTAAGAACTTTCCCCATATTTCCCTCTATATTGATGTAAGACATGGATTGAATTTTCCTTTTCTATATGGCAAATTCTAGTCATTTGGCAAGACTTAGGTCAATGGGACTCTGCAATAATGCCAGAGGTTCAGTTTCTCTATTCATGGAAGTTTCTAGTGGTCCGCATAAATCTCTACAATGTGTCATGTTCAAGCAATCACATCTTCAGGGGCTTATGCTGTCTGATATTCCAAATTACTTGGCTCTTGGTTAGGGTGAGCTAAGGAAAGTTGAGTCGACAGCTAAATGACAAGTACATGTAATTTGCAGACCTTCTGTGAGCAGTTGAGACCTGAGTTTGACAGCCCTTGTTCAGAAGTCCTAAAGTACTGTACAGATTTAGAAGAGAGAAAATTGCAATTACGGCCCAAATGAATCTGTGAAAATAATTTTACTTGAAAATTGTAATGTACACTGTTTGCCCAAGTTTTCTTTTTAAAAAAAATATGACTGTTGATGGTGCTTTCTGCAATATTTTTCTTTTCTCAATGCTATTCTTGATTGCCCCGAGTACTATTCAGAGTTGAGTGTCCAATTATATTTAATTGTATCACTTTTCACAGTTAAAATTTCTACCGTGACCAATTTTCTGAGTTCCTTGATAGATTTATGAGTAATCTGCTACTTTTTTTAATTTTCAATTTGAAATAATGGCATACTCAATTGGTTTCTTATGCTTATATAAATATATGACTATGACTATCAATTGCACTTATGCAGTTTAGCAAAATTGTTCAATTCTCTTCAATTATAAATTTGCTCTCTTTTGCCTAGATCAATCACACCATAAGACTCAATAAATTTCTCTGCAATAATGATTATATTTCTTATATGGCAAGTTATTTTCCCAGAACTATCAAACAATCTGAGATAGTTCAGTGAGATAATAGATGCAAATCAAAGGCTTATTTGGTACAGTGAAATGATGTAATTGTCTTTTCTGCACCTTGAAAAGCATATGTTTTATATACCCCACACAGAAAAGATGAAAAGAAGCATTTTCCTTAACTTTATATTTTAAATAATGAATTCATTGTTATTAATGTACCATCAGCTACTCTCTGTGAAGTTATGCTTTCTACAACACAGACAGAAAACTCAGGTCAGTGTGTTCTAACTCTGGTCAGAAGTGGCCTTTCTTAGCAATGAAGCCAAGTGAAGAATTATTGTATAAGATACCACAAAATTTCTACCAGAATAAATCCAGTGTCTCCAATCTGGAAAAAAAAAAAATCCACCCCTTAGCTTGCAGAAGTACCGAAGTGAAGCGCAGGTTAAGCAGTTTTGGGGTAGATGTGTACCTTTGTTTTTTTTTTTTTTCTTTTTCTTTTCTGAAGTATATAAGTCTCAAGGTAAGTTAAAATGATTTGTCACCAATTTTTTAAGCATTTCCTAACTCCAGATAAATGTTTAGCATTATACCAGCCTGTGAAAGATTGGGTAGAGAAAAATGTTGGTATATAGCGTCCTTGGGCAACTTTTTATCTAGAAGGATCATGGTCTTCAAGCAAATTAATGCGGGTGGATGTTGGCTACTAGAAAGATGTGAGAGCAACTGAAGGTCACTTAGAATGACCAATGATGGGCCACAATTAGAAGGAACAGATGTAGGCTTTAATTGTCTTGCTCAGGTGTATCAAGGTGAGGATAACTGTGTAAAATTTTAACCGACCAACTTCAATACACAAAACCTTCAGTGTCTGCATTAAAAATGACATTTGCATAGGGTAAATGAGATATCTCTTCATTTCAAAATAAAATGCAGCTTTTTATATGAAAAGATTCATTTAAAATTGATTCACCAGAAGTGGAAACTCTTTAGCATTGTGAGTGTACACAATTTCAGTGCTTTTTAATGTAAACAGACAATGAAAGTCAACAGCTCCATCTTACTGTAGTCAAAGCCTGCCTACTATGCACTATAGACAGACATTCAAAGCTTTTGTAGTCTCGGCTCTATACAGGAATCATATTCTACCCAACTAGTATCTTATTTTCATTTTATCTGCAATTTTCTTAATAGATAAGTGTCTTTTCTCATACAAGATTAGTCCTTACGGAGAGAAATTAAAGAGTCTGGAACTGTCTGTCTCTTTATTGTTAGTTATTGGAGCTGTTTCCTCGAGAAACTTTAAAGAGTACATGATGTTTGGGAGTGACATAAAGCAACATTGTAAACTGTGACTGCTCGTTCATTTCCCGGCCACCCAGACCTGAATAATCACACAAAAACTTTATTAACTGCAACACTGTTTTTGGCATATTAGCTCAGGTTTCTTATTAACTAACTCTTATGTCTAAATTAACCCATTTCTATTAATCTGTGTATCACCACAGGCTGTGGCCTAGTGGAAAGGTTCTGGCAGCTTCTTGGCATCTCACTGACTCTGCCTACTCCCTCTCCATATCTCTTCCAGTCTGGCTACATTCTGCCCTGCTATAAGCCGGAGCAGCTTCTTTATTAACCAATAGTAATAAAACATATTTATAGCATACAAAAGGGAATCCCACATCACAAAATGATTATAAAATAGATGATAAAATATTATTTACAAACTGTATTATCATATTTAGCCAATTAGCCTAAAACCAGATTTAACCCCTCCACTCTTAGATATACCAAAACTTTATGTATTCCAAAATATGAAAGATGACAAGATGATGCTCATGAAAAATGTGCATGTACTTCAGAATTTGTGCTTGGATTGATGGGAAGGAATAGGGAGTGGATTTGGTTAAAAACCTTTTATATGCATGTATGAAATTATCAAACAACATTTTTTAAAAAAATCATATATTTGGAGATCAACCTTCCCAAATGACCTCATTTACAGCTAACAAACATTGTACAACATCCACGTGTGTCTTTCCAGGTACTCTGGCTCTAAATATATAGAGGAAGAGTGGCCATAGGTCAAACTGATGCTGTCAGGTTCATGAAAAGCATGGCTTTACTATATTGATGGCTTCAGCACCAACATATGAAATCTCCCCAAATCTGTACATTTAAATGATATCTTCAAAATTATTAAAATCTCTTAAGAACTGTATATACTAAAATAAAAATACCATAATTGTTTCATATTCTAATTTTTAAGTAGCATAATTTTCTGTCTTTTGTATAATACCTTTGCATGTGTATAGGAAGAATTTTAAGAGTTTATTTTTAGTGTACAGATTTTCACATAGCTGTAAGTAAGGCAATTCGTTTTAAACAGCTCTTTTATCCACTATTCATAAAACTTACTCTTTTTGACTTTGGTGCATCAATAAAACCCTACTTCTGTCAAATTCTTTGAAGTCAAAGTTATTGTTTAGGAGAATATATTTTTCTTGCATATTTGATGCTGTCATTTTTTTTCCTGAAATTTTGATTCAACAATCTCTGAATGTCTATATAAATCCTAAGGCAATTTTGAAGATACAACTAAAATCACTGAGAACAAACTTTGGAACAGGTGGTTTGCACTTCTGAGCTGCCACCTCAGAGTATAGTTGGAAGTATCCTGTGAGGTGCTTGCTTTTAAAGTCTCATTCCTCTCACAATCTCTGCAGGTAGGATTCTATCTACACCTTCACCAAACTAGATGTGGAGCTTACAAAGGAGAGAGCTACTCCAGCCAGATAAAGAAGATATCCACGGAGGGCATGTGAACAAGTATCTACACATATCTGGTGCTCTTCTTTGGTGAATTCCTCAGATGTACTGTTATTAAAAGTGTAAAAGGAATTTGTGTGCATACGCATATATGTGCGTGGGGGTGTGTACGTGTGATGAAGTCTGAGGACAAACTGTGCTGTGATTCTTCAAGCACTGTCTACCTATCTTTGTTCTGATGCAGGGTATCTCACCGAGATCTGGGGCTCATGGGTTCATCTAGGCTGGCTGGTCAGCGAGCTGCAGAGAGTAACCTATTTTCACCTCCTCAACTCTAGGATTGAATGTTTTTAAAACATGGGTTGCAGAAATTGAATTTATGTTCTCATGGAGCAATGAAGGTATTTTTCTGAGTTAGCTATACACCCCGCTCCAGAGATTTTTTTTCAAGAATAGAATTTCATAGCGCTATACTGAGACAATATTCCTAACACAAATTTAATTTCAGCAAAATATTAACATTTTTTAAGCTATTCAGCCTCTTTCTCTCTCTCTCCCCCCTCTCTCCTTGATATCCAGTCGCTATTAATGATTTGAAGAAGTTTGTTCTCTTCCTTCACCATGTGAAGCCTGAGAATCAAAGTCGAACCTTCAGTCTTATTAGCAAGCACATTTGTCTGATAACTTCTAATTACATCAGGAGGCGTGCTCTATCAGATATCAGTTTTAAATTATGGGTTCTTATGGCACCCCATCATGAAAGAATTGGTGCATTTATGTTGGATGTGGTTAAACATCATTAATCAAGTGATTATAAGAATATGAAAACTACCAGATTATTTCTATGAAGTCTGTTTCTATATAGAAAAAATTCTTCTTAACTCATTGGTTCCAGTTTTGTAAATGGTGGACATGTGTCTGTATAGTTCTTTTTAACCTTAAAAAGTAGTTTAGGGACTGAATGCACATTACACTACAGTTATCCAAGCAGAGTTTACATAAAGTCATTTCCATGGCCTGGATCCAGATCAAATTAAAATCACTGAAAAGAAAGCACATTTGTACAATAGGTGTATATGTGTATATATAATATATTTACTTGTATATATACATATATATTACATCTATAATATGTATTCATGTATGTGTAAAATACTATCTAATTTCAAGACTGGGTTAATATTAACAAAATTATCTTATCTTGTAGCATTTCAAGCATGTTTTTTTTTAAATTTTGAGAATCAAAAATTTATTTTTCTAATCTTAGGGAAAGAATTTAAAATGTGATAAGAGTTTTGCACCAAACTTTGTCATTTTCAGATGTGACAGACACATGATAATTCCATGACTTTTAGATGATGTCACTGGTGTATGGAAAGAAGATATTCTTTGTGGTGGAGAAGAAAGGAAAGAACCATTTGGTAATGGGAAGGACTGACTGGGGCAGAGACTGACTAACTGGTCTCTAAACTATTTGTTTCCTCCTGGGTCAGATAAAATGAGTAGCCTGACTTCCCACCAACACACAATAATACAAGAGATTTGAATTCAAGTATGAACCATAAAGCCATTCCCTTTAGCTCTTTAGTTATTTAATGGAGACACCTTATGAAAGTAAAGGAGAGCAATTACATAGATATAAGAAGTCTAAAGTACCTTGGATTCTGCATATTATTCTACAGCATCCCTCTAGGAAATGCCATCACTAAAATGTCTTACTTAAAATAGGGTATTGTTTGAACAACCTCATACTTGCCACCTTCTTCTTCTTCTTCTTCTTCTTCTTCTTCTTCTTCTTCTTCTTCTTCTTCTTCTTCTTTCCTTCTTCTCTTCTTCCATTTCTTTATTCTCTTCCTCCTCCTTCCTACTTTTATTGTCACAAACTACTAGAATCTGGAGGATTCTTGTTTAAAAGTTAATTCTACATTCTCACTGCAGGGATGAAAATATCAGAAAATGAATTCATAAATCAGGTCTCAGTCAGGCAAGAATCCATGCTGGACATGGGGCTCTCAGCAATAATGGCCTACGGCTCTTACACTAAGCATGCTTACTGGGCTCATGGTGACTGAGCTCCTCTTTCAACCATCAGCTCCATGCGATTTCCCTCTCAACTTCTAGTGGCTCAAAGCTTCTCTGCTTTCCATTCCAGGTAAATTAGTTAATTTTGGTCAAGGGAAAGAGCCCTTTGGGAAAGTGGACAATGTCTCCCTAAGAACAGTTCACTTGCTACTAGTCAGGGTTCCCCCTCGACCCCATATATCTTTTTCTTATTGCATATCAATTATTGCTGTTATAATTTACAGCGCTTTTATATAAAATCCCCCAAAGCCTATATAAAATTAGTAAAGCAAAAGATAAATAAATAAACATATAAATGGCAAATAGCTCAAGGATGCTGGGAGTTTTTTTACTCTTTTTAAATTAGCAGAGACATTTGTTTCCCCACACGCCTTTGACATCATTCATATTCCTCAAACTCTTCAAAGGATTCTAATCATAGTTCATTGATCTCATTTACACCTTTTTCTTACATCGTGAGATATAATTATCCTCTCACCATGAGAATATAATTCACATACCAAAGTCCGGGCATTCTTTTACACCCTCCTTTCTCATAGTTTCTTTTCCTTCTTACCACGTGATTCATCTTTCTCCTTGAGAAGCAAGATAGAAACATGATGGCCAACAAAATGTGTGTCATGTCCATCCATTGGGCAAGACAGGCTTCTAAAAACATGCCTTTGTAGTTTATAGTATTTCTTTGAGTTTAACAAGGGAGTGGGGAGGGCTTTACTGTTCAGGGCAGTATCTTAAAGCATCACCTATTAGAAGCTTTGATACATGATGTTGAATTCATTCTTACGTGATGTTTTCTTATTGATCTTGAAGCGTTCTCATTGCATTTGTATTTGAATTTTAAGTTATAGGCTTGTCAAAGCATACTATGTCATTCTTCAGGCAGTCTTTGGACATTTTTCTATTTTTCTCAATGGAATCATTTATAATTGAAAAGATAAAGATTATATTTCTAGCACTCCCTAAGCTACCTTCTATGGCAGAATTTCATATCATGAAATCAATATCATATCTTTTCTAAATGTTTGGGTTCCTGCCTTCAAGGATACATGTCTTCATTTCTCAGTTATTATAAAATCTAAAATGAAATGTTTTCTTTCTCCTTGGATCATATTAGCAATAAGAAGGAATAGTGCTCTGTGAGAAGGACCAGCTCACAGGAAAAGAAGTGATGGATGGGCACAACGTGTGTTTTGTCCTCGGATTTTCTCCTTGGAAACATAGTTTTTAATATATGCAGACTCACTAGTCTACCTGCAGAGATAGCCAGAAGCATGAGAAAATAAAACAAAAACTGAGAATAACAACTTAATACTTCATGGCTCATGAAAAAAATATCAACAAAGATATTTACATCCAGCAGTCCAATGTTAATGAAAAGTCAAATTGCAATATGAAAATATGAAACTAGATGAGTAAAAACAGTTAGATATCAGTTATTAGGATCGTCACTCTGCGATGAGCTCATGCACAGCCGCACCAAGAAACAAATATGAGACACTTCTTGCCTTGGCATCCAACAGCCCCTGTGACTATGTTATGCATGTGGGAATATTACTCTTATGACCACAGTTTAGTATTATATTTTCATGTATTAATTACAAAAAAACTTCTAAAGCCTAATTCTGTTTTGGGGAAAATATTTATAACTGAAAGATTTTTTAATTATCATTTAATGTTGGATTCTTGCTGAAGCAGACACATGTTTGAGGAGACTTGTAGACAATATTTTGAAGGGTTCTTGTGAATATTTTTTTTTGCCATAATCCTCCCTGTGGTCGACCTAAGCTTTAGAATTCATTGCAGGAGTCAGGACCTTTAGCTCAGGATAATACAGATGTGCCTTTCATTTAATAGTATCATCCCCATTACATTGCTAATTGTATAGACTGAATATTTTATTAGATATGCCATCACATTCAACCAGAAGAGTATGAAAGTATTTATATTTCTATTAAAACTAAATTTCCCTGCAGCCCTACTAATCAAATTAATGGCATTGAGTTAACTGCAAACCCAAACTTTGTTTCAATAGGACTTGCACATAAACACCTCACTGGATAACATTAGAAAAATATGCCTGTATAATTTCATGATTCTTAGGGCAAACTCACCTGCCATTGTGTTAATATGTATATGTTAGTGTACTCTGTAAAAACAATGTGATTTTTTTTTATGTTCGTATTTGTGTTACTTCACCCACCCTGTAAATTTCACTTCAACATAAATTAATACTATCTGGCTTCTAAAAGCAACAGCTTTTTTTTCATAAGATATTTTTTTCAGTAAATCTATAAAAATTAAGGATGTTTTTTATCATCTTTGTAAACTTGCAGACACTCTCGATGACTTATATGTCATAAATGTTTCTAATTTATTTGAATAAATAAATTGTCCAAATGTTCTATATCTATATATTTTTATTTCTCCTCATCTATATGCTGCTAAGTCAATTTGCAAGCACAATATTTTCATGGAGATGAATGTCTTCTTCAGATTTTCTTCAAGATTTTCAACTTGAACCTGATCGCCTCTGAAACATGGGAAACATTTATTTCCCTAGTTCTGTGTTATAATCCACCCCAAGTAAAATTCAAGAGATACAATTTATTGCCCCAGATCTAGATTTAACAACTGCTTAGTCTTTAGCCTGCCTGACAAATCTGCCAGCCTTTTCTGCTGGGATCCCTTTCATGGTCTCATGATACTATGTGGAAGTATGTATTGCTTGCCTGCTTCCAACTCATAGGAAATCAAAGACTTACCGGGTGAATAATGTTTCCACAGGGAAGAACAACAATTGCCAGTGTCTATAACAGCCCCCCTTCTTTTTGCTTATTGCCATTTTTTGATCAATGTTTAGGTATTCAAGTAGGTGCAGAATAGCTAGACGCTACTGCAGTTATAACTTAATAGTCAGGAAGGCACAAATCCACCATATATTGTGTTGGGGTACTAACAGAATAGAGCTCTAATCACAAAGGTGAGACAAGAGTCTTCTGAGCCTTTAGCAAATGCCAAGCCTTAAAGAATGTGTGCCTGATCTAAGGGGAGCTCACCAAAGCCAGCTGGACTGGGACTGAAAGAGCATGTGATCAAACTGGACTCTCTGAATGTGGCTGACAATTGGGGCTGACTGAGAAGCCAATGATAATGGCACTGGGATTTGTCTCTACTGCATGTACTGGCTTTTTGGGATCCTAGTCTATTTGGATGCACACATTCCTAAGCCTGGATGGAGGGGGGTGCTTGGACTTCCCACAGGGCAGGGTATCCTGCCCTCTCTTAGGACTGGAGGGGGAAGGGGTAGGGTGAGTGGGGGAGCAGGAGGAAAATGGGAGGAGGGGAGGAAGTGGAAATTTTGAATGGTATTATTTATAAAGCAATACATAAAATAAAATAAAAGAATGAGTAATGGTTAGTGTGGTCAGTGGCATGGAAAATTCTAAGTAGTTTACCCATTGTAGACATGGGACTATTTAAAGGGAGATAAAATTCTCTACGCTTTTCTTCTTTAACCTGTTAAGAATAGAAGTATAGCTGGGCTATGGTGGCACACACCTTTAATCACAGTACTTTGGAGGTAGAAAGAGGCAGATCTCTGTGAGTTTGAGGCCAGCCTCTTCTACAGAGTGAGTTCAGGACAGCCAAGTCAGAGGGAAAAAAAAAAAAGCAAGCAAACAAAAAGAAGTATATTTATTTTTCTACATTTAGTTACTGTCTGATAGTAACAATGTGTGGATGCATGCAAAGTATGAGAAATAATAGGAATCAAACAGGAGAACAGACAAGTCCTCATCATGAAGCCATGCTTAAGTGCAGTGGGAAGATTTGTTACCACAGAGAAACCCTGTCTCAAAAAAAAAAAAAAAAACAAACAAACAAAAAATAAAAGAGGAGTCTGTGTTAAGTTGGTGTGTCAATTTATATGTTAAAGCTCTATTTTGTGCCAAAACTTTATTCTGAGATAAAAACTTGTAAGGGCAGTTGAGGTCTAATGAGTTCCTAAAGTATAGACCATATCCTATATATTTGACATCCATCAAAGAAGAGGATGAAATACCGGGGATACCTGTGCACAGAGAGAAGGGCACAGGCAACCATAGGAAGTAGATTCAACTACAAGCCAGGGAAAGAGGCATCAACAGATACTACGCCAGCTAACTAATTTACCTCGAACATAGAGTCTCCAGATGTGGAAGACACTAGCTACTGTTGCTTGAGTCATCCTGCATGTAGTACACATTATGACCTCCATCCCACCCTAATATGAAAGTCATATTAAGATTGTATTTTCATGAAATACATTCTATATTTAATTGGAAGACTGGGTTATATTGGTGTTGGAAGAAAGATATATGACAGTTGGAGGCAGACGGTCTGCTGTTACAGTAAAGAAACAAGTAGATACTGGAGAATAAAGACTAGATATTTTAAAAAAATCAGAGGGAATTTTCATAAGAGATCATTAGAAGTAGGAGATCAGGCAAAGGAAGACACCTTAGACTGTTCCTTAGAACTGTGGCGTACTAATCATCAAGCAAGGGATCAGGGGAAAGCAGAATGAGAGTATCAGCAATGGGCTTCATTGGGGCATGAGTATCTACGGTATCTATAAGGTAGTAAGATTGCATTTTCGCCAGGCGATGGCGGTGTGTGCCTTTAGTCCCAGCACTTGGGGGGTCAGAGGCTGGTAGATCTATCAGTTTGAGGTCAGCCCAGTCTACAGAGCAAGTTCCAGGACAGTCAGTGCTATGCAGAGAAACCTTGCACCCCAAAAATAAAAAGAAGTGCATTTTCAGTAAATACTGGATCATTAAAAATTAACAAAATTATGGTGGATTTATATATATCGAAGACTATATGGTGATATAAAACTAACTCTTTGGTTACCTGATCCTGTAAGCTCTTAACTATTATTACTCTTGCCCATATATGTGTTTGTGCTTCACCCATACTGGTCTCACTTGCTGTTTGTGGGATGTGCCAAGAATGCTATGAGATTCACCTTTGATGTCCTTTCTGAAATGTTTCGTTCTTCCTAATATGCTTCCTATACATTTCCTCTTGCTTTAGTTTCTGCTTGAGGCAGACTCATTTGTTTTTCATCATATATTGCTGTATTATCCTCCTTTCTCTTTCTTTATTCCTGTAGCTCTCCAATCTTTGAGGACTTTAAAATGCTGAAGGATAAACATCCCAGTACCTCCAAGAATTCATAGGGCATTTAAAGAGTTTAAACCAGTCTTAACTTCATAGCTTGGGTTACGAGTTACCTGGTGATGAACTGACAACCAAGATTTCTTTCAAAAGCATGCTTTTGGAATGGCATATTCCTCAGTGATTGGGAAGTACCTTACCATAGCTACAGATAAACCTTGTTGAATAGTTGAATGCAACTTTAATCCACATTGGCCTTGCTTTTATTAAAGCAACGCTTTTTGTTCCCTGCACTTTCCCCTATGCTCTCGTTAGTGAAATGTGGCTGCCTGTCCAGCTCCTTCTCTTTGTGCTCAGGGTGCTTTTTCATGTTTCCTGCATTCTGTTCCCTTCATAATTCCCTCTTCCCCAATCTTATCTGCAGGAGTTTCTTCCCATGCAGAAAATTCTTTAGTAGTCTGTGGATGTTTTCCAGTTGCTTTTGAGTTAAATACTCAAGCCTGAACTTGTACTCAATTCCCATAAAATATTTATCTTCTCATCTAAATCTTAATATTTATTGATCATCCTTATCTTTCTTTTGAATTAGTCTTCCCTGATTCATCATACATGTTCTTTGACTATTTCATACCTGTCCTTATCATCTCAGGCAAGGTGGACACAAGCACTAATAGCTTGTCTACGCTACTAGTAACTCCTAAATGTCTCTTCCATCTAATGACTCGTTTAAATGTCCTAAGCATGTTATGCATCCTGGGAGGAACCAGAGTTTCTATCCCTCAGCAATTGGAAGTACCCAGCATTTAAAGCAAGATTCATTTCTTTCTGTGAGGCACATAATGTAGTCACATTTCTGCCTCAGAAACTAGTCACTGTGTTTCAGCCTGGATATCACATCACTTACTAGTCCTTTAGTTGTCTTAAGTCTTATACTTTATCTTCTTGAGAAGAATGATTGTTATACTCATTGCCTAGCATACATGTGGCCCTGGATTCAATCCCTAGTGCTAGGTGACAGAGGGGGGGGGGGGGGAGAGGGAGAATCCTTGATAGTCACTGGTCAAATCATTAAACGTTGTATTTTTCATTACAGAGTATCTTCCTTGAAACCTATGGTGGCATATGCTTATAATCCTGCCATTTGCAGAGTAGAGATGGAAATATAAGACTATTCCTGGAGACACAGAAAGTGCAGAACCATCTAAGCTAAATGAGACTGGTGAAAAAAAAAATCTTGAAAAAAATTGTGAAGAACCATATATACTTTTAAATTATTATCTCAAATGTCTTTAGACAGTACTTCTAGTTTATCTTTTAAGGCTCTGTACATTTTTATATTTCTATTTTACAAACTGATTAATTCTCAAAACAAATAATATTTTATTGACCCAAGAATATGTCAATTTATCTCTTATTTTTATTTCTTTTTTCCCGAATCAATTCCTCGCAGGAACACTAACCAAGAAATCCCACATCCTTTCAGTATTGATTTCCTGCAGAATATGGTCCTACAGCAGCTCTCTCACACATCTCTCTTCCCTGTTGGCTCTATTATTTCTAGCCTGTTATAATTGCTACTGTAAGAGTTAGCTACTCCTTTGCTATTCTACTTTTCTTTTTTTTTTGTTTTAAAAAGAAAACAAACTAACTTTTTTCAGTTTCCATGCCAGCCCCAGTTCCCACTCCCTCCCCTCCTCTCATTCCCTCCACCTAACCTCCCCCCCAACCCACCCCTCATCCAGTCCTCAGAGATGGTGAGGCACATTGCTTTGGGGGAAGGACCAAGGCCCTCCATACTATATCCATGCTGAATAAGGTATCCATCCAAAGAGAATAGGTTCCACAAAAGCCAGTACAAGCAGTAAGGATAAATCCTGGTGCCATTGCCAGGGGCCCCACAGTCTACCCCAGCCATACAACTGTCACCCACATTCAGAGGGACTAGTTTGATCCTATGTTTATTCCTTCCCAGTCAGCTGCTGGAGTTGGTGAGCTCCCATTAGCTCAGGTAAACTGTTTCAGTGGGTGAACCCATCATGGTCTTGACCTCTTTGCTCATATTCTCATTCCTCCTACTCTTCAACTGGACTTTGGGAGCTCAGTACAGTACTCCGATGCTGATCTCTACCTCTGTTTCCATCAGTTGCTAGATGAAGGCTCTATGATGATAATTAAGATATTCATCAGTCTAACTACAGGGCAAGGCCAGTTGGGGCATACTCTCCTCTATTGCTTAGGGTCTTAGCTGGCGTCATCCTTGTGGATTCCTGGGAATTTCTGTAGTGCCAGGTTTCTTGCTATCCCCATAATGGTTCCTTCAGTCAAAATATCTCTTTCCTAGCTCTCATCTCTGTCCTTCCTCCATCTCGACTATCCTGTTCCCTCAAGTTCTCCTCCCCCCTCCCCTCTTTCCCTCGTCTTCTCCTTCTACCCTCCCTATGCCCCACACATTTTTCAGGTGCTCTTGTCTATTTCCCCTTTCCAAATGGATCTATATGTGTTTTTCTTGGGCTTAGCTACTCTAGAATCATGAACTATAGGCTCAATATCCTTTGCTTTACAGCTAGTATCCACTTATGATATATACCATCTACATTTTTCTGGGTCTGGGTTGTCTCAGGATGGCTTTTTCTAGTACCATCAATTTGCATGCAAATTTCAAGATGTCATTGCTTTCTTTTTACCACTTAGTAGTACTCTAATGAGTAAATGTTCCACACTTTCTTCATCCATTCTTTGGTTAAGGGGCATCTAGGTTATTTCCAGGTTCTGGCTATTACAAATAATGCTGCTATGAGCATAATTGAACAAATGTCCTTGTAGTATGATTAAGCATCTTTTGGGTATATTCCCAAGAGTGCTATGGCTGGGTTCTAAGGTAGGTTGATTCATAATTTTCTGAGAAACTGCCATACTGATTTCCAAAGTGGTTGTACAAGTTTACATTCCCACTTGCAATGGAAGAGTGTTACCCTAACTCTTCATCTTCTCCAGCATCCTCTTCGTTTTTGGTGTTTTTGATTTTAACCATTTTGATTGCTGTAAGAAGGTATCTCTGAGTTGTTTTGATTTGCCTTTCCCTGATGCCTAAGGATGTTGAGCCTTTCCTTAAGTGTCTTTTGACCATTTGAGATTCTTCTGTTAAGAGCTCTCTGTTTAGCTTTGTACCCCATTTTTAAATTGGGTTATTTGGAATTTTATGTCTAATTTCTTGAGTTTTTATATATATATTTTGGAGATAAGTTCTCTGTCTGATGTGGGTTTGGTGAAGATCTTTTCCCATTTAGTAGACAGCCTTTTTGTCTTATTGACTGTGTCCATTGCTTTACAGGAGATTCTCAGTTTCAGGAGGTCCCATTTATTTAGTGTTGCTCTCAGTGTCTGTGCTACTGGTGTTTTATTTAGGAAGTGGCCTACTGTGCCCATGCATTGAAAGCTACTTTCCACTTTCTCTTCTACCAGGTTCAGCATTGTCGGAATTATATTGAGGTCTTTATTTCATTTGAACTTGAGTTTTGTGCATGGGGATAGATATGGATCTATTTTCATTCTTGTACATGTTGACATCTAGTTATGTCAGCATCATATGTTGAAGATGTTTTCATTTTTCCATTTCTGATTTTGTTAATTTGGAAGGTCTCTCTCAGCCTTTTGATTAGTTTGGATAAGGGTTTGTCTGTCTTGTTGATTTTCCAAAAGAACCAGCTTTGTTTCATTAATTCTTTGTATTGTTTCCTTTTTTCTATGTTATTGATTTCAACCATCAATTTGATTATTTCCTGTTTTCTACTCCACCTTGGTAAGTCTTCTTCTTTTTTTCTAGAGCTTTCAGATGTGTTGCTAAGTCACTAGTGTGAGCTTTCTCCACTTTCTTTATGTAGACGCTTAGTGTTCTGAACTTTCCTCTTAGCACTATTTTCATAGTGTCCCACAGCTTTGGATATGTTGTGCCTTCATTTTAGTTGAATTCTAGGAAGTCTTTAATTTATTTCTTTTTTTATTTCTTGGCTCAGGGATGGTTCAACAGAACACTGTTTAATTTCCATATGTTTGTAGGCTTTCTGAAATTAGTGTTGCTGTAGAATTCTAATTTTAAAAAATAGTGATTTGATAAGATACAGGGGGTTTCTCCAATATTTTTTTTTATCTGTAGAGGTTTGCTTTGTGAGTGTGTATGTGGTCAGTTTTAGAGAAGGTTCCATGAGATGCTGTAAAGAAGGTATATTCTTTTCTGTTTTTGTGGAATGTTCTATATATGTCTGTTTAGTCCATTTGAGTTATGATATCTCTTTATTCTCTTATTTCTTTGTTAGGTGTCTGTCTGGTTTATCTGTCCATTTAGGATAGTGAGCTGTTGAAGACTCTTACTATTAGTGTGTGAGGTTTGATGTGTGATTTACACTTTAGCAATATTTCTTTTACATAGTGGGTGCTCCTGTATTTGGGACATAAATAATCAGGATTGAGGTTTCATATTGGTGGTTTGTTCCTGTTAAGAGTATAAAGTGTTCTTTTCTGTTTCTTTTGATTGATTTTTTTGTTAGATATTAGGATAGCTATATATGCTTATTTCTTTGGTCCATTTGATTGGAAAATCTTTTTCCGACCCTTTATGTTTAGGTAATGTCTGTCTTTGAGGTTGATGTGTGTTTCTTTTATACAGAAGAAGGCTGTATTTTGCTTTCATATCCATTCTCTTAGCCTGTGTCTTTTTATACATGAATTGAGTCCATTGATATTAAGAGATATTAATGACCAGTGATTGTTAATTCCTCTCATTTTTCAGTGGTAGTGTGTATTTCCATTCTTAGAGTTTTGTTGGTATGAAGTTATCTGTTGTCTATGTTTTTGTGGGTACAGTTAGCTTTTGGGGGTTGGGGTTTTCCTTCTCGTACTTTCTGTAGGGCTGAATTTGTGGACAGGTATTTAAATCTGGTTTTGTCATGGAGTATCTTGTTTTCTTTAATGGTGGTGATTGAAAGCTTTGCTTGGTATAGTAGCCTGGACTTTCATCTGTGAACTTTAATGTCTGTAGCCCACCTGCCAAGGACTTTCTTTCTTTCATGGTTTCCATTGAGAAGTCGGATGTAATTCTGATAGGTCTAACTTTATATGTTACTTTACCTTTGTAGCTCTTAATATTCTTTCTTAATTCTGTATGTTTTACATTTTGATTATTATATGGTGAGGAGATTTTTTTTTTATCCAGTCTATTTGGTATTTTGTAAGCTTCTTGTGCCTTCATAGGGATATCTTTTTTTTAGGTTGAGAAAGTTTTTTTTTCTATGATTTTGTTGAATATATTTTTTGTGTCTTTGAGTGGAGTACTTATCTTCCTTCTATCATTATTATTCTTAGGTTTGGTCTTTTCATGGTGTCCCAGATTTCCTGGATGTGTTGTGTTAAAAATTTATTGGATTTAATGTTTACTTTGACCAATGAATGATGGAGGAAGGTCATTGGCTAATAAAGACACTGCCCTGGCCCATTTTATTGGTTAGAGGATAGGTGGGAGGAGAAAACAGGACAGAACGCTGGGAGGAACAGGAAGTGAGGTCAGAGACTCCACAGCTCTCTCGGGAGCAGACGCCTGAGAGAGAGACGCCATGCCCCGCTCCCGGGATGAAGCTCCGACCCAGGATGGACTAAACTAGAATCTTCCCGGTAAGACCGGTGCTCACAGATTATTAGAAATGGGTTGATCGGGATGTGAGAATTAGCCTGTAAGGGCTAGGGCTAAAGGGCCAAGCAGTGATTAAATGAATACAGTGTCTGTGTAATTATTTCGGGGCATAAGCTAGCCGGGCAGGCGGCTGGGGTGTTGGGGACGCAGCCACGCCGCCCTTATTACTTCAAATGAATGTATTTCCTCTATAGTATATTCAACACCTGAGATTCTCTCTTCCATCTCTTGTTTTCTATTGACTATGCTTACCTCTGTAGTTCCTATTCATTTTGCCCCTGTATGGAGGGCCTAGAGAGTGGGAGTCTCACTGGGTGGCCATTCACCTCTTTGTCCTCTCTATGTAGTAGCAGGCTGTTTTTCAGAGGTCCACTCTTGGCTCTCTCTATGTGGATTGCCTCTACCAATGCTCAGATCGAAGGGACAATCCCCAGACTGCCTAGACCGTACTGTGCCTCTCCAAACCTCAGACTCCAACTTCTTTTATTCCACTTTTCATACTGGTGAATCACACTCGACTAACAGTAGATGTTTAATAATAGTTTTGATTGACTGAATGAAAAATAGCAAGTTTGTAATGAGATAACTATAAATCATTTCAAGCAGCTTATTTTAAATTTATTTTTTCAAAAGACTAATGTTAAAATTTATGTTAACAGTCTAAACAACATTATGATATTTGAGCTAAAATTGCTAATATAAAAAAGGACCAGCCTTTATGTTCAAATGAATCACAAGAATAAATCAGTCTAAATAACAAATTGTAAGCTTGCAGTGTGCTAGTACCATCTGAGAATGAGTTCTAGCCACCTTAATTGATACCGTGGGCAGATTTCTCATTAATTATGATTTTCCAGGGCATTGGGTTAAATGCTTAAAAAACAGGATAGCAAAAGTCTTGCTGGCATTTAATTCCTGTTTTCCAGGCTGCCAAAGACAAGGTATCTCTGTCTTTCCCAGGAAGGTCCATCAAAACATCATTAGTTTTTGTTCCATATAGCGGTGCGCCTTCTCTCCTTTCTGTGCTGGCGAAGGTGTAGCTGGTAGTCGGTGCCACTGATTGATCCTCACAGTCTCCCATTTTTCCTTAAAACAAAAATCCTGTTTTTAATCACCCTTCTGAACACTTCCTTTGCCTCCTCTATTATGCAAGGAGGTCTGCTACCAACGCTCAATATGACTAATTAAAGAGAGAAGGCCAAGGTAAAGTGCACACAGGCACTTCAGTAATTGCAGTGATAGCCATAAGCAATAATGACAATTAATGAGACCTGTAATAGCTTTGTAAATAGTTATTTGCCCACTCATAGGAAGTGAATAACAATTCACACTGAGCGAAAAGATCAGACCACCTGATTCATTTGAGCATTCTTTTTTTCTTCCATGCATAATCAATTCTGACTGTTTTCCATGCTACAGAAATCCTTGACTAGGAGCCATGCTTCAGATGACAGTATAATACTCTACAGGAAAACATCTTCTCCTTTGTGTGGGATGTTTGATTTTTAGGAACCCTTCAGACTAACTTGAAGTTTCTTCCCTGATTAGAAGGTAGGGCAGCCAGACACAAATCAAGAGAAAGTTTGGGGAGACGTTGAAAATTTACAATTAATGATAATACAAGAGAGGAGTTCATGCGAAAAGTAAAGTCAGGTAGAATAGTCTATAGAAACATAGAGAAGTTCTCCTGACTGTGTCAGAGTTGAGAAAGGACAACATCCCTGTCTTGGTGCCAGAGATACCAGGGTATTGAATTCTGAAGTCTTTAAGCATTGCAACTTGTACCACAGGACAAATGTTACTTGGCAACTTCACAGTCCCACTTAGTGGCTAAACTGATTGTAAAAGGCAGATTGCTAAGACAGAACATGAAAACATACAGGTAGGGCAAATAGAAGTGCATTAAGATCGATAGCAAGGGGCGAGATTTAGGCAGTAGACCCGTTTGCATTGCCACTCTCCTAATCTTGCAATGACTTAGAATTTGAGCAAAACAAAAACAAAACAAAAAACAAACAAACAAACAAAAAAAAAAAACAGGCAGCCCTAGATCTGACTTTGCTATTTAGAAAATAAGCCTTTTATTCTTAATGCATGTGACAACTTCAGTGCCACCCCTGTTTAAAGAACAGAAACATGCTTCCTTAACAATGGCTTCCGGCCTCCTTATATGTTTAAAGTTGATGGTTCACCAAGTAAAGAGTTTATGGATTCTTATTTTTTGTTTGTTTGTTATTTTTATGTGGGAAACTTAATATAATTTCTTACTGGTGAAAATGATTAGTTCTTTCGATTTTAGATAAGCATTGTTCCCATAGGAATATCTTTCCTGATTTTAACAAAATCCCACATGTACATTACGATCTGTCATGAATTATGACTTTATTTTTCAATGACCGTATTTACTTGGTGTGGTGTATTGTGGGTTGTGTTATGTGATAAATACGAAAATTTGTCATGGTTTTGAGTTTCATGAGATCAGTAATTTCTTTACAAAAAGTTTTAAGTTATTCTTCCTTTTCACATAGCAGACATTTTATTCTGATGAATAAATAACTGTATGAAAGGAAATGAATCTAGAAATGATTTTAGAGGAAATTGAAATACAGCCCCTTGGGAAGGATGCTGGTTACTTAGTGCCCAAACACTGCCTTTTGTGCCTTCCTCCCTGCTGCATCTTTTGCCCCTGTTTACCTGTGAGATAGGTTTAGGGGTTGAATGAATACACATTTCTTTTACTGGGGGTGTAAATGTGGCTGTTTACTACATTTAAATCTGTAAAATTGTTAAGCTTAGGAACCAGTAAAGACCTGCTCAGTGGGCGGTTTATATACAAACGATCCAATTTGCCAACAACTCTTCAGGTTGGCGGAAGTGGATGAGCACCAATTTGCTTCAGAATTGCATAGGAGTGAAGTCCCAGCTGCCTGCAAAGTGCTTGAAAACAAACGAAGGGGAGATGAGCGAATGAGGATTCCTGAGCCCGTTCAGATTTCCTTTACACATTCTTACTACAATCTAAAGAAATCTTTAGCAATTGACACTGAGATAGCTGGATATCCATGTGCAAATAATGTATTTGGGCCACTTATACTATGGTATGTACAAAAAAAAAAAAAAACTCAAAATGGATGAGAGACCTGTTGTAAAATCCAGTGATAAATGCTTTCAATTTATAGAAGAATAAATATTAGTGACCTCAGGTGAGTCAGTAATTTCTATGAGAGAACAACACAAGCCTTAAGTGACAAAATAAATAAAATAAAATTGAATTTCATCCAAATTAAAAACAAATTCTTGCCAAGGTCAGCATCACGGCAGTGATAAGATAGCCACACAATGTGAGAAAATATTTACAACTCATACATCTAACAGAAGAATCAAATCCAAAACATATTAATTGCTCTTACAATTTGACATTAAAAATCCAAATTATTCAATTAAAATGACTAAAAAGAGGGATTGGGGAGATAGCTCAGTTAGTAAAGCGCTTGCATAGACTTTTGAATTAGCATCCTTAACATTCACATATACACCTGGTATATCACTGGGTATCTATAACCACAGTACCTCGAGGTTGGAAACAAGTGGATTCCTGGAATTTATTGACAGGCTAGTCCCGTGGAATCATGAACAACAGGTTCAGTAAGAGACTTTGTTTCAAAAATAAGGTAAAGAGAACAGGAAAGATGGCTCCATGTATAAAGGGCATGTTGGAGAAACATGAAGACTAGGTTCAGATCCTTAGAATCCATGAAAGTGCCAGTGACTTCATCAGCCCACGCACTGTTGCAGTGTTTTGAAGGCACAGATTAAGATGCCAGGTCCTTATCCTCTAAAATGGTACCTGGGCTCAGCTCAGGGTGCTGACCTGATAAACATTCAACATTTCTCAAAAAGCTTTTAAAGTGGGTTTATTTTTTGCCAAGAGAAAGCTATTACTTTTATATCATTTCCTACAGCCCCACACCTCCAGGAAGTGCATCTAGTCCTCTATTAGCTTAAACAAGACTCCTGCAGATTGGAGCACCTTACTAGTTCCAGGCTGCTCCAGGTAACCTGCCCTCCTTACTGCCATCTCTTTTTCCCTAGCCTTGGCAATTGTCAGTCTGCTCCTCTCTCTGCTTTTTCTCTCTGTTCTGAAAGGTGGCCACGGTAGACTCCCCCAGGTGCCTAATAAAACCCTTCCCCCCAACCATGAAGCCATCATTTCTGTGGTTTCTTTACTAAACCCCTCAAATTTGTAAGGGATCCTCAGAAAAGGGTAGCTAGTTAATCTAACCATATATATTTATATGACCTCTGAGTTCATCTGAGAGACTTTTTTTAAATGAATACTGTTTAAAGTGATTTTGGAAGTCTCCAGATATCAACTTTTGGCTTCCACATACATGCACACGTGTGAATGTACACCCCACATATATGTGTAGTCATAGATGAGCATGCATATTATGTGCATACTAAATAGAGTCACACCAAAATAATGACTTCAGAAAACAGACATGTTTTGACATGCAAATGCACACAAGGACATACATGAACATGTACATGAATGCATACAACCCTCACACACCAAACACACAAATGGATAAAGGACTTGAATAGATTCAACAAAGGTCAAGTGAGTAAATGACAAGATAATGATTGTCATTAGTCATCAGAAAAATCAAGATGTCAAGAGCAAATTGAGATAGTAGGTCATATTAACTGTAATCAAAATAAACATAACAGTCAAGAGGCTGGAGAGATGGCTCAGCAGTTCAGAGCATTCCCTGCTCTAGTGGAGGACCCAGATTTGATTCCAAACACACATAGAGGCGCTCACAGTCATCTGTAATTCCAGTTCTTGGTGAACCCATGCATTGTTTTCTCCCTTCTACAGGCACCAGACACGTGTGTACACCTGCATATATGTAGGCAAAACATTCATATACACAAAAGTAAATCTAAAAGAATATTTTATAAGTAACAACAAAATTTTAGTGTTGCTGAGCATGTGGAGCCATTATAATCACCATACATTGTTTGGGGGATTATACAATGAGACAGCTAACTTATTGAAACTATTTGGCAACTCCCCAATGATGAAACCTGGTTACCATTTGACATGGTACTTCTGCTCCACAGATAAGCAAGAACTGAAATCAACATACATGTTGCATACAGGCCGAAAGCAGAAATCATCCAAATGCCATAACCGTGGACCAGTGCATAAGCCAAGTGCTCAAAATCTGTATAATTAAGTATGGTCTAGACAACAGAGGAATAATGTAGTGACGCTTGCTGCAATGCAATGAGCCTTGAAAGCACGCTAACAAAAGGAGACACAAAGGGCACAAACTGATGATCTATCAAATGTCTATGTGTCTGTGTCGATCTGCTTACCTGCTTTTCTGGCTAATCTATCCACCCACTCATCCAGCCATCTATCCACCCACCCACCCACCCAACCACTCATCCATCCATCCATCCATCCTCTGTTATTCTATATTTTTTACTCCTACATAATCTGCAATTCAGAACCAGTCCTTTGATATTCTATTCTCTCCAAGCCCAGGTTAACCAAACATAAATTTCCATGAATTAATATGGTTTTAACCTTTGTCTTTGAAGACTTAAGGATTGTAAGGCACAAATACAGAATCAAGAATTGTTAAAATTTTCCTTTTAATATTTTTTCTTTATTTTCTATTTATTATTGGGGCTTGATGTGACAAACCTCTGAAGTCAGAGGATGACTTTCAAGAGTTGGATCTAACCTTTCACCTTGTGGAGGCGGGGTCTGTTTTGTGTCTGGCGTGCTGTGTGCCGCAGATCAACCCTTGCCTCTGGCACTTTTCCAAACCTATGTCTCCCATCATGCTGTATAGTGCAGAGACTAGAAATGCATGTCACCATGCTTGGCCTTTTAATTTAGTTTAAAAATTCTTTAAAAGTTCAAGTTTTTCACTCTACCATCAATAGGATGGATTGTTAGTACTCTGTACCAGAATTACCAGGCCTTTCCTTTGCCAGTAAAGGATTATGAGAAAGATCTGCGTCTTGGCACCCAAACATCAAATTACTCTTTTCAAAACATATGGAATTCTCAACAAATGCAACAGTAGTATGTTCACAATTCTCATGATTCCTTAAATTTTGCTGACATTATTAATCCATATTGATGGATATTAAAATAAAATCATTTTAAGAAATTATGACTGTACAAATAAAAATATTACTAGCATATTTTTGACAAGAATTAAAAATTTTAATTTACAAAGGAAATTTTATGTACTGCTTCACAAATTGAAACAAAGCATAGTTTATTTTAGAAGTCTGAAGCTTCAAAGAATTTAAAAGCGAATAAGTTTTAGACAATTTACATCTGTAAATTCATTCCACCTATTTCTACTTTGCAATCTATGAGGATCATGCCCAAAAACCTATAAAATTTTGTAATCAATTTTCTTACTCATATCATGTGATAGTTTTGATTTGTTTTTTTTCCTCTTTTTTTTTCTTTTCTCTTTTTCTTTTTTAAACACTGCCTGGCCCGTTTTTAATGCTCTAAGAAATCATGTTATAAAACCTACTTCCAGATTTTGAAGTATTTCTTTTGTCTAGTCAGATTATGTAAAACTTGGTTTATATTTTATTATTCTAATTTCACAGACACAAAAACAAAGCCCCCCCCCACGCCCAACTCACACAGGTAGGGAAGGAACTCATGCCATAAGTTTAAATCATCGCTATGTAAGTTGAATTTGAGACACTAAAACATAAGTAATCTTCTAATTCCATGCCCACTCTTCCTACTGTAAATATTTTTTTCTGTTTTACATTTTTTTATGTTAACTTTTTTTATTAATTTTTTTTAATTAAAAATTTCTGCCTCCTCCCCTCCTCCCTTTCCCTCCCCCTCCCCCTACTCCCCATGCCCCATTCCCCTCCCCTTCCCCCTCCAGTCCAAAGAGGAGTAAGGGTTCCCTGACCAAATGAGGAACAGAAGGAGGGAGAACAGGAGCAAGGAAGTCAAGACCGCGAGGGGGGCACCCACCCACTGAGAAGGAGGGGCTGATCTATTAGGAGGTCACCAAGGCCAGCTGGACTGGGACTGAAAATGCTTGGGATAAAACCGGAGTCACTGAATATGGTGGACAATGAGGGCTGCTGAGAAGCCAAGGACAATGGCACTGAGTTTTGACTCTACTGCATGTACTTGCTTTGTGGGAGCCTAGCCGGTTTGGATGCTCACCTTCCTAGACCTGGATGGAGGGGGGAGGACCTTGGACTGCCTACTGTAAATTTTAAAAAGAAAGGTCCACAAATGTTTCATTTATCCTTTAAAATTGGGTGCAGCAAGCTTCCTCAAGCTATATTCAAGAATGATCTCAATGCAGCTGAGTAATGACCACCATGAACTGGTCAGAATCATTCTTTCCCACAGCGGCGTCGGCAGTTCTTTGATGCACCACTTAGATGATTGTGGTTAAGTGTTCTTATCACAACAGGTTTTAAAACACAGTTCACTCAGATCCTGCAGCCACGTTTAGTTTTTTAACAGAAGTTTAGGTTACTTAGGTTGTTAGGGTCCTACATGCTCCTGGCTCCTAAATATACCTTCATCTGGGGTACCTAAGACAGATAAAGTTTTTACTATTTATGACATATGTTCATAATTTCCCTAAACAGATAAACACACACAAAAAAGCAAACAAAAAACCAAACATATACAGATCACAACTTTAAAGGCAAATAAAACTTGACAATTCCTGTACTGCTTTTCTAGGCAAAAGTCTGTATATTTCAGAGCAAGCCATATACTTATGCTTGTAGTATGAACATCCAACTACCTTTTGGAATACTTAATTTAAATTATTGAGATTTTTTGGGTGTGTGTGTCCATAATTTGCCTATTAAAAACCACATCCCCATTCCTCTACCAGGAAAATTTAAGATTAAAATAATCTGCAATCCACTTTCATAAAAACTCCTTCTGACTAGACCACCAGGAACCAGTGTGGATTTTAAGAACTGAACTAGGAATAGTCTTTTAATTGTAAAGCCCTCATTCTTTTAAGCCTTTTTTCAAACCTGCATAATGTTTTTGGATTCTTGTCTCTTGTTAAATCTTGGAAATCCAAGAAACTCACAAAAATGCAAATGCTAATAACATACATAGTGTCAGAGGGTGAATCTACAGCTATTGGAAAGAAAAGCAATATTTTTCAAAGATCTATGCAATATGTTGACTTCCCTCAGCATTTCAAGAATTATGGAAATAGTTTCAAACCTCCAACTCTGATATATTTCTAACCTTCATAGAGTTAATTAAAATAGCATGATTTGTTGCAGTGATTTTAATGTTTGAACAAAATAAAATATTATAAATACATGTAAAGCTCCAGGTAGCTGTTCAGCGAGTATATTTTCCTATGTATGTATAGATTTTATTGTCAGTCGGTGCAAAATACATCTCTGCTGCAGTCCAAGTATTATGCACATAGCTTCCTATTATCAAAGTTTCCAAATAACACCTCTGGATTCTCCATAGCTAATTGCTCCTAAAATGGGTAAGAGAAGGAGACACCTAATATTGTTATGTTCCCTATGTTCAGGTACCTTACCTTTCTTTTAGGATTTCACTCAGCATACATATGGAGAAACTGAGATTGTAAGAGTTAGCTCTGACCATGAAGTAGCAAAATATCAATGTTAGGCATTCACTCACTTGAGATTCCCGTTGAGAAAGAAAGGTGATCTATCCAGAGTAGTTTCTTACTTGAATAATGTAGCTGTTGATGTTAATATTAATACTGTTAAATACAGTCTAACTTTGTATTGAAATAGAAGTATCACTTTATCAAGTACTATATAATTTTAAAATATTGTTTATGACTGAATCTCTGCTTCTAATGGATGCTCACCTCAGGGAGATAGCTCAAAGTGAATTTGATAATAATCAATTCTTGGATGCTTTACACACAGATTATTAAGATCCTTATATAAACATAACAGAAAATCATTACAAGTCAATATGTACAAGTTGTAAAAGTACAAAGAAAATGTATACAGTTCCTATTTGGTAGATCTCAAATAAAAATGTTTCTATGCATTAATTTTAAAGGATAATATTTTGAATTAGTATTATGCTTGGAGTCTCTTATGGTTCAAAGTCTATACTGAAAATTAGTTTATTATCATGTGTTAACTATTATTTCAGGAAGGCAGTTGTAGCATCTTTCTGTTGATATTACCTTTAATGAGACTGGATAGCAACAAACTGCTTGTGTTCCAGTGTGTTGATGATATTAACTACCATGATCTAATAACTGATACTCAGAAGATACTATAATCTTGAACCTAAAACTTAATGATGAGCAGCGTTGCTGGTGTTCTCTCTGGTTCACTGGGCAGCTGGAACCTTTTAGCAGCTGTGTGACTAATAAAACATGACATCTGTTTTCTAATATAAAAACATGACAGTAATGCTGCTGAGCATTGTTATAAACTATGTCAGCTCAACTCCTGGTAATATGGTCTCTGAAAAAAATGAGGGGGGCTGCAATTAATGAATTGAAACAGTGGAATGAGTGCTTTCCCCCCCTTAAAACTAAATGCAAAGCCTTGCAGAAAGAAACAAAAGGAATCATGGTGCTATTACTAACCTAAGCACAGAATAAATTGAGTAGTGTTGGGAAGGATTGGCAGGGACAGATTTATGAATTGCCTGTTCTGTTATTTTTTTTAACAATGCTGACTCCTTTAAATAGGCTATTGTATCTAACCATTACAGAATATATATACAAATAATACACACACACACACACACATAGCTTATTTGTGGGGAATTTCTTTCCAATAATTTGTAGTACCTGAATATGTTTTAGACCACACTGTGTCCTTGGGTTCCACAACACCCTTGAAAGGAACAGATGAAACACAGTGGGTGGAGAAGTCCATTTGTGTCACAAGTTTGGACTAGATTGTCAGGATCCTTGAGATAACTGGAGTTATCCCAGTTCTGCTGAGAAGCCAAGTTTTGCCTTGCACAATCATTCACTGATTATACAAATAAGATCTAAAGGCCCAGTGGAGGCCGAGGTAGTTCTCAGTGGTGAATCAGGTGTTAGGTTCTTCACCGAAGACAGGACTGGAAGGCACATCACAATGTTCACTTCAAAGTTTCAGGAAGGCAAGTGTTTTAAACATAATCATAGAGCTTAAAGAAAAGCAGTAGGAAATTATATATATATATATATATATATATATAATTTTTAATCTGAGAAATATTCTAACCAAATGACATAGAACATTAATAGAGTAAGAGGAGTGTGGGAAGAAAATATAAGAAAAATAATGTTTGTTGAGGTTCTGTTTATTATTTCATGTTCTTTAATAAGTACTTGTTTTCTAACTCTTTTTTAAAATTCTTAGTACTTTTTGGGGGAGAGGCAGAATTTGGGTTGGATTTTGGAGACAGGGTATCTCTGTGTAGCCCTGACTGTCCTGGAATTCACTCTGTTGACCAGGCTGTCCTCAAATTCACAGAGATCCACCTGCCTCTGTCTCCTGAGAGCTAGGATGCGGTAGGAAATCCTACAGTCAATAACGTTTAAGTGAACTGCCCACTGGGAAACGGCCTTTTATACTATTTACGCCCATGAAAAGCCTGCGTCCAGCCTTTTTTTCTGGCTGTGGGATTCAGTTGCTGTTCTCTGTTCCTGCAGAGGATTCTGATTTTTGAGTCTACCCCTAAATAAATTCTGAGCTAGTATGAGATTTCTTAAAAGTGTCCTTCATCACTAGGATCAAAGGCTTATGCCACCACCACCAAGCAAATCCCTAACTCTAAATATACCATGAGAGTAAGAAATAAGAAAAGGTGTTTACTGTTCAGTCACAAATTATTTTTTCAGTTTAAGACACCATTGGTATGTGGGTTTCTTAAGAAAAAAACTAAAGAAAAGTGACAGAAAAAACATACTGCAAAGAGAATCTTAAAAGTATTTCACAGGGAAGGGAGGTTGTACGAAGAATGAACTGAGCACCAACACGTGCTAGGCATCATCAGGGATGAGCCCATGCTTAACTTGAAAAAAGGTCAATGCGAAACAAGAATTACATTTACTTACCAAGACACAATCTAGGTCAGTGATTTTAAATAAGGCCTTTTTCTGAATTAAATCAAACCCACAAGCATTTTGTCTGAAGCAAGCACATGCGTGGTTTCCTCTCTACTCTTGATGACGATGGCCTTGATAGGCATTATGGATTCCAAGCTGTTTTCAGGTAAGTTGGTGACTGCTGGCTTTGTTTGTGTCTTTTCCTATTTCTATACCCCTTTGTAACTCTTATTTCTGCCTATTTTAGATCTTTCTCATTCCGAAAGAGGAATGACATGAAGATGAAAGCAAATTGCCAAGGTTGATAATATTATCGAAAGAAATATGGCCTGGACAAAAACAAATGACAGTTTGAAGTGACACCGACAAACAGGATAAAGTTCTCTTGTCTCTGCCTACTAACTACTGCAGACTCAGCCCCACTGCCAGTAGATCCCTGGAAATAGTAGCCATGCCAGCACTTCTGCAAACCCTCAGTAAATACCAAGAAAACACAAAGTTGAAGACAAAAGAATACAGTTTTAGTCTCATAGATTTGCACTGGGAATGTGTTCTGCAACAATGTTAAATTGTTAGAATTAAGAGGAGGTGTTTGTGGTGTTGCCTCAAACATTCCCACATGACGTTCTTGTTGAGAGATTATCTAACACCTTTGATTCCCAGGGACCATTACTGCATAGTTAGCAGTCGTCCTCTCTCTTAAACTACTATTTTTTTGAGATATATGTGGTGACATAATTGCTAAAGAAATATATTCACCAAAAGACGTACACATCGATTCCCATGGTAACGTTAGGAACAGCTTAGAGACCGTATTCTGAGAATGAACCCGAACGAAACTTGTGGTTTTGTTAAATGTCAGCAAACTGAAGAAAAATGGCCCAGTGAGGAGCAGGATGCTTCCAGTTCAGAGACAAAAGCTATATTTTATAGTTTCTCTTGATCCTCATTGCAGTGTTCCTCTTGATCTCGGGGCTTAGAAAGCTTAGTGTATCAGAGGCAAAGTCACAGCAACACACAGGGTGAGATTAAGATACTAAGAAAAGGCAGGGAAACATCATGTGCTTCTGGGGAGAAATGATTGCTTATAGAGGAAGCAAAAACTGGTTTTTAAATTTTGGACTGGAAAGAAACAACTGATAAATCTGCTGCAGTTAGCGAAAGGATCCCTTTTGAAATTGATGAAGGGAGAAGGGGTAATAAGGTCTCTCTTCTTCACAGTAGTAGTTGCAATGAATGTCTTGGACTATGGGTTTCACTATCATCCTACTGCACAAATAGAGCCTTGCAGCTAAGAGTGTATGGAGAATGCCTCCATTGCCTGTGCTCTGCTGTGTTCCGATGCATGCTTTGCTGTGTTCCTATGTATGTTCTGCTGTGTCCCAATGCATGCTCACAGTTGCCCAGTCAACAACTCATTATGGGATCTTTTCTGGTGGGTCGGTGGATCTGCTTTGTCAATGTTTTTAAAGCCTTCCTTGCTCTCTTAGTATTGTCATTGGTGCTAGGGTGAGGGCAGTCCCTCCTGTGCTGGTGGTGGGAAGTTAAGGCTACGAAGTAATAGGAAGAAATTTTAGCACATGAAATTACAGCTTTGTTAGGCACAGGTCCGGAGGACAAACTGTTTTCATCTTTCTCGAAATCACAATCAGTTTAGTTATAGTTCTCCCATTTTCTGATTTGTTTGCTTGCTTTTGTTTTTTGAGATAGGGTTTTTCTGTGTAACAGCACTAGCTGTCTTGAACTTGCTTTGTAGACCAGGCTGGCCTTGAACTCACAGAGATCCTCCTGCTTCTGCTTCCCACGTGCTGGCATTAAAGACTTGTGTCACTACTGACTAACTGCATTTTTCTAGTTTTTAAGAAAAATAAATGCATTTTTTTGTCCTCAATACTTTGCCCCTTAGTTGTTTATTTGGAGTGGACTATACGTGCAGAACTGGACCTTGTACACTTGACTCCCGGCTTTCACTCACCTACAGGACTTGCATAACTTACTCATCCACTATGAACTTCCCACCCGCTGGAAGGACATGATACCTTTGATTAGACAAATGGACTTGAGTGTTGACTCAGACAACATGCAAGCTTGCAGTCTTTTGACAGGTTTATTAGTTACTCATGTTCAACCTTCAGCATTTAACCAATGATTGTACTCTGCCTCGTTTTAGTTGAATAGCTAAAAAGAAGTTTTTAAGCTTCAAACTATCATTTTGGAAAATTGTTTGTGTACATCTTTCCTTTTTTGTGTTATTGATAAGGGTCCAAGGGTTCAAGCTTCACTAGTTCTTAGGCAGCAAAGAAGATAATGAGAATAGTACACACATATTAATAAATTATTAACCACATTGACTTCTATCATCAAGCCATACGAATTGGCCACCTGTTAAGATACGCATTCACCTGGATATAATTATTGTTATTTTAAGTCAAAGGGAAATGAAAGATTTGTAGGTCCCAGTGTAATATGAGAGAAGAATTTGCTGCCAGTCTAAAGGAGAGAAAATTCATGAAGAGAAGATTGACTAAAGAAAGCATCAGACTTCCGCCTGAAATTGTATGTGATTTTATCACATTATATACAATATTATTTTTATAGATATTTCTTTAAATGTGAGATGTAATAAATGATTTTGAAGTGTTGTTAGTTTCCTAAAAATAGGAAATTGACTCAATATAAAATGAATCTGTATTATACAATTCTGTTTTCAATTGACTTTTCAATGGAAGCAATTACAGAATATGCTTAGCTTACTTTAATGACTTTCTTACATAGCTTGTTATAACAAAGAGTCATTACAGGAAAGTTTTATCTGTCATTCATTGTCTTGCTGTTTATATTTTGCCACCTTGTCTTGAATACAGATGTGGAAAAGGGTGTTTTCTTTCCTTGGTCAGTACATAAATTTTAAGGTATTTATAAAAATATCTGCTTAAAATACAATTTCACATTTATTATTGTGCACATCCGCCAAGCTAGATTTTGTGAATTTTCTAGCAGTTATTTTAAAATAAATTGACTAAAAATATTATGTGACATCTAGAAAAGTAGTATAGTTTGGAGAAGTAAAGAAAGTTTGGTCATCTTTGCATTGTTTTAAAATATAATGGACTCATGTACTGTTTAATACTGTCTAGCTTTTTTCATTTTATCTTTTCAATTAACTCTATAAAGGACATCCAAAACATCACCGAACATCTTTCCTGGTAGTAAAGCAATGGTATTCACAAATTTTTCAAGAATTCTTCTCTAGAGTGATCTGAAATTAAAATATCCCTGTTACGGGAGGTCCTCCCACTCCTCCAGCCTATCGCCACTGAGATACCAGCCCATTGGGGCGTGGTCTCTCTCCCTTTAAAAAAGCGGCCACTTCCCTCTCCTCTCTCTCTTCACTTCCTGCTCATCCGGCTACTAGACTCCCTTCCTGGTTGCTCAGAGGGCTGACGGTGATCTGTAAGTTTTTTCCCCTTTAAATAAATACCACCCTATTAATCATAATTCCAAACTGGTGTGGCATTGTTTATGACTTACGCCTTCATATCCCCAAGAAATTTTGGTTTTGCTGAAGAATATTCAGCAAAATATGAATATAGGTAGATTCAGAAATCACCTTGCGGCCTTGATAAACACTGTGCAGGCTTTGAAATAGTCCCTAGATGCATATTATCTCAAGAGATACCAGGCCAAACTTAATTTCTTTTAAAAATACAGAAGCAATAATCCTCAGAGTTCAACCCCTTCTCCCTCAGAAAAATCTGGTTAGAAGATAGATATTGGAACTTTACGAAAAACAAACAAACACGCAAAGAAGCTAAAAATTGATTTCAAGAGAGTAAAACAACTTTGACAAGCCACCTTCAGAGCTCAGCTCAAAGATAAGCTGATTTTCTAAAACAATTGCTTCAATGCTGAAATCTTTCTAAATGCAGCAACAACTTTATATGGAAAAACAAAAAACCCAGGATAGCCAAAACAATCTTATACAATAAAGGATTGTCTGGAGGCATTACCATCCCTGACTTCAAACTCTATTACAGAGCTACAGTATTGAAAACAGCTTGGTATTGGCATAAAAACAGAGAAGTCGACCAATGGAATCGAATAGAAGACCCTGACATTAACCCACAAACCTATGAACACCTGATCTTCGATAAAGGAGCTAAAAGTATACAATGGAAAAAAGAGAGCATCTTCAACAAATGGTGCTGGCAAAACTGGATGTCAATCTGTAGAAGAATGAAAATAGATCCATATCTATCACCATGCACAAAACTCAAATCCAAATGGATTAAAGACCTCAATATCAGTCCGAACACACTGAACCTGATAGAAGAGAAAGTGGGAAGTACTCTACAGCACATGGGCACAGGAGACCACTTCCTATGTATAACCCCAGCAGCACAACACTAAGGGCATCATTGAATAAATGGGACTTCCTGAGGCTGAGAAGCTTCTGTAAAGCAAAGGACACTGTCACTAAGACAAAAAGACAACCCACTGACTGGGAGAAGATCTTCACCAACCCTGCAACTGACAAAGGTTTGATCTCCAAAATATATAAAGAACTCAAGAAACTAGACCGTAAAGGCTAATCAACCCAATTATAAAATGGGGCACTGATCTGAACAGAGAATTCTCAACAGAAGAAATCAAATGGCCAGAAGACACTAAAGGTCATGCTCAACTTCCTTAGCGATCAGGGAAATGCAAATCAAGACAACTTTAAGATACCACCTTACACCTGTCAGAATGGCTAAAATAAAAAACACCAATGATAGCCTTTGCTGGAGAGGTTGTGGAGAAAGGGGTACACTCACCCATTGCTGGTGGGAATGCAAACTTGTGCAACCACTCTGGAAAGCAGTGTTTCGGTTTCTCAGGAAATTCGGGATCAACCTACCCCTGGATCCAGCAATACCACTCTTGGGAATATACCCAAGAAAGGCCCTATCATACAACAAAAGTATATGCTCAACTATGTTCATGGCAGCATTGTTTGTAATAGCCAGAACCTGGAAACAACCTAGATGCCCTTCAATGGAAGAATGGATGAAGAAAGTATGGAATATATACATATGAGAGTATTACTCAGCAGTAAAAAACAAGGACTTCTTGAATTTTGCATACAAATGGATGGAAATAGAAAACACTATCCTGAGTGAGGTAAGCCAGACACAAAAAGAGGAACATGGGATGTACTCACTCATATTTGGTTTCTAGCCATAAATAAAGGACATTGAGCCTATAATTCATGTTCCTAGAGAAGCTAAATAAGGTGAATCCAAAGACAAACACATAGGCATCCTCAGGAATATTAACCTTCATCAGGCGATGAAAGGAGACAGATACCCACACGGGAGCACCGGACAGAAATCTCAAGGTCCAAATCAGGAGCAGAAGGAGACGGAGCACGAGCAAGGAACTCAGGACCACGAGGGGTGCACCCACACACTAAGACAATGGGGATGTTCTATTGGGATCTCACCAAGGCCAGCTGGCCTAGGTCTGAAAAAGCATGGGATAAATCCGGACTAGTTGAACATAGCGGACAATGAGGAATACTGAGATTTCAAGAACAATTGCAGTGGGTTTTTGATCCTACTGCACGTACTGGCTTTGTGGGAGCCTAGGCAGTTTGAATGCTCACCTTAAGAGACCTGGATAGAGGTGGGCAGTCCTTGGGCTTCCCACAGGTCAGGGAACCCTGATTGCTCTTCAAGCAGATGAGGGAGGGGGACTTGATCGGGGGAGGGGGAGGGAAATGGGAAGCGGTTGTGGGGACGAGGCAGAAATCCTTAATAAATAAATAAATTTAAAAAATAAAAATAAAAAAAATAAAAAAAAAGAATGACCCCAGATCAGAATTATCATTGTTTTACATCTACTGTGTGGTATGTATGCTTCTTCTCAGTTGTAACAATTTCCTCTTGGGTAGAGGTCATAATTACTTTGGCTTCTTTCTATATAGTCTGTGGATTGTCCATTTCCATATCTGTGTCTTTGAGATGAATTGTCTTACCTGTGTGACTATAGCCCAGTCCTTACCACTTCTACAGTAGTTTTAATTCCTCCATGGGTCCCAAATTGCTTTTTCATTATCCCTTATTTTTCTTTATTTATTGCTTTATTATTTAATACTTTATTCTTACTATATTATTTATCATTATTTTCACTTATTTTTTATTATTTCTTATTTTTGCCTTGACCAAATACTTGACAAAAAGAAACTTAAGTGTGTGTATGTGTGTGTGTTCTGGCTCATGGTTTGAGGGATTTAAGTTTTTCATGGCAGGGAAAGCTTGGCAGCAGGGGCTTTAGTCAGTTGGTTACATTTGTTGACAGGCATGAAGCATGATAAATGCTGTTACTAAACTTACTTTTCCAATTTTTATTTGATTTTACAGTCAGAATGGACTCTCACCACAAATAACCTAGTTTATAAAATACCTCTTAGATACTCCCCAGGCTTATTTACTTGATGATTCTATCAAACTTACAATCACTATTAACTATGAGGCCTAAAAAGATGTCTCTTCTGATGAAACAGGCCAAGAGCAGTCATGGTCCACATGGATCTACGAACATGCCATTCTTGACTTTCATGACATCCAAAGCTTGCTCTTGGTTGGTAAAACCCTGCTATGCCTGAGTCTCCATCTTTGACAACCCCTGGCTCAGAGAAAGACCCAAAGCTAATGGACTGTTCTTAATAAATCTGCTCATTGGTGGTGATGCTGAGAAAATTTCTCCCTTTCAGAGCACAGGGCAATAAGGTCAAGTTCAGAAATTTAGAAATAAAAGATGTCAGGAAGACTGCAGACTTGGAGGACTGTGGAGAAAGTCAATATTTAGACTATTAACCTAAAAAAAGAGAGAAAGATTTAATTGCCTTTTTAGAGCATTTTCAGTACTCATTAACATTGAACTTTAAAGTTTAGTATTTAAACTCTAGTTTAATTTTAAAACCATATTCGTTTTTTTGTTTTCAATCATGTACACAAAACAGGAAACACAATTCCATAAAAAAATTTATCAGAGTCATTTTTGAGCGTCATGGACTGAATTATTTTCTGTAAATTTATATGAGCATTTATACGTAAAGGGTTTAAAGCATTTAAAGTGGTGTTTGGTTTATAAATATTTGACAATAGGTGATAAATTTTTATATTTTGTCATTTCTCACCCAGAGGCCTGAAGATTTAGTCATTTTATATTCCTTTAAAGTATGCACCTGGAACTCAGCAAACGTAAATACATTTTAATCTCTTCTAGATATGTTTCATTCTTTAGATGCTGCAAAGAATCATTAAAAATATAGCATCATCCCTGAGTGGCTAAGCATCTGGAAGACAACTGAGTTGATAAAAATTGCAGTATGTTTGTCTTGTCTAGACATTTTACGAATTTATCAGTTAAAATGCTCGTACTGTTGCTTAAGTGGATCAATTGAGGAATAAAAATTTTAACGTGCTCTCAGCTTGGGGGAACGCTGCACTCAGTGAGCTGTTGGGTAACCAATGAAGCAAACGTTGTTCCAAACAGTATTTATTTTAGTATGCTCAAAGTCTTTGATGTCACTTCAAGGAAATTTATTTGTTCACAAAAAATTTAAAAAACTGTTTTGTTACTGCAATCAGGCAGAGAAAGAAATCTGGTAAATAACATTATTCTCCAGAGCCGCAGATAATATAAAACATCTTAATGTAACTAACCAAGCAAGTGAACGACTTTCTTGTATCACAAGAACTTCAGGTATTTGAGGAGAGAAATTGGAAAAGATATCAGAAGATGGAAAGATGTCCCATGCTCTTGAATCAGTAGGATTAACATAGTAAAAATTGCAGTCTTACCAAAAGCAATCTACAGATTCAATGCAATCCCCACTAAAACAACACTCAACCTCATTTGAAAAAAAAAAAATCCCAGAAAAGCTGAAACAATTCTGTCCAATATAAGAATTTCCAGAGGTATCACCCTCCCTGATTTCAAGCTCAACTACAGAAATATACTAATAAAAACAGTCTGGTACTGACATAAAAACAGACAAATGGATCATTGGAATCGAATTGAAGACCCAGACATAACTCATGCCACAAGAGGGAGCCCCATCCCTGACACAGGCAGGACCCAGAGGCTGGGTAGCCCAGAGACCTAGGATTACAACCAAACATGACTAGCGAAAAAAAAATCAATGTAATAATGCTTAATAATATTCTGCTATACTCCTAGATTGGTGCCTAGCCTAACAGTCATTAGAGAGTCTTGATTATTCTGAGCTCTGGGGATCCATTGGAAGACAGGGAATACTGAAGAAGTCAGAGGGGTCAAGGACACCAACAAGAAAACCCGCAGAATCAACTAACCTGGGGTCATAGGTACTCACAGAGACTGAACTGATAACCAGGGAGCCTATACGGGTCCTCACCAGTTTTAACACAAGTGGAGGTGCATAGTCGCGCTGTAACTTGATATACTATGTTTGGTTGATATCCATAGGAGTCCTGATCTTTGCCAAAAGAAACAGAGGAGGAGTGAATATGGGGAGGTGCTGGGAGTGAGGAGGGAGGGAAACTGCAGTCAGGATGTAATAGTAATAGTAATAGTAATAGTAATAATAATAATAATAATAATAATATACTTTTAAAATGGATTTGTTTCTGTCAATGAGAAAGCGTTAGAGGAACATGAAGACTTTCCTTGAGTTTCCACATTTATATGATTCTGTTTATTCATGTCTACAGTTAGTTAAACTGCACTTCTGGGGCAGACTGATGTTCATTTGATTAAAAAAGCATTGCTGTATTATACTGATAGAAAAACATAAAACTTACTTGGAGATATGAGCAGTGGGCTCTTTTAGAGATAAAAATTGTATCCTGATAAAGCAGAACAAAGTGTAAAGCTTCCACGTGGAAAGATCAATACTATTTTTAAAACACAAACCAATACAATATTCACCTTTCTTCGTTTAACTTCCTTGAAAAATTTCACTTTATGATTGCATGATTAAATCAAAAATATCTTGTTAAGATGGTTTAAATATTAAATACAGTGGTTTCAAAGACTATTTGATATGTAGCTTTGTATCAAATTTTGTTGAATCAAGACCTTAATATGAGAGCTGTGCTTTCAGTTTCTAGTATATTTGTTTATGATGTGCATGAGAATGCTGGCAGAGGGATTGAGTACAGAATTCATAGGGAGTATCCCAATCATTTTAGAAATGGTGAAACATTTTAATGGTTCTCTAAATCCGACCCAGTTACTCCATCACTTCAGTCTGAAAAAAATATTTAACTCCTTACTGCTTTATCAAATCACAGAAGTATTTGAGACCTAAAATAACATTTGTAGACAATCCGATATCTTCTGAATATGAAGACAGCCTTGTTCCATTGACTGGAAATACAACAGAACTTAAAAATAATCCCCACATTAAACTAAATATTCACTGTGTATTGTTGACTTCTGCTCTCTCCGATTACAACTGCCTTCTCTTTCTTACTATCTGAGTGCTTACTGTTCTTTCTCCCACGGGAATGTGTTTGTAGTTTCAACACAATAGTAGCATTAAAACTTACAGAAAAACTATGTTTCATGAATATCTATTAAGCTTTAAGTATGACATTGATTATAAAAATGTTTTTAAATGGAAAGAATGAGACTGGTGTAAATAACTTTGTAATATACGAGTTAAAAGCTTAAAAGGGGGGCAGTTGATTTCTGCATTGGTTTTTTTAAGGGTCTGATGATATATAAGAAATATTTCAGTTAATGAGGAGGATATCTTAGAATATTAGGCACCACGTGGCACATTTAAATAATTACTAGGGAACAATTAGATGACTAGAAAGAGGCCAATCTACAAGAAAGTTAATCTTACTAATAATCGTACAATTATGGATCAAGTCAAAGATCTTAAAAAAATAAAAGTATATTAGCATCACATATATTTTATTTGGCTGAACAATTATTCCCAAAAATATATTTTAAGAGAAGATAGGTTATTTATTTATTTATTAAAGATTTCTGCCTCCTCCCCGCCACCGCCTCCCATTTCCCTCCCCCTCCCGCAATCAAGTCCCCCTCCCTCATCAGCCCAAAGAGCAATCAGGGTTCCCTGACGTGTGGGAAGTCCAAGGACCACCCACCTCCTTCCAGGTCTAGTAAGGTGAGCATCCAAATTGCCTAGGCTCCCACAAAGCCAGTACATGCAGTAGGATCAAAACCCAGGGCCATTGTTCTTGAGTTCTCAGTAGTCCTCATTGTCTGTTATGTTCAGCAAGTCCGGTTTTATCCCACGCTTTTTCAGACCCAGGCCAGCTGCTGGCCTTGGTGAGTTCCCGATAGAACATCTCCATTGTCTCAGTGTGTGGGTGCACCCCTCGCGGTCCTGAGTTCCTTGCTCGTGCTCTCTCTCCTTCTGCTTCTGATTTGGACCTTGGGGTTTCAGTCCGGTGCTCCAATGTGGGTCTCTGTCTCCTTTCATTGCCTGATGAAGGTTACTATTCAGGAGGATGCCTATATGTTTTTCTTTGGGTTCACCTTCTTATTTAGCTTCTCTAGGATCACGAATTATAGGCTCAATGTCCTTTATTTATGGCTAGAAACCAATTATGAGTGAGTACATTCCATGTTCCGTTCCTCTTTTTGGGGAGAAGATAGGTTAATAATATTTTATTCACATTTATATCCTGAATTGCAAAATGGATTTTCTATCTAAACTATTATGTTATTGCAATGATCATGAAGCTATCACTGCTAAGTAGTAATGTCCTTATACCTGGGCACTTTGTTATCTCATTATTCAAAAACACTGTTTATGAAGTGAAATAGTACTTTAACATTTCTCCTAATACATGGAAATTATTTTATTCAATCTTTAGTCAAACGAATGAACTTTGTGATAAACTACCAGGACAAAGGAAAATTGAGGTCCAACAGGTCTGTTTTGGTTCAGAGTTCAAGGATACCTTTTATCTGGTGAAAAAGTCAAGACAACAGGAGCTTAAAGAAGTTGGACATGTTGTGCTGATATCAGGAAATGGGTCTGGACTTTCTCTTTCTCCTTGTAAAGAACCCAAGATTCTACCCAGGTGGTGGCAACCCTCACCATAAGTATACCTTTCCACATTTACTAATCCATCAAAATGATGTATTCTTGATTTCAAAATTTGAGTCTAAACATATGCTACTTTGGAAAAGAGATTCTGCTTTTATTTTCACAGAAGATGAGATCTTGTGGATTCTTTCCAGTCTAATGTGGTTTGATGGAACAAGACACCCCAAAAGGTCTCCATGAATGGTAAAAATACTTTGCCAAACACACAGCAGAAAGCAGTTTGGAGAAAACTCTGATCAAATTTCCAAAATGATTGTTTATATGCAGGGGGGAATGAATTGGTCCTGCCTCAACTTAACATGCCAGGCTTTGTTAATTCAACGTGGGGAGACTTACCCTTTCTGAGTAGTGAATGGATGGTTGAATTTGAGGCCTTTTTCATCTTAGAAAATTCATGTTGGGCAGTATAAACATGCCTAACACACAAAAAATCGAGGTGGGGAAGTCACAATGCTAGGGAAGAAATTACTGCTGTTGCCTCTCTAAATTGATATAGCATTGAAATGTCTTCTAAATATTTAAACTTATGACCTGTACACTGTTGCTACTCCCAGGCTTAATCTTAAAACAAAGCCAAATAAAATCTTCTCTTTACAATGACTGATGGCGAATGCCGAGCAGGATCTTGCCTGCTCTGTTTACTGGAATTTAAAAAAGCTGACTGAGTGCTTAGCCCCAAATACAACATTTATACCAAGTCATTCTATGGCTCAGGAAGCATCACTGGAAAGCAATCAGGGCTGGAGTACAGAGAAAAAAATGGCTGTTTGCAAGGAATGGCTTGGCCATTGTGATCATGTACTAGCAGCAGCTATGGGTATCTGCATCATGTCTGCAGAAGACTGACCTGCCAACACCCAATGAAAATCAGACAAGGAAGTTGGGGCGGGGAACGGAGTTTACCCCTCCAGGGAACAAGGAACAATTATCTTTGCACATATTCCCATTGGCAGTCATCCTACCAGACACCATTGTATAGTCCCATGTCTCTGGTTACTTGGAAATGCCTGGGTAAGTTCCAAGGGTCATAAAACAAGATGGTAGGAGCATTTTAAAATGATCTGTACAGAGGTGTGGAGGATAGCAGGGAGAACAAGATGAGAGACGTTAAGGAGCAAGGGTAATCAGAATGCATTACATACAGCTAAGAAACATTCAAAAAATTTAAATTGCAAAAAATTACATTTCTTGGCTCTTCTATGGGAGATGCCATTTTCTCCCTATAATAAAACTAATATTTTTGAAATTACACCAGAGGAGAAAAAAATCTCTCTTTGTACAAAACTAGCTAAATAGTAAATTACCTAGAATGATGTCAGGATAGACAGAAATCTTAAACTGAAAATGTTTCAGATAAGGCAGCCTTTAAACACAGAATGCCACAGAAAAACAAAATCTTCTCAGATGACATTCGAGTACTGTAGTTAAGTCGCATTGTTTGCTAGATACTCCAGTTTCTTTGGGATCAGAAAAGTGAGAGAGTATCATACTGTCAGCAGAATGTGTTAAAGTTTCCTTATAACTTACTGTCATCAAACATCTTACTCAATTGTTGAACTAGTCTGTAGTGTTAATTTCAATTACAGAAAACAACAGGGCCCAATTAATTTCTCATTTTTTTCAAAATGAGTTATGTAAGCATATTGATTTAGAAGTGGAATAGCTTAGTAACTTCCCACCTGTATTTTCACTTGTTTCATTTATATTGAAAATCCTTAAACAAAAATTTCAGGGGTAAAGTTATTACTTGATTAATATGTATGGGAAATGGCACTCTCTTATACCAATAAGATACGCCATTGATTAATCATGTCAATGTTGTTATTATTTTCTCACATTTTCTATTTCTTTTCCTCTTTTATCTAATCATAAAGCAAGAACTGTTTAGTAGAACTCTATCCTTTAGGGAAATTGATGATAGCCCGTGTGTCTGAGACTACATGCCAGATGACCAATCCTCTTTGGAATATAAGTGGAAAAATACAGCATTTTATTTTATCATCCTCCTTGGTTTCTTTCCTTGGGCTCTTTGATGTTGAAGACTGTCTCTTCCTTCTCTAATGCTGCTTGCTTTCAAGGTCCCTTAGGCCCTGGACACAGATGTTCATGCCTTTGGAAGAGCTCAGTTTTCATAAGGACCTAGGCTGATGCCTACTTACTACCTTCTTACTTCTCTTGGTTTAATTATGGTTCAGGCAGCCTAAACAGGACAAACTCTGTCCTTAGCATGCCCTGCACTACCACTTTTTCTATTGTGCTCATACTATTGAATCTGCTGTTCTTTGCTTTCTTCTATATGAGCCCCCAACTTTCTGTGATTCAGGTGTAACAGATATTAGCAGTTCCTGCCTCTAAAAAATGTTGTAAAGTAAGCCTGGGAACAACGCCATCAGTAGTCTTGTCGGGGCAATGAAGAGGTCTGCAATAAATCCGTAGGACTCATTGCTGCACCTCTGAAGCTTTGAAGCAGGCCAGTTTACTTTCTTTTCTGTAGGGTGTAATTCATTAGACACCTGCTATAAAACTTTTATTGGAAAGGTTGGATTATAAAATCTACCAGGAAGAGAGGATTCGGTAATAAGCGGTGTAAGTGCTGTAATAGGAAGAATAAAATGCTACAGACAAAATAAAGGTGTTTATTCACTGCTACTGGAAGTGAAATGGATTGTAAAAGATAAGATGAAATCTCAGGAACAACAGATTCTGTTTTCCAGCCTACCATGGTTTAGGAGAGGTTTAGGAGAGTATCGTCCATGTTGCATTGGAAACATTTTTCTCCCTATACCTTATTATTCATGTCCACCTTTAGGTGTGGATGCACATGTACAACCATACGTATTTACCATGCACCCTGGGGATTAAAGATGATTCTTTCAATCATTTGTTTCTCTACTTTGTAAAGCTGGGAACTAAACTTTGTATGGACCACACAAGGATGCTACTGCTTAGCTATAACCCTAGAGTTTTCCTTAACATTCTATGGAAATTTGGGGAAGACAGAAGTCTTCCTTTCAGAAGTTTAATCGCTTATGATTTAACCAAACTTGTATAGCTGAATTATTAAATAAATGAACAAAATATAAAACTACCTATGTACAAAACTGACTGCTTGCTAACCAAGCAAATGTGATCCCTCAGCTTGGCTTTTCTCCCCTTCTTCTACTTCCCTCAGTGCTTGGGATATTATCTATCTATCTATCTATCTATCTATCTATCTATCTATCTTTCATCTATGTACCTATTTTCCTTTCTCTCCTTTCACTATTGAATATCATGTTCTTCCGAAATGTAAATGAACAAAAATGTGAGACATTACATGTTAAGAAATTCCTATAACATTCCAATTCATACTCTTCTGGAATACTTGAGAGATGTGTAAATAAATACCTTCCTGAAATATCTCATTATATTTAGCCAATTTACTAGAAAGTTTTTTTGCTATGGGGAGAAAAAAGCTGCCATTCTATTTTTTGTTAATGATGTGACTCGCTGAGAAACTATACTCTTGTAGAGAAGATGTTGAGAGTTGTGCTGAGATGGGAAGCTGCACGGGGATTTCGGGTAAGTATAGGAGGTTCATTTGGACATTGGGTGGTGAGGTAGAGGCACAGGGTTATAGGAAAGTCAGTCAAATAGCTATTTCAAGTCTTGGTTATGACTTACGTGTTTGTAAACCTTCCATGTGATTTTTCCTGAAGGGGGATATGAAGAGATGCCTGTTTCCCCTACACAGAGGGGATACCAACAGACTAAAATGAAATGGATTCAATTTAAGTGCAGCCCAGTGAATCAATACTTGATTGAGATTACTTTGAGGGGCATGGAAAAAAATCAGACACAGTTAAAGCTTTGAAAGTCTCCCAGGGAAATTTCTAAGCAATAATTAAAGCAGTGCAGAATCCCTCATCTGTCGACTGTTTACCTCTCATGCCACCTTAGGAAAGGAAAGGCTCTTGGGAGGTTTTGGTAAAGCTTATGGGCCTCATGGTCCTTGTAAGTGCCTTCCACGCACCTCCACCAGTAGGAAATATTAACAGGTCTGATTCATAAGTGGTGATCAAAGCTGTTCTGAGTCAATATAGCAATATATAACTGGAGGAGACTGTCCCATTACCGATATTCTGGGACTCTTACACTATAAACTCTGTATGGAAGAGGTGGAAGGTATTGAAACTCAAGAGATAGGGAAGCTAATAAGCTCATTGGGCCATAATCCCTGGAAGGCATTAAGGCAGTTTTCTGGTATGATGAATGAATTGCAGTTAACAAAGTCATAGTATACACTCCCACCATATTGCTGTCTGTGAGCAGGTCCTCACCAGAGCTGGAATAATGTTGCCACCATCTTGAAGCACATGAACAGTGTGATAATTTTGTCACTTGCTTTTGTAAGTGGTACAGATTCAGGCAATCTATTAAAGGAACGTAACACGGATTGAAACAGCTGCCCTGACTTAAACAAAACATAGATTATGGAAGCCTAAGTAAGAAATTAAAAGTAGCTATTACTTTCTTTAAAAAAAAAAAAAGAGGTGCAGGCTTTTGTAAGGATGTGCTGGTTTGGAGGAGGTGGGGAGTTCTCGGGATTGGGTTGCTTTGAAAAGTGAAAGTTTGCAAAGGGAAACCAGAGTGGCCAATCCTTTAGAAATTTTAGAGTACCTTTTCAGGAGCAGTGAGCCACTGTCCTTGGCTGAGGGAAGTGCTTTCTTCTTCCAAAGGCACATGCAGAGCACGAGGCTTTCTTCTGATATTCTGCACATCCCTGTGACTCCACAGTGTTCTAACCTGTCGCTTTCTCAGAGCCCATTCGAGTTAGTTCCTTCTCCTTCTGCTTTCACAATCGTCGGATTTCACAACTGTCTCATGTCTGCTCCCTTTCCTTAAGCCTGTTTCTCCTTTCTTATAATCCTCTCTCTATTTTCATGTGTTTTGTGATCATACACATGTCCATGTACCCAAAAATGCACACACGTGCATATATAAAATTAAATCTCAATTTTGCATGTAGAATAATATATGTGATGATTGTCTTTTGAATCTAGGTTATTTTACCTAATTAAATGATCTGTGGTCCATGATTTCCCTTCCTTTGTTCTGTGTCACACTATTCCTCAGGGCAAATGATCAAATGTCTAATCACCTCAGAGAGGGAACTAGCAATGGGCCAAGGTAAGCATGACACTGATGTCCAACTTGGTGCACCAATGAGTTTTGTAGACGTTATTTATAGGAATGTGTGTGAAGATTTACTTACAGCAGCAGAAATGACTCAGAGACAGCTACATCACAAAGCCCATACCATTATACCTGACAGCTAAACAAGGAATAGAATCCTCGAGTGCAAAGCAAAAATCACAGAGAACTCAACGGGTTGGATAGTATCTTAGGTAGGTTCAGGGGAGCTGAGTTTCTTCCATGCAGTTCAGTTGGTCTCTTCTGGACAACTCAGTGAGATTTTATAGCTTGACTTGTTTGAGAGTGACTTCACTTACAGCTTATGCATTCTTGGAGAAAATGAAATGTCATGTCACTGGTTAGTTTCCGGGACTTCCCGGGTCTTTTGAATTGTTTATGTCATTTGGTTAGTGAGTTTCCCTGAAGGATGGAGTGTGTCACATTCTGTTCAGAACATCTCGATATTCCATCTCTCTGTAAACATTTTGTGTCTGCCAGAGTTTCCCTCCAAGATGCAAGGTTTTGTTCTCAGAGAAAATTGCTGCACAATAATTTTTATCAATGTCATTTTTTCACTGTGGAAGGTAATTCCAGTGTGGACAGTGTGCTTTAATTTAGATTTTCTTTCTAGGTTTCTCCAGGGCCAGATTGTTCTTCACTGTACATTTCTATATCTACGGTAAACTCACTTGGGCTGACTTAATTTTCTCAGCATTACCCAGGACCAAGGAGGAAATGTGACCTTGCCCTTCTCTATTTCACCTCTGGATTCCTGGATCCTAGAGTACCTGAACTAGCACGGTGGCTGTAGCTGTAACTGTTACCACACCCAACTGGCCAAACCATCTCCACCCCTAGAATGCCCTTCTTCATCTTGGATAATTATCCTTCCCTAGGTAAACTTGATCATCTTCATGTGTACGTTTCTACCAGGAAGGTCTTTTGTGAACCATCCCTTTGACTTTAAAGCTGCTCAGAAGCTACTTAGTACTGACTTTAGCTTCCTATCAGTGATTTCCTTCGAAACTACAGCTCTACACATTCACCTTCAAGTAACCAAGATTGACCTCTTCCTCTGACTTTTCCTTTTTCTTATCTCTAGGTTTCTTTGATACTTGATGGACATACTCGTCACACATTGGTCTAAGTTAGCAAGATTGGCCAAAGCCCTTCCTACATCCTGCTCCACCAAAGAACTTAGAAAACCCATCGAAGCTCCACACTAACCATGAGACTCATGCTCAATGAGCCATATCTAATTCCTCTGCTAACATAGTTCCATATGGACTAATGAACTAAGATTAAAGCACAGCTTTTCTTATTTCTAGTCCCTTCTAAAGCACCTGTTTCTCCTCTAAGATCCTCCGGTGCTGATATAACCAACTATTCCTAATGACTCTGATAAGGCAGCCCAACTTGTTTGTTTGTTTGTTTATTTATTTATTTATTTATTGGTTTTTCGAGACAGGGTTTCTCTGTAGCTTTGGTGCCTGTCCTGGAACTAGCTCTTGTAGACCAGGTTGGCCTCCAACTCACAGAGATCTGCCTGCCTCTTGGATTGATTTCCGGTTATGCAGCCTTTGCTTTGAAAAAGAATAGGTAGTTATCACTCACCTTTTCTACCTGCACAGAAGTCAGACTGTCCCCATTTACTGCCATGCTCCAACAGCCTCTCAAGTCAGGCAACACCAGAGACTTTTATTGCTTGTTTAAAAACTCTTCCCAAATTGTGGAGGCCCAGAAACTGTGAGCCTTTTTCCACGCTGACCAAAGGTCAGAGAGGTGGAACTGACTTCTCTTCCTTCAAGGTTATTGTGTTTCTACCTCAAACAAAGGTTCCACCTAGATTTAAATCACTGAGTTCTGTTCTCTCAAAGTAATTGTCAACAGGTGTGGTTAATATCCAGACATCGTATTTCAGGAAGAAAGAAGTAGAAACATTTCTACCTCAAACAAAAGTCTAAGAATCCAACTAAGTTCCAGTTCCCTTAAGGAGATATATTTGGATTCCACACAGGGAGTGGTTTGCCTAGAGAATATTTTGGTCTAGCGTGTGAGTGTGACTTGTTTTGTTCTGCGACAGAATGTTTAACTATGGATGCAGCCCATGACCTTCGAATGGTGTGTTCATCTCCTTGTATCATGTTAATGCAGCTTTTTTTTTTTTTTGTCTTACTCCTACCTTTTGGGGTCAGGGGTATTTAAGGCAATTGGAAATTAAATATGGGCAAATTTCCTCCTGATACTATCCCATATGTTTCTCCGTTTTATTATTTTCTTTTGTGTCTTCATATTCTTTACTGATACTTTCTAAATCCCCATGCCTCTACCCTGGCAAGGAGTATTTTTGTCATGGCTGTTCCCTGACACCAAATTACAGAAATTTAAACAGTGACTATAGCTTGGTCTTCCTGTCTTCTCAGACGGGACCATTGTTAAGGCCCGCCTGCACGTTGGATCACAGATTTTTCTCTTTTTCTACTAAAGGTCAGACTTAAAGGGTGTCTTCTATTGCTTCTACCATATCTATCTCATCCTCTAATTTATTTGACAAATCCAAGGCCAACATGTAGGAGACCAATCTCATATCCCTTTCTTATTGTAATTCCCACTTACACAAATAAGTTCCAGCCTGGCTCCTATCTCAGCCTCAGATGCATTTCTTCATACATACCACAAAGATTTTGCCACACTGTCACTGCTTGCCAACAGTATTGACCCTGTGATCTAATTCCAAAGACTAAATGACCCTTTTCAGGGGATTTCCATTTTCATGTGCTAAATCCAACTAATAAATTAGGCATGATACCCCATGCCACATATATGAAGCCTGCTATCCTGGGAGTCCTTCCACAGATACTTCTGATCCTAATGGTTCAGTATTAGTGGTGCATCTCACTATCCATAGCAAGGGTCATGCAACTGCTGCCATAGCACAAAGGTACATTAACAAACACCCCAATCGCATGACTTGGTATCTATAACTAGGACCACCCACTCACTCCTTTCCATCTCATCTTGGTTACGTTTGGTTTAGGTGTCAATTATGTTGTATGATAGACTTTACCTGGGCAGATACAACACACACAACACACACACACACACACACACACGCTTTTCATCCCATGACAGACCAACGTATGAATTCCGCAAATGTCTAAGTTGGTGGACTAATGAGTTTTATTAGGATTACTTACGTGACTGTTAGTGAAGGTGCAGAAATGATGCAACCATAACTTCATTGCCTACCCCAAACATACCAGAGCCTACTGCAGCATGGGGGACAGCTGACAGAAGCTGCACAGCCTGCAGGCAGCTCAACAGGTTAGCTCAGTTTGTCTAGACTTCTTCCAGGTAGCAGAAGCAGTCTCTGTTTTCCCAGGAGGCTGGGTGTGTCTGGGTCTTCTTTGCAGTTTGCTTGTCTAAGAGTGATTCTCATCAGCCCTTGCTGTTTTCTCTTGAAGAATGTGTGACCCAAATGAATTTGGTCACTTTCAAGGATTTTTTTTTTTGAAGCTATTGTGAGTTGTTTTCTGTCTCAAGGAGTTTCCCTTAAGGATGGAATATTGGAAATGTTCTAAAGTTACACATACAGGGTCACTAAACTGTTCACCAAATGTATATCCCATTAATCAAGACTGTTGCTAAACAGTTTAGTCATTTTTGTTGTGAAGTGAAGCCTGAAAGACTAAGATTGGACGTGGATACTGGGGAGTAATGACATGCTTGCTAATGTTGGCTTCCAAAAATTTCCCAAAGAGCCTCAAATTTCTCTTCTCTCTTATACCTTCTTGTTTATACAAGTCCATCCAGTACTTATAAGATAGATTCTGTTAATTAACTTCCCTCCTTGCTGATTTTTGGATTATATATGCTTTAATATTCATGATAATACTTAGAAGTAGATGTTAATTTATTTCGATGTTTCCTACTACCTTAACTAATTTGAAAATTTATAGGTTAAGAAAAATTTAAAGCCCTAGGGACACAAGTGTTAGCAAGAATATATCTCAACACAGTACAGACTATATATGAAAACCAACACCTAACTTTTTCATTCTAAATTGGGGAAATCTTGAAGCATTCCAACTTAGATAAGGATCAAGTTAAGCATATCTACTCTATCTGCTACTACTCAACTCAGTGCTTCACTAGAGCAACTAGAACAGTGAGATAAAAGAAGAAAATAAAAGGATATCAATAGGAAGAAAGTTAAAATATTTTTTGCAAATTAATTAATTCCACACATAAAAGATCCTAAAGAGTTTTTTTTTAAGAAAATGTCTAAAACTGAGAGACATTCCCAGTAAAGTGGGAGAATACAATGTTATCACAGAAAAGTTAGTGAGAGATGCTGTTATAGCAAATAAGTGGAGAATAATAGAGAAAGACACCTGATTTCAATCTCTGTCCCTTCCCACATTCACAAGTATGAATAAACTTACGCCCAACACACTTTTAAAGTATTTTGAGATTCTGTCTCATAACCGTTACTAAGAAATCAAATGATGACAAATATTGAAGTTGAAGAATGAAGAATGCTTATTCTTTGTTTGTAGGAATGTAAATTGACATTGCCGGTATGGAAATAGTTGTGGTCATTTCTCAAAAGCTAAAAGTAAAACTCATGCCATCATCTCTGGACACATACTCATAGAACTCTGCATCCCAGCGCGGCACCAGAGGGATAACTTTTCTTCCATGCTTTTTGCTGCTATTTTTACATTGGCAATAAGATAGAATCTGCATAGAAGCTCATTAGCTAATTGATAGATGAAAATATGATACATACATATAATTCAGTTTTATTGACTTTAAAAGAAAAATAAAATTATGAAATTTTCAGGAAAAATAGTCGAACAAGAAATATTGTTATAAGTGAGGCAATACAAAATCAGAAAACAATTGTGGATTATTTTCCTCTCATATGTGGATCATAGCTGCTACAGTTTACAAATGTACAATTAAGTGTAAATTAATGAGTGTAAAGCCAGAACCAATGGATGAAAAAGGGTGTTTGAGGAATGAAAGAATAGTAAAAATACATTCAAAATATAATCTGAAGGGGATAGTGAGAGGATCAAGATTAAGGAAGAAAAAAATATGTAAGAGGTATGGGGGGTATCAACCAAATTAAGAATGATTGAAAAAAACCATGAGGAACCTTTCTAATGGATATGTTAGTCATAAAATATAATAAAAGAAAATGGTAGAGTTTAAACATACACATCCTGTTTCAAAGTTGCTTCTGAAACCACAGGGTACTTGGCAAAATGTTCAGTACCAGGTGTGAACTATCTCCAACTAGTGAGTCCTTAAGGCAGCCTCTGAGGTCTCCATAGAGGCAAGTACTATGGCCATTGGTTGCCCACTAGAATCAGATGGTGAGATCTGGTTGTTGAAGAAAGTGCACACTTTAGACATGGGATAAGGAGAACATGCTGGAAGACTTCTCTCTAAATTCTAGCTCACAAAGTGAAGGAAGGTACAACTGAGGTTGCTGGGAGAATTGTTGTCATTTGTAGCTGTTGTATGCTCCACTACTGACTTGCCAATCAAAAGATGCCTACTGACACATTAGTGATAATCAGTGATGCGGGAAACCATATGCTCTCTGATAAAATTTACTGTCTGTTTCACACGAGAGTATCCTGGCCTGAAATGTTATGCTTAAATGGAATGTCTGTATCAACTCTTTTTGAGGCTCAATCCCAGAAGATGACAGAAAGAGTTTAAGACCTGGAAAAAGGGGCCCAGTGCAGAAGGCTATCTTTGGCACTCTTGACTCCACAGGGATTGAGATCTGTGCTAGAGTTGGCTGTCAACATACTATCATGAGGGGAAAGGCAGGTGGGTGAGGTTCCTCCATCAGAATTCACTGTTGTGTAATATTAATTTAAGATGTGTTACATTTGTTTAGCTGTGGAATATTTGTTTAAGGATGCAAAGATATGTTGCATTCTTTTATGTTGCATTTGTTTAACTCTGAAGCTGTGTTACTTTTCCTGCTTGAAACTCCTGCTTAGTCTAACGAAGAATTGAATGACCAATAGTTAGGAAGGAGAAAGGATGGGTGGGACTTCCAGGAAGAAAGAATAAGTAGAAGGAGAAAAAGAATACACAGGAGTGAAAAGGGGAAAGAGAAGAGGAGGACATTAGGGGCCCACCCAGCTACACAGCAAGCCAAAAATTGAGGAATTAAAGAAATGTATATAGAATAGAGAAAGATAAAGACAAGAGGGAAAAGGTAGACTGGATAATTTAAGAGTAGCTGGCTTGAAATTAGCCAAGCTAAGGTCAAGCATTAAAAATTAATATGTCTTCATGTACTTAATTGGGAACTGGGTGGCACTCCTATCCAAGAAAAATCAACTACATTCCCAGCCATATATTGATTTATAAGTGAAGCCCCACCCTTCTCTGTACATCTGTGAGCAGGCAATAGTCTCTGGCAGCAAGGTTGGGGAGGGACATTTTTCAGTGTTGTAGCCACAGCAAAGGAGGCCATGCTCCTTGCTCCTCTCATATCACCCAGGACACTGTAAGCAACTCTAGTGAAGCTCACTGGTCATCAAAACTAAATAAACAGATATGTTTAAAGATGCATAAAATATATTCAATACGAAAGTGTAAAATTCAGTCTTCACAGCTTTCATTCTGAATGTCAATTATGTTTATAAGTTCACTTAGTGGGATACATTTGGGGACTGATTAATTTTAGTGTGTGTATTTTTTATTTTTATTATGATAAAATGTATAAAAATAAAAATTAAAAAAAATCAAAACTTGATAGTAGAAGTGGACCTATGTGGGAAGAATAAGGGAATCATTTGATAAAAAAAATAAAAGAAGAGGGTAACTGGGGTTAATATGACCAAAATAAATTATATAAATGTATGAATATGACATAATATCCAATATTATAATTCATCCATATATGGCAATAGAAAGTCTCAGAAAGAGAGATTTACAAGTGATAGGAAGGGGTGTTATTGTTAAAGAAGAACATTCATCAAGTTCCTTGAGGGCCAGCAGAAGCTGATGAGGGAATGCCCATCAGGTTTGGGATGAGTGGCACACCATTGGTAGAACTGTCCTCCATGACAAAGGACAGACCAAATACCACTGTGTGTCTGTCTTCATGAGAGAGTGTGACGTGTGCTAGGATTGCCAGAGCATAGTGAACTCTCTCTGGTTCTGTCACAGCATATGACTCAGATTTTCCACACTGTGCTAGAAAAAGTGACCCAAGGCCTTTGCATAGTCCTCCTTGGAGAAAGGATAAATGTGTTTTGAAAGAAGAATGTAACTTGAAACTAGAAAGTAAAATAATGATGGAGAACTTCTTTTTTTTTTTTTGGATTTTTCGAGACAGAGTTTCTCCATAGCTTTTTGGTTCCCGTCCCGGAACTAGCTCTTGTAGACCAGGCTGGCCTCAAACTCACAGAGATCTGCCTGCCTCTGCCTCCCGAGTGCTGGAATTAAAGGCGTGCGCCACCACCACCCGGCTGAGAACTTCTAACTGATTACCAACATGTGCTTTGTCTTAATAATCTAGCTGGACCACATTTTCTAGCCATCTTAGAGTATAGTCTGCCTTTGCCCCAGATCCTGACTAATGTGATATGATACACCTCATTTTGACTGACCCTCCCCATTGTTGCAAGGTGCCACTTGTTCATCCCAGCCTCCCAGAACCAAAATAACCACGCAGAAACTATATAAATTAAATCACTGCTTGCCCATTAACTTTAGCTACTTATTGGCTAACTCTTACATCCTAATTTAACCTATCTCCATCAATCTGTATCGCCATGTGGCAGTGGCTTACCGGCAAAGTTTCGGTATGTCTGACTCTGACAGCAAACACATGATGTCTCCCTTTCTGCACCCCTTCTCCCAGCATTCAGTCCAGTTTTCCCTGCCTACCTAAGTTCTGCCCTATCAATAGGCCAAGGCAGTTTCTTTATTCATTAATCAAAAAACCAACACATAGACAGAAGGACATCCCACACCACCCCATGCTTCAGATTAAGGGCTGACACCCAGGGTAAGGGTGACATATTGGACTTTATTAGAAAGGTTTTTGAATCTAAGATGACTATCTTTAATTATTTTATTCATTCGAATCCAGATCACATGATGATCTTACATTTCCATCCTGGTCTGGTTTTCTATATCTACTTTTCTTACTGATAAATTGCAAATCTTAGCCTATAGTCCTAATTCATTTGAAATTTAGCCAGTTGACAACAGGATGACAAGAGCAAGCAGTTACTCTTCGGATAGTCTAATGAATACTCCAGCCCACATAAAGGCAACAAAACCAGAAAGCAAAACCTATTGGCTTGTTGGCCCCAAAGAAGGCAGTATTTGATAATTTACTAAATTTTATTACTTTGTGGTTTATATTTCTCTTGCTTATTCATCAAGATATGAAGAAAAAACCTTTATGGCTGCTAAAATCTAGACAAGTACTTTAATAGTTTGCAAATATTTGGTGCCTTCAAAACCTCAGTATATAAGTAACTTTAACAGAAAAAATACAGCTGTATTGGAACTGAATAAGGAATTGAGATGTCCATTGCCTCTCCGTTTATTAACTGCACTCCCTGAGAAGACAGGACATTGCATCCATATTTTTGACCAGATCTACAAACAATTGTTAGGATTTAGCTTTGCTGTTTTACAGTATTTCTTTGATTTGGGCTTCTTGTATGTAAAACCAAGTAATATTGATTCAAAAATGACTGCTTCTTCAGCTAAGATGTGGCAAACTTTTGTTGTTGTTGTTAGAGAATTGCATAATTTCAGGTGTTTTTTCTGGTCATAGAGAATTTTTGGCTTATATTCCTCTTTGTTATTATTTTTGTGTGGCTTTTGTTGATATTAATTAAACAACTAAATAGCTCAGGCTAGACTTAAGCTCATAATTCTGATTTAGCACCCTGACTGCTGGAACAGCAGGTTTGCACTACCAGAGAGAGTGTATATTCTTATCACAATATTTTAATACCTTTTAAAATCAAAAGCTTTATTAGATTTAGAACCATGAATATAAAAGGAGAACCCGAAGCTTAGCACACACTTTTCTGACATGATCTTGTTGAGTAGCACATGTGTCTTACCTTTGGTAACCCGTGAACTTTTTACCCTAAAGAGTGTTATGTCAGAAGAAAAAAATTGTGTTGAAATAGTTTAGGAGAGAATTCCCATTCCAACAGCATCCTGAAACTCCACAAGGTATATCAGCATTAGTAAGTTTAATACGTGAGTGTCAAATATGCCTGGGCAATTAGTTCTATCTTCAGAAATTCTTCCAGAATATGCTATCTCTTTCTCTAGATTCCTCTTAATATACTAAAAAATGGTTTTCTGTAGAATATTTTAAAGAACTGTTCAAGAACCTTAGATTCTTAGCTGTGAGAGGATATTGTGAAGCTCAAGAGATTATAGTTTCTCTAATATACTTTTCTTTACCCAATTTAATAATCTAAATTGATTTTTTTCTAATCTCTGGTTTCTTCTGAAATTTTATTTTTCCCTTTGCTCCTCAGGTATAGTTCCTGACCATTTTATGTTTTCTTCTTCAGGCATGATGATGGACTTAGGCCATTTTCTTAGAGTACTGAATAAATCCTTTCTTTGGTGTGTGTGTGTGTGTGTGTGTGTGTGTGTGTGTGCATGCACATGTTATTTCCTATTATAACCTTTTATTCATTTATCTTCGATCTTGGTTTCACTTGACTGTGCTGTATCTTTAGCTTTTTATTCCCAGTTCTTTCTTCAGGAGGAAATGAGACTTCGAAGAATTGCAGAGTCTGGCCAACAGCAGCACACATGTTTTGACAGAACTAGAACTTACAAGTATATACAAATATACAAAGGACATCACTCTGCTATCATTCAAAATCACTTAGTGACCATGGAGTCATTTTTATGAATATGCTTAAGTCAAAATTTTTGGATATGTTTTTAAAGTATAATTTGGTGTCTATAAGAGAAAATGGAAAATACAAATCACTGGCATGGTGTTGCTCCATGCCGGCTGCTGTCTGGGTGCTTTCTGGTTGTAAGTTATGTAGCCCTTACAATGACTCTGAGGGTAACTGTTACTATCACTTTTAGTGTAAATATCAGGAAATCATAGAACAGTGAGGATAAACAGAGGATTTGTGGAAAAAGCAATATCAGGAAGTGGCCATACCTCAGTGCAAGCTGTCCTTCCCATTCCCACACTATCCTGCCCTGTACTTCTGATGGAAAATATTTTGAATAGATTCTTAACCCTAGGGAGGAAAAGTGGGAGTGTGCTGGTAGGAGGTGGCTCTTTTCAAACAACAGTACAATAGCTGATAAATGGATGTATTATGTGCATCGATTAAGTGTGGCCAGGAGAGAGGAGGCTGGGGCTTGATCCATGTGTGTGTGCCACATGTGACAAGAACATAAGTACTTGTCTGTGTTTGCTGTCATATTTCCTCTTAGTTTTGCCATGCTGCCCTGCCCTTAAGTGCCATCTTCACTTGAAATAATTTTCGTCTCAATATACATAATACATTTGCATAGGATTAATATGATGAAGGCTTTCTGGGTAAAGAAACATTGACTTTTAGGAAATGTTCTGGAAACCTTCAAGAGAGGAAAAAAGTGTATCTCCACAATGAGAATTTAGTGCCTAGACTCCTGCTTGAATCTACAAGGAGAAAATTTATGTCTGTGCCGTCAGTGTGGAGAAGGCAGACTGCAGAAATTATTTCAGGTAGCTTCGGCAAATCAGTCTTGGCTTGAGCCTCAAAAGTAAGCAGATTAGTGTACCCAGGACATCAAGTCTCCCCACTGCGGGTTATTGATTTTGTGGTCTATCTTCATCAGCAAGCAGAAAAAAAATATAGCAATGTAACATTCTCTCTCTTGACACAAGGTCATTTGTACTTCTGTGTGTCTTGGTTCTTGTACTAGGATTCTGTTTTTGCTTCCCTGTCAGGAGTAGTTGAGGCTGCTCCCTGATGCTGTGTTACATAAGATTTTTCTCTTTTCTCCCAAGTCTAATAACTAGAAATGGCCTTTTGCAGGCACAGAATATTGTCGTGATTCTCTTCTATTTTGGCAACAATTTTCTGTTTCCTTTTCAGCTGTGTATTTTTATTGCCATGCTAGTATCATATTTCTGGTAGGTCATTTATATTTCTAAGAACATTTGTGAAACTTAAGGAATAATAATAGAGAAGCAAATAATTAATAATTTCAAAATTACTTGTGTATATAATGTATATGCCTGATTATATGGAGATATATTTAATTCTACTTAATTCAAATCAAAAAGTGCCTGAAGTTTTGACACCGTTATTCTATTTATTCAGATGTATTAAATATCTCATTAACTATTAATATTATTGCTTTTGTCAGTGAAAAGGTAGTCTAAAGTTTATTGGCCTTCAAGTTCGAGTACCAAGTCACCAATGTCTATCTTCTTCAATAGATTGAACTTTTAAATTCAAAGCCATGTCCTTTTCCTACTCAGTGTATTACAGACAGGCAGCTCTTAGATTTGTTCTGATTATAAATCAACAGATTTGTGGGAAGCAATACTTTGAGATCTTTAAATCAATATGAAAGAACAAAAGTCAGAATAGTCCAATGCTTCTGTCTATGGATGTTTAATTCTCACCAAATTCAACAGTGAGGTTGAGAAGAAATGTTCTCTTAGAAAACCTGGCTAGGAGATGTGGATTTACAAATAAAATTGCATTTAGAGAACAGACCAAACTCTTCAACTAAATGTCTCTCAAAATATGTGTCCTGGGCTTGTGTACTAGAGAATGACTTTGTATCTGTACAAATATGTGACCAAAAGTTGTATTTAAGTTTTACCAGGTAAAAGATAGAAGATATTTCATGCTTTCACTTAATATTGCTTATTCTGTGATATATCTTATGTTATGCACATATGGTATACTAATAAATAGAAATGGTAACTTATTTTATAAGGTATCCTGTAGATATATGTGAAAAATTGTAGAACCAAGTGTGTGTGAATGGTATGATCTAAACATAGCAAATAACTTGTATTAGTAACCTGGTATTAACAGCCTAATACTTAAAGAGCTGAGAAAATAGTGAAAGCTTCAAGACAGAAGTCCAAGTTAAGTCTTACAGAACTGGGAGACAACATTGCTTTATTGAAGATAGGAAGAAATTAAGGAGGAAAGGGAAATGGATCTTCATAGCTATGTTGATTGCTTAATGTTCAAAGATTAAAATATTAGAGAATCAACAATGCCAGCACATCTAAGAAATTTATTAAGGAAGAGGCAAAAATAAATGCTTTAATAGCTCCTATACAAAAGTCTAGAGTCTAAAAATTGTTGTATAATTGAGAATGCAAATGGATGGTTACTTGAATTTTTAATGTATATTTTAATGTGAAGAGAGAAAGGTCTGGAAGGCAAAACCTCAAATCATATTTTTAAAAAAAATCTCCGCAGACCTTGCTATGGATTTTACAAAACTTTTGTTTACAGAATATTTGAAAGTTTAAAAATAGTGAATGATACAGTTCTATTTTCAAGCTATAAAGTCCATTTCATCAGTGGTATGGGATACAGTTTACAGAGAACTGATGATCCCATTCAGAATCTTTGTTAATAAGAAGGTAGGTGCTAGTCTGTCATATCACAATGTTCAGAGCTTGGGGTGAGTTACAAAGTTAAGGCTCCCTGTTATGACTTTATAGACACCTGGTAAAATCAGGAGAACATCAGTGGACTTCACTTCAGGCTCCATCTCATTCTTTACCAGCACAGATTTCATCACTCACACCCATCCAGATCGGATGTATCATGAAGTATCCACTGATTTTTGGTAGTAGCTTTGCTTCCCTTCCAGCACATCATCGTATTCAGGCATCAGACATCATCCTCCATCTGTGGGGACTAGGAGTCACCACCTTGGAACACAACATTCACCTCCTACAGCCCCTGTTTGTTGTTTTCTGAAATCTAGCCCCCTCATAGGCCTGTGTGTCATGCCAGGTCCTGGGCCTAAGCTGTGACAGTACACGGTTAGTCAACAACTGTGGATTGTGTCTGTCCTGTGTTAAGTGGTACAAGTTTAGCCATTTCTTAAAACTCTATGTAGAAATAGCTTCCCCAGCCAGAGAATGAATAGCAGGCTAACAAACAAGCAGCAAGTGAGAGGCGAACTGAGACCTGCGCTGGCAGATAGTATAGCTTTTGTCCACATGTGACCCCTGTACATCTGAAATGTGTTCAGTCACACCTAAGTGTTATAGGGATCAAATGCCATCTATATTTTTGAAGATCCAATATATAAACACAGTAATATAAATATCTCAACATTTTAATTGTTTGACTGCCGATATATTTTGGATGCATTGTATATTTGCAATGAAAAATACAGAAAATAATGGTATTTGATACTTATAAATATAAAATATAAACATATAATAGAGTATTTTATTCTACAGAATAAAAGCTTCCGTTAGCTGGTTAAAGTTGAGATTTGGAGAGAATTCACGAACATTTTCTTATACTTTTTAATCGAAGATGGATGGCATTAACCATTATATATGCCTCCAAATAACATATTTTTACATATGCCACCAAGAAACTTCTCTTTTGTTGAGAAAATTAGAGGTGTAGATCTGATAGTTTTGGCAATGTGTACACTGGGTTAAAGAAGAATGGTGGAGAGAGAAAGAACAGATAAAAGGGAAGTCACCAGTGAGGACACGCTGGTGAGCTGTCCCTAGAGAGGAGGAAAGCCATCTGAACAGAGAGGGCGCCACCTCACTGTGAGTGCTGCTCTCCAGAGCGGGCCAGAGAGCAGCACAACTTTGGGACAATGATTAGGAAGATAGTTTCTCGTTTGACCAGAGACAATTGTATATTTTTGTCATATATGTTTTATTATTAGTAGGAGTAGAAAACAGACAGTCCTGTTGGATGGAATAGAAGACAGCCATGATTGGTTATACATCGTTTTTATGACTAACATATTTCAGCACAGCTAGATCAGGCACTGAGCTGTTATCTAAACATTCTTACCAGGAGGCTATAATAACCTCAAGAGTAATTACTTCATTGCCTCTAATTTACAGAAAAAAAAAAAAAAGACTGTGGCTCAAGGAAGTTCCACAAATTATCTAAGGCCACACAGCTACTGAGAGGTAGGACTGGGATGAGGATGCCGATTTTGAAGGACCCATTCCCAAGTCTGGGTGACAAGCATTTGATGTTTGGCATCCAGGAAGTGCGTATGCAATGATGAAGACAAGAAGAGGAGGAATCAACTAACGCCTAAAGTCTAGCTGCAGGAGAAACAGCATCACTCCAGGGGCTGTGCCAGCGGCAGGGTAGACTCTGCTCAAGAGACAGCCATGATTCTTTATGCTAGGGTGACAACAGCTAGGTTAACAGTTTCATTTCAGGCAATGTCGCATTTTTTGCTCTGCTTATCCCATGTATCTCACTTGCTAACAAAGAAAATTGTTTGTGAGACCAAAAACTCTTTAGGTTCCTAAGACAAAACACATTTACAGATATTTGCTCATTTTGAAGTATGTATGTTAATTTAGAAAAACACATCTCATATTCCCAGACTACTAGGTTAGATCGTCTTCTCCATAAAGTCCCGGCCAGGGTTATTTTTGAGACCATCTGCCTCCTCAAGCAAACAGCATTTTCTGCCACCACCACAAATAGAACACTTGAATATTATTTCTCTATAAATATTTTGTGCTGCCTGTAATTTAAAATAAATCAATCAATAAATCCAGAATATAGGTTATTTTGTATTATTTAAAACGGCAAGATTTAAAAAGCAGCACAAGACTGAATACAAGTTTGGTTTGCTAAAATTTAGGCACCCCCCCCCCCCGAAAACTTCTATAAGCTGTGTGTGTGTGTGTGTGTGTGTGTGTGTGTGTGTGTGTGTGTGAAACAGTAATGCTCTTCTTCATACTTTTAAAATTGTGTTTGGTCATTATTAAATAGAACCTAAATTTTATTTTAGATGAATTTTCATAATATAACTTTTAGGAGTTACTATTTGAAACAAACATTATTTTTGCCTTTAACAAATGAGCTAATTGACAGTTATGCTTGTAAGTCAGGCAAGGCCCGAAATATCTGGAAAGGAATGAAAAAACCATGCCTGTATGCTAAAGGACATAAAAAATATTCCAGTATTTAAATAAACTTATGTGGCATAAAACTGAAGATGTAATTTAAAATTCTGAAAAATGACACTATTGAATTCTGAGACACCAATCCTGAGGTGGAAAGACGTCTTAAAAAGGAAAATATTATTAAAGCTGAGATTTACAGATCGTTACAGTGCAGAGTTTCATATTGTGGATTCCCTCAAACTTTTAGAAGTTTTGTTAAATAATTAAATACAGTTGCTCATTTCATTATCCAACATAGCTAGAAAAATACACATAATGCTCGCAATAACCACGAAAGAAAGAGAATGGTTATGCCTGGGTGAGATTTTGATTTCAGATATTGGTGGGTGAGGCACTGATATATATACATCATTAGAAGGTGAGAAAATGCAGAAAATTCATTTCATGACCAAATCTGATGAAGCTGGAAGTTATTGAGTTATATCAATATTATTTGATATGAAAGTGCCCTCTTTCCATTCTATTAACTATCATTTTAGTCCCCGGTGCAGGAAAGAAGATTATCCTCTAGGTCAGGAAAACAATGATTAGAGCTGGGTGTAGTATTGCACTTTTGGGATCCCAGTGCTCCAGAGGGAGAGGCAGGGGGATTGCACATTTCAAGACAGCCTGGGCTAAATAGTAATAGTCTGTCTCACACAGAACAAAAGAATGTGGCAGAAACTCTAATATAAGTGGGAGGGAGGTGGTGAATAAATGGCTCTAGTTTAAATAAATAATTATCATTATTGTTTCTTCATTTTAAGGGACTGTGTAAGGGCATAAGTAACAAGGGTGAGAATGAAGTCCCTACAGCTAGAAATGACACTGGGAATTATTGTGATTTATATTACTAAATTTCACATTTTCTGTTAAAGATCAAGAGACTTTAGGCAGGACTGTTAAGAAAAACAAGAAAATAAAGAAATAGAGATGACAAGTTGGATTTTCAATATGCAAAACGACACCAATGTTCTTTTGGAATAGACAATTGTGCATGTCTAATTCATCTTCCCACTGAAAACCAAAAATAAAAAATACACATCTGTTATTAAATTGATGCAAGAATAAATTCTCCAACAATGGGGATGATGGTATTATTTACAACCTTTGGAAATATTTCTGTGGAGGAGGGAGAATTGTGGGTTATGTTCCCAAAGTCACCTTGATCAACTGTTCTGGTAAAATTTTACCTTCGTGTATCACTAAAAAGATAAACAAATCTTTCATAGATCATCATGGACAAACAGGATGAAATTCTGGTAAACACAAACTTATATAATCCAGATATAATAGGAAGCTGTAACTCAAAACAAAAATAGCGTTTCTTGTCTTAAAATTAGCTTGTGAGTTTTATGTCTATGAAACTGGGTTCAAGTTAGGGAATCAGTGATGTTCCCACACGTAACTTTGGGATATAACTTAACTTTTAGATATATTTAAAAGTGGACAGTAAAACTTTATTATAGTAGATGTAGTTGCCTATATGAAGCATCATGCTTTAAAGATATGGAAATATTTTCTACATAGAAGGAAAAGTGCCTATTTAGACCTGCAAATATAATTTTGTCTTTAAATTTCTAGTCAACAAAGCTTTTCTTCTTCCTTTTTAGAATAACGAACAAAATATATATAAATGCTACATCACGGCCAAGGTGAGAACCTTGGTAATGTAGTAGAACATGGATTCTGAACTAGGGTTCAGAATCACAACTTCTGTCTAGTCTTAATGGAGCTCTTGAGAGACCATGTTGGAGTTTTCTGAGGATGGCATGCCTTTGTGATTAACTGGAACTCTCAATGAACATGGTCTCTCCCCACCTTACAAGGGGAAGATGGACCAACAGGTCCCGATAAATGATACTTATAAACATTAGCCCTTAATTCAGACAGTGGCTTAGATCTGACTTCATTTATAGACACTGCAGTTCTTATCTTTTTCTCAAATTTTTTAATTGACAATCTGCAAATAGTCAGAACATTAGTAGTCATGTGATGTCCAGAAAGCTAGCTAACAGAGAAAGTGAGCAGCATGATGATCCCCAGACTAGAGAAACTGGATAGTGCCACAAACCCCATGTTTTGTTTCCAAAAGCCTTACGTAAGGATTAATGCTAATAATTGCCAATGCGTGCATATGTTTTCATTTTATGAAAGACATTAAGGAGATTTATTCACACTCCTCTCTTGACAAGCGTATGAAAAGGATAAAGTTGTGCGGTTTGCTTTTTCTGCTTCACGGTGACTCTGGGCTGCCTTCTCCCCACCGGTGCTATCTCACTTTCTGCAGCTCCTGTCTGAGCCATGAGGGCAGGGGCTGCCCCAGCCTGTGCAGCAGTTTCGAGAGCTCCACGTTGTGGTCCCGGTAGTAATTGGAGAGGAAGGTTCTGGCCTGGAAACAAAAAAGACGACTTAAAGGAAGGACTCTCTTAGCTCTTCAAGTATCTACACTTTAGAAATATCCTATCCAGTATGTATCTACAAATTGTTCATTTACTATTTTTCTTTAATCACTCATTTACACATTGAGAAATCCTGACTAAATCATAGATATAAAATAAACATGTACAAGTGTGCCCTGGGAGAGCAAACTGCCATTATGGCACTTAAAGATTTTGAGTTGTAAAATATTTTTGAGTTAAATATTAAAGCATAATAGCAGAGATCAAGATTGTATTAATGCTCAATCAAATGTATTGGAACAAGTATGATAAAACATACAAATTTCATTTAAAAATTTTTCCGTATACTAAACATTTTAAAAACATATCTGTCTATAATGGAATAATGATGTGGGATGTCTTTCTGTATGTGTTTCTTTGATTGGTTAATGAATGAAGCTGTTTCGGCCAATGGCTGAGCAGAGTAAAGCAGGCAGGAAATCTGAACTGAGATATAGAAAGGGAGTAAGTGACGTTAAGGAGACTCCATCTAGCTGCCAAAGAAGAAAGATGCTGCTGCTGGAATCTTTCCAATAAACCACAGACTCGTGACGATACATAAAATAAATGGTTCAGTTTAAGATATAAGAGATAGGTAGGAATACACCTAAACTATTGACCAAACTGTGTAGTTTATATAGTTTCTGCATTTTTATTTGGGTCTGAGCAGTTGAGAAATGAGCGAGTGGTCTCTGCCTACAGAGTAAAATTACTGATTATACATATAACTGGTTACACCATATATTTGAATATTTTATTCAAGAATTCTCTCTTTATAAACTATTATAAACAATACCTCTTAAGAGTTAGGCTGCCTGGTTATATTTTTAAATGCCGAATAAACCTGAAGAGTTTGACTCAAGATCACTTCTATTTTTATGTGCGTGTGTGTAAATGTGTGTGTTTCTGTGTATATTCTCACAGGTACCTGAAAAGGCTAGAATAAGACATTGGATAGGTTGGGGCTTTGCTGGAGTTGCAACAGTGCCCTTACCCACTGAGTTATCATTCCAGACCCTAGATAAACTGATGAATGAATGAATATATATGTGTGTGTGTATGTATATATATCGTATGTACTAATTTCTGGAAAATAGAAAATTGTTAACTTGCTTTTCTTCCTGCCATATTCTTCATAAAACTACCCAATAAAGTTACTTTCTTCTGTTTTTTTCTGTTTCCCATAAAATTGATCAATACTTTCATGTGCAAATATTCATAGTGATCAAACATATTTTCTCTTGCATAGAAATTCTACCAACTCCCCTAAGCTCTTCTCAGCATTTTAAATACAAATAAATTTCTTTCTTCATAAAACTCCCCTAGCAACTTTTGTGTATACTGTGGAAATGGATTTAGGACAATTACATTTCATCTTGGACCATTCGCCACACATTTCATTATGTTTTTCCCCTTAAAGCAGATGGTGTGCACCTCAAATGGGGAATAAGATGTTTACAGTAGTGGGGATGCTACACTGATGTTTTGGGCAGATTAAAGTGATTTCTGAAACCCTTTAGAAATTACTGAGTTCAAAAGTAAATTAAGGACTTTCTGGCACTTATATCACCATGGCAACACATGAAGGATGCATACTGCCCTTGCCTACCTGGCCTTAGGGGAAATGCTCACAATATCTGGCTGGTTTCCATCCACAATTTCTAATATAATACATCTTTCCACATAATATGATTTCCATTATTTTTTGTCTTTGGAGTTTGGCTTATTATTGTTTTGTGCCTCCACAAATTAGTGACCCTAACTAATTTGTTCTAACTAACTAATACAATGACCAAACCAATCCTAACTCATCCAATGACCCTAACTAAATTATTCACCCCATAATGAATTTCATTAGCCATTTTATCCTTCTGTCTTCTGCACTGGCACCAGATGAATGTGTGCTGGTTAGTTTTTGCCACTTCGCCCGAACTGGAGACATCTGAGTAAAAGAGAAGCTCGGCTGAGAATTGGACTCCATCTGATTGGCCTGCAGACACAACTGCAGAACATTTTCTTGACTTCTAATTGATGCCAGGGCGCCCAGCCCACCGTGGGAAAAGACAACCCTGGGCATGTTGGCCAGGGCTATAGAAGAATGGTAGCTGAACAGGCCAAGGAAAGCAAGCCAGTAAGCAGCATTCCTCCACCATTTCTGCTTCAACTCCTGCCTTCAAGTTCCTACCTTGACTTTTCAGTGGTGGAGCTTCACCTGGAAGTTGTAAGGCGAAATAAACCCTTTCCTCCTCTGTAGGGATAAGTCCCGCCCCTTAGGTGGCGTTTTCGCCTAGGGCTAATGTCTGCCTATAAATTTGGCAAGAGTGCTCCGAGCTCTCTCTTCTGCTTTCCTGGTCTCCCCGGGAACGGTGGTTCTGTAAGTCTATTTCTACATTAAAACTATATATATTTTTACAATCTGTCTGCATTCGTTTACGCCGCTACACTCCTCAACGTTGCTCTTTAGTCAGGATAGTTATCACAGAAACAAAAGTCAAACTAGAACAATGTAGACTGACTACATGCTAGTATTACTTACTGTTTTTTTTTTTTATAGAATTGCTTACCAAACAATTATTAAGTACCTTTCAATGTGAGAAAGAGTTGATTTTGGTGTATAATTATAAGTTGAATTCCAACAGGAAACAATTTTAATGACATTTATCAGTTCCTTTTCTCTCTAACAGCTTCTAAGTATGTAAAACGATTGATTTCAAAGACAGATCAGCAAAGAAAGATGCACATTTTTCTTCCTGGTTTTCAAACAGCAATGTATTTTGGCCAAAGTAATTCAAACCAAGCACACATTACCTCTGGATCCATGGGTGGGTATTTTCTTCCTTTACTCTTCCCAAGGCATTTTGTCTTTCCTCCTTCCAGGAGCTGACACCAAAAGCCCTTTTGGGGATCAAACCTAAAATATATAAAACTTGTGTAATTGCAAGTCATTTTCAGTAAAGAGCCTTCCCAGTCAGATAAAAGAGCTACACTTTTCTATGCCTATTGCTTTAATTTCATTCATTTCGACAAATGTTCTGCTGATTTAAGAAATGATAAGAGATATTAAAAACGCTATATTATACTATGTGCTTTCAAGGCACAAAGACCTGCAGCACAATTTTATATTGAAATTGTTATGTTCTATGCTTTAGCTATGGATCTGCAAAAAAAAGCAAAGGATTAAATATTAAAGTTTACAGCCTACATATAAAGGGCCTTTAGATACTTTGTTTGTATATGACTGTGATTTCCATGTCAAAATATATTAAAAGATTTCTCTATAATCATTTAATAGGTTTCATTAATGAGTCTGAATTTCATGTAGGTATACTAGTCTGAGTATAATTATAATTAAGCTTTCTAATTTGAAAAACAAATACTGTATTCTATTCTATAGTTACATTTTTTAAACTTTCAAAAATAAATAAGAAGGGAGCAAAATAGTATTAATCTGTTTTTATGGTATTTCATTTAATCAATCAAGTGAACTTGGAGATTTTTCACAATTAAAAAAATTAAAATATTCAATTATATCACATTGTGCTTAGAAAGAATGAACTTTTCCTACTTAAAAATATCTTTGTTTAAATGGATAACTATGTTTTGTAAAAATTTTTAAAATGTGTAAACATTTTAAATGTGAAAACATCATAATGTCTTCAGATACGAGACATAGGCACTCTAGCTGGTGAGTGGAATGTAGCCCTCTTCTTGCCTGTTGAAGGCAGGTGATCCTGTCGGCGAATCTCATAGCGGTATCTGTACTTAACTCTCTACCTGTCACTTGCCACGCAGCTCGAGATGTCTAACCTTCAGACTGGCCAGATTCCACATTTAAATCTGTGTAGATCTGACACCTTGCATGGTGATAATGAGAAATTTCATGACACAGCTATTTTAAGAAAATCAGTATGCATTTTTCTGGGTAGAACACTGCGCTAATAGTAACCTGTTCAAAAACACAGTTCCTGGAAATAATCATTAAAAGAGAATGTCAAGGGTGTGGAGGAACGCACCTGGAATCGCTAAAATCCATTCTATGCCGAGGCAGAGTACCTGAGTCAGACGTTGGTGTGTTTCTGATACCACCTCTTTGCACTTATAAAATTCAAGCACTAAAACACCCTTTTCTGAAGAATACATTGCTGTGCTTACTAAAGTCTAACAGACTAAGTTTATAATTCATATTCATACTCTCACCACACTATGCTTTCCTAAAAAGACAAACAAAAAAACCAAACGAAACAAAAAACAAAAACAAGAAAATTAAGGCAGGAACTTGGATTTTCTATGTGATCTTCAGCACATTAGGTGTTATAGCTTTATTAACATCATAATCCTTGGGACTTTCCAGTGGAAACGCAGTACAGAAAACAGTGTAATATATAAATTACAGCCAGTTGTAGATTGAGATCTGCCATGTGACTGACACTGTAGTGACTCACAGGTTTTGTTTTTGTTTTTTGTTTTTTGTTTTAGGTAAAAGTGCTGAGAAGCCATGGTTGCCATTGCTGAAAACTGAGTGTGGTTGATCTTGGGGACCATCAAGGCTCAGAGGATGCCATGGGTTTCAAATGTTTCCGTCGATGAAAACAAACCATTTCAAGAAACAGATGGGTAGACCACACAATTCTGCTGTTGCTAGTATAATTTTCCAGGCACTACTTTCTTTGTTAAACAGGAGAATTAACTTAATTAAAACCGTGGAAAGTGAACAAGGTCATAATCAGAAATGTTTCCCTTGCTTTCTCAGCAAAGGAACAGCCTGCTTGCTGTTAATGAGAGGCTCTTTCTAGTTCTTTGTGGGTCAAATATCCAAGATCTTGGCCAATCTGAAGAAGAAACCATTGCCATCAACATGTCTGAAACCTCTCCAGTTCACTGCCTAGTTTCTCAAGCATGTGGAAAACATCAGTGCCCACTATCAGCACAACCAGTCAGTCAGGTAGAATTTGGGGTTAAAACTTCAAAATTTATATTTCCCTTGTCATTTCCTACTGTTGCTATGTTAATCATAAAGCCAGCAAACACACACACACGCACACGTACACGCACACACAGGGAAATGGTATTTTACAGCTCCAATCAGTCCCACTAAGTCAGTGAAGAACAAGAATATGTCTACTGCAGCGTCCAGTCAGACTGATCAGCCACACACCAGTGTTCCAAGCAGCAATTCCATTTTGTAAAAGACAAATAAAGGACAAGAGCAGGAGGGATTTCACAGACAGTGCCTGGCACATGCCAACCTTCCTACAAAGCATCTTGACACCTGTGGTTACAGCCAGTTGCAGATAAATTGGACTTTGGAAGAGCCCTGCTTGTAGATACTATCCTTAACTCTGGGACCTGGAAGAGAAGCAGGGCTGTAGCTTTGACCCAATCAGATCCCTAGACGCTGACAGAAACTCTAATTCTATTTCATTACTATGGTTGCAACTTAGTTACAAAGGGAAGAATGTGTGGCTTATTTTGTGTAAAGTCAAATGTCTGAGAATTTCTGTTGAGTACTAACAAGATAAGAAAAATGAAAGAATGTACCAAATAAGAAGGGAAAATTTAAATTTATCGCTATGGGACTTGCTCCATGCATAAAACATGGAAAAGGTTTGCATTTTTGTGGCTCAGCAGATGTTTTAGAAAGATGAAGCATAATTGACTGGGATGTAAAGTTAATTAGTTGCAGAATATTTTGTTGCCCTGGGCCCATTCCTGTAACACCATTGCACCTGAAATTTGCTTCTGCACATATGTGATCTCTTTTATGGCAAGAGGGAAATTTTCCTTAGTTTCCTTCCTGACCTATTGTTAGAGAGACCTGATCCATGCTGTTCAGGTTGTACTTGTACATGCTACCAATTAAAATCAGATACATCAGTAGTCAAATGGATAAGAGAAGACAGAGTCATTTCCAGCCTGAACTTTCCAATCTGCTCCCTGTGTATCACAGGCCTTCTTCTAGTTTTCATTAATTTCCCAAGAGGAAAAACAATTTGGCCTGCTGTGTGAAATGAGATAGGGACATCGGCATCTCAATGGCCCTCAGTATTTTCTGCCTCAGGATGAGAATGTTTAACTGTGTGAAGTCAAACTACAATGCTGGTAACAAAGCTGAGGTGTCCGGAACCATGCCAACATCTCCCCTTTCTGGGTAGTTTAAGGTCTCAGGGTAAGCTGTGAGTTTTTCTTGTTCTGCACAAGAAGTGTTTTAAATCGGAACTTTGTTCAGGCTGGGGAATGAGCCATCCTGAATACTGAAGGTCATTTTTGAACATACGGCTTTTGTGACCCTGACTGTTTGGGTTCCTGTTATTTGTATTGCATTGCCAACTTCATAGGTGCTACATCTAACAGACTGATTTTCTCTAGGTTATATCAATTCATTGTTGTACGGTTTTATTTTAACAGTCATAAAATTGTGAACATAAGATTCAAAACCTCTTCAAATAATTGTTAAACAACTTTTAGGACATGAGTTGGCTGACATTTGACTTCATTTATTATGCCAAGCATCACTACAACGCTTAAATTTTGTGATCGGTGAGATATATTAAAATCCATATATTTTGTACTTGTTTATAAACTCTCCTTCATAAGTATGGCTTTATAGGTTTATTGAGCCATAAGCAACTATTTGCAGTAAAAAAAGGACAGAACCATTACCTAGGCTAATGCTGAGAAGGGCAAGATATGCCAACATCAATAACTGTTAATGCAAAACACATTATGGGAAGCTTTGTCTGCTCAATCAACAGGGGCATGCCTTGTGCGACTGCTATTTCCACGTGTAGGTAAGAACTTCATTAGGATTGTTTTAGCGGATAAGGAAAAACCCAATCTCATTACTGCTTTTCCTGTCCCTCCATTACCCTCTATAATTGTCTAATTGCTGAGTCTAATCTTCTGTGAACTGGGAAATTATATAATCAGGCTTGTTAGAATTTCGTCTAAAATTTAATAGGCTTTATATCAGAGCTTGGGGGAGCCTTTTATGAGTAGAGTACATGCCCTTTTAAAGTGTGTTTCAGCTGCTTGGAGTGCTTCTTTTTGTTAACTTATTTACCCCATTATAAAATAACTTGAATAGATAATTCTGTCTTCCCAAGATGAGGGCCACATATGTGCTATTCCTCATGTCCTTTTGTAATACAGCATGGCCCTCCTTGCCAAGAGAGAGGGTTGCATCTCCATCTTTTGAATTCGGACTTGGTTCACTGATTGTTGTGACCAACAGAACAAAGCATGAAGCAAATTTTGTGGCTGTCAAGTCTAGGTCACAGCAACCACGATCACATGATCCTTCTGCTGTATATTCCTTCTTAGAATACAACTAGTTTATTGTGCAAATGCCGAGGACAGAGAGAAGCTACATGTAGAGTCTTCAAGCTACTGAATTCAGTCTTTGACTCAGTGGCCAAAGATGTGAGTGAAGAAGCCTTTAGACAATTTCATTTGGCCATTTGAGTCATAACCAGATACTCAAGTCTTCCCGATGGTGATCTTACATATCAATGGGTAGAAATGAACCAGTCTTCAGTGATTCCTTTCTAATCTTTGACCTACAAAACCCATGATACCATATGGCAAAAGGGCTGCCATCATATGTGTTAGCTTCAGTGATGGTTTATAATGCAACAAGAGACTATCACACTGTATTTGACTTTTAACATTCTAATAAATGGAGAATAAACATTGTTGTGTAATGGTTTCAGTGAGGCTAAATCTTTCCATCTTGAAGGTAAACTTCTTAAGACATGGGATAGGAAAAGTGAGATGAAACAACATGACACTTTAAAACAGGATGTTTATGGGGAGGGGGCATGAAATAAACAACCCAAAATAGCTACAGGAAGTCCCCGAAACTGAGCAGTTTCACTAGGTGCCTCTTCCCCCCAAAGTATATAAACAATAAAATCTTCTGAGCATGGCTGTCAGAGGGGCTTATCTGCTTGAAGGCTCAGACCAAGACGTCTGGCAGAAGCAGAGACCGGAGAAACAGCATGGACAAAGAGGTACCAGTCAAAGTAACCAAATCAAGCAAAGAACAACTGGGCTGCCTGCAGGAGGCTCAGGAACCCCTAAGCACCAGGAACAGACACCTCTAACCTGTAGAACTTCCTGCAGCCTGTGAAGTCTGCTCCAGGTTTCTAGCTTTTTTCAGGTGTGCTGGGACAGATGATTAGTGGTAGCAGTTGTCTTTGAGTTATTTCTGTTCCTCCATTAACCACAATAAAGAGCATGGTTTCACCAAAATAGACTTTAGTGGTATGCGTAAGTTTGTCTGTTGTTTGTTCCCTATCTGGGGTAAGTAGATGTTTACTCATATCTCCCCAGGAATAATATCACACAAACAAACACAAATGCACTTCCCCAAATCAGTCTGAAATACTCTTCACTGTCTCACAGGGAATGATGAATGTCCAGGTTTCACTTCTCTTCTGTTTTGTTTTTGTTTGTGTGTGTGTTTGTCTGTTTTGTTTTCAAGACAGAGTTTCTTCTGCATATCCTTGCCTGTCCTGGAATTTTCTCTGTAGACCAGGATGGCCCTGAACTCAGGCATCAGCCTGCATGTGCCAGGATTAAAGACATGTGCCACCATTGCAGACCGTTGTTTCACTTATAACTTGCTCTGAGAGGACAAGTCATTTTCACCTTCGTGACTTGAGTTTTTAGGACACTGTACACCAAGTACAGATATAAGATATCTAAACAAACCCATATTGGAGGAAAGCTCAAAAATGAGATTTATTCTAATAAAAATACCTATTATACTTTATAATGTAAAGTATTCCTGTTATACATAAAGAGACAACTTATGAGTAATGAGAATATTTCTTTGTGTCTGAGTAGCAGAATGATGCATAAACTCATAGCTAGTATAAATGATGCTACATACATACAGACCAGTGATAATTTATGATGGCAAATGATGGAAGTGAGATCAAGCATGAGAATCAGCTCACGTTAGTGCTTCGGAGTAATTATAATGAGGTGTAACTCCTAAAAACTTCTGCACTTCATCCATCACAGTCGCTGGGTCAGATCTCAGCTGTTGTCCATCAATAATTAGCAACTGCAAAGCCAAAAATAATCACTTATGAAGAGCAAAACCGAATTAAATCGACCAAGCTGCCCCTCTTGACCTGGTATGGCATTAATAAATCAGGTCACTTTGAATGAGAAGAAAAAATGCACTACATAGAATGCATTTAAATGTGGCTCTTCTTGCTTCTTTCCTAACTAGTAATAAATAAAATTTTCCATAGAAATTGTTGCTGTTTTGGTGAATGATCTCAGTTTATTTTTACCAGAAGCAAATGCAAATGTCTGTTGCTTTGGGATTGTAGTATGCCCAGAGGTTTCCCATCTCTAGAGTGTTACCAGTCAGCCATCATGTCTAATCAATGCCATCACTAACCTTGAGGCCAATGGCTCAAGAGTGACCACTAAGGTGAAAGTCTCCAGTCTATTCTTACAAACCATGACTGAGAGGAAAATGTTTGCTCCTGACTTTCTCACATCGGATCACTGCTGGAGAATGGGAAACTTGCCCAAGGGGATGTTTAAAGAGAGTGTGAATACCTGTTCCCTTGGAGCTTAAATAGCCCCCGAGGCTGAAATGAAGAACATGAAGGATGCTTTTCTCAAATCTTACTATGATTCTGTCCCATGTCTGCTAAGGCTCTTCTCTTTATGGTCATCTAGTTGAAGAGCCTCTTCTTTCCCAATAAGGTTCTCAGATAACAGAAACACAGCAGGAATCCACGTGGCTACTTCTACAAAGTATCTGGCTAACTGGCTTCTCTACTATTTGTTGAGAATTTTCAATCACATGACATTTCTTTTGGAAAAACGTATTTCTTAAAACCAACTACTCATCAAAAAAGTCTTCTATGTATGTGCTTCAGAGCCATCTAGCTACCCTGAAAGGTATTAGTAAAGTAAAAATACGTAAAAATCTGCAGTTCTTATTGTCTCTATTGTAAACTGTTACCTGCGTGTCAGTGCAATGTAATCATAACACGATAAATGAAACCTAATTTCATACCATTACCTGGGAAGTAGCAAAGTAGGTCAGCCATCTTTCGATGTGCACTGCATACCACCCAGGTACCAGACACCTCCTCTGTAACGTTTTTAAATCAGTTGGGGCCCAAGGTCCTGTTGTGATGACTTCATAGAAATTGAACCTCAGGGCAGCTGGATCTTCATGGGATCGTTGGTGCTTTAAAGGAAAAGCAAAGTGTAGGGTTATATTTATTTTAAATTTTGTGTGTGTGTATACCTGTGCATTTGAGAGAGTGTCCTCTCACAGAATATCAAGTGATATGCGGACATATTTGGTTTTGTTTCTTGTTTGTTTGTTTGTTTGTTTTGCTTTTAAAACCTGTAGGTCAAAGGCAGAGACAGAATGAAAGGATTTCCTACAAGGGTCTGATTATAAATGAAAATAGGTTAGAGATAAAATTTAAGCTTGATAAGCTGGAATTGAGATAGGTATGGTCTCACACATTGCTTGGCCTACTGTGTCTTCCCAGCTCCTTCTGGGGGCTTCTCGGTGTGCCAGATTCTATGAATGCAGATACCTCAGATCCTGATTCCTAACCATTGCTTAGATGTCCTATTCAAGTTGAGGATGTTCAAAGTGCTTTTGCTCTCTCTGGCTCTTCACCAAATACTATTTCCCTCCTGATTTTCAGTACCAAAGCCTAGGAGTCTTTCCCACAAAACTATCATTTGGCAAAATATCAGAGCCTAACTAAAGAGACAAATTTAATAATGCAGATGTTCAAAAGATATTAGTCTCATCCCTAGAGCAGCAACCAAAGGAGCGATAGTTTGGAATATAAAAAGGATGTGAGGCATAATTGTTGTCTTTAAGGAAATGAAACCTAGCATGAGAGACAGTGGAACAACAGATAACATCAAAGTCATACATTTAACTGATATTTAAGAAATTTCTTAATGGTGACAACCATGCCAATAGAGGAATAACCTAGACTACAAATGAAGGAAACTTTAATAATAGTCAAAGCTTTTGAGCCAAATGTTTTCTGGGCCAAAAAAATTTCAATAATCGTAGAATAAGCCAACAAACAGAGAAAATAGAAGTGGAAAAGGCAAGGAAAGACAAGGTGCATAAGGTGTATACATATAAATAAACTGGTGTTGCATAAATCTAAAAGTTAATATGGAGAAAAGTCTAAACCTAGAGAAAGGATGACAATATATAGGGCCTGGTATAGGGCAATAACTGTTTTTTTATTATTATTTTTAAGTAAACTTTACATGTAAATTATTCTAGAAAGCAAAGATGATTTCAGAGGGGTCAGAGATCAAGAGAGGAAAGCAGCTGTCTGATAAGTGAAGCTAATATTTTGCTGTATGCATCAAGTCGAATTCATGCAGATTACGTAATCAGTCTAAACAGCAAGACATGCAGAGATTCCATAATCGGGAAAAAACTGTAAACGTGTGGGGGATGAATATTAATAGAGTACAGCAGGGCTAAAATTCTGTTATAAGCAGTGACAAGAGTGTGCTCAATCTTCTCTTATTGACTTATATAAGTTTAGCGTCAAATTTTCTTTCTATCCCTGCAACTAAGATTAGCATAAAAATATGACCGGAAAGTCACAAAGGAACATATTTTTTGGAAAAATAGCACTTTGGTTCCTCTGTGAGTTCCATTATCAAAATGTGCGGTAGAAATTACAGTGGCAGGTGACATTCCTGCTGCTTTCTGGCTTACACCTGCTGAGCTGCAGATTTACGGTCCTTACTGAAAGGACGGGTCTAGCTAAGAATTAGGCTACATTATTTTGAAATTTGGAACACATTGGGGCCCTAGCTTCAGCAATACAGGCAATAAAAAGTATTATCAGAAAAAATAATCCCCTAAAATCTGTGTATCCAAAGAATTTATTTTGAAATTAGTCACAGATAAGCACTGTATTATGTAATTCTATTTTATTCAAATGATTTAATCTATATAAAACATTTTTTATTCTATCCTAAATGGATTACATATTCAGCATTCTCACAATATCTGAATTTAAAAATTTTAATTAAAGTTTATATCTCAGTATTTTGATAGCTTTTAAAATTAACTTTATTATAAAAGCCATTCAAATAAAAAACTTCACACACCCAAATTAATCAGACTCAAAGTCTTTACCTCTTAATGGACTTCTATACAGTTAGAATAGGAATTCTGAAGCGGTGGGACTTCCTATTGGATTTTACACTTTCAGTATAGAATATATTTTATGTGCTTATCTACCACCAAAACTGAAAAATCCATGACAGAGTTAGAAATAGAAAAACAATTATCTTTTTATCCTCTTTCATAACTCACATTCCTTGCCTACATTTAGTCTTCCTATATCCTCTAATATTTAGCCATTCTTGTTCACTTTTCTACGTGTTATACATAATGTTCTGGTTAGTTCTATGTAAACTTGACACAGGATAGAATCTTCTGAATAAAGAGAACCTCAACTGAAAAATGTCTCCATAAGGTCTGGCTGAGGCGCATCTTCTTAGTTAATCATTGTTAGGGGAGGGTTCAGCCCATTGTGAGTGATGCAATCCCAGGGCTGTAATCTTAGGCTCTATTAGAAAAGACTGAGAAGGCCAATGTAGAGCAGTCCTCTATGGCCTCTGCATGAGGTTCTGGCCCTGTTTGCATTCCTGATCTTCAGTGATGAACAGTGCTGTGGAAGCAAACATAAGCCAAAATAAATCCTTTCCTCTCCAAGTTGCTTTTGGTCATGGTGTTTCATCACAGCAGTGGCAACCCTCACTAAAACTGTATATAAATGATTGGTAGTATTTAAAAGAAATGGATTCATCTTGCTTTGCCTTATAAGTTATCATTATAAGACAAAATATAAAATTATCTGAAATATAAATGATATAACTGAGAGTTAATAAGAATATCCCTCTCTATGAGATCACTGTAGATTATTTTTAAAAGAAAATCCTTTGTAAAATATCTCTCTGCTGATTTCTATTCAATTTTGATTGTTTTTAGGCTACTTTACTCTTTTCTTGTTTTACAAAAATCAAAGTGTAATAGGCTTGTATAAAATTAATTTTAATATTCCTATATCTTTTAGTTAAAATATTTTTATTCTTTCAAAATATTACACATATATACAACATATCTTGCTCTTTTCCACCTCTTACCTCCCAACATACATTCTCCTTTGACTTTTTCTTTCTAATTTTATGTCTTCTTTTATATTCATTATTTTTTTAATCCACTGAGTGCAGTTAGTGTTGCACATATGCACGTGAGTGCTGCAGTCATCTTCTGGAGCATACTCAACCTACCAGTGGCTGCATTCCCAAAGAGAAATAACTCTCCCTTCCCTGGAAGCCATCAATTGTCAATAGCTTCTCAGCTAGGAGTGGAGCTTTCGAAGGCCCTCCCCAGTCTATGCTGAAATCATCGCTGCCTTGATCTGTGCAGGTCTTATGTAGGTAGACACATCTAATGTGACCTCATGTGTGCAATAGCCATGCCCCTTCCAAAAGATGACATTTTGCAGTATTCTTTGTGTTTTCTTTCTAATTATGTTATCCAGCTTTATGCTTTGAAAATATATTTCTATTTATTAAAGAATTAACCACAAATGTCTCATCTGGCATTTATAATCAATTACAAAATTGATTATCCATTTGTTTTTCTACTGAGTCTTTAATCTTTTCTCTTTGGAATCTTTTTGTCTTAATTCATGTGACCACCACCATGGAGTGTTTTTTCTCTAAGGCTACTTCTTCTCCTATGTAATAACCATATGTTTTAATTTTTTCATCAGAGTTATATCTGTGAGTCTTTAGCAGTGGCTACCATGATGCTTTTTTCTTCACTTTTGAATTGACCAGAGCCACATAGTTCGGTTCTTTTAACCCGATTGTTAAGGGCCACACTTTCTGCCACATCATTTAGTTCAATTAAAGTGATTCAGACCTATTTTGTGTACTTGCCTAATTTCTTAGTAACTCCAGCACTGTAGTCACAACCTGTACTTGACAGCATTGTCTTCTCTTGCCCTTGGATTCTTTATGTTCACAATGGTTCCTTCAATTCATCTTTCTGAGAATTTTTCATCAGTAAACTCTCTCTGATGTGATTTCATTATTTCTGTTTCCCAAGATGCATGGCTCTGATTCATGAATTCCTGTCTCTAGTTTGGAATTTCCTTCCAGAGTTTCATATGACTGACTCTATTATACATATTATCGTAAGAATCTACACATTATGATCATTTCCATAACTCTGACATTCTCATTGTCATCCTCATCTGTTTTCTAGCACCCACAACCTCCTCTTTCCTTCTCCTGCACTTCCTGCATGTGAGTGTAGGCTCATCATCCAGCTGCCCAATGTGACAGAAACTTTATTTATTCTCGAAACTTCTTCATCAAGCTCTGCTAATTTTTATCTCTAGGCTCATACTATTCTATATTCTCTTTAGTGTCTACTATGTAGCTTTATCTACTCTCTATTTCTTTTTTCTATCTCTTTTCTTTTTTCTTTATATTGATTTTTATTGAGCTCCACATATTTCTCTGCTCCCCTCTCTGCCTCTCCCTTCCCCTTCAACCTTCTCCCAAGGTCCTCGTGCTCCCAATTTACTCAGGAGATCTTGTCTTCTTCTACTTCCCACATAGATTGGATCTATGTATGCCTGCCTTAGGGTCCTCACAGCCCACAAATCACAATTGCAGAGAACCTACTCTCTATTGCTTAGTAATACTATGGTAATAGCTTTGAGGTTGACATCTCTGAATGGTCCTTTGAATCATCTAATCTATGCTTTAAGCACCAGATTTGATGATGCTTTCTAAAGAAAACATTGTTGCAATTTTGTCAGTTACTCTGATGGCAATCCTAATGGATTTCAGACTCAACTTTTTAAGCCTCCATCTGGGTTTTCTTTGGGGTCACAATGGTATTGTCATTAACACTTTACATGGGGTATGAGTTTTTATAGTCAGAGTACTTCATTTATAGTAACACTCCTTTTACCATCAGCCTATCCTCCATATACTTGATGCTTACTCATCCTTAAGTTTTATGCCGGAGTTCATTTGGACTCTATAGAGTGTTCTCAGCATACCTTTACCGAGTTTCTCAAAGAACCCTAATAAACAAATGCTAATTGCATATTGTTATGTATAAAACTAGGATTAAAAACACATTCATTAATATCTTATTAATTAAAATTTTATTAAATATAGCATCACAATATTCAAATATATATGGATGTACATTTACTTTCTTTTGCTATTATTTTATAAATAGAGATTCAATGTACCTAAACATTTGTCCATCCATTTGAAATTTTCTTTATGATCAATTCCAAAGTCAGTAATCACAACAGAAAGGATTTTTAACCTCTCTATTGTGTTATTATCATTTGTTTTCAGAAAATATCCAAATACATTTTTAGTGAAATATTTGAGAACTTTATCATTACATCTTGCCAACAAACATATATAACAGAGTCTTGTCACTTTATTAACAAGGTATGACATTTTAATGTATATTTTATGACCTCCAAGTTGGCCTTTTTTACATAAACTGTTGAGTGCTTATATTTAATGTATAGGTTTCTGTTTCCTTTGCTTACTTGATACTGATATTAGTATTTATTCTTTTAACAAGTTGGAAATCATGTGTAAATTAAAGCACAAAGTAATTAAAAATAGAGTCGTTAGATACTGACAATTAGTTTAAATACATTTTGACAGAACAATATTTTAAATGCTTGTATGATTTAGGAAATATATTAAGGCTTTTATTTGTTTATTTTTGTTTGTTTGGCTGTTTGTTGAGAAAGGGTTTCTTTATAGGCTCTCCTATAGCTAGCTAACTAGACTGGCTACACCAGACTGGCTTTGAACTCACAGAGATTCACCTGCTTCTGCCTCCTAAGTGCTGATATTGAAGATGTGTGCCACCACTGTAAAACTACTTATTGCAGTTTTGTGATTTTGTTGTTTGAAATTCATTTACCAATTCTGTATGAGTTAAATATTTAGCTGTGTATAGTTGACTGAAAGGATACATAGATGGATAGGATGGATGGATAGATAGATAGATAGATAGATAGATAGATAGATAGATACATCGACAGACAGGCACAATATCTGGTTTAGGCTTAGAGATTTTTACATTTGACCCTTTAGTATATCTGGGTTTTATTTAATGATGAAATCAACTACATCTGAATTTTCTCAGCACTACTTTTCTTCATTCATACCTGGTACCAAGAATATGCCCTGTCCGAGGGGTCAATGAGAATAGTAATGATCTTGGCTTTGGGAACAAGAGATGCAGCTCTCTTGGGAGCCTCTTCTGAGTGGAAGTAGTTAGCACTCTTTTCAAATAGGAAGTCACTGGTAATGTTGGAAGGTGTAGGAAAAAAGTCCATATACCTGCAGGAAAGAAAAGATGATTAATTAATCTGGGCAGTAGTTTTTATTATTATTTGCCATCCTCTGAATAGGAGGAGTTTGGACAGGTCTTACATTTGTTTGCATCAAGTTCAAATTAGTGTGTTATAAAATCACTCAAACAGTCACCATGCTGTGTACTTCTGATGTGAAAGCAACCCAGAATCTTATGTACTTATTACTTATCTAAGGCAAAGGAAACAGCAAGATAGATTAAGTGAGTTCGTAATGAATGATTAGATAATATGGTGGATTTGAGCTGGTATTCTCTGCTGTCACAAACCAAATCTAAAATTACAGATTATGCCTGTAAAATGCAATATTGTTCCATCTTGCCTGTCTGATATTTTGAACTGTAAATGCGTGTTTGCAAATTTGAATACTGAGGTTCTTAAAGTTAAATAAAAGTTCACAAGAGAGAAAGACATGTAAGTCAAAATACCTATAAAAAACTAAACAGATTAAGGCATAGCTGTCTCCTTTTTAACTTCTACAAAATTTGGTAATATATGCAGTAATATCAGCACATTGTAATTTATCTAGAGTAATGAGGGGCTATTTTCCATCAGTTGATCCTACTATGCCTCCATGGGTTCACTCCTCCATATGCTGTCGGAACGCTCCTTTGTGTGTAGATTATGGAATCAATATGTTCTGAGGATAATTCAGTACAAGACTTTAATTATGTGTGTAACCCTCTTTACAGCTCATCACTTCTCTCGCCCTCAAATGCTCTAGAAAAAAAAATAATGAGAGCAATTAAGAATCCATAGAAGACACTTATTTTCCTTTTTGACATTTGTTATTATGTTTCCCAAATGAAGAGTACTGAAGACGCTCATCTGTATTCTTGCTTAAAAATTTGTGTTCCATTTGAGCTCGGAGAAAGAGAAAATTGCTTTTCTTTCTTTAATAATTTGCATGTAGTTCTAAAATGTAAAAGGGAAATAGGGTAGTAACATCACTGCTACAGAATGAACACAGTTTCACTCAGGTTGCGAAGTGAGATCTGCCCACTGGCAGTGCCCTTGTTGGACCTTAATTCTAGAAGAGTCATGTGTTATGGAAACACACAACTTTAAATGTTAGAAATTGTGCATTGAAAGGAATTTTCCTCATATCAAATTCACCTTAAAATCTCAGTGAACAAAAGTACAGGGAGATCAAATACCAGATCATAATTTTTTTGAAAGTTAGGATACAGCCAGACATTTATTTTAACACACCGAATGCCATCTCCAATATTAAATTTATTCTATTTTAGCTTATGGAAAGTATTGTTCTGTTAAGTGTTTTCTCTCATTTGTCAAGTACTAATTAATGTTTCTTTTGTTTCTGAGTGTAATTGATATGGTTTAGGATGAGCTCTATTATAGTTTGCATGACAAATATCGCCTACATTGAAATACAGCATACACTGCTCATGTAGTTAATGAAGACACATGTCCCAGATTACAAAATAAAGCAACCCCAGGCATCACTGGGAAGACAAATTATGTGTTTAATAAAATAAATGGAGAAACTGTATAACAAGAGTATGCTTAAAGAGAATTTTAAATATTCTTATGAATAATTCTGATGAAAAATACCCTGCACTGTTCCTTATTCAATCATATTAACTTACCAGAAAAATATTATCATTATTGCACTGTCCAAATCAAATTATAAGCAACACTGATTAAACATATCATCATTATAAATTAATTTCTAATTCACTGTGGTAGAATTGAGCATAACAAATTTATTCTGTAATTATGCAGATGCCATGCACACATCTGTAATTGCTCTGCAATGATGGAGCATGTGTTAATAATGGAGTTCATTTTTTGTTGTTATTCTTACCACTCGATCCCCTTGTGATAGTTGTTGCCATTAAAAAACTGAACTTCTTCAAAGGTTTTTGGGCTAGGGAGATTGCTGATGATGGAAGGGTGCATAAGAAGAAATAAATAAAGAGCAGTTGTTCCTATTACAAAGAAAAGAAGATGCATGTTATATGGTAGTAAAAGAAAAGATTAGAACATCAATGTCATATTGTAACCAAACATAAAATCCAGCAGAACATTTCTTTCCAATGTTTCCTTATCACTAAATAGATGTACTTCATTTTAATAACAATCCAAATGTGTCTATGTGATCCTATTAATCTAAGTATCTGATTTAATGTTGCTACATAGCCAAAGTAAAGTCAATGAGAGATTCAGCCGAGGCAGAATTTCAGAAATCTGTGTTTCAATTTCCCTTTGGAGTAAAGAGTCACAGGCACAGAAAGAATCTATGTTTTTGGCACCTATATCTGGTGAGTCATTGTTGATATTTAATTTCGTTCAAGTAGATAAAAATACTTGATAGGTGTTAATATGTTATTCATTATATGCCACAAAAATGTTTGGTCATAATTCTTGATCAGAAAAGCACATGTGTTGCCCTCAGTAAACTTGAAGTTCACATGTGTTCTTGGCTCTAGGATATAGTTAATAAAAGCCTTGAACAGAGGCTTGAGGAGCAAAAGACACTAACAACAGATCTAAAGGAGTCATCACTTAGCATGGAGGTGGTATTAAACACGCAGCATTTTAAACTTATTATGCATATGGCTCTAAGTTTGATAGGTTAAATCAAACAAGGAACAAAACATTCCTTAAAATGACATAATATTTAAGCAATGATAAATATTGTTGCAGGTTTTAGTTTCCTGAATCTTTTCTATAAATACCCTTTAATTAATTAATTAATTATTCTTTTGAAAAATAAAATGATAGGAAAAATTCATTCTGCCCATTGAGCTATTAAATTACTCAAATTGAGCTTAAAGACCCTAACCCCAGTGTCGTATATCCTATGCAGGGAGTTTCAGCCAAGATAGCTCTTTCTTGACAAGTGTTCTAAGGCAACACACATACTGTACTGGCTAGGTTTACTTTTGGTTTGTTTTAAAAAAAAACCTTAAATTGAAAAAAAAACTAAAACAAAAGATAGATACATGTTAGAGACATCTGGAAAGAGGGAACTTCAACTGAGAGAATAGTTCTGTCAGGGTGGGCCTGCAGGCTAGATTAAGGAAAATTATTAAATAATGTCTGATGTGGGAGGGCCCAGCTACCACTGGGGAGGTGGCCTTGGGAAGTAAGACTTAAGAAACAGATAAATGTGAGCTTGGAAGCAAGCTAGTAAGCAGCATCCATCCGTTGGTTTCTTCTTCAGGTCTTGACTCCAGGTTTCTGCCTTGAGTTCCTGTCCTCACTTCCCTCAGTGCTAGACTGTGATCTGGGCATGTAAGAAATAAACCATTTTCTTCCAAGTTTCTTTGGGTCATGCTGTTTATCACAGGACTAGAAAGGAAACTAGAACACATGGGCCTTGGAAATCTAGTGCCTGGGCAAGTTGGACTTGGGTGAAGTTTTCTTCCTTCCTTCCTTCCTTCCTCCCTCCCTCCCTCCCTTCTTTCTTTCTTTCTTTCTTTCTTTCTTTCCTTTCATTCTTTCTTTCCTTCCTTTGTCACTCCCTCCCTCCTTTCTTTCTTTCTTTCTTTCTTTCTTTCTTTCTTTCTTTCCTTTCATTCTTTCTTTCCTTCCTTTGTCACTCCCTCCCTCCTTTCTTTCTTTCTTTCTTTCCTTTCATTCTTTCTTTCTTTCCTTCCTTTGTCACTCCCTCCCTCCCTCCCTCCTTTCTTTCTTTCTTTCTTTCTTTCCTTTCATTCTTTCTTTCCTTCCTTTGTCACTCCCTCCCTCCCTCCACTATCGTCCCTCTCTTCCTCCCTCCCTTTCTCCTTCCATCTCTTTCTTTTTGAGACTAGATTTTAAGTACTGGGGTTATACTTGTGTAAATGCAGGGATTTGTTAACTTTAGAAGCACCTGCTTTTTCTGAAGTTATTCTCATTTAGGAAGCGCTTACAAACTAATTTGCCAAAAGAGCCCCCAATTCATGTAATGCAGTGCTTGTGATTAATTCCTCCATAAGGCTTGTAGTTGGTACTGGAAGCCATACACATACATATATTAGTGAGATTAAAATCTGACCACAAGTGAGACTTATTTCTTTTTATGTAATGGGAAGCAAGCTACATCTCAGTACTAGGTTAGGTGGGGAAGCTGTTTCTTCTATGTATCACTTTTTTATGTTGCAACACAAAGGCCCAAAAAGGATTTTTACCTTTTAACAACAGTACTTTTATTGCAATGTGCTATGGGACAATGGTCTTGTACTCTGTAAAGATTTGTCACTCGTACTGGTTTAATAAAATGCTGATTGGCCAGTAGCCAGGCAGGAAATATAGGTGGGGCAACCAGAACAGGAGAATTCTGGAAAGAAGAAAGGCTCAGTCTGCAGTCATCACCCAGACATAGAGGAAGCAAGAGGAGAATTCCTCACTTATAAAAGCCATGGGGCTAATACAGACAAGAATTATGGGCTAATTTAAGATGTTAAGAGTTAATAAGAAGCCTGAGCTAATAGACCAACCAGTTTATAATTAATGTAGACTTCTGTGTTTCTAAACCTCTGTCAACAGCAATATTTTTATTTTTTGAGAATTTTGTACAATGTATTTTTATCTTATTCATCACCCCTCTCCTCCTTCATGCCTCCCAGATTTATCTATCTTCCCTTCTCACCCAACTTTATATATTCTTTTTTTAGGCCATCAAATCCAGTTTGTGCTGCTTATGTGCTCCTGAATATATGGAATTCCACACCCTCTTATCTCTGAGTATTGGTAGAAGAGGGTGTAGAAGAGGATTTGGTATATATGCCTCATTGAGGCCTGCACACTCCACAGTCCTCATGTTATACTCCTTAAAAAGTTGAAGGTCTGTCTGTTCATTTTTACCTATTGCAGAAAAGAAAAAGCTTTTTACTCTATGAGTATAATAATAAGTCATTAGAGCCGGGCGGTGGTGGCGCACGCCTTTAATCCCAGCACTTGGGAGGCAGAGGCAGGCGGATCTCTGTGAGTTCGAGACCAGCCTGGTCTACAAGAGCTAGTTCCAGGACAGGCTCCAAAAACCACAGAGAAACCCTGTCTCGAAAAAAAAAAAAAAAAAAAATAATAAGTCATTAGTAGATAATGTAGTACTATTCTCATTCCAAAGAAATAGTAGTGATTTCTTCTGTAAGTCCCATGGCCTTTTAGGCAACGGATTCATAATACAGACAATGATGCTAGGTGTGGTTTTAATCTCAAGGAGAAGCCCTTACTTCTTATCAGAAAGTAACTGGTTGCTCCCAGGATGTTTGTGCTACTACCGAATCCAGTGTGTACGTGTGCCTTGCCAGGCTAGTTGTTAGTACTCAGAATGCAGAGCTGGGTAAGAGTGATGATTTTGTTTCTTCCCCAGTAGCATGCATAGTAGTATTCCGAATTGTGAAATCTAACTAGAATGGATGAAGCTTACAGGTGAGTACCAGCTTGATTGATCCATGTTCTGTGATTTAAGCATGTGGTATCTTTAGCAATAGAGTTTTGTCATCAAGCGCTATAAGGACAAAGAATATATTCAATGACTTGAAATGTTTGGTTAGTGAGATCTTACTACTTTCCAATACCTCCAAAAAATGGTATCTCTTTGTAATTTCTGGCAATGGCTATTTTAAGCCTGTGTTGCCTAGTAAGAACTTGGTTGACTTATTCTAGGGTAACTGCATGTAAACTGATTTCATATATGCAGGAGGTATTTAGGAAGTTTCTACATTTTATGTTATTTATTCCTCTCAGTATTTCCTCTTCTACCTTGGCCTTCTCTTGATCTAACCTTTCCAGTTTTACTATTCTCCTTTGATCTTTTATACCACTGCACTCTATCTTCCCACTCTTGAAAGTCTCCCTTCCCAGACCTTTGTTAATTTTATGACTTCTATATGTAATTCAAAGAAACACACATATTGGAATTATCAAAGCTCTTCTTTCCTTATTTCTTTCTCAATATGTTTGTTATTTATATGTAGAAAGAATATCGAACATTGTATAATTATTTCATATTCTGGTACTTTATTTGAATGTATTTATCAACTGTGGTTTTCTACTGGAGTCTTTTTATTGAAATTCATATCTGTAAATAAGAATATAATAATTTCTTTCTTTATTATCTGTATCCCTTTATACTGTCATTTTTCTTATTGATCTAGCTAAGACTCCAAATATTCTATTGATCAGGCTTAGGGGTAGAGTGGACATTCTTATTTTTTCCTCAATTTTAATAAAACTGCTTTGAGGTTTTCCTCATTTAAAACTATACTGGCTGTACGCCAGTTGTGGTTAAACATGTTTAAGATTTATGTATGTTGATCAATCCCTGCAATTCTGGGATAAAGCCAACTTGATTATTGTAGATAACCTTCTTGTTGTTTTCTTCAATATAATTTGTAAGTACTATATTCAGAAGTTTTGCATCTATGTTCAGCAGCAAGACCAATTGATAGTGTTCTATTTTAAATATCTTTGTCAAAATTTTGTATCAGAGTGACACCGACTTTGAAAAAAATGTAGAAATACTCCTTCATTTTTATTTTATGAAATAGTATGAGAAGTATTAGTGTAACTTCTTTCTTTTGTTTTTGTAGAATTCTGTATGCAATCCATCTGACCCTTGGAATTTTAGTTGAGAAAATTTTAATTTCCACTTTTATCATATCAAATACTATGTGCATACTTAAATAATTTATTTTATTTAGCTTTGGTAAGACATTGTACACAATAATTTATTTTATTTTCTTTAGCTATGGTAAGACATTATACACACATACATTATATAATGTATATATGACATATTTTATAGATGTGCACATATTATATGTGTGTGCATTTATTTTAGATTTCCCAGTTTGCTGAAATACAGATTGTTAAACTATGTGTTTATGATTCTTTGAATTTCCTCAGTCTTTATGACAGTCTCTCTCTTTTTAAATAAAATTTTATTAAATAGAATCCTCTGCTATTTATTTTGGTGAATTTGACTAATTTTTTTAAAAAAAATATTGTATTTCATTTAAAAGCATCAACTCTTCATTTCCTTGGGTCTTTGGAATTTTTTATTTCTATTTTTATTGATTTTTAGCACTGATTTTGATTATATCATCCCTCCTAATTTTCTGGGTTGTTGTTTTTAGTTTTTTATACATTAAGAAGCATCATTGAGTTTTTGGCTTGAGAGTTGTTATATTTTCTGATATAGGTCCATGGTAATATAAGCTTTGTTGTATCATATATATTTTGGTATGTTATATTTTCCATTTTATTAAATTCTAGGGATTTTTAAAACTTCCTTCTCAGTTTATTTCTTACTTGAAACAGTACACCTAATATTCATGAGGATATTTGTTGGTTTCTATGAGTTTATGTTTCTATCATTTATATTGCTGTTAATACCTAGTTTTATTCCAGTGTGGTAAGATAGAATACATGTTGTTATTTCAGTTTTCCTGCATGTGTTAGTATTTGTTTAATGTCCTAAAATGTGTTCAATTTTGGAGAAAGTTTGATGAGTTGCTGAAAAGAATGTGTATTCTTTAGTGTTTAGGTGAAATGTTCTGTAGATATCTGTGAGGTCCATTTGAATTATGATGTCATCAACTCAAAGAGGTTTTTACTGTCAGGTGAAACTTGTTCCAAGCTTTTAGGTTAAGCTTTTGAAGACAAGAAAGTTGTATTTTATAAACAGAAGACATAGGATAAAGAAATGCCAGAAAAGCAGAGAAAATCAATAGCACTGCGATGTAGTAACACTTTCTTAAACATAATATCTTTCTTAATATTTTAAAATTTAAAATAAACCTTTAAAACCACAAAGTCTACAATGACATATTTCAAGTCCTATAAATCACAACTATCAACCCAGACTATTATACCCAGTAAAACTATCCATTAAAATTAAAAGAGAAATAAGTGAGAACCAGAAAAAGGAATTCGTGACTACTATGTGATTCTAAAGATGACACTAGAAGGAATGTGTCAACCTGATAGGTGAAGCACACCTAAGAAGTAACAGTCTACAAAGGTAATGAGGACCGGTTGTTGGTCTCAAAGACAGATAGGAAAAGGAGGTTACTAGGCCTCTAGTATAGAGGTTATAGCATGGTGGCTGGAGAGTCTCCAGTGGAAAATAAGCTTGAATCTGGGTCTCCACACCAATTGAGCAGACAACCCAGCTCAGCTGTCTTTCATTGCGTAGTTGTTTTCTTGAAGACTAGTGTTGATTGACAGAGTAACACCCACACACAAACACACACTCCACAAAGAAAAACAAACAAGCAGACAAACAAAAAATACAGATAAAATTCTGGGCTTCCAATTCTAGACACCAGCATCTAGAAACGGTCCAGGTAGTTGTTACCCAAGAGGATATTAGTGAGGTTTATAACACCCAAAGTTTAGCTACCACAACACTAGCTCCCCAGTTCAGAGTTAGTGACTTTGAAAGCCCGCTGTTTGGTTATTCAGCTATTAGAAGGTGACTAAACTGTTCCAAAAAATGTCTGGCAGCAGATTCTTTGAAAATTACAAAAGTGGTGGAAATAAATAGTGGAAAGCAACTGGAGAGAAGGTAACCTGGGAAGAGAAAGCTGCAAAGAGCCCAATCACTGAAACAGTGAGGCTCGCTGCCTTTGAAGTTCCAGAGTGGTTCAAACGTCCTAACATAGGAAACTGGCCTACAGCTACAGAGTGCATAGCTCCTGACTTTGAAGGTCCACCTCTTCTTCAGACCCGAGCAACTACAGTTTCCAGGTGTAAAGTCTTGGCGGTATGAGTCTCCATTGCTGAGCGTCTAGAACTGTAGTTTCAGAGGTGTGCAGAGGTGGTGCACAGGATCTTACATCTGCTGACCCTAGGAAAAATACCCCTTATTTCCATTCTAGTGAGGTAAAGGGCCCAAGACAGCTGTTTTTTTTTTTTTTGATAGAATTCAAATGGAAAACAATCCTCAGGCAAATCTAAAACCTATTTGAATGTTAATTATTTAAGAAATAATCACTAACATAAATCTGTAAAGGAGAAAGAGAAAGAGGAAGGTGGTTAAGAAGTGAAACAACCTGCTAAGAAGCTGACTGCCAGCCAGAAGAAACACCTCAAATGCAGTAAAAATTGCAGTCATTAAAGCTATGAGAGGGGTCTCAGAGAATGAATCTGATTTGCTCCTGAGAACAATAGATCACAAAGGAGAAAATGTGAGAAGGACCACACATTCCAGATAAAAGTGTTAGACTCAGACTTGAAGATGGAGGGGGATATAAAACACAGAGGACTCTTGAATTGTGTTTTCAGACTTAAAAATTACATGATGATGGGGGATTAAGAGAAAGGAGGGGTGCAAGAGATCTGAGGGATTTTTAAAAGACTTACAAGAAAACTGAGAAAATTGATAGCTTAATATCTGTTAGGGGTTGAACATGGTTGGATAAGGGCACAGATAAAGAAATGCTTTAAAGTTACTGCTGAATATCCAATAATAAATATTTTATGACCTCACTTAGAATAAAGATTTTTTTAAACCATTCATTGGCTGTGAAATTGTACCCAGATATATCCTTGTGATCTGCGCCCTATATCAGGTTCTAGAAGATGTGAAGTGACCCCTGGGTAAGAAAGAGAAAATGCACTCTGCCATGGCTTGATGCTCTTAAAATCAGTCATTAATTCTATGTCTGCTGCCACAAAATGCTCATATTTTTGTGCTCTGTTTTTTATCATTCTTGTCAGCCACGTTGTGCAATCACTTTGATGCAATTTGTGGAGCTGGAGGAAAGGGTTTTTGTCTTAGTATTACTCAAGAAAATCTATTTTTACACAAGCAACCCTTTATTTTTAATGTGCTGGACTAAGCCAGGCAAATTATGAGAAATTAATACTGAATAAATGGCACTTCAAAGTGTGATGCTGTTAAACATCCTTTTTCAACTGGTAACATTGTTTCCAAGTGTGAGGGTGCAGAACTGTCTTAGTTGCAACTGGAGACATGATATGAGCTGCCTTAATTCCCAGGCTCCTCTTTTGTCTGCCCCTTGTCATTACCTGGCTGATCACAGTATAGGATCCCATCTAGGATTCGGTAGTGGGAAAATGGGATCTCATTTCTTTCTAGTTTCACAATAATTTTAAAAAGAGGAGTTCCAGGCTCATTTTTATGCTTCATATTTATGGTAAGAAGTGATTGTATCATGTTTAGGTTGCTGAAATTTAAGTGTCCTCAAGCATGGGTAATTAAAAGGTACATGAGACTTCCCTACAGGAGATTTGCAATCTCTTGACAGCAGTGGACATCTTGCTAATATCTATGGTTGAATTTTTCAAATCATTAGAACCATTTTCAAATTAAATAATATATTCACGCCATCTGAATATTAAAGTGTAATTCCTCTGTTTTAACTCCTTATTTCATTTGAGAAAGTTAAAAAAAATATCAGCAACAACAACAAAAAACAGCTAGAAGCTTTATCATTGTCACATTGATAGGCCACATATTAAAATCTAATGGTATAACATATTGGTTTGATAAATACAAATAATAAGGAGGAAAAAGATTTATAGTTAATAACCTGTGGTTTTCCAGCATAACTAAACAGCAATAATATCCACTGACAAATGATAGAGGGTCTGTCTTTAAATGAAATTTTTAACAAAATTTTACAACACAGGGATGTTTTATTTCTTTGCTATTTATTCTCAAGTTGTCAGTGCTGTAGGGAATTGGCAGGAAATTAATGCACATTTTAAACAATAAAAACATGATCTATTTGAAAATATGTGTTGTCTTTCTACCCACCCTGCATGTGTTAATTTGCTGTTGTAGTACAATGTATATTCCTAGGGGAAGAAAAGATTTCAACAACCAATATCTAGTCATATAGAAATTTTGCCCACAACCTTTAAAAGGATCTACCTGCATGGATTACAAATGTCTTCATGGCAGCTTATTTATCGTGGCTGTTTGTTTTGTGTTATTGTTCGGGCCCTCCCCTGATGAGGGTGCTTCAAGTCCAAGTAGTGAACTCAAGATTCAGCAACTCAATAAAAACTTTAATTAATCAAGATATAAGCAAAGTATATAAAACTGTCACACACTGAGGAAAGTATAAAATATTCTAATTGAAAGTGTCATCTCTTTGGCATAACACTTTCATTCTCTTTTACTGCATCCTTACACAGTTGTCCTTCAGTACACAAGAAAATATCAAGGGAGAACAGCCCGGGGAGACTGGGGCCATAGCAGAAGACAAGCCTATGGCACATTAATACTTAATGATCGTTTTTAACAACACACATATAAAGTAATTTGTGAGCAATAGCAGCCACAGTTCTGAACAGGAATCAATGTGATGCTGATGTACAGTGTAGCACTGCCTGAATCTGCATCATGAGTCATTTTTTCATGACTTAACTCTGGGATGAATTAGGCAAAGCCAGAAAAAGTAAAAGCCAAGGAAACGCTGACACTTAACCTAAAAAAATACCAAAACTTTGATATGTATGTTAAACAAATTTAAACTCCACGACTAAAGCATCCAGAGTTCAAGTCTAATAAATGGCAACAGCAGGGTCTTTGGGGGGCTTGTACTATAAAAGATCTACCACAAGGAGGTACCATAGTCCAACAATGAACTTGGTAGGTCACAAAGCCCCATATTGTGATGCCACAAATACTTCATAATGACAAGGCAAAAAACATCGCTGCCTGGCCTTACCTGTTTTCTGAGGCCCAATTACAAGGAATTTTGGTAAATGATCACAAGTTTTCTCCCTGGACCAGATGTCTTTGTGTCGTTTATCGTCGCATGGGTTCTGCAAGAGAGAATATCACGTCTTACTGAATCCTGAACCCTGGCTGCTATGTCTTAACAATGCTTCATGTAAGACAGGATGAGATTCTTGCCTGATCTCCTACAGCTGGGTATTACATCCTGTTCTGATTCTTTGATTCTTAATTCCTTCCCTCGAGCAGTGATTAGCTGGGTTCCCTACCCAAGGAGACATAAACCACGGCCTCAAATGAGTCCTGCTGTGATGTTCGTGTGATTTATGGCAGATAATAACGGAGACTCTGCTCTGTCTGTGGTTTGTGTTTCATCTGAGCCTGTGCATCAAAGATCCTTTAACTTGACTGAGCCTCACTTGACTCTAGTTTCACAAATTCTTTTCTTTTCTTTTCTTTTTGTTTGGTTTGGTTTTCAGCACTGAAACATCTATATATTAGGGGCTGGGTACTTTATTTTCAACACAAGATGACTTTCTTTAGGAAATGTTTCTGAAGGTATTACCCATTAGAGGAGTTGTTTTGAATTATGATACTTCCTATCACATATAGGTTAAAAAAATCAATTTCCAATATTGCATTCTTTTCTAGGAGAGAGTATATGTTTATCCAATTGACAATGCTAGATCTGTCAAGAAATGTTTACACAAATGAACCTCCATTTTTCAAACAGAAAACAGGCTGAAATTTTTATGTTATTTCAACACTTATTAGTTAATTTGTTTAATCTCACCAATTTAAATTTTCATTTCAAAAAATAAGAGGGTGAAGCACAAAATGACCTACCAAGTACATAGGATTATCAATACATGTCACTATGGTTTTAAATATATTTTTAACTTTTATAATTCATTTGGCAAAATTGTTTTCTCCAAGTTACATTTTGACATATTTTTCAAAATGTGTCAAGTTTTTTTCTCATATTATTCAGAGGTCGCACAATTTTTCTCCTTGGCCCATTGGCATGATGTTCTTTGCACCAGTTGGAAAGCAAGAGGACACTCTGGCTGCCTGGCTCAGAGAAAGGCACTTGAGAGGAGGAAAACTTGAATAGCTATATATGTGTGTGTGTGTGTGTGTGTGTGTGTGTGTGTGTGTGTGTGTGATTCCAAGTACTTCAGTGACAAAAGCAGAGTTGTAAAGATTATGAGTTCAAGACTAGCTAAGACACTGTCTCAAAGCCAGTCCAAACCAGAGTAGAGACATGGTGGAGGTCAAGAATGCAAAGTTCAAGTTTTAGAGGTACAGACATGTGAATAATTCTGAAACGTCCTGCCTGTGGCAGAGGTGAACTTTGCCCTTTCAACCCTTACTGCTAAAATGAAAGCAGAATGCTTGATCAGTATCCTTTGGCGTTTAGAGGCAGCAATATTTGCAGAAATTTTTGAATGTGGCCGTAGAGCAAAGAAGGGGTTTCAGCCATGTATCCTACAAGACTTGAGACACTGTGGCATCCATTGTTATACAATGTCTGGCAAGCCATTGAAATGAGACCCAGAGCATGTTACATACCCTGAGTGCGTATAGCGTATATATCATTTGTAGTAATTAACTCAAACAGTTTATGATATGCGGCCAAGCTCTGGAAGAAAGAATTTTTTCCAGCTGATAATGTAATGATACAATAATTTTCCTCCTCATAAACTTGTATTTGTGTCCCGCCAATCAGAATTCTAGATATATCCAGGAACACTTCTTTATAAGATGGACGTATACATTGGGATTGGTCTTTGGCAGATCCAAGTACCCCTGACTAGCGAGTATCCCATGCTCCTCTGTCACCTGCATTTTTCCATGGATGCCTCTCAAGTTGCTTGTTTCTGACTTTCATGATAGGATTTCTATAATCAGGTGTGGTTTGTGGGAGGGTTGACACATATTTTGGCAGCAGCCTAAAATGGACTTTTGCTACAGCATAGTTCCATATGAAATGGTTCCTACAATTACTACTTAACAGAACCGTTAAATGGGCAGAATTTGGGGTGATATAACAAATTTTCAGAAGACCTGGAGGTCTTTACACTTGGAGGTATGTTTGAACCAATCATCATAAGTAAAATAGCCACTGTATTTTCAGAAAGAGACACTCAAATCTTTTAGGTCACTGGGTGCTCCATACTTAGCTAACTGCAAAATGTAAGGGACAGCAATCATGATAGAAGAAGCATTGGATATCAGTTAGAACATAGTCTACTAGTGTTTTTGCCTCACAGATTGAACTATCTTTGTTTGCTCTGGCACTGCCTTTTTCTGACAGAATGCCTGGAGAAATTCATAAAAGGAGAGGCAGTGGTGCAGAACATAGATATTGCTACAGCATCTGGTCCTGAGACAGTACCGGAGCCTCCAGGAAAGACTTCTAGTAATGAAAGAGGGAGCCCAAAGTGAGGAGGTCCAGAATAGAAGACAAGGAGGGAAGAGAATGTATTGACAGTAACGTTGGATTACAGATCCTCAAAGCAAACATCTTCTGAGTTTCCCTAGGAAGTAGATTGTTGGAAATCTTGTGAAAATTGCATGCTTGTAGTGAACCATTAGAGGAGACGAGAAAGTGACAGGACATGTGGTATTTCCCGTGGAGGATGCTTTTCTGTCTGCTGGAAGTGGCAACCATGCTGCTTCACAGTGCTTCTCCAGGCAACAGGACCTCCCAGGCCTTCAGCTGTAAATGGGTGGGGGGAGGGCAGATTGGAAATTGCCCTTAGCTGGGCAGTCTCACTGAGGGGCACACTATGCATCTCCCTCCTACTCTCAACTGGTGGCCTGTATCCAATGCCTAATATGAGGGTACACATGCACCCACTCCTCTCAAAAGACACAGTTGTCTGGATGAGTAGTTTTCTGTGAGGGCAAGGCAGGGCTAGATTTTGCTGAGGTCACGTTCTCACTTAGAACTTTCCCTTCTGTCTATCCATAATTTCCCTTATGGATTTCCTCCCAAAATGTTGCCTCTGTAAATCCCTCCTAAGAATACTATTTAAGGCAGGGGCCATTCACACTTCATACAGTTTGAAGATGCACGCATCCTAAACTAACTTTACCTTCTGACCTCTGATTGATACTACCAATAAAACATAAATATACAAATACTAGTTTTTTCCTCTTGTTTATTTGAAAATTTCATATATTTATATTATGTGCCTTGATCAAAATTAATTCCCATGTCCCACCTTATAGTTCCTCAACACCCCTTTTCTTTCTCAACTTTATGTGCTCTGTTTTTAAAATCCACTGAGTTCATTTAGTGCTGCCCGTAGCTGCCTGGATTTAGGACCATCTACTGGGGTATATGTTGCCTCTCATAGCCTGGATCCCTGAAGAAGAAAAACTCTCTCCCCTAGTAGTTATCCATTCCTATCGTTCCTCAGCCATGGTGAGAATTCATTTCTGCCTTCCCATCCTTGGTAGTGTTTCTCTGGCATGATCTTGAACAGGCCTTGTAGATACACACTGTGATAAGTCATAGGTCCATAAGAACTGGCACACACTATGAACTCATACCTGCAACTGCCTGTTGTATCCAGAGAGCAGTTTGGTGCTAGTCACCTACTACTTCTGACTTTTACAAACTTTCTCCACTCTCTTGCTCCATTTCTGAGTTTTGGGAAGGGAAATGATATACAGATGGCTCATTTTTGGTTAAATACCAATAACTCATAAAGATAATCGAAGTATGTGATAATTTACTTTGAAAAAGTTTAAGCTACATCTCTTGGATTTTCCAATAAATTCATCTATAGAAAGTGCTATATGTGGAGTGATGCAAGCTGTTAAAGTCAAAATTCCTTCTTTTAAAATATATAAAGAGCAGATGTTGCATTTTACATTGACTACTGTCTGTTTCTTACAATATTCTCTTAACATTATCTAATCTTCTGCCCTCTGTAGGCTAGGCTTAGCTTAACTCTCTAGCAATGTTTTCCATGGTGGCAAAGAAAGTTGGGCTTCCTTTCATCTTGATGACTTTTTATTTTATTTAATAATGGAGTGTTCCTTGTTGTGCTTAGTACACAGATCTCCAAACTAGAGATTATATTTTACAACCTCTCTTGAATCTGTTTCTGATGAAAAGGTCTTAAACAATTGAACGTGAGACAGATGATATGAAGACTCCCTTTTAAGGCTAAAGCCGCCATCTTTTTGTCTCGAATTTTGTTGTTACAGTTGTTTTCTATAATTGAAGGAGCCTGACTACACTCATAGGTAAAGACCGTAGGTAGCAGAACTTTCTGACCCAAGGTACTAGATTATGGTCTGCAACAGACGTCTGTTTCCTACAATGCTCTCTTTAGTACAGTTAGGGGGCTGGGAATCACATTTCCATCTTGCTTCAAACAAGTATATTTTAATTTCACTGCACAACATGCATACTCTAACATAATGTGCTTCAAAGTGTTTTTTCTGTAAAAAAAGTAATAATAAGGATCTTGTAATGGAATGTGGATCAATATACTCCTTGCTTCAACTGGAATATTTTGCTGTCAGCTGTGCTCAAAACACAGCTGAAAGAACCAGTGATCTTCAGAGAATAAAGTCGATGTGCCCTTTGCATATGCTTCCTCTCTCCCTGGTGTATCAGCAACAAATGGTTTAAGCTGACCTGCTCATGGACCACATCGAGCAGCACTGCTGGGATTAAGATTGCTCAGACCACCCAGTGCATCCGTCAAGCTACATTCTCCATCACAGCAATGGGAGAGTCTGCTTCAGAATCTTTGAATGATTTATTGTCCTGTTCCATGCCCAAATTTTCAAACAATGTGTAATCAAAGTTTTGGCATTTTTTTGGCTTATGCTAATACCTACTTCAAACTTCCCTCAGCCCAGTCAGCAAGAACAAGAGCTCAGAGGGCTTGCCATGTTTTAATTAATGTTCTTAAATCCCTGGACCTTAGCTTCTTTATTTGTAAAACAATGATTAATTGTTTCTACCACATATGGTTTTTGTACCCATTAAATTCATTACTAGTTTTAAAATAATAAAATCATGTGATATATAAGAAAGTGGATATTGTTTTATTTCATATCGGCCTTTTCTTTCCTTTTGCCTTATTATTAATACATCTTGAAGAAAAGGAGTTTAATTTAACCACTGGATTATGAGGAACAATCAACAGGTCTATCTCCTTCCCTTGTGACCATAGACCATCTCCCTCGTGCAATGTCTATGATATTTTTGTGTCATACTTTCTTCATATTTTAACATCTAAAATTATTTTGTTCAATCTTCCAATAATTTCATCCAGTTGAATTATAGCTACAGTTTATCAGAAGTTCATCCGCAAGACTGGAAATTCCCTGAGCATGAGGCCTCCATCTGTATTCTTCATTGCTACAGTCTAGCCTATGAGATATTTAGTAAATGCTTATAGACTGGACACTCACATCCAGACTTCCAGAAGGCATAAGAAGCATTGTGGAGCAGGTTCAGACTGATTATATGTTCAAGAAGGCTACCCTAGGCTCACTTATCACAGTACATATCTTTCTTGCCCTGATTTCTACTTTAAAACTGATTTTAAAAAAGCTTTCTGGGCTAATAAGATGATTAAGTGAGTAAAGGGGCTTGCCACCAAGCCTAACAAACTAAGTTTAATTTTTCAGAATCCATATGATGAAAGGAGAGATCCAGCTTTCCACAGGTCATCCTTTTCCTTCCATGTGTGCTACCCACGTAAAACAATAAGAGTTCTCTCTTACACACACACACACACACACACACACACACACACACCAGATAGATAGATAGATAGATAGATAGATAGAAATAAAACCCCACAGTTGATAATGATAATAGTTAAATTGATGTAGTTCTCAGATATTGTACTAATAAATACAAGGTATAGATGCAATTATCTGGTGCTCAGATGGTGGAATACCCACTGCTTCGAATGCTTCATTAATATTAATAGTGTACATCCCTTCAGATCTTCCCACAGGTTTCTTATGCTTCTGGCCAAGTGCTCACAACTTAGAAGACTGTTTTTTTTTTCTTTTTCTTTTTTAATGACTGTGTTCTATCTCCTTGGATCTTTCCATTTATATGTATTTCTGCTGTCAACCTTTCCCTGGCACCTGTCCCACCTTGCCTGTTAATTGCAACTGTATTGACAAAGCATTTGCATTTTCTATTTTATATTCTGGTAGTAGTTGTTTAGACTTTCCCTATGCTGAGTTTCAAGATATTGTCTCATTATTTCAGTACCAATGAATATAATATCCAACTTTTATTGATCACCTTTAACATTCCAGGCATTTGGTTGACATAGATTATTTCTAATCCTCAATGTAACTTGGCAAGACAGATTTTATTATCTGTTCTTTATAGCTGAGGAAGATAAGATGCAAAGGGCATTATTTTGGTCTTACTGAAGGTCACACAGAAAGTTAGTTCAAATTTGTAATCTGAAGCTGGTTTTATCTCTGGAGCTAGATTTTGTGTATGTATGTATGTGTTATCTATATCTATCTAGACAGTGAGAGAGAAAGAGAGAGAGGAGAGAGGAGAGAAGAGAGAGGAAGAGAGAGAGAGAGAGAGAATGAGGAGAATGTATGTAGGGTATTGGGGGAGAGGAAAGAACAAAGAAACAGAGACAAAGAATGCAGTTCACGCAGCCTTTCCAGAAGCAGAAGGCAGAAAACGGCTCTTGGTACTTTTATACTCTTTTTTTTTTTTACAGTATTTTTTTTATTTCAACCTTTTAAATCTACACTTTATTATATGTTTTTTTTATTGAGAAAAGGAGAAAAAAAAAACAAGTTTCCACCTCCTCCCAGCCTCCCATTTCCCTCCCCCTCCTCCCCCCCTATGCCCCCTCCTCCCACCCTTCTCCCCCTCCCCCCACTCCTTTCCCCCTCCCTCTCCAGTCCAAAGAGCAGTCAGGGTTTTCTGCCCTGTGGTAAGACCTAGGACCTCCCACCGGAGCACGGAACCACAATTCTTAGTTAAGGGAACCACTTTAGGGTTGGCAAGAGACCTGACCCTAGAGGGGCTCCCAGGTGCCCAAGCTGAGGTCCCCAGTTAGTTCCTTGGGCAGTTGAGAATAGGGAACCTGAAATGACCCTATCCTTGAGCAATACTGACAAATATCTTGCATATCATCATAGAACCTTCATCTGGTGATGGATGGAGATAGAGACAGAGACCCACACTGGAGCACTGGACTGAGCTCCCAAAGTCCCAATGAGGAGCAGAAGGAGGGAGAACATGAGCAAAGAAGTCGGGACCACGAGGGGTGCACCCACCTACTGAGACAGTGGAGCTGATCTATTGAGAGCTCACCAAGACCAGCTGGACTGTGACTGAAAAAGCATGGGATAAAACTGGACTCTCTGAACATGGCGAACTATGAGGGCTGATGAGACGTAAAGGACAATGGCACGGGGGTTTGATCCTACGTAATGTGATGGCTTTGTGGGAGCCCAGCCAGTTTGGATGTTCACCTTCCTAGATATGGACGGAGGTGGGAGGTCCTAGGTCTTACCACAGGGCAGAAAACCCTGACTGCTCTTTTATACTCTTTTCTGTAGCTATTGTTTTAATTTTAAAATTCAAGACAGGACAGGGTATTGTGCAGATCCCTTCTTATTCTGTAATATACTTTTTTTCCTACATAACATAAGTAAACAGATAATAATAAATCAAAACAAACAGTAAGCTACTGCCTTATGCATTTAGCAATGTAGATATATTTTAATATTGAAAAAGAAATTAAATTAAAATTACTGCAGGCAGCTTATGGTTACAGTGCCAGTCTGAAAATCTGCTGCTATGCCCTCACCAGAACAAAGCGATTCAGGGAGGGGTACATGATCTATATGAAGCAACTTAATTTTTCAGTGAGTAAGATAGGAAGGTAAAAGATTCTCTGAAGCAAAAGACAAGACTTAAAAACTGAAGGCAAAGCTAATGAAATCCCCCTATCCAAAGAACTAAAACACAGGATTTGTAAACATCATGCCACCTGCTTCATTTTGAAGGGCATGTTTTCATAGGCAGGAAGATGAGTTTTGTTCTCATGAGACCTCATCAGCCCAAACCTGCTTTGTCTTTGTGTTTCTGGACATCTGTTTTGTTCTTCGGTTTTCCACCCTTCACTTCCACGTCACTGGAGAATTATCAGTTGGGAACTGGGTAGCCTCATGTGGGTCCCATGCCTGTTTCAGGTAGCCAGGCTCTATCTAGACCGTGATGGTGGAAGAATACCTTCATGAACTGTAAACTCTACCAAGTTTTTTTCTTTTCTTTATTTCTCCTCAACTTGTATCTTGCTGTTCCACTCTCTCTGAAGAAGGAGTGATATAAAAACATGGTTTGAATTATTATTTTCCCCTCCCTACATGACAGAGTTATTTTGAAACTTCTGCCCATTACATAACTTCCTTGCATACATCTGTAAAGATCTGTTACCCAGGCTTCATTGCACAGTGGAATGACTTGCAACTTTCTGTCTTTCACTGTCACTTATGCCTAATATAATCCACATAGACTGATGAGATATTTTAATAAGATAGGGATGTTTATTCTCAATGCTTCAATCAACAAATCCTTGTGGAGCATCTGGGAAACAGACACCAACTCAGATTCTGACTCTATTTGTACTTTAAGAATCCTCTCTTGGGTTCTGCAAAAGCGAGGGAAAGTCCAGCCTTCCTGAGAGCATTGATCCTTAAGAACTCTCTGCACAGAGCTCCTGTGACTCCTGGTGGTCTGGTGGTTTTTCAGAGTTCACTCTTCCATCATCGAATAACAGAGGCATGCAAGTGCCAGGCTATGGATTTAGCCTGGTGGGAAAATGCCTTGGTTCTGTGTGTGACTGGGATAGATGAACATTTTAACAATGCTACTGTAAGCACAAGGTATCTCAAATTTATCCAAAACATCTTTGTCTTTCTTACTATATTAAACTCATATTTATTAAAGTGAATGTTTCATAGAAAACCCAGAAGGGGTTCATTTATTCTATGGCTTCCTTTGTTAACAAACCACTATAGTCCCTTTCACATAAAACTCTGTTATTATTTGCATTTTTATGAATATCCTACAGGGAATAAATAACCAACTCAAAAACTCTGGGTCTTTGAACTTTCATGAATCAGTTGATTTATTACATGATTATTTATTCAGTGTAACATTCAAGTTACAAAAACTTTTTTAAAGCATACACAAGTTTCTTGTTTGTAATTAAATAGGGTGCTGAATATAGTTTATGATTACTTTAGTTTATAAAGTATGAATGTAGTGTAACTTTAATTTTTAAGGAGGTCTCTGTAAGTTATTTTCACTGACTGCTCCTTAGGAGGTATTTCTGTGGTCAGTTTAGTGCATGACAAGAACATATCTGCAAATGATTGATGGGAAATGGAACACCCAAGACTTATGTCATCATTTTCAGTTGTCACAGCCTCTCGCAGCAGTGGAATCAAAATACTGGTGCTTTACTTCACTAAAAATTAAATAATTAAGATTGGGGAGAATTATTTTTATATTTGAGATACATTCCTGAGAGTATGAAAACCAGTGTGGCTGATAAGTGGAAGAGATATCGGGCATGAATATAAGGCATATAGACAACTTTTCATTGGAAAAATAATTAAGATAACTTAATTGTTAGCATATCTTTAGTTAATAAAAAGTGAAGTCTCCATCATAACTATGTTGACCAGTTCACTAGAAAGGCTGAAACATAGACAGACCAAACCCTAAAATGATTGTTTTCCTCTTGAAGTGGGGTAAGTATTCACTGACAACCCTTTCTTTAGTCTCAGCTATAAACAAGCTCAGCCTCTTGCCTTTGACGACATAACTGCTCACTGACAGAAGCCCATTCAGAGTCTCCCTCTCTCAGAGACAGATCATTTTCCTAACAGTATGTCTTTCTATTCCTTGTTGCTCTGTAAAAAGGGTTTCTGGAATTATCTCATTAAACCATCTTTCTTTACATCTTTCTTCCCTTTTTCAATTTGCTGAAACAGCAACTCCAGTGGATTTAGAAGGATCTATAAGGTTGAGATACTCCTCTAAGCTGTATCTATAAAGATATTTGCTGAACTGTTTGAATAAGGAGGAAAGCCAAACCCAAAATGTTATCATGCCATGGCCTGGTGGACCAAGATGAATATAAGGTGAAGAAAGGAGCTAGCTCGAATTCCTCTGTCTCCTGGCCCACAAGCTGTGCACTGCTAGGCTCCATTCTGCCTTCACTGCCTTGATGGGCTGCTTTCAACTATGAACAGTGCGATTTATTTATTTATTGGCTAAGAAGTGATGTTCTTGGACATTTTTGTCATTGTGACAAGAAAAGCAACTAACGGAGGCTCACAGTCACCACGTAGCTCAGGCTGGCCTTGAATTTGTGGATTTCTGCCATAGCACTCCACAGTACTGAGATCAGAGACATAGAATGCCACTACTGGTTCTAAGGTTTGCTTTGTTTGTTTTCTCCCTGACCTCAGAGAGCCTCACTCTTTATCACAGATGAAGTCCATGTTCCCCCAAATTTTCCAATTTTCCCTGAGGACATCCACCTGTGCCTAGGTTTTCCTCTTTATACAAGGAGCAGCTCTGCTGCTTCTCTCTACACCTCTTTCTTTGTGTATCTGTTATGGGATTTGAATGTAAGTCTCTTGTACCATTAAGTTCCGTGTGTGTGTGTGTGTGTTTGTGTACGTGTATCAATCTATCTATCTATATATTCCATGTTGTGCAAAATAGACATATGGCTGCAATTATGAATGGTGATGTTGCCACCAAATTATAAATAAGCTATAGAGTGGTAAATATAGTAAAAATATGAAAACGAATTTACAATACTACCTTTTTAACACAATAAAGAGCTATTGCAGTATGTAAATCTCATGGTGTTAAACTTTCCTTTGTTGTGTAACTATTTCTGAAGTTTAGGCTTTGCAAATTCCCTATGAAGCCATCATCAGATTCTTCTGAGCTTCAAGACAGAGCCTGTGCTGGAAGGAGTCTTGTCTTTCTAACTGTAAAATCACCAAACTGTATCTGAGCAGGAACAAGAAAGCCTGCTCATCTCTAATAAGTTGAGGGACCTTTTTTTTTTTTTAACTTCTCAAGATTGGATTAAATGTCCAAAACTTGTTCTGTTGTTACCCGCTATAACTCTGTGTCAGCATTCAGTTGTTACTTCAACAGACAAATATTAATAGCAGGGACGGTGCCGTTTTGTGATTTGTTTATAACCCTGATATTCAAATCTCATCATTTCTAAATAGAAACCAATGCTTTGATACCTAGCATCAACCACAGTGCTAGCCACCTGCCGTTAAAACCTGGGATTTGCTTCCCCCATCTCTCTCTCTCTAACTCTGGAGACACTGGCAGCGGTCTAGCAGACAGTTCTTTGAGAATTTCTCAGGATACACTCAGCAAGCAAGAATCCACTCCATGCGCAGATTTTCTTGATAGCGAGACTCCTGAGTGGCTGAAGGCAGATTGAGGCTGAGCTAACATGACAGCTTGAGAGCTTAAGAGCATCGATTAGAGCATGTGTGAATTTGACCTTTCCACTACCTCCATGTTTGTGGCTTTGGTTCTTGTAATAGGTTTTTTGTTTGTTTGTTTGTTTGTGGTGTGTGTATAAGAAGAAAATTATTTCATACACTCTGCAGTGATTATTCTATCAAAATAAAAAGGGATATTGTTTTATCCCTTAAAGGGACCCACGAGTGTAATTTTAAAACCCTTTCTTACGAATTAGAGACACAGCTGATGAGGAGCCAATGTGGGAATTCCATTTTTTGTGGGCATGGATATACATCCTGTATCAGCCAGCTTTGGAAGATTCTTTTGCTCTTGAGGTATTCTGTAGCTGCTGATTATACTGCCTATTGGCCAATATTCGCATTGCACTTTTTAATTAAGTGACAAAGCAGTCCCACATATAGAGTAGTTGGTGCTAATGAAAATTTACATAAGGAACCAAAGGAACTAAACAGATGTGAAGATTACTATTTTGCACTTTTTATTTCTATTTGTACTCATAAAAAAGTGTGAATTGAAATGTAAAGAAAAGTGGCGTTTGATTTCCCTCTACCAGTGAGGAATACTAAATAAGGAGTTATCCTCATAAATATAAAAAGGTTCCTGAATGTTTCATTTTCATAATCTATAACAGCAACAAAAATATACTATTTGTCTATCTCAATTCTAAGTCATGAGGAAAAAAAGTGTAAAATGTTTACCAGCTATTTCTGGTTTTGCTTACATGTTAAAATGAGGGTAATTTCTGTTTCATTGGATTGCTATCATCGATGTGAATAGGAAAGTAGATACAACCATTGGACGGGTAACTCCGAGTCTTACATACTTTGCCATCACTTCCCGAATTTCATTTTGATATTACTTTTGATTGGTAAAGTTTATCCAGTTTTCTGCAATAAGTCAAAGGCTCTCAACATCTCATCTTCCCTCCTCGACACTTGCACAGTGGGAATGCATACCCATTATCCGCATCCACACATATGCGTGTGCACCACAAAAACAGAAAAATCAATAGTTTTTAAAAGGTAAATATCAATATTGATGATATATGACCATTATCAGAATGTTTTTGTTGTTATTGTTGAAAGTTTGAACAATTTGATTAAATACAGCTCAGTGTTTAAGGAAACTTGTTTTTCCTAAAAGGCAGATTAGAGCTTAAAGCCACTGAGATGACTGATTATTTATATGTCGACAATTTAAGATGCTTATTAATTTGGGTTGTTTATTGATATATTATATATTTTGACTATTACCTTGGTGTGTTTGTGGGACTCCTAACAGTTGAAGTAGACATAACTCTGACTCATTTTAGCTGCTCTTGGGATTCTTTCCTCATGTTGGATTGCCTTCTCCAGCCTCAATATGAGGTCTTTTGCCTTGTCTTACTATATCTTATTTTGACCTGGTTGGCTGTCATCTCTTGATGGCCTACTCTTTTCTGAAGAGGAAACAGAGAGAGGAGTGGATCTTGGGGAGAGGGGAGGTGGTTGGGGAAGCTGGAGGGGCCAAGCTAGGGGAAACTGTGGTTGGGATTTATGTATGAGGCAGGAATCTATTTTCAATTAAAAATCATATGTAGACACAAATATATGTACATTTCCATGCAAAATAATTGATTTTCCTTATATTAGGCAGTGAACTGTAAGCCCGTGTGGTGGATGGCTGCTCATAATTTAACTAAAGAGGACATGATTTGAGGCAACGTTTTATTTTTAAACACAGTAAAAATCATCCGCTGGACAAGAGAGAAAATGTAGTGTTTTATTCTTCATTGCGTGCCCTAGAGCTCGCTTTGCTGTATAGATGGCAGATCCTCAATGAACATAGGAGGAGAGAATTCCTGGCCATGTAGACACAGCACTGTATGATGTGAACCATGGAATAAAGGGAAGCCTACAGTCTGGAAGACAGGAAATGGGGCCGAGTTTGAAATTCCATGTTGCAGTAATTTCTCATTAATGATGATGCTACCTCTCCGCCGCCCGCTTAGCAGGGGGACATCTGATCTGCTCTCTGCAGCCGGCTCATTGATTGGGTGGGTCGATGCAATCTGATGCATAAAGAACTGAGTAAGTGGGAGGCAGTGCTCCCTAGATAGCTGCTAAGAAGAGATATCTTACATTTGATGCCTTCAAGCTGTGTGGCCTCACATAGAGTCCGATTAGAAGTAAAAGCCATCCTAGAACTGACAAGTCTCTCTTTTATCGATAGGCAGAACATCACTGAAATTAGAGAAAAGTGAAATGCGAACAGACTCTAAATCCTTAGGGACACGGCAAGAGGTTGCTCTTTCCTTTTTTTTATGTACTCTGTAGTGTATACATGTACACACTAGGGTTTGGAGCCAGGATCTTGGGCTACAGAGACTCTTTTTCTGTTTCTATTTTTAGCCTTCTGAACTGTCCAGTGTTGCTCATTTTACAACTAGCTGGCTACTATTATTCATATCATATGGAAGTCTGAAGCATTTGCTTGGTCAAATCCCCAACAATAAAGCACCATCCTTATTGCGAAGTTTCCAAATTAATTGAACAAGCAAGCAAAATAAAACTACAAATCTAAACACTTAAATTTTAAGAGATACCAAAACAATATTGAAGAAAACATGACAATTGGAAAGGGGAAATAAATTGTATTAAATATATATTTTAATATGCCCTATCATATTTATCTAATTTATTTAATATAATAATTTTTAATGATTTCCTAACACAAATTAGACAGTAACACATTGCTAATGCTTTTCCTCCCCATTGAGAGGAGGTGTAATGTTACCTGCCAAAGAGGGTCTTTCTGCTCTGGGAAGAGCTCAAAATACTTGTGGGCCAGTTGTACTGGAGGCAAAGTCTGCAGTTTCAAGTTGGTCCAGCTATGCACAAAGTTGGCCAAGTTCACAAAGGTGTATAGGCCTAGACGGTCGTTCCCATAGTTAGAGAGATGCGTCATGAAGATGCTGATCTGAAAGAGAAATGAAAACAGCCACTCCATATCGTAAGTTTGCCCTTCAAAAGTGGCAGTAAGAAGACTCAGGAGACATGTCACCTCACTTCAGAACTTCAGTAAGGCAGGTGCTGATATATTTTTTTTTGTGGGAATTCACGTAACTATTTTCTAAATTACCACTTTAAATTCTTTAAAATTAAGACTGAATTAGAGATTTGGCATAAGTTCATTTCTAACCAGTAGTACAGTGCCATTTTCAATAACAGTTTTGCCCTATTGTGAAGTCAATATTATGAAACCCCAAATCAAATAATTTCTGGAAGACTCAGGAACCAAAACCAAATTGCTTTTAAAGTATAACAACTGTTCCACTTATTTTCTGATGTAGATGCGATCTGATGGAATTAGGTTGGAGTAAACGAGTTTCTTTGTGTTATAATGAGGCTTTTATTTGTTTCTTCACTGAAATAAAGGTTAAAGAAATGATGAGTCTTTGAGGAGATGGGTAAGTAATTGAAACATGGCACATTGTACACATAGAAATGCTGCAGGGTGGCACACTAATATATGCAGTTTTTATGTTTTGATGGATGCATTAAAAATAGATTTAGTTTAGAAACCAGTTTTGCACAGGTAGTTTTTGCTTTAGCCAAAAGCTACCATACTCATGAATCTTTTACAACTTTTCAGACCTCATGTGAGCTCTAAAATATTCTGCCACTTCAGTACTGTTCTTTGTATGCCACAGACAAGGGGGAAGTGACGCAGTTCTTGAGAGACCACACAAAAGTTTTCATGGTGTTAAATATATAACCTAATATGCACTCCATCAGGCATTGCAGTGGCAACTCAAACACTAAAAAAAAGGAAAACTGCACAATACTGATCTAAGTTGCAGAGATTATTATGCACGTCTGAAAAAGAATCAATCATTTTCTAACAACAATATCTTATACTTGTTTTTAGTTCTCATATTATTTTCGAACACATGCATTTTAAATTCTAAATAGGTTTTACTGTTAGGTGGGTCTATGAGTATTTCAGAGCAACCCACATATTCTAATTATGGGCTTTATTAACTTTATTTTAAAGTAACAGTTCCATAGTGCTGCAAGGAATTGTGTTAGAACACGTATCTGAACTTGAGTGGTAAGCAAATACGGTAAAGGTGGTAAAAGCTAAGAATCTGTGGCTAGTTTGTTATATAGATGTTCAGTTTCTCTTCCTTCAGAGAAGTTATCACTTGGAGTGATTGTTATTATTATTTGGGAATAAACAATAAAATTAGAAACATAGCAACTATTCCAAAAACATTTTCATTGCAGCATCAGTAGGGATAGCAGTCCTCATAATACAAGCCCATTCTTCCCAAGATTGAATATTTTCACTGAACTACTGTCAATGTCCAGAATGGAAGTCTTTTATCTTAAAAACCTAAGAGCATTGTCTTGCACTAGGAATATAATAAGTTATATTCTGTCAAGAAATTATAATTTCAAGAATGTGTTTCATAATTTGAAGGACTTTCCACTTTGTAAAAGATGTTATCTTTCTGTCTGTCAAACTAGGACACTGAATAGGTCCCCGAAGACAGTTAATTAAAATTACCTTCCAGGCCTCAGCCTTAAACAAAATAAAAAAAAAATGATAGGATGAGAATTTGGCCTCTTGATCTTAGTGCCTCCAAATTATAAAATATCGCAAATTATACAGAACTCACTTGTGTTAGGTATGGGTTTAACCTCTCACATATATGAAATCATTAAATCCTTGTCATGCTCTTACAAGGTAGGAAGTTTTGTAAACTTCACAGATGAAGAACTAGAACACAAGAGTAGTTGAGTAATTTGTCTAAGTCTCTATTGAGGAAAGTGAAGAATAGGAATTGAATTCCCAAATGCAACAGCAAGCTGTGGACCTTCACTTCAGCATTTTTTATGCATTGAAATTAACACCATCATTTAAAAAGAAAGGAAGGAAGGAAGAAAGGAAGGAAGGAAGGAAGAAAGGGAGAAAGAGAAGAAAGAAAGAAGAAAGAGAAGAAAGGACAAAGAAAAAATCCATAGATGATGTTGGGGAAAAACCTATGTATTATTTTGAGAACTCACATGTTTCTCTTTCTTCTTGAAATAGAAAGACAAAAGATAACTTACTTAAGGCTTATTTTCAGTACTAGAGATTGAACCTAGGGCCTTAGTTCTGCTACTGATCCATATCCCTAATCTCTTTTTATTTTTCATTTTTGTTTTGACACTGGGTTCTAATCACTCTCCTAGATTTGCCTGGAACACACTTTTCTAGGTTGGCTTTTCTTTAATTAATTTATTTTATATGTATGGTGTTTTGCCTGCATGTATGTCTATGTGCTGCACCCATGTCTGGTGCCCATAGATGACAGAAGAGGGTACTGGATTCCATGGAACTGAAGTTACAGATGGTTTTGATACATCATGTGGATGCTGGGGTCCTCTGCAAGAGCAATACGTTCTCTTAACTGTGGAATAATCTCTCCTAAGCTGCCTTTGAATCTGCATTTCTCCTCTCTCAGCCCACTGAGTCCCTGTGATCATAGCCCCACTTATTTATGAAATCTTAAATGCAAGGCATTTAAGACAATGAATCAAGTATTACATAATAAGAACATATGAAGATAATAGTATTGCTTTCATATTCTTTTCCATTTCTTCTTCTCTGGGGTTATAATCAAAGATTTATGCTCTAAAAATCCAAAGAAGGGATATTTACAAGAATGTAATTTGCATAGTGACTTTATATAATTTACATGAAAATTTAAAGTAAATTACTAAAATGTCAGTTGGCACACTTTTTTTAACCCTAAACATATTTAATATTTGAAAAAGATTGGGTGCTCATTCCACTGATTTGTTCATTAACCAATCTCTCAGTTTTACACACTTATCTCAAGAAGGAAGAGAATTTACTGCAGGCCCCTACTGTGGGAGTTTCCATCTGTAGTCAGACTTCTTGTGAGATTATTGTCAATCACAACTTCCATTAAGAAATAAGAAAGTGCAGGGCTTTTCCCTCAGAGAAATTATGTTTTCCCATGACTAAAATCAGTATGAAAATGCGGCAGAGGCCAAACACCCCAAATAAAAACTTAAAACCCTAGAAATCTGCAACCTGCCTCTTTCGCTGTTACTTCAAGATGGAATTTTAAGCACCTATCAGTAGTCTGAAAAAAATACCAATAAAAATCAACTTTGGAACTACGGTAAGGTTTATTTTTATATCACAGGTAAATGTATATTATCATTTCATTTGGGTGTTATAATGGTAACGCCAGAAGACATTTACAACACACCAGTTCTAAACAGTTTATCGAGGATTTCTGTGGGCCAAGCTTTGATTCCCAGAGGAAGCACAAGAATTAGTCCGGAAGAACTGAAAAACCCAGCGTTTATAAGTAGAGGTGTTCGGTATGCTGTCCTAAGCCAAGGCTGGCCGCTGCACTAAAACATCTCATCGTCGTGTGTATGGGCAAGCAGTCGGCTGCCATGGCTGCGGTGACCACTGTGTGCACATGCTTTACTGGTTAAGAGCAAATTAGTGCTGGTGTATGGGCAATTGACTGCACTTTAAGAAAAACAGTTTTGCAGGCACAGCTTAGCTGTGAGTATCTGGCCCTGCTAAAAGCGACTTTTGTGCAGACGGAGCACTTTAGCCGTAGCATTTCTGGACAAATAGCTTATTTAAGAGGGATAAAATGTTCAGGAAGTGTGGGGAGAAAACAAATTAAGGCTGTGGCTAGAGGCCTAAAGAAGGTAAGTCAAGGGCTATGCAAGACGAGATAACAGCAAATAATGAATTTTCTGACTTACCGTATGTTACTACTGTTCGTTACGTGAGAGTGATGTCTCCTCAGCCCCTTTTATTACTCATTTTGATCACTATTTCCTTTGGACATACTAAGAATACCTTGGCTTAGTATTACTCACGGGATTCCTGAGACTATGTTTGACTGAGTCGTCACACGCGCACTCTGGACCCTGAAATATTGTAGCATAGAGCTCTGAACCGTCTTAGAAAAATTCTTCATGTGACAGAGGATACACAATGGATTATTTTGAGAGTCAGGTTCGAGTGCTGACCTCCTTAGACCTCTTGGAGCCAGGTTTCCAGAGGTCAGGAGGTCAAGGTGCTTGTGTTTCTGTGATTAAGCACACCGCTGGCCCGCCTTTATCTTGCCTTAACACTCAAGTCTCCCCGCTCAATTATAACAAAACAAAAAAACCAAGTTGTAATACTTCCTTGTCTCCGTTGTAGTGATCTAAAAGCAAATTCATAGCCTCTGTTGTAGGCTGATAATTCATTAGGAACTGAAAGCTTTCTTCTGGGCTGATGGCCAGATATACAGTATGTATCAGAAACTACTACCCACAAAAGAAATTTATTAGCAATGCCTCTTCTAGTTCCAGGTCTGTGCATGCTTGTAATCCCATTACTAAAATCTGAGGCAAGAATACAAGCTCCAAACCATAATTTTCTGCATAATGAGTCTTCACCTAAAAACAAACAAAAAGAGGTCTTAAAGATTTTAATGTGCCATACGTATATCTTCATAATAGGAAATTGAGTGACTATAATTGAACTCTATTTATAACCTCTGATTGAGTGCAAAAGTGATGTTGTGGTAACAAAATTGGATATTCAATGACCCCATACTCCTTGCCAGCCACAGGATCTCACTGGGCAACCTGAAGATTGGCCTTGAACTCTCCATCTTCTGGTCGCAGTCTTGTGAATTCTGAGGTTATAGACGTGCACCATGGCACCTTGTCTAATTGGTTTCTTTTTATAGCATTTCCCTCTGTGTTGTAAAGTTGCTCTTTCCCAAAGTGTAGAAAGAAGAGAAGGGAAGACAATAAACCAAAAATTAAACACCCCATCTTATCTACACAGCAAGGCAGCAACATTTTCTGGGTTGCTTTAGACTATTTTCTGAGTCAATACCATAAAAGTTCCCATGCCTTTTCAGCATATGGCAAATACAGAGCGACTGAAAACTGTGATTGTGAATATCAATAGCCAGAAAAAATATCACAGTCTCATAATTTGGAATTTAGGGCCACCTTTTATGGAACACGTTTTTAATTAAAATACAATTTAAATATTTGAGTCTTTAGTTATGAGTTATACACTGACTTTAAAAATCAACTGTTTGTAAAGTTCATCTTTCATAGGAAAAAAAGAATAGCTCTGCAGACAGAGAGACATGAAGTTTGCTTGAGGGAGCTTGTTCTGTACTCACACAGGATTGTTCAAGATAAGCATTAAGTATTAGCAGGCAGTTTCTACTTTTGTCCCTGTGGCTCTGAACAGCACGCCTTTTTTTTTTCAGAATGAGTCCATTGTGTTTAAAAATATGTCCATTAGCTGGTTAAATTATTGATTAGGCTTTTAGTTCTCCTAAGATGTGGAGATAGATGGGAGGCAGGGAAAGAATTCTGATGGCTCATCTCATGGGCTTTGGCATTGAACTCATAATTGTCGTAAAAAGCGTAATTTAGATTTTTCTTTTATTCTAAATGTAGGCTGTAACCACACAAAGATAGTTACCATAACGTTATGCTTAGCCCTGCCAATTTGAATGTAATGCTGCCTCATTTAAGCCCAGTGACATGATTGCTGGTCATGATTGCAGGCACTCATACCTCTTTAGTTTGAAGCAATTAATGTCTCAAAGTATGCATCTCTAAAATCACCCAAAGTCACAAAAGTTTGCCAAACCCTAGAATTATACTGTTCCATTACTCCACATAAAGATCGCCAGAACCTTGAGGTTCACTACTTAGAATTAATAGTGTGATTGTCTAAAATGAAACAAACACTGTAATGGTTAGCTACTGTTTTATCTTTTCTTAATGCATTATACTAGAGGACAGTAATGTTAATTTACTATGAAACTCTACAAAGTGCTTTTATGTTCACTTTTCTTTTGTGTGTCCAATTGTTTGAATAAGAAACTATCCTCTTCTAGAAAGAAGAAAGCAAGAACAAAGAGGCTTAGTGGCCTGCCTGAAGTCACAAGGAAAGTGACAGCCAATCCAGTGAACGAGTCCGTTGCACACTTAAAAACTTGTGAGATGGGTAGCTATCATGCCAAATATTCAAACCACAGCAAGGTAATTAAACTAAAGGCAACAAGAGCTTGTGGGTCCAGATTCGGTTTTATTTTATATGCTGTACATGTATCATAACCTTGCCAATAAGTTTGTTGAAATTTCTTAGATTTTTTTGTAGTTTCTATATGTCTCATTATGATGGTCTCAGTAATTTTTCTGTAGCAACTGACAATATACCAACTGTGAATTTTTCGTACATTTCATTCATGCAGAATTTCACTTACATCTCTTCAGGAGTGAGGGCAATTAAAGCTTCGTTATCTGCATCTGAATGCTCACACACCTTTCGGCTTAGTTCTGGCTCTAAACATTTCAAGATAATAAATACTGAGGTTGAAAGTCTTTATTTCCTGTAATAAGACTTTACATCCGCTGCACCTCAAACTGGCACCAAGGTTATAGAATGGGAAAGCAATTCCCATCTCCTAGGCTCCAAGAAACCTTGCTATGATTGAGACAAACTTTTCAAGGCAGGTTAGCTGAAAGTGACTCTTTGAAGAGCAAGGTGAAAAGCAGGCAAGGGGCAGAAAGGGAAGGTAGAGAGATGAGGAAGTCACAGGGAGAGAATAAAGAGAAGGAAAATTTTAGAATCAGATGTGCTGATCGGGGAGAAAAATAGGCTTCTGAAAGTGGTTTTTTGCCTTTAAATCTCCACTCGGAATTAACTTCAGTTATTGATCATACTCAGGCTGCTTCCCTTACCAGAGGGGTTTTTGTGTTCCATGTGACTTTCATTGTGGTTTCATCGAAGATGGGCAATACCACAACCATTCATATTTAATCACTACTCCTAGCTGATGTTTTCACATTCCATACCCTTGACTCTTCAAAGGAAGTCTCTGCTTGGGTAGGGGAAAAAACTAAGCATTTTTAATTAGGGACCTATTTAATGAAGAGAATGACGTATCCCTATCATTTTTATTTATATTAATAGTAGAAATCTGAATGTATCCAAAAATGACCTTGTGCCAATGTAATAATCCATTCACATTGTTTTAGTAAGCAGCAATGGGAGGTTAAAGACTTGAATCTGGACCAAAAAGCCTGGCTGTGACGCTGGCCCTCCGAACCAGAGGTTTCCTATTAGTTAAATGAAAACAATAGCTAAGCTTTCAGGTATATTCTGATGCTTAAACAACTTGTGGTGTGTCAAAATAATTTATAGATGGAAAACATTGCAAGGAAGACATTACAACAAACATGTTCAACTAAAGTAAATTTAGAATATAATAATACTCTATGTAGGTGGATTTCTTTCAGAGGTTATAATTACCTGCAGTCAACCACACGGTAAGAAAATACTAAATAGAAACAAATAATTCATGATTTTTAAAATTCGTTAAAATGTATTGTTGATTGTTCTATTTTATTATTAATTTCTTAATGTGTCTAGTTTACAAATACATTTTATCATAGATAAATAAATATGTCCAGAAAGCAATATGTTGTACATGATGTTCCAGGGCTGGTAGAATGTACCTCCAAGGATGAAAGGAAGCTTCTGTCGTAGCTATTGTATCAAACATATCCAAATTATCTGGATTATATTTCATAGATAGTTGCTTCTGGATCTGCAATTATTTGTGCACATCCTGACTTTCAGCACTTAGTATGATTTCTGGTTAAAACAGGAAATATTAAATATTTGTGTACCAGTGTGAAATGGCTAAGTTAGATACCTAGCACATGAAACTATTGTTCAGTTTTCAAGGTGTTTGTGAATAAATTCAAGTTCTATCCACCAGACTCACTGGGCATGGATGTAGTTAAAAGTCAACATAGGAGGAGATGGTTAAATGGAACTTCTGTTTCATTTTAAAAAGCACCATGAGTGCATTTTGGAGGCAGATAGGATTCAGGAGTAGCGTAATGAGCTGGATTCTTGCTTTCTCTCAGGGACTCTAGCATGTATTTGTTTGGTCCTTCATAGTCTGTTCCTGCACTGCCACATGAGAAGTGACGTGCTTTGAATAAGAGGACTGCTGCTGTTGACTGCTGCTGTAGCCTCCCTTCTAAAACACAGGAACACGATAGGTGTGTGCAACAACAAAGTATTGAGTGGCTAAATGTCTCCTTGGTAACACACACTTACTTCTTTGCCAGCAGCAAATGTGGAATAACTTAATTGCTTTTCAATTATTCCTCCAACTCTAAGGACATGCGGGAGAAAACAAAACATTTTATCCCACAACCCGGAAAACAGCTGGCATTTAATAGGACAGAATGAATTGCTAAATTACATTTTTATTTGTGTTTTCCATTTCTGTGATCAAACTAAATGCAGCAGAAGTTCCATTCTGCATCTGATTATTTACCAGCCTTCCAGTTTCTCAGTCATAATATTTGGCTAGTGAATTATTAACAAATCAGAACTGTTTTGATTCGGGACTGACTAGCGTGTAAACACTGATCTTCCTGAAGAGAGGAGCTGGGCAGCAGCTTCGTCAAAGCAGCAGTAAACAGGGCAGCTGTTCTAACAGAGAACAGAAGGCTCCTGATGGCTCTCAGCAAGCTGGACCTCTACTTCTCATTCCTCTTCTAAGTTAATAGAGGCTTAAGTCATTAAAAGGCAGCATGTTTGCAACTGAATCACTATGCTATACATTCGTGGTTTGTTTTTCTTCATTAGGCAAATAGGAACTGAGATTTTAGGTGTCCGGACTTTGAACAAAGGTCGCTGAGTTTTGCACACTGGAGGACTGCCACTGTTGCTTCCTATCTGAGCTACTGGCATTACTTGTTGATGTGCCCGTATGTTTGTTTTTCCCAAAGATCAAATTTTCTTTCTAACAATATTGCAATGATGCCACATAAAAATCACCAAAGGGCAAATGAACTAGCCTGGGAATGAAGCTTGGTAGTGCAGAGACTGGGTGGAGAAAGTGTGCCCATTTACAATCACTGTAAACTTCTGAAAGGACACCGAGTAGAGCTGAGCTGGATTTGGTTAAATAAAAACTCATCTTAAAATTTATTTATTAATTAGTGAATACACAAATATGTAAAATGCTTATTATGCACCTCAGTCTGTTAGAATTAGAGATATAATAGTGAGTCAATTGTGTGTGCTATGTGTTTAGAAGAACTTAATAAATGATGGGGATACAGAGCAAAATAGCTATCATCCTGAAATATGCAGGTCCTGGTGTCAAACAGTCTAGCAAATGGATTTGGGGGGCAGAGAAGTATGTAAATGGGGATCCAGAGTTATGTGGGAAACTTCAGGTAAGAGCACACATCAGGGAAATAAGGGGTGGTTTGGTGCTGGGGTCAGGTGATAAGAGTAAAATCAGTCTCCACAGGCAGCTGACAAAGACTATACTTTCTAGTATAATCTAGAAATTAAATAATAAGGTAACGATACCCCTACTAGACATCACATGCTAACAAATGAGGGGCATCGCTGCCAGGAGTGCTTTCTTTCTTTTAGAGTTGTTTACTTGTGAGCTCCTATAGATGATCAAATATTATAGGCTGCTGCTAATGGTTTTTGTTGCTCTCCATAAGTTAGTATCCTTAAGTAGGCTGATACAGTTCTTAGAGAATAAGAATCAGAAGTCAAGTAATGGTATCTTTGTAGACTACTGTATCAGATAGCTTTATTTGGTCTTTTTTTTTATTATAGACTTCTTGCTTATATAATATGATTTCTGATTTTTGTGGTTTTATGGATTTTGTTTGTGCAGGTGTTTTCTGTTCTTTCTCTTTTATGTCTGTTTGTTTGTTCCCATTTGTTTGCTTTATTATTTGCCTGTTGGTTTGCTTTAAAAAGAGATAAAGACGGTGTGGAGTTGGGTGTATAGGGAAACCATGACCAGATTGTATTGTATGAAACAAAATTATGTAAAAAAAAATTCAAATGAAAACAAGAATATCCAAATGTCAGTTCCTTTGAAAACTCATAGTAAATCCTTTTTTTCTGTATGCTTACCATGAAAATTAGTATACTGCAAATATTAAACATGAATTTTTGGGGATGAGAATATATCATGTGTGTTTGTGGGGTTTGAGTGCATGAGTGTCCACATACATTGTAGGCCAGGGGATAACCTTCCAGACATCAGTTCTGTGAGCCATTCACCTTGCGTTTTTGTTTGTTTGGGTGGGTTTTTGTTTTGTTTTGTTTTGAGACAGAGTCTCACTGAAGTGGGCTATACAGGTTGACATGGGAGCCTAATACTCTCTCTCTCCATCACTACAATTACAAATATGTGCCCCTACACCTGGCCTCTTTCATGGCTTGTAGAGATGCCTGGTTGCCATATGTACATGGCAAGCACTTTATTCACAGAGGTTATGGTCTCTACACATGATATTTTCATGTAAAGAAGGAGGTAGAGAAACCAACAGACATGCAACAACTGAGCATGAAGGACCATAGTGAAAATTGCGCAGGAGAAGATCACAAGATGAACAGAATCAGAACTGTTTTAAGACAATAGTTATTTTTACAAATACCCATAAGACTCACTGCAGATAGGCAACATAAATTAGCATTTAACTGATGGCATCCAGAAGAGTCTATATGACTGTTTGACACAAAACAAGCAGGCATGAAATAAAAAAAAACAACTATATAAGCTATTACTTGGTATTTTAAAATATTTTAACCTATCTTTTGCTTCTCTGTATCTCATTCTGCTCATTTGTTAAGATAACTTGTGCTCCTTTCTCTCCAGTTGTTCTTAACTGCTTTGATGATGGCCAAACGAGATATTGACATTTTTATCCAATTGTTTGTCAGATTGTTACCTGATTTTTTTATTCAAAGCAATGTCCTCTGCCTAGTTCATTTCTTCATTTATTAGTCACACTAGAAGGTTGGTAGACTTCGCTTATGAACTTGTCTATATTTGGTTTCATGGCCTAAGCTGATGACGATGACTGGCCTGGTCTCCTCCTCAAGAAGATGGAGACTTTACTTATACCAGAATGTAATTCAACTTCGCTAATGATGAAAACTTCCAGACTGAAATAATACATCTGGAAAGAGTGGCCTCATTTCCTCCCACTCAGTCAATATGACTCAAGCTTTGATGTCATTATCTACCTAAGCAAAAAAGAAGAAGGCAGTTGGAGGCTAAGATGTTAAAATGCTAACACTCACAAAATTACTACAATAGTTTGGTACTCACTTAACCAATGAGCTGATATAGATGCTGAAGCTAAGTGATTTCTTAGTTTCCAATAAGCTTCAAACAATTTGGTTTATTGAAGTCCAATTTTTGCTCATAGCTAGTTGGATACAGTATTATTACTTTTTAGTTTCTTCTAGCTAATCCACAAATATTTCAAGCACCCATTGAAACTTTTTGATTTTTATGGTTTTATTACTGCTTGCCCATCAATGAGTAACCTTTTACTCTGGCCTTAAACTATAGTAACCAGATTTCTTCTGTAGAGAACACGGACCTTCCTGGTAGATATTAGATCTGACATTCAGTACTCATTTGAATTTTTTTCTTGCCTATATTTTTTTTACTTTGGGAGATAAGACTCACTAGCATATTTATATGTAAGCTTCATTTTTCACATTTTTGTTGTTTTTGATTTCTTTTGTCTTTTAGAGTTTTTGCTACCTCCTAATTTTTTTCCCATACACTTAAATTTAGTGATGAGTCCATCCACCTGCATTCAAACATCCAAAGTAATAGCATTCTTTCTGAATAACTCCCATGGTGGTATAAAATATGCCCATCTGCATTTTCAAGGCAAATTTCAGAGAGTTTATATCTTAGAAAGGCATATGTTTTTGATGAAAAGTAAAGCTATCCACTTTGCCGCTACATTGGATATTCATAATCCTTTGTTAGGAAAATGTGGATATTCTTTCAAGGTACTTGTGAATATCTTATTTCTATTTCAATACATCCTTTTGGTCCTGCTAACTCTGGACAGGTGATGAATATACAAATTACATAAGTGGATATTGCTTATCAAATATTAAGGGCAAGATAAACAAAGAAGTCAGAAGCCGACCAAGACTGACCTTGATGTGTGTATTTAGTCAAGGGCAGGAGCCCACAGTTATAACCTGAGTGCTGAACTGGAGCACTCTGGCAGAGATTGCAAAATTCGCATGCACATTAGGTAATAAAATGCTTGAGGTTAAGCTGCACTTGGAGCAAAGCACAAAACTCAAGAGCGGTACCGAAAGACTGATAATCCTTACAGAGGCTTTTGAAGTCACTGAGAAAATACTAAAGTTTGCACTTCTTTCAGAAATGGTATGTGCTTCTTCCAAAAGGAGCAGAGCCACCATCCTCAGTGGCTGTCTTTGATGGAAGAGAAAAACAGCACTCGATCCTAGATGTAACTGTACCTCACTTCAGCCTCCATCATTTCCTAGTTGTTTTTTCTTTCTCAGAAAATTTATCTCTTGAGAGCCTCTCTGACTCTATCTGTAAATTGAAAAACTAATACTGACATCATCATATTTTTTTGGGGAGGGTTGGTTTTTGTATGAGCGAAAAAGTCTATTTGTGAATGTATAATATGTTTGCAAGATGGGATGGAGTTGGGCTTACGGAAAAATAAATAAGCGTGTTATGGAGAGAAGCTTTAATGTTTTATGTCACCCACAAATTTTAATTTTTGATTTATCAATAGCTCTTTTCTAGTATTTTTATGTATTTGTACTCATTTTGCACAGTTAACAAAAGAAAGCTTTGTTAAAAATTCTCTTGGCGTGTACATTTGGATATTCAACATCCAGAATTTTCTATGAGAAAAGTTTATAAATTCAACGCAATTATAGTTTATTAAGATGTGTATAAGTATATAAATAAGGTGGTAGGGCCACCTTAATTAAACAGTTGCTTATAAGTTGACGTTACCAGACAAAGCTGAAGAAACACAATTGCCTGGAGAGTCTTCAATTGTAACTGCTTTCCCAGTGTCTTTATAATTCCTTTTGTTTCTTTAGGAATGAAAAGGCGGGTTGCTGCATCAAGTCAGTCCTGTGTTTGCTTGGTGCTCTCCTCCCTCCTCAGGGACCTTTTCCTGTTAATTACCCATCTTAGGATACACACTTGCAAATTTATTCAACCTCCTCCTCACTATCACTTTGGCTAAAATCATCTGGTGCTTTTATTCTAAAATAGGCTAGAATTCAAGAATGCCCTGGAGCTATTACGCAAACTTTCTACTACTACCTCCTTTGAAGGGAAGTCTTTAAATTACTTGTCCCACTTTCCCCCAGGCATTGACTCATTACTATTACTATCTTTGTGTTTAGCTTGGGTTTGACCTCTTTCCTGGAGCTCTCTTCTCTTGCAAGTCCCTAATGACTGTGCTGAGTTTGGCAACCTCTCCCTCTCTCTCCATTTACATTCTGATATTCTAATTTAGTCTTTCTTTGTCTCTTCAGCTCTGTTTGAAGGACAACAGACCAGCCAGACTCAGCTTCTACCACTGAACCTAGAATTTATTTATTTTTTTAAATTTATTTATTTATTAAGGATTTCTGCCTCCTCCCGGCCACCACCTCCCATTTCCCTCCCCCTCCCCCATCAGGTCCCTCTCCCTCATCAGCTGGAAGAGCAGAGTTCCCTGACCAGTGGGAAGTCCAAGGACCACCCACCTCCATCCAGGTTTAGTAAGGTGAGCAAACAAACTGCCTGGGCTCCCCCACAGCCAGTACCTGCAGTAGGATCAAAAACCCATTGCCATTGTTCTTGAGTTCTCAGTAGTCCTCATTGTCCGCTATGTTCAGCAAGTCCGGATTTATCCCATGCTTTTTCAGACCCAGGCCAGCTGGCCTTGGTGTGTTCCCGATAGAACATCCCCATTGTCTCAGTGTGTGGGTGCACCCCTCACGGTCCTGAGTTCCTTGCTCTTTCTCCCTCTCCTTCTGCTCCTGATTTGGACCTTGAGATTTCTGTCCGGTGCTCCAATGTGGGTCTCTGTCTTTGTCTCCTTTCATCGCGAAGATCTTCACCAACCCCGCAACTGACAAAGGTCTGATCTCCAAAATATATAAAGAACTCAAGAAACTAGACTGTAAAAGGCTAATCAACCCAATTATAAAATGGGGCACTGAGCTGAACAGAGAATTCTCAACAGAAGAACTTCAAATGGCCAAAAGACACTTAAGGTCATGCTCAACTTCCTTAGCGATCAGGGAAATGCAAATTAAGACAACTTTAAGATACCATTTTACACCTGTCAGAATGGCTAAAATAAAAAACACCAATGATAGCCTTTGCTGGAGAGGTTGTGGAGAAAGGGGTACACTCATCCATTGCTGATGGAAATGCAAACTTGTGCAACCACTCTGGAAAGCAGTGTGGTGGTTTCTCAGGAAATTCGGGATCGACCTACCCCTGGACCCAGCAATACCACTCTTGGGAATATACCCAAGAGAGGCCTTATCATACAACAAAAGTATATGCTCAACTATGTTCATAGCAGCATTGTTTGTAATAGCCAGAACCGGCAAACAACCTAGATGCCCTTCAATGGAAGAATGGATGAAGAAAGTATGGAATATATACATATTAGAGTATTACTCAGCAGTAAAAAACAAGGACTTCTTGAATTTTGCGTACAAATGGATGGAAATAGAAAACACTATCCTGAGTGAGGTAAGCCAGACCCAAAAAGAGGAACACGGGATGTACTCACTCATAAATAAAGGACATTGAGCTAATAATTCGCGATCCTAGAGAAGCTAAATAAGAAGGTGAATCCAAAGACAAACCTATAGGCATCCTCCTGAACCCAGAATTTATACACCATCAACTCTCACTCTCCCCCCATAGACCATCTCTGCCCAACCCACAGAAACCTTCGTTTTTGTTCCATCTACTAATGACATTTAAACTGCTTCAAAACTGTTTGATATCTTTCACAGTCTATTTCCACCTTGAGTTCTGGGTCTTGACCCTGATACAACCAAGTACCACTTGCATTTTTTCAAATCTAGTATTTTTTTTCATGTTTTACATATATATCCTGTTCTCTCAGTGCTGTAAAAAACATCAAATATTAGTCATTTCTATCAAACTCTGTAAAACTTGTGTTTAGAAAAAAAAGAATTTAAATCTTTATATCTCCCCTACTTATAAGAGTTTATACAAATGGTTTAATCCCCCCTACTCAGTAATACTATTGTTTACAGGAAGGACCTGCTTTATTCTAGGAATTTAAGGGACTCCAGTAGAAAGCACCCCCCCACCTCCCTTTTAAATTTCTTTTACTCCGGTTGTTTTAAAACTAAATAATCACAAAATGTTGTGAGCCTAGGCACCAGCCAGTGGGGAGAAGACACAGTCACCACAGGTCTTAGAGTGAAAATCAGGCAATTCCTCTTCCATTGCTTGCACCTGGGTTTTTGTGAATAGCAAACCCTTGGATCAAGAACAAAGTTTGCTTTGTTGAAAGACTTCAGCTGGAGTGATTTTTTTTTTTTTTTTGTGACCGCAGTTTTGTTTTTGTTTTTTTTTCCAGCCTCTTTCTACTTTTATCTTTGGAAAGTTAATGCCTCCATCAAACCTACTTTGCCAGCAGCTGAAGCACTTCACAGCTTCATTCCGTTTCTTCATACAGATTTGTGGGATTTTTCTTGTATTAAACAAATCATCTAAAATTGTTAATTTCCCTAGAAATGTGTGAACACAACTCAGCTTACCTGGTGTATCCTACTACTTTCCCCAGTAGACTTTGAGTAGAGAGTGTTTCTGTTCTGTTTGAGCTTCCTGCTAGCCCCTGCATAGTTCAGAAAGTCCCATTCCTGTTTCTTTTTCTCCAAACCCCAACTGCTCAGAGTCTCCAAGCAAAGGGAAGGTTCCAAAAAGCCCACTTTCTCATTCTTGGAGACTGTTGCGACTTCTTCCCCCGATGCTGCCAGCTGTCCAAGAACAATCCCCCACCACAAGCACTCAGTCGTGGACCATACCTGGGCACAAAACCAGCTTGTGCCTACAATCTGTGCCTACATTCTGCAAAATCTCACTGCTTTTGTTCAGGTGCTTGACTTCTCTGGCCTAGTTCTCTGAGACCAGTGAAATCACCCAGGAGTTGCTTTGCTCAATATATCTGCTGTACTTTTTCAATTTGTCTTGATCTGGTGTACTGAGTCAATGGAGAAACTTATTGGAGGGGGTATAGAAAAACTAATAGTTTTATTGTTTTAGACTGGTCAGTACATTTAAATTTATCACTTTATTGCACAGAGAATTTTGAAATGAATATTGGTATTGCATTTACACATGAACACATTGCTGATAATGTTCTTTGGGACCTTTTAAGCTGTTTGGATACAGTTTCACTCTGTCATTCTGGCTGGTCTCAAACTCACAGAGATCTTCCTGCCTCTCTGTCTCAGCCTCTGCCTCCACAATACAGGAATTAAAGGTGTGCACCAGGGAGCATGGAACTTCATTATTTCCTTTTATTGTATAAGAATTATGCTTCAGTAGTCGATACTTTTTACCATAAGGTATTTCACGTAGTTTTACATGACCTCGATTTAGTTACTTTCCTTTTCACTGTGACAGAATATATGAAGGAAGTATATATACTGAAGAGAGGAACTTATTCTGGTTTGTGATTTTAGAGGGTGCAGTCCATCCTACTGGGGAAGGCATGGAAGCTGAGACTACTCTCTCCATGGTAGTGGCCGATGGTGCACCAGTCCTTGCTTTCACAGGTTGTTGATGACAAAGGAAGGGTCCACCTCTGATCACATCCTTAATTCTGCTACTATCCTCTCCTCACAGCCTCCCTCAATGTATGTGTTCCTGCCCTTGGTTTGAATTTTCTTTACTTCCTTATATAGAAAATATCTGCTTCAAATAATTCACTCTTGCTTTGCATCTGTCTCTAGTTACCGGCATGCTAAACTAACACAGGTGCTTTCTACAAAATTGTAATGGCTACCCTCATTTGATACTTCCCAAGTACCCCTGTTGCCATGTGATAATATATACATGATTCCTATATCAGATTAAAGCGGTAGTACTAGACTCAAATGGGAGACGGTTCCATTTTTTGAGGTACTTATTTTGCATAACATCCTATGTCTTGAAGGAATCTTTCTTGTTCCTGTTAGCCCCTGAAACACGGCCAACACATGCAGTTTTTTCTATTTGGATTTTCTCTTGAGCTCTTCAGATACTTGTAAAAACAAAAATCTTGTTATAAACAAGGAGAGGAAGTAATATCTTTACCATGCATAAAAAAGGCAAATAAAAAGCTTACATGAAAATATTTTATGTTACATCAAGATAATTGAATATAGTTTGTGCTGAGTTTGTCAATCACTGCACTGCTTAGGAAACAGTATTATCAGATTGAAGATTTTTAAAAATATGATTTTGATCATTTTTATCAAAGTTTTATATAGCAGTTGAATTTAAATCAGTATTCATTCTTTAAGACTACTGTAATCGATCCTCTGAATATTCAATAGAAAGACCTAAAAGTCAAGCCCAGTGAGGATAAAGAAGCTAAGGGAGCAGCCTATATTTTGACACTGCCCCAGGTAGGCCAGGTTCCATGGGCAGTGGGATACATCTAAAAGGGTTAGAGAATCTGGGTGAGTTGCACATCTTTTTGACCAAAGATTCCACAAAGGTTAACAATATATAGTATATAGCTGTATAGCTGACAAGAGAAGGGTAATTGTATACGGTCTACAAGGAAATGTCCTTGATGCTACTCAGGAAAATCCCACATGTTCAAGACTCTGACCCATCATAGCAGACAATGGGAGAGGAAATACTAAGTCTGCAAAGTAACCCCTAAAGAAAGTTGGCTGACCTTAACAGAAAAACAATGGGGGGAAAAAGGCTTAATGTTTACACATCTACAATAAGAAACAATGACCAAAGACTGCAGTAATTGGTAATAACGCAGAACAGAAGCGGGGTGGTGAGATGGCTGGGTAGCTAAAACCCACGTGCTGCCAGTCAGAGGACCTGAGCTGAATCCTCAGAACCTACATGGAAGGGGAGAATTGACTCCTACAGATTGTCCCCTGACCGCCACATGTATTGATTTATTTTTATTTTCTCTTTCATGAAGTTTCTATTGAGGTGGCCTCAAGCTCAGAGATTTTATTGTCAGCTGAGTTCCACTCTCTATAAGCTTAAGGATGGCATTTTTGTCTCTTTTATAGCATTTTGTCTTGAATTTTGCCTGTTTCTTCCTTAGAAATGCTTTCTCTCACATTACTGCACTCACTTACACTGTCTATGTGATTCCTGCACGTTGTTTTCCTGACCTAGTAGATCCTTACCATAGCAATCATAGTTGTTCAAATGTCCCTTCTGCCGTTTCCAACGTGGCTATCAGATGTGAATCTTGTTATAATATTTACTTTGTCTCTTTAAGGTATGTCTTGTGTTTAAGCGATTTTATTACTTTCATGTGAGGCTAGACAAAATTAGCAGGCAAAAGGAAACATTCTAATGGGTTTTAGTGTTGTGACAGTAAAGTGAGCGGTCAAGGGAAGCATATATCATCCGTTCTCATTCTTCTAGTCACCCTTTGCCTCTGTGTACTTAGTCTTCCGTGACCTCGTGAATGGAAAAAGATTGCTAAAGTGAGTTCTCTTGCTATCTTCACAGTCAAGGCTGTCTCAGTTAGGGTTTCTATTGCAGTGAGGAGACACCATGACCACAGCAACTCTTACAAAAGAAAAGGATTTAATTGGGATGGCTTACATTTTCAGAGGTTTAGTTTATTGCCATCATGGTGCATCATGGTGGCGTGTAGGCAAATGTGGTGTTGGAGCTGAGAGTCTTACATCTTGATAGGCAGGCAACAGGAAGTGGTCTGAGACACTGGGTGGTATCTTGAGCATATAGGAGACCTCAAAATCCACCTCTACAGTGAAACATTTCTTCCAGAAAAATCACACTTACTCCTACAAGACTATATCTCCTAACTGATACTTGCTTTCAGGGGATATATTCTTTCAAACCACCACAAAGGCTAATGGGATAATGGGATCTAAAGCAAGTATTTTCTTTTTTCCTTTCTTCCTTCCTTCCTTCCTTCCTTCCTTCCTTCCTTCCTCTTCCCTCCTTTGTTTTTTATTATCTGTCATCTATCTATTTATTTATCTATCTATTGATTGATATATCTTTCTTTCTCTTTCTTTTTTTTTCCTATTGTGTGAATTTGGAACACACTAGAATAATCCATTCCCTCCATGTCCATTAAGCTCTGATAAAACCACCCTGGGTGAAGCACTGTCTTCTAAAATATATCTTCTGAGGGCACATTAATGAAGAAAAGAAGTCTGTGGCATAGTTTGAAATGTTGTATTTCCCCGAGTACTTTGTGTAACATGATGAAAATTTTTCTCAGGATTAACTTTGAAAGCACCTGGAGGTAACTCAGAACATGGGAGCCCCATGACTGGGCCTGAGAAATGATTACCTATCATGCTTATCTTCCCTGAGCCATTATCAATTTGTGAATTATATGCCTTACACTTATCCACACTTTTCAAGGTTTCATTTACTTGCAGTGAACTATGGCATGAAATGTTAAATGGAAAAATCTAAAAATAACCAACTCATAAAATTTAAATATTAAGCCATTCTGTTTCCTGTAGTGAAATCTCATAGTGTCCTGCTGTCCTATCTCTGACAGGAGTCATTATGTTTCAGAGTTCTGGCTAGAGCTGCTGGGGTTTCTTGACTTTTTATACATTTTCAGGATTCCTATTATTGGAAAAGGTTTTGAGTGACTTCTCAAACACAAATATGTCAAGTTGGTATATAAATAAAACATTTATTTCTAATAAACCCCAAGGAAATTTATTTAAAAAAATTGTTTTGCATGCATATAATTTTACCACTTGTTAAAGTTGAAAGCAAGTGAGGTGGATGTGCTTATATATTTTTACATGAAAAATTAAATACTGTCCAAATACTAGTATGTCATTGCTGCATTTCCCAGGGGATTGATGTTTTGCTTTTATACTCATCCATGCTGAGAACATAGCTTCATATAATAGATAGCATGACAATGCTTAGGGTCATTTAAGAAATTGTTAGCAATTCTGCTGTAATCCTAAACCAAAATTCTTTCAACAGTTATTTAATGAAACTCAATGTAGCAACTCAAACAGAAAGTTTTCAAATTAAACACCCCAATACAGTTGAGTCTAAAAAGTACTAATTTAATATTAATTTGCTGCAGAATAATGGTAAGGAAATATGAAAATTTTTCATTTTCCATAATTTGGCTACGTGTTTCTAAAAGAGCATTAAACTTTGTGTGCACAATGAAAACACTGAAACTCATAAAGAAGAATTATCTCTAACCTGAGTCAAGCTGTCTCCAGCAGGGTTCCTTGGCATGGCATGGAATAAAGCTGTACACAGTACAGAGTACACATATTATATATTTAGAACAAAGGTTGCAATGTAGTTCCTGCCACAAGCACCTCAGAATCAGAAACCTCTACTATTCATGAACTTTTGCAGCCTTGTGCTTCAGATAATATATGGGCTTCTTGAACTCTACTATATCAGCTACTTAGTGGTTATCTCAATTATAAGATTGACCACCTCAGTATGATGGTGACTATGGATAAACAATTCTTAACTGTACCTATTGCTTCCTGGTGATTTCCTCACAACATTGGTTCTGAAGCACAGCATGTGTTCATCTCATGTGATCTCGCCATGGCGACTTTGTATCATTTTACCAGAGGAAAGTCTTTGTGATAGAATACAGGAAGATATTTTGATAACCACTCATCTAACTTTTATTAGAACATATTGTTATAATTGTTCTTTTTATTAGTTGCTTTTTGTATCTCTTACTTACTTAATTTATAAATATGACTTCCCTGTAGGAACATATGTTCAGAAAGTTATAATTTATAAAGATTCAGATTGTCTGAGGGTACTGGTGCCTTTGGGATCCTGGGGCAAAGTCCTAAGAGAACAAGGAGTTTCAGTGTGCAGTTCAGGTTTCCTAATCCAGCACAGATTACTGGAGCAGTTCTTTTCTTGGGAAATTCTTCATACTCAGTTGGCAATTTTCTGTACTTCCCTATCTGCATTTTCAATTCTGGAAACAGACTTTTGCCTGATATCCTCATTTCATGAAGAGATCTAAGATCTCAGATTTTTTCAGTTTGTTCACCTTTATGTCAGTTATAATGTAGTTGTGATTTCCAAGGTAGCTAAAGACAATACTGGAAACTCTAAATCAATCCTATCTATCTATCTATCTATCTATCTATCTATCTATCTATCTATCCATCCATCTGTCTTTCTGTCTGTGTATCTTTACTCATTTACTTATGTGTCTGGGGTCTCTGTGTACAAGTACCCTGGCAGGCATATAGAGGTCAGGGCACAACTTGCATGATAATCCCCTTTCTCATTTTGTCATCTCCTGGGGTTGAACTCAGGTCTTCAGACTTTAAGTCAAGTGTCATTTTCCCGGCATTAATTTTGCTTATTTCTTGCAATATGGTTTCATGAGGTCTCATGTAGTCCACACTGGTCTCAAACTCACTGATAGATGAAGATTATCATGAATTTCTGATCTCTTGCCTCTACCCTAAATGCTAATATTACAAGTGTGAATCACTGTGTCCAGTTTACATATTTTAAGAATTTTACTCAAACTTCACTCAGAAAACGTTGTACCAACTTAGCTACATCCTCAAGCCTTCACATCAATTTACAATAAAGAGCAACAAACGGAGGTTAATATGCACCAGCCTTTTATGTGTGCTTACTTTGTTTACCCCTTTTATTATACAGTATCTAGAATCTCTAGAAGAATGATACATATACAAATCTTCACTTCAGTTACAGTTATCAAGGAAAAAGTTAAAAGAATAATGTGATTGTCTTCAGAGAGTAGCTTAAAATTTCTTTTGAGGTTGACATCATGTATTACAATTATTTTCATGTTTTTGGAAAATATTAATCCTAATTTCAATGCTTTTCATGAAAGTAATCATTAAAATACAAAGTTTTTAAATTAGTCAGAAAAAAATTTTAGGGAAAGAATTAGATATATTTTCAGTTCACTAAATACTATCCTGTCTTTATGAATTATCTTTGAATAAATGTATTTATGACCACAAATTCCCTTTCTCACTCAGACAAGATAAATTAGTAGTTACATGTGTTACATAGTTGTCATTTATTTTGCTTCTCAAAGTAAATTGGTAATAATTAAGAATATTAAAAACTTGATCATTTTCATGATAAAACAGCATGGAAAAGGCAGTATATAGAAGGAAGAGTTTATTTGGGTTTACAATTCCAAGGAATAAAAGTATGTCCTGGTGGAAAAGTAAGCGAGTATTAGGCATGGTGGCAGGAGCAGAAACTTAGGGTTCACATTTAGAATCACAAGCACTGCGGAGTGCTTTGTGGAATGGTGCAGGCTTTGAAGTCTCAAAGCCCATCTCCAGGAACAAACCTCTTCCAAAAAGGTCACAATTCCTAAACCTACCCAAATAGCATCACCAAGTATTCAAACATACTAACCTTTGGGGGAAAGTTCATTCAAACCACTACAGTAAGCAAAGTGTAGAAACAAACAAACAAACAAACAAGCTATGGAGACACTGCTGTTCATTTAAATTTTATATGGTTGTGATTAATATGTATCACTATTTTTCTCACTAACCTGGTATGTTATAAACACTATAGAATCACTTTGTATAGTTAGGGTAATGGAAAGATTAAAACACACAAACAAAAGGAAAGCAAAAGTTGTTCTGGCACACTTAAAAGTTAAATTGACAGTATCTGTCCAATTACATTTTATACACATGTTACAAATGGCTGAATCTTAAATTAGTTATAATGCTATGCAAATACTTTTGACATGTTTGATCAAAGGAGGTTATGTACCAATTTGTTAATCCCAAGTAGCTGTTATTGTTATACCTCAATACTCTAACTACTGTTTTTGTACTACATGTGTTGTGGAAATTTTCAGATTATCAGGCAAGTTTTGAACTTCGATTGTTCTTCACTATTCATTGCTGTCACAGTTAACTAAAGATTTGAACAAACCCAAAATGGAATCAAGATCATCACTCTTTTGTTACAAGTTATTAACTCTTTAAAATAATCTTAAAATGACTTTGTTCACACTATCAAACAAGATAGGAAAGGGGAAACAAATAAACAAGAAAAGAGGCTGGAATTATTGTTTATTTGGATTTTATTTCTTTGCTTTCTTGTTCTGTTCAAATATGACAAAATTATTTCTTTTTTCCTTCCACAAAACACTGGGTAGCCTCAACCTAATTAGTGTACCACCCTATAGAACTTGTGCCTCAACCTCATTAGTATACCAACCTATAGAACTCTTGCATTGTTCCTTCCAGGGACCATTATACTGCGGATTGGTGTGAATAAGGTTGGAAAATGGACCTTTCATACTGGATACAATTATACAAATAATATTTAGCCTCTAAAACTATCATGTTGCACATACAAAGCAAATCTTTATATAATGTAGAAACAGAAAATTCTCATAAATTTATCAGAAAGATAAGGGAATATTTGCTCCGATTTCTCAGAATATCCTTGCAAGACAGGATAAAAGATTTCATTCTTTTGTCTCTAACAGAGGGATTTTAGGCAGCTTATAATAAATGATGCCTCTTTTATGATTGAAAGTCTTTGCAAGTAATAATTAAAAACAATTTGGAGCCCTACTATGCATAAGCAAACCTTGGAATTAACTTTATCCATTATTCAGTAAGTTCATTAGAGGTTATTATAGTTTCAAATCAACCATTTTTTCCAATTAATTTTGAATAGTGAACGGCACAGTTGCAATTCTGTTCTTTTCCATTTACTTTCATTAAAGATTCATTTTGGGTAATCAGAGAATTTTGTATCAGCTGTTTTTTACCTTAAAGGTTTTCTTCTGACACGTTAATAAATTATCTTCTCGTCTGTGCTGGAAGGTGACTGAATTTCTTTCCTCAACAGCCCTCTCTTTGACACATGTTCATTTATTACTGTTTCTTCCATCAGCTGACTCCCTTGAGGCTAATTCTGATGAAATGCTTTCAAACAAGGACTACTATTGGTTTACATTAACGAGGAAATGGTGGAAAGGCTGCCTGCGAACAGGAAAAAATTAGAGAAAGAAAAATTATGAACCTTGGGATCAATTTTTCTATGAGTCATAACATAATTAACTGTAAAATATGAAGCAGGAAAGTATTATTCTCAGCAGACTCTGATATTTTGCTTCATTTAGGAACTTTGTATTAAGAAGGAGACATATCGAAAAGAAAGACAGACTTAAAATCATATTTAGGAAGAAAAATTGTGCTGAAAAGCTTGAGTTTGGAAGGAACTGATTTAATCAGGTATTGAGTTGGATGATAAAAGTCCCTTTGACTTTTATGTTTGTACTGTAATTTTTCTATCATGTTATCACATAGAGCAGTATTACTTGTTGTGAAAGGGGATATTTGGGGAAGATTATTCTATAGATAAGTGTTCCTTAGCAACATATCTTTCATCACAGTGTTAACAAATGTTGTTGGCTAATCCGTTCTATCTCTCTCACACAGTTAATTTCTCATGCTTAAAGCACACAAAGATAAGGGAAGTAAGTGCTAAAGTTTGGTATATTAGTTGAAGGATCATTTGTTCTAAAACATTTGGTGTTAAGGGTGGATATACTCTAACATGATATGCACCTCCACTGCAAGCAAGCATAAAGGCCACTTGGACTGGATAGTACCTGGGATTGTAGCTTTGCTTAAAACCAGAGCACACGTGCTTTTCAAAATTAACTTGATTCTCAAGATGAGATTATTTTGCTTATTTAAAAACCCTTGCTCTCAACACATAGAAGCAATAACTCTTTATCTCTTTATGTTCATTAGTGATTCATGATTTTATTTTCTCTAAGACTGTCTCTTAATTTTGCAGAAAAGAAGTGCTAAATCAACATAATCTAATGGGGGGCGGTGCATTAGAATGAGGGAGAACTAACTGTTCTTGTGTGTGAACTCAACTAACTTAAGACACCTTTGTAATCATTCGCCCCTTATAGTTTTTGAATATCTACAGAAATGTGGAGACAGTGAACATGTAACTTTGCTCTTTCAATTGCTCCTTTGCTTTAATATCATAGTTCATGGTTGTCATTTTATTTCTCAAAGAGAAAATGTCAGACTGGAATATTGAGCTATACTGAGCTTGTTTTCATAAACTGGCTCTGACAGGCTATGTATCTTTCCTTATACATGTATTATTTAGCTTCCCTATATCCCTGGACTTGTGGTCTTTTTTTTTAGATTTATTTATTTATTAAGTATACAGTGGTCTTTGCCTGCCATCATGGACACTAACCCAATGGATCCATAAGCACAGATAAACTCTCTTTTCTATAGGGTGTCTTCTTCACAGCAATGGAAAAAAATAATGAATATAAGTCAGCACCAGGATAATGGAGTATTGTTGTTGTAATAGACCTGATCATGCCTTTTTTTCTATTTTTGAGGTGAGTGGTTGGACTAGGAAAGTAGTTGAACTTTGTAGTGTGAGCTTGATGAACCTTCCTAGTCAGAGCTTGGGGAATAGTAGTGTAGTAGTAGGAGCGGCAGGGCTGCGTCCCCCACACCCGGCCGCCCACATGGCTAGCTTATGCTCCGAAATAACAACACACAAACTGTATTCTTTTAATCACTGCTTGGCCCATTCTCTTCTAGGCTAATTCTCACATATTAATTTAACCCATTTCTAATCATCTGTGTATGGCACCCCAAGGTGCACTTACCGGGGAGATTCTAGTCTAGTCCATCCTGGGTCGGAGCTTCATCCCGGGAGCGGGGCATGGCATCTCTCTCTCAGGCGTCTGCTCCCGAGAGAGCTGTGGAGACTCTGAGCTCACTTCCTCTTCCTCCCAGCGTTCTGTTCTGTTTACTCCTCCCACCTATCCTCTAACCAATAAAATGGGCCAGGGCAGTTCCTTTATTAGCCAATGACCTTCCTCCATCATTTCCCCTTTTTCGGTTTAAAAAAAAAAAAAGCTTTAACTTTAACATAGCAAAATTACATATAACAAAAACAGTTATCAAGTAAAAGTTACAATAATCTTTATCATAACTAAGGAAAACTATAACTATAACTAACTATTCTTAACTCCATCAAAGACTCCAGAAGGATACAATACTACCTAAGCAAACAAGAAAAAAGCAACTTTTAAAACTCTAGAAATGACAGAGACATCTTGCTGCCTGGACAGTCACCCAAAGTTCCTCTATACCGTTGGGGCATCCATCTTCAGCCTTCAGGCCCATGGTATCCAGCAGACATTTCCATAAAGCAGGAAAATTCAAAGTCAGTTCAGTCACTATCTGTTGTGTCCTGCAGAATGTCTTGCAGACTCTTTCATGAATCAGGAACCCCGAAAGATCATCTCGCCTTAGGCAAGTTCAGTAGTCCTCTCTCTGCGGGTTCTCTGTGTCCAGTTTATGCAATAGTCCAGGCAAGAGCAGTTTCTTGCCCAAATGGCTATCAAACTCCATAAGGTGCCTCTTCGATGTCCATCTTCTTCTTGAAGTACATTGGTGCTGCCAGGAGCAGAGTGTCTCATTGTCATGAAAAGTCCTCAGTTATTAAAACATTAAATGTCCTATTCTGTAATCTTTGAGAGATATGAAGAATGCCTATCTGAAATATATCTCTATATGTCTAGAAAATCTAACTAACATGACTACAAGCTTTACTATTATCGATGATTATCCATTAACAACCTATATTTCTTAATTATACAGTACATATTTAAATGAACTACACAATCACAATACCTTAATCAAAATCAGAAACACTTATACATATAACAAAATTGACCTTAAATCTCTATCAATAAAGCAAAATCTATACTAATGCAAATTATTCATACCTATATCATATCCCCCTTTAAATGTAAAAGAACATTTATAAACATTTTTTGGGAATTTGGGCGCAGTTATTTCTCTCCAAACTGCTTCCTGCTGAATGGGGGCGTCGTTAATTAGGTCTTTCATGGTATAACCTGTGTGCTAGTTTCATCTCAGTTGGCAGTTGAGCGAAGCAATTTTTTGAAGGCGTGCACAGGAACCATTCAGGAGGACGTGGTCTATCATACCACATCGGAATAGAAGAAATGAACAGCGTCTCATCCTCTGTGAAAAAAAAATAAGAAACTCCTTTCCAAAGTATCATGTCCTTAGATCCAAATTTCAAAGCCAAGGCATCAAAACATCCATGTTGGATTAGCTCAGCAGCATCTACAAATAAATATCTTTTAGCAGCTGTTGGTCCTTCCTCAGCATTCAAACGATTCAAAGAGAGCATAATAGCATACAGTATCAAAATTCTCTGTATATTTTCCATCTTTGTGTAGCTTTGTTTTAACCTCTATTTTGTTTATTTTTACTTTTAACTCTTTGCTTTTTGAGACAGGTTCTCTGTATCTTTGACCTAAAGTAACTCTGTAGAACAGGCTGTCTTTGAACTCTCAGAGATCCGCCTGTCTCTGCCTCCCAGGCATTCGGGATTAAAGGTGTACACTGCTACACCTTGAACTCACATAGATCTCTTTGTCTCTGCCTTCTAGGCACTGGGATTAAAGGCGTGTGCTACCACACATAACAACTCTCTTCCTTTTTTTTGTTTTTTACTTTAAGAACTTCAACTTTTAGTCTGCATATATTTTTAACACACTGTAAACCATTTAAATATTTTCTTTGTCTTTGAATCTCTCTTTACTGTATATCTCTCTTTTTCTGACCACACGAGTCTTTAATTTACCAAGCAATATCAGTAGGATTAAAGGCGTGGCTTTGCCGGCTGGATCCAGCCCATTCCTTAGCTTTCCAGCCTCATGACTGAGGTACTGGCTGTAGCCAGCAAGCGAGCTTCAGCAGCCTTTGCTTGCAAACCACGCAAACTGCCTGCGTAAAAGAGTCAGAGTTTGCCCTGGCAGGACAGCCCAGAAAACCGGCATTTTTAAACGGCGCAGCTTTTTTGCTGCTACGGCTGAAAACAGAAAAGCATGTGTTCAGCTTTTCGTCAACACCGTTTAAGTGTTTCGTGGCAGGACCTCTTAATGAGCTGCAGGCTTTGCAGCTAAAGCTGAGTCAGGAAGCTTCTCTTAAAAGAAAGCGCATGCTTGCCTCTAACAAGCAGAGCAGACCCGAGAACACAGCGAGTCTAGTTGCCATCAAACAAATCGTAGCACTTTACTCCAAATGATCTATTCAAAAGCTCTGTCTCCTGCAGGAGCCAGACAGAGATCACAATGGCGGCACAGCCCCAGGAAGTCGCGCTTTAAAATGACACAGCGTTTTTTCTGCTACTGTTGCCAAATCAGGAAATCTCTCTACAGCACGCCACCAACAAACAGCAAAAATCTGTGTTAAACTCTCTCTCCCTTATTTTTAAGCCTTCTCAGGTTTTTTAAGTGGGTTTCGGCTGTCCACACGTCTGGGCGCCAACCTGTAGTAGTAGGAGCGGCAGGGCTGCGTCCCCCACACCCGGCCGCCCACATGGCTAGCTTATGCTCCGAAATAACAACACACAAACTGTATTCTTTTAATCACTGCTTGGCCCATTCTCTTCTAGGCTAATTCTCACATATTAATTTAACCCATTTCTAATCATCTGTGTATGGCACCCCAAGGTGCACTTACCGGGGAGATTCTAGTCTAGTCCATCCTGGGTCGGAGCTTCATCCCGGGAGCGGGGCATGGCATCTCTCTCTCAGGCGTCTGCTCCCGAGAGAGCTGTGGAGACTCTGAGCTCACTTCCTCTTCCTCCCAGCGTTCTGTTCTGTTTACTCCTCCCACCTATCCTCTAACCAATAAAATGGGCCAGGGCAGTTCCTTTATTAGCCAATGACCTTCCTCCATCATAGTAGTTCTATTGGGACCATGGAGACCCAGCCAAAAGGTTTCATAAGTGAACCACATCAGCAAGGGTGCTAGAGACCATTCTTGTGATATTAGACAAATAATACAATTGCTTTCTGTCCTCCTCCGAAGAACTTGCCCAAGGATAAGTTTAAAATTAATAGAGTAATATTTTTGGTGGAAGAGATTTTAAGACAGGGTAAAATTGATTCTGTCATGTTATTTTCAATAATTCTTATGTAGGCCTGAGAGGAAAAAGAACAAATAGGAGGTAAGAATAGCACATGGACAGCTGGAGAGAGCAATAGATGCTGAAACGCTTAGTGTGCAGTCAAGAACCGTGCTGGAAGAAGAACTAGGGTAACTGTTGAGATTAGTCCATTAAGAAAAGCCTGATCTGAACTGGAATAATGGGAAGACCTCTCCAGTCAAGCCTCTAACTTGTAAAAGGAGAAGGCACAATGCCTTCCTGTTCCTGTTATAATAATAATAAAAAAAAAACACTGCATTTCCAACTGCCAAATCTTTGCTCTGTTGTCATGGCCTCTAACCCTCTGGAATCATAAGCCATAAGCACAGACAAACTCTTCAATCAGTTGTCCTGATCACAGCAATAGAAAAAGTAATGAATATAAGTTGGTACCATGATAATGGGATATTGTTATAACAGACCTGACCATGCTGGCTTTTTTTTTTTTTGAACTCTGGATTAGAAAATTAGTTGAACTCTGTAATGGGAGTTTGTAGTCAGAGCTTCAGAGCTCAGAGAATGCTTGCTGCAAATTGGTTCAAGGTGTGTGGGGTAGTGTCTGTCCAAGTCAGCAGCCTAACTGGGCAATATCATCTGCATGGCAGGAACTTAAGAGTAAAGACATCATGGAATCTTCCTTTGTAATTTTAGAGTTTCACTGAGGCCACACAAAGTACAAGAAACAAGTACCTGTGTGAAGTAATGTAAACAAATGGAACCAAAAAACCAAACAACTATGACTATTCCAATTTCTCACAACATAAACTTCAAATCAAAAACAGTCAGAAGAGGTAAGAAGTGATCTTCACACTCATTAAGAAGAACAACAACTATTACATTATTTTTGCTTGTCTTAATATTAAGCAAGCTTCTAATGATGTATTCTTATGCCAGTAGATTAATGTGTGTCTCAGCTTTCATTAGAAAAACTTCTATTTTCAATAGTCAGTAATTGACATAGAGACCCACAGTCCACCAATTTGCAGCACATAAGAGAATGACGAATGCTTAGCCCTAAGTGGGTCATTTTTAAAATCATCTTCCCCTCCTAAAACAGCAGGATTATTAAAAAAAATGAGGGGGTTGAAAGATTTAAGAGGCAGACTTAGTGAATGAATAGATGGAAATGGATTTCTCTGCATATCAGCGAAGCTCCACATACGAACACAGAGTGATTGTGAAAGCATACACAAATCCTGTACAAACTCGATCCAGATCACATCTCAGCATGGTGATGGGCATGATATCATTTCTTTCCCTGATGTGGAATAATCCTCTTGTACACTGTAAAGTTTTGTCGCTCAAAGTGGTTTAATAAAGTAGTAGCCAGGCAGCAAGTATAGGCAGGATGATCAAACTAAGGATAATGAGAAGGGCAGACTCAGGAGATGGTAGTCAGTTGAAAGAACATGATGAGCACACCACGATACTGGAGAAAGATATTACCAGGTGGTAGAGAAAAAATAATGAGTATGGGTTAACTTAAAATCTAAGAGCTAGTTAGTAATAAGCTTGAACTATTGGTCAAGTATTTTTAAGCAATTTTAAGACTCTGGGTGGGGCTGAGGAATTCCATCTGGACGGGTGAGTGTGTGCTATCTAGGGGTGGACTGTCCCGGAAGAGAGCACAAACCCCCCTCCCCCAGCTCCTTCTGCAGGGCAGTCTTTCTTTTGCATGACCCAGCACCCCAACCCCCCCTCCCCAACCCTGCCCTGCTGTATGCTAGGACCAGTGCTCAAGAACACTTTTAAGCTCCTACACTAAGGCTACCCACCCAGAGCGGTGAGTGCCTGCCTACCGGGCAGGCCTCAGGGTCCCCTGTAAGGGAGCCTGTGCAAGTCTGCTCCTGCACCAGGCTTCCTGGGCTCTTCTGGATACTGCCCCGCCACCCCTTGCTCCATTCATCCTTTCATCCCTGGATCATATCTTGGGGTAACTCTAACCAAGGAAGTGAAAGATCTATTTGACAAGAACTTTAAGGCATTGAAGAAAGAAATTGAAGAGGATACTAGAAAGTGGAAAGATCTCCCTTGCTCTTGGATTGGGAGGATCAACATAATAAAAATGGCAATTCTACCAAAGGCAATTTATAGATTCAATGCAATCCCCATCAAGGTCCCATCAAAATTTTTTCACAGATCTTGAGAGGACAGTAATCAACTTTATATGGAAAAACAAAAAACCCAGGATAGCCAAAACAGTCTTATATAATAAAGGAACTTCTGGAGGCATTACCATCCCTGACTTCAAACTCTACTACAGAGCTACAGTATTGAAAACAGCTTGGTATTGGTATAAAAACAGAGAAGTCGACCAATGGAATTGTATAGAAGACCCAGATTTTAACCCACAAGCCTATGAACACCTCATTTTTGATAAAGGAGCTAAAAGTATACAATGGAAGAAAGAAAGCATCTTCAACAAATGGTGCTGGCACAACTGGATGTCAACCTGTAGAATAATGAAAATTGACCCATATCTATCTCCACGCACAAAACTCAAGTCCAAATGGATTAAAGACCTCAATATCAGTCCAAGCACACTGAACCTGATAGAAGAGAAATTGGGAGGTACCCTACAACAGATGGGCACAGGTGATCGCTTCCTAGGTATAACCCCAGAAGCACAGACATTAAGGGCAACATTGAATAAATGGGACCTACTGAAACTGAGAAGCTTCTGTAAAGCAAAGGACACAGTCACTAGGACAAAAAGGCAACCCACTGACTGAGAGAAGATCTTCACCAACCCCGAAACTGACAAAGGTCTGATCTCCAAAATATATAAAGAACTCAAGAAACTAGACTTTAAAATGCTAATTAACCCAATTAAAAAATGGGGCACTCAACTGAACAGAGAATTCTCAACAGAAGAAGTTCAAATGGCCAAAAGACACTTAAGGTCATGCTCAACCTCCTTAGCGATCAGGGAACTGCAAATCAAAACAACTTTGAGATATCATCTTACATCTGTCAGATTGGCTAAAATCAAAAACACCAATGATAGCCTCTGCTGGAGAGGTTGTGGAGGAAGGGGTTCCCTCATCCATTGCTGGTGGGAATGCAAACTTGTGCAACCACTTTGGAAAGCAGTGTTTCGGTTTCTCAGGATATTCGGGATCAACCTACCCCTGGACCCAGCAATACCACTCTTGGGAATATACCCAACAGATGCCCGATCATCTGACAAGGGCAATTGTTCAACTATGTTCATAGCAGCATTATTTGTAATTGCCAGAACCTGGAAACAACCTAGATGTCCTTCAATGGAAGAATGGATGAAGAAAGTGTGGAATATATACACATTAGAGTACTACTCAGCGGTAAAAAACAATGACTTCTCAAATTTTGCATGCAAATGGATGGAAATAGAAAATACTATCCTGAGTGAGGTAACCCAGACCCAAAAAGATGAACATGGGATGTACTCACTCATAATTGGTTTCTAGCCTTAAATAAAGGTCAGTGAGTCTATAATTGGATATCCTAAAGAAACTAAATAAGAAGGTGAACCCAAAGAAAAACATACAGCTATCCTCTTGGGTAGGGGAAGTAGACAAGATTGCCAGGCAAAAATCGGGATCTTAAGGGTGGGGAGAAGGGGGGTAAGAGGAGATGGGGAGAGAAAAGTGAGAAGGGTAGGATGGGGAGAACTTGGTGCAACGGGATGATTGGGATAAAGGAAGGTTGGATAGGGGAGCAGGGAAGCACATATCTTAATTAAGGGAGCCATCTTAGGGTTGGGAAGAGACTTGGACTTAGAGGGGCTTCCAGGTGCCCAAGGCGAGGTCCCCAGTTAGTTCCTGGGGCAGCTGAAGATAGGGAACCTGAAATGATCTTATCCTATAGCCATACTGATGAATATTTTGCATATCACCATAGAACCTTCATCTGGCGATGGATGGAGATAGAGACAGAGACCCACACTGGAGTACTGAACTGAGCTCCCAAAGTCCCAATGAGGAACAGAAGGAGGGAGAAGACGAGCAAGTAAGTCAGGACCAAGAGGGGTGCACCCACCCACAGAGACAGTGGGGCTGATCTATTGGGAGCTCACCAAGGCCAGCTGGACTGTGACTGAAAAAGCAGGGGATAAAACCGGACTCTCTGAATATGGCGGACAACAATGGCTGCTGAGAAGCCAAGGACAATGGCACTTGGTTTTGATCCTACTTCATGTTCTGGCTGTGTGGGAGCCTAGCCAGTTTGGATGTTCACCTTCCTAGACCAGGATGCGGGTGGGGGGGGGGGACTTTGGACTTTCCACAAAGCAAGGAACCCTGACTGCTCTTCAGACTTGAGAGGGAGGGGGAGAGGTGTGGGGGGAGAGGGAGAGGAGTGGGGGGACGGGGAGAGGAGTGGGGGGACGGGGAGAGGAGTGGGGGGGAGGAGTGGGAGGCTGGGAGGAGGCGGAAATTTTTTTTTCTCAATAAAACAAAAAGAAAGTTAAAAAAAAAAAGACTCTGGGTGGTAATTTGGGAAGTGGTTGTCTGGTATTTGGTACTGAGTTCTGCAAGATAAGAAAGTTCTCTCTACATACGGTGCCCAAATGTTCAGCAAGAATTTCCATGTAAAGCCATAAAAAACTTTTAAATAAAACCTATAAACACACAAAAATGGAGTCAAACTTGGCTTCTTGGTAACTGCTTTTTCTTGGATAGGTTCTGTTTGCTATTCTTAAGCAGAGGTGCTATTCCTTTTAAAAGACAGTGTTGCATGGTTCTTTGAAGAGAGACCATGCTGCCAGACACTTAAATGGGGCTTATGAGCAGCAGGTGGCATGCTATTAGCTAGCAACGTGGACTCAGAAACTTCTCAGAGTGGAGTGGTAAACATGGCTCCAGTCAGTACTTAGCCATGAAGTTTGACTCTCAGGAAGCTAAGGAATGGGGCGGAGCCAGCCAACAAAACCTTGGCTTTGGTCCTAGCCAAATGGTTTTTCAGTTTAAAGGCTTATTTGGTCAGAAAAAGAGATATGCAGTAAAGATAGATTTAGATTGGTTAAAAAACCTCTAAATGGTTTACAGTGTGTTAGAAAATATATGTAGGCTTGGGAGAGAAAAGAAAACGAGTAGAAAAAGTCCTTCAAAAAGAGAGTAATAAAAAAAATATAAGACATATAAAGATGGAAAATACACAAAATGTCTGGATTATATATATTATGCTGTCTTTAGATTTTTTTGACTATTAATGAGCAAATAATAACTGCTGACAGATATTTGATTATGAAAGCTGCTAAATTAAAAAAAAACTATACCCATATTATCCCAAAATGACTTAAGGATAGGGGGTTTGGTTACTAGTTATTATTGGTAATGGTCAGTAAAAACAGCTGAACAATAGAGATTAGAATCAGAGATCTTGTTCTAAAAAGAAAAAAGGGGGATACAAGTAGGATAAAATGATAGATTGTTGAAACCACCAAAAGCAAACAAACAAACAAACACAAACAAAACCAAACCCAAACTACTAGTCTTAAAAACATTACATTGATAGGGATTTTTGTATATTGATACAATTTTGAGGTTATTTCATTAGAACACACTGTACAGATATTTCTACTCTTGTTTAAGGTATTGTACTTAAATTTAATAATTAATACAATTTTTAGTTCTTGAAAGTTATTATTACAAACTATTTAGTATAATAAAGAAATTTAGGTAAATAGTTAATCACCAATTACAATTGAACTTGTAGTTAGGTTAGTTTATGTTTTTAAGGCCAAATAAAGATATATTTTTAGAAAGATGGGTATCCTTCAAATTCTTCAAAGACCTACAGAATATGGCATTTAAAATGTTTTAATAATTTAGAATTCTTTTGACATGAGACACATTTGTTTTTGACAGTACCTATCTACTCCCAAGAGTAGCACCAAATGATTGGCACCAAAGAAATTCCATATTGAGTTTGTTTTCTTCTTGGCAAAACCAGCCATGTGGGCAAAGAAACTACCTTGCCTCAATTGCTGAATGTTACTGTCCAAGCTAGACTAGCAGGATGCAAGAAAAGCTACTGTAAAACTTTGCCAAGACAAAGTAGGACAGCCATGCAGAATTCACAGAAAAGTCTGCAAGAAACTCTAGGCCTATAGGCTGAAGATAGATGCCCCAACCTTACATAGGAATTTTGGGTGACTGTCTTGGAAGCTTGAAGTCCCTGTCATTGGATAGCATTTCATCCTTCTTAGATCTCTGGAGGAGTTGAAGACTATATATAAAATTTTCCATAGTTACGATAAAAGGTAAATTAGATACAAAATTTGGACTCTCAAAGATAAGATAGATAACAAAATATTTTCCTTTAATTTTGCCAAATACAAATGAAGTGGATATTGTAATTGTAATTCTGACTTGATAACTGCTTTTTGTTGTACATAATCTTACCATGTAAAAGTTAAAACACTCCTTTTTAATTAGACCAAAGGGTAAAAATTCTATAGAATAATCCTCTTATACACTGCAAAAATTTGTCATTCAAATTGATATAATAAAATGCCGATTGTATAGTAGCCAGACAGAAAGTATAGACAGGCCAACCAAATTAAGGATGATGGGAAGAAGAAGAGCAGAGTTAGGAGGCACCAGTCAGATGTGGAGAGAGCAAGATAGGCATGCCTTACTGAGAAAAGGTACTGCCACATGGCAGAGTGAAAATAAGGAATATAGCTTAACTTAAAGTGTAAGAGCTAGTTAATAATAATCCTGAGCTGTTGGTCAAGAATTTACAAGTAATATTAAGGCTCTGTGCGGTAATTTGGGAAGCGATTACCAGTTATTTATGAATGAGCACTCTGAGACAGAAAACTTCCACCTACATTTCCCAGTCAAGGAGTGATTAGCAATTAATAGCCACAGCAATTGGGGTTTTCTTCAAGGGTAAGTCTACTGCCAAGCTATATTGGAAAATCACATCCAGCAATACATGGACAGCCAAATTGAACATTATAAAAGCTAAAAAGAAATTAAAATACCACAAAGTAGAATAGGTAGGAAAGGGGAATGGAGCTAGAAAATGTAAGAATGTAGTGATTATGATTAAAGGACAGGGTAGAAAATTCTCTAAGAACTATTAAAAATATTTAAAAAATAAAATTAAAAAAAAATATGTGGCCAGTGAAATAGCTATGAAAGTAAAAGTACTTCCTTTCAACCCTGAGTTCTATGCCCAGGGCCCACACAGTGAAAGGAAATAATGGAACAAGTGTCCACATGTGTGTGTACACATTTATACTCACCGACACAATAAACAAATATATGCTAATTGTTGCAAAAATACATTACAAATTCAATGCATGGGACAAAGCACTCATTTCTTTTTCCTAACACCATAATTTTCACCCTGTCCTTAAAGTAGTATGGTGATTTATCCAGATTCTAAAATAGAAATATATTCACTTTTATGTATTTTTATCTATAAAAATCATTCCTTCATGTGCACAGATATCTGTCAATGAAAAATAGAAGAAATAATGACTAGAAAATCATAATTTAATGGCTTTCCTTTCTTGTTAAGATGCTAATAAATGAAGCCTATTGAGCTGAGTAGCCTGGCCAAAGCTGATGAATCATATCATGCTGGCTGGGTAGCAGGGTTAAAAGCTTAAAACATCTCTTTTGAGAACTATTGAAAAGTAAAATTATTAATTTAGATTAACCAAAAGACCAACCGATGATTTATGAATCAAGATATGACTAATTTCCTGAGCAAATTCTCATAAAAGACAATTTTAAGGGTTAGTAGGAAATTAAAATTTTGTTGCTCTGAGTAGAAAGATATCATTTAAATGCCAAAAAGTTGCTAATATCTCACCAGAAAAAATAGATTTTATTTTTAATTTTGACATGTAGAGAGCTTTTCATGTTTGGGTAAGGACTTATCAGAACTGATAATTCTTTGGCCATTGCAAGCAGATGGTATTTAAGGGGCACTTGTTTGCTTATCTTATCTGTTCAGCATGTATGAGCTGGTTCTTTGTCATCTAAAAAAGCAAAGAGAGCAGGACAGATGAGCTACGAAAGAAAGATATTATGAGACCTCATGGATACAGAAGAGATATTATCTGTGGTACAAATTCTGTCTCCGGATGCTTTCAATCTGCCAGGGCACATTTTCTTCAGATCCACTCCAAACCTTGGTAAAGGAATAGAGGGGAAATTAAAGGTGAGGCATACATGCAGTCTGTGAACAAAAATGAAAAGCTCATCTCATCCATCCATGTCCTTATTTCTGCAGAATTGCTGTTCTGGGAGGCAGACATCTTTGTTACAAGAGAAAGGAGATAGCAGTATATCATATTTCAATATTATGGCAATCTCTCAAGGGATGGGTTGCACGCACACACAAATGTGTGTGTGTGTGTGTGTGCGTGTGCGTGTGTGTGTGTGTGTGCATGGATCATAGCTTGCTTTTGTCCTAGAGAAAAAGACAATATTTTCCTTGAAATTATTAGCAAAAGTAGCACTGTCTGAATAATGTTTCTAACCATGCAGAAACCATTTGATATTGAAATGTATTCATGTGCTCTTCAGGCCCATCACTCAGTCCCAGTACTTTATATGCTATGCCTGTGCTGCTTTTCTTATTGCTATTCACCTCCCAGACTATAAACTTACCTCTCCAAAGGAATGGTGTTTTGGAATTCTAAAATATATTTTAAAATCACCATATCAATAAACGTGTCCTTTATTGTTATTTCTCTCAAAGGGTCTTCTCACCGAGTTACTCATTTTAGTAAATTATCTTTCCTTCATTCAGTTTAGGCTAAATTATGAGGTCCATCATTGCCTTTTCTTTCCTCTACACTTGACTACTTATTTACAAGTAGTTGCATATCTCATCAACTACATCTCATTAATTTTATTAGATACACTATTACCACCGACTCTGAGTATAAGTTCTTCTCCCCACTAGCTTACTAGTTGGTACCTTTGCTTCCTTCTTGTTAATTGCAGCCCATTACCCACTCCACAGTTAGATTATTTAGAATACAAGATGTATCAGAAATCTCTTTTAGAGATTTGGAAAGCATCCAAAATCAGCCTTTGGCCTCCATGCACATCTATACAAACATATATAAACACATACAAGTGCATGTAAGTTGCACACATAGGGGGTGGGGCTAGAAGGTCTATACAATTGCAACAACAAAAAAGTAGATGAAAAGAAAGAAATTCATATGCATTAGCTGTAGCAATTGTTAGCATACTGGTAATAATATACTACTAACAATAACTTGCTCTTGTTGGGACCTAAATTTGACTCAAAACAGTCAGTTTAATAGAAAGTAATCAGACTTATTTATTTGTGTGTGTGTTTGTATGTGTCTGTGAATATAGCAGCAAGATGTATGGTTCAGAGGACAAGTTCTAAGACTCAGTTCTCTCCTTTTATTATTTGGTATTGAAGGTCCAATTCACACATCAGGCTTGGCAAAAAGCACATTTACCTCCGAGCATCCCACTAACCATTGATTTAAAGTGTCATACAGCTAAAGTAAAGAAAGGAATCTAGGTGGCCATCACACACAAACACACACAAAATTTAGTTTAACTATATCGATGATATTATAGTGGCCATAAAGAAATATATAACTAGTGATTTAAATGATCTGGATACACAACATTTTAATCTATGTAAATACTCACATAGATGCCAGTTATCTGGAGAAATGGAGGTATTTCAAGTCCTTGTACCCAGATGTATAAATACTTCATTCACTCTGAGTCAGGAGGAAGCTGAAATGTCTGTTTCTGATGTATTTATATTACTAGGCCAAGAGAATGAGGTTGAAGCAGAATAATCAGCACCATCTATTTCATTGTATCCCAAAGAGGAATGTTGGATGTTCTTCCAGAAAAAGTCACAATTTTTTTAAGTAAAATCATTTTATTTATTAACATATCTAATGAGCAACTACTGTTCTGAGTTCTTCAGATGTAGCTGCTGCACTGGTGAGGTCATTGCTTTCAAAGCAACACAATAGCTCACTGTCAATCAAAATAATATGTTTTTATTTCATTTTTGAACACTTAATAAATTTTTATGTGTTTAACTGGTAAATAATAATTCTGACCTCACAGAAACAAAGAAGAGAGACGGTTCCCAGATGCTAAGGAGAGGGGAGTGGAAGAAAGTAAAGATTAATATTCCTGTTAGAGCTCTTACTACAGTGTTTACTAGAATCAAGGGTTAGCTTTCGTGACTCATCACACTGTGTGATGAGCTCAATAATAATGTACAATGTATTCCAAAATTGACAAGACAGATGAATGCTCACATCACAAAAATGGTATACTAACTAGTTTACCTGAGTCTTTCTGTAAATAAAACATTACATTGAACACCATTATTTATTTTTAGTTACAGTGGATGTAAGCAAGCTGTTTGCATTATGGGAGTTACGGGAAAAATGGTTATTCATCCAGCCCATTTAACGTGATATCATTTTATGAATGAAGGTCTGAGAGGACAGATACAGTATCTCTAGACGTGATACAAAGGGAAATATTCATTATTTGCCTAAAAGAGCAAGACAGCAGGCTCTGACTTCCTTAATAACTTTATGACAGGTGATTTTTAATGAGCATCAATAAATTAATGAGCTCAAACAAATCAACATTTATTCAATTTCTGAGCATTGAAGCACAAGTCAATGAAAATTCATTATAGTTAAAACACTTTTAAATTAATAATGTTAGTAATATCACTTTATATATTAAACACTGGCATAATTCTCTTTCCCTCCCTCCTCTGTGTTATGCCATTCTTTTGTGGATTGAGGATTATATCTAATACTTCATGCACTGCAGGCAAGCACTCCATCGCTGTGGTATACCTTTAGTGCTCTTTATTTTTGTGTGTGTGTTTTCAAGAGAAGGTTTCTAATATGAGTGATCTAATTTGGAGTGCTTTCAAGCACTAACACAATCTTGACTCTGTTTGCTTTATATATATATATCTGAAATTTTCAAAAGAAGTAATTGTCCTTCATACTTGATAATGTATGATAAATGTCTTGAAGTGTTGATTTAGTATACCCATCGACACCAAGACCTCTACATTTTTATTCGGACTGTTCCCACTGAGATTATCAACTATACATGAAGAAGCAATAACCTAAGGGAAAGTGAATTTTGTTGCATAGGATGTGATCACCGCCATAATTAATTTCGTTGGTTATTAAAAATAGATTTAAATAGCACAGGTATGGTTGTGTGTCTATTTGAAAATATTTTTCCAATGTATTCATTAACTTTTTAACCTACTCTGATTTATTCCCCAGTAATAAATTCCATTTCTTGAAAAAAAAACCTTCACAAATGCATTTGTATTCATTTTTTATTCCAATAAAATGCATATGTTACAGAATTGCAGCTGTGTGGAAGGAATAGATGAAATGTACATGTAAATGAGTATTTATGAACATTTTGATAATATTTGTTAAAATATTTTTATTGATATTTTCCCACGTGTTGTATGCCATGAAATCTGGAGAGATTTCTTGCTTCTCACTGCCCACAGGAAGATACATAGCAAGAACACTTTACTTTCAGGCACGTTAGGTGCAAAGGGTATAGCGTGTGTGTGTGTGTGTGTGTGTGTGTGTGTGTGTGTGGTATAGGACAAATTTCAGTGTTTAATGCCATCACTACCACACTCAGACTCTTCTATCCAGATTTTCTTAGAACTTTCACAGTTCTGCATTCCATCCATATTCGTGATTTGCTACTTGCTTATGCTAAATCCAAGTCCTAGGAAACTGAGACAGGGACCGCTGCAACTTCTTTTCCATAGTTTTCACCACCGTCTCGAGCAAGGATGGAAGAGCCGCCTATTTCCCTCTAATGTTTCTTTTAGGAGGTTTATGACTCCTCTTTTACTCTCTACATCCCTTCTGCGTTGTCTTCCTATTGGTTGTATTTGTTTGCTTGCTGTGTTTTTTAAGGCACTCTCATGTGACCCACGCTGAATCCAGAAAACTGAGAGATCACAAACTTCAACCATGAACTCTAAGCAGAGGGAGCAAACTAGAAGTGAGGTGAACCTATGAACTCTCACAATCTGTCCCAGCGGTGTCCTTTCTACAGAAAAGCTGTGCTGCACCATCTCCCAAACAGCACCGCGACTGGAAGACGAGTGTTTCAATCTCTGAGGCTATGAGGAACATGTGTCCCTTAAAAGCCGCCACAGTATTATTGGGTTATAAAAGAACTTCTATACTAAAACAATTAAATAAGTAGTTTTTGAAGTACTAACAGCTTAGAGGTAAACACAGAATTGTAAAGGAATTGTCTATTCTGTTTGTAATGTGAACTAAACTATAATTTATTTCAAATTTTCCCAAAACTTAGACACTCAGGGTATCGTATTGCTCATTAAACTGTAAAGTTATTTCTATGTGTTAGAGCAAACAATGACCAACATCGAATTTGTCTTATTTACAGACTTAAATGTCCAATTTGTGGATAGACAATATTTTTACTTAAACTTATTTAAAAATAACTCATAAATATGTATTATATTTACATCATTTACCCATACATTCTTTTCCCTTAAATGTTTATCATGTCCCCGACACTCCCTTTCAAATTTATGGTTTCTTTTTCATTAATTATTATTGTTATCAATGCATTTCAGTAACATCTTAGTACTAAACATATATAGGATTAAATATCAAATATAAAATGCTAAGTCCAGTTAGAATTACTCCCATGTGTGTACTTTTCGGAGGGCTTATGATTTTGTACTGAGTAATCACTTAGGGACTTACTCATTCCCAGAGAAGACTAAGTCTCTCTTACTCAGCAGTAGTAAATTGCCTACAGCTTTTCACTTATGTGTGGGGCTCCATGAAATTGCCCCCATTCAGGTTTCTTAGCCAGCTGCTGTTGTCACTGCTCAGAGCCTCTCTAAGCTGCCATATTGTTGGAATTTCATGAGTACAGCTTCCTTGTCACAAACAGAACTCAGTCTCTCCACAGATTTCCTTGTTCTCTGACTTTTGTAAACTGTCTGCTTTTGCATAATGGTTCCTGAGATTAGGAGTAGGGATTATGCTGTAGATTCATCCATTTGGACTGATTACCACATTGTCAGTGGTTATCTGCATTTTTACCAGTTGTGACTTTCTGTTGGTCTCCATCTACTGCAACAAGAGGCTTCTTAGTTGAGAGTTAAGAATTACACGTATCTTTGAGCATTAGGAAATATATTGAGAATGCAGTTAGTAATTATGATGCTTTATGGAAATGACTGTAGCACATTTTCCTCTAAGATCGATGACATCACTAGCCATGTGTAGTTGGCTAGATTTCAGGAACAGGCATGATTTCCCTCCTGTAGAGAAGGCACTCAATCCAATTAGACAGCTAGACAGCTTGTGTCAGAATATAAGGGCCACTCCTTTTCTTTTAGGAGGATCTCACCATGATTGTCATTGTAGTTTATAAACATTACAGTTGGGTAATGCTGTTGATGGCTTTTCTACTTCGGCAGCTTCCATAAGCTAATAATTGAATTTTAGGAGGCTTTATGGTCAGATCAAACTCTGTTCCTCCGAGTTCCATGTTCAAGTGAGTCTCATCTTCAGAAATAATGACTTATCTTCAACTTCTGGGAGGTAACTAGGGTACCACCAATAGTTTATACTGTTTGGGGGAAATTATTGCACTCCCCTGACCAACAATTTTAAAGAAGGTCTAGAAATGATCAATAATTTCAGCAAAGTATCAGAACAATGTCAACTCACAATAAACAGTAGCCTTTTTAATAAAACAACAGTAAGGATACAGACAAAGATAAGGATGCATTCCTATTTATAATGGCTGACAGATATATATCTGATAGCTTTATTGTACAAATAGATATTGCAGTGATTTGAAAGAAAATGGCCCATAAAAAGAGTAGCCTATTAGGAGCCGTGGTTTTGTTGGAGTGGGTGTGGTCTTGTTAGAGGAAGTGTGTCACTGTGGGGGCAGACTTTGAAGTTTCTTTTTCTCAAGCTTCTGTGAGTGTGACATTCAGTCAACTTCTTGTTGTCTGCAAGATGTAAGACTCTCGGCTATTCATCCAGCACCATGTCTGCCTGCCTGCTGTCATGTTGCACACCATGATGATAATGGACTGAATCACTGAAACTGTAAGTGAGCCCCCTCAATTAATTCTCTCCTCATAAGAGTTGTCATAGTGATGGGATCTCTTCACAGCAATAAAAACCTAATTAATATGGATATCCATTTTTCCCAGCAATATTAGTTGAAGATGCTATCTTTAGTCTGTTGTATGTTTTTGGCATTTTTGTCAAATGTAAGGAGGTTGTAATTATGAGCTGTGGTGGTTTAAATGAGATGTCCACTATAGTATTAGGTATTTTAACCTTTGATCCAATAATAACCAAGATCTAGAAAACAGTTGATAACAACTACTGGAGGGGATGGAGGGAAAAGGTACTCTCCTTCATTGTTAGTGGGATTGGGAATTGGTCTAACCACTCCAAAAATCAGTTTGGAAAATCATCGAAAAGTTATAATAAATCTACCACATTGTAGTGGCTTAAAAGAGCCACCAGGGACTCATTTTTGAATGCTTTGTCTCCCATTGGTGGAACTGTTTTCAAGTGCTTAGGAGGTATGGCCTTCTTACAGCAGGTGTGGGTTGTGGAGAAATTTTGTCAAAATCCCAACACTAGCTCATTGTTTCTTTCTGTTTCTCTGCCTGCTGCCTGTGAATCAGAATACAAAACTCTCAGTTGCTGCTACAGTGACATGTCTTATTGATCCCTTCATGGTTATAATGGAACAACTCTGAAACATAAGAAAGCCTGCAATTAAATGCTTTATTTTATAATGGTGTATCTTCACAGCAATAGAGCTGTAACTAAGATACATATGACCCAGCTATATGACCTGTTTGCATATGTCAAAGGACTCAACCTCTATGGTACAGATTCTGTATACTCAGCCATGCTCATTATCACTCTATTCATAATAGCTAGGGGATAGAAACTGCTTAAACATTTTCAACAGATATGTAGAAACTGAAAATGTGATAATACACGCTATGGAATATTATTCAGCAGTCAAGAAAAAGAAAATCAGGAAGTTTTCAGGCAAATGGATAAACTTAGAAAACATTATATTGGGTGAGGTCACCCAGACTCAGAGAGACAAACATACGTGTTTTCTCTCATATGTGTTGACAGTGTAACCTGAAATAACCAGAGAAGTCAGTATATTAAAAGTTGATAATGGTAGATGGTTGCTCTAGAAGGGGGCATAGCAAGATACAGGTGATATGAAAGGGGAGATACAAAAATGGGGGTGCTTTAATCGGGAGGGGAAAAAGGATAACAGGAGAGGAATAAATAACATTAAGGATATTTGAAAACGTATGAAGTTATGTCAACTGTGTTAGTCAGCAGAATTCCCATTTACTTCCTAGAGGTTACTTCTGAAGTTCACAAAGACTTCATGGAAGAGTACAGAATGGTTTCCTTTAATGCTTCAACAAATTTCCATGTTATTAGTGTTCTCCTCAGATTTCTTACCTCAACAAGAATATTTCTAGGCATATGGAGTCAATGTGGGGTACGTGGTAATGCACTGAAAGGAGGGTTGAAAGATGAAGGACACATACTTGCTTCATAGAGTGTTAAATGGTGTGAATTTAGAAAGGATAAGTGGTTCTGAGTGACTGGGAAGATGTCAGGCAACTCAACAATATGAGTGACTTTGGAAGATGAAAATAAGTCAGCTTTACAAACTCTTCAGAAGAAAATATTTCAAGCAATGTGACAAAACTTCAGGGAGCAGACTACCTTGGCATGTCTGGAAAACTGCAGGAAGTATAGGTGACCTGATCTGAGTGTAAAAAATGAAGATTAAAAAGTAAAACTTGATGTCTGTAGACAAGAAAGTTGGGAGCCCAAGGTTTGGAGTTTATACTTAATTCTAAGATTAAATTAGAAGCCCCTGGAATCTTGAGAAGGGTTTTGATAGTGTTTTCTATATCAACCAATGTCATTATTTTCTAGAAACAGTCAGCTCTATGTGATTAAAACGGGCATAGTTTTCTGTGTATGAGTGAGTCACCTAGTGGAGTTGTTGCAAAGATGGACAGAAAAGCTACTGTTTACTCATATTTTATAAGGTAGAGCTGAACACTTGATTTTGGATTTACTATTCAGTAGATGTACACGTAGCTTTGATTTGTTGTTTTGTTTTCTGAGGCTGGATTTTACATGGTTTTCTCTGTTGTGGTCTTAGCTGTCCTGGAATTCCCTCTGTAGACCAGACTGTCCTTCCACTTAGAGTTCTGCCTGATTCTGCCCCCTGAGTGAGTGCTGGCTAGTATTAAAGGTGTGCACCACCAGGCCCAGCCGTCACAGTTTTCAAACCTGTGAAGACAAGTGACTGAAGATTCAAGACTCATTTTATATAATTTTCAAGAAATGGTCAGTAAATGATAGACTATAAACTGCCTCAAATTGGCAGCAATGTGATGTATTTAAATATCCTTTTTATTTTTTCTAAATTCCATACTTCCTGAACTGTGCGTATGAGTCCAATATCTCACCCGTGAAGAAAGCACTGTCATGAAGATTTGATTGCTGCAGCAAATTGTTTAAGTGGACTACGAAATGGACTTCTGAAAAGAAATTGTAAGAGGATGGCAGTTTCAACAGCACATCTTTTATTCACATTTGATTTGAGTGTGTACCTGTGTGTGAAAGAGAATTTAAGTGGCTATCATAATAACAGCTGCAAGAAGGAACAAGATTCTGCTACTTAGATTTTATATTTTGAAAAGCATTATTGAATACTTTACATTGTGTTAAAAATGACAACTATAAATCAAAGAAAGACCCCATGCTTGAAACCTTATCTTTATGGTGTAAGTGAGTGATTTCCATAGTGTTAGAGGAGACTGGAGTTATCATGGACTTTTCATTTACAAAAACATGACCTTTCCCTTACTTCTAAATCTCTTGGCTGCCTCTCTGGCTTTAGTTAATGCTCTCACAGGGAGGTAATTGAACACCGAATGTTCTGTTAGGTGTGAAGTTCAATGAAGACAGATCTATAGGATCAATGGCTGTGAACAGTGAGGAACATCTTATCGCTTGGCAAACAATGAACAGCATCCTCTCTCCTTGCAAAGGTAAAGAAATCTGAGAGAATTTTCTGATTGGTTTGAAGGCTTCGAGTTTCTCATTTACTTTAAACTCACCTCCATCTTTTAAATCATCTGGAAATATGTAATAATGGGTAAGTTCTTCCATGTTTGCTTGGTAATTTTTACATACTAAATTTATATGTTATTTTAATTCTATTGACTGTTCATTTGTTAAAATTTTCACAGCTGTCGATGTTGAATACAACAGGATATCAACAAGCAAGCCTATTAATGTAAAAATTAAGAGATCTTAAAAGTAGGAACACTAATAAGGAGAACAGAAAAACTTTCGGAAACATCTGAGGTGTTTTGGTCGACAACAAAATCAAATGAAACCCGCAGTCTTGACTGACCGAGCAAGCACTGCATTTGATGACTCAATTTGTTCACTGGAATGAAAAGTAATGATAGAAATTTTATAATTTAAAAATAGCTCAGACAGCACAGTCAACTAACATTCCACCCAGAATGCTGTCAAAAGCAAAACATGTAATGAACTCAAACTGTTTATAATGGAGGAAGTCTTTATAGGCTGATTTATGTGTTGGAGCATGGAGAAAGAATTAGGCAGCATTTAAAACTCAGAGTCACAGGCTTTTGGCACGTCTCAAGTATCACTTTATGTTAAAAATGATTTATATTTCTACTGTTTCAAATGGGGATTTATATCCAAATTATCATCCTTTTTATGTACTCCAAAATATTTGCCTTTTCTCTGTAAAACAAAAACTATTTTATTCATTTTACATGCAGTAATATTTAAGCATACGGATTTTGCATGACATTTTTTAGTACTTTGGAAAACATGATAAATAAGATTAAAAAGAGATTTTTTGAAGTTATGTTAGTGGATTATGTAGAAATATCCCCTTATTTTACATCAGAAAAGGAACAACTTTCTAATTCCATGTCTCTCTTTTGCCTTCCCTGTCCTCCCTTCTCTTTCTTTCCTCTCATTTTGTCTTCTCTCCTCTGTTTCTTTTCCCATTTTTTTTTTTCTTTTCTTGCCCATCTTTTAAAACAAGTAAACAACTCACGGGAGAAAGGACATTTTCTAGACAGACGCAGTTACAATGCATATTTTTCATCACATGAGGATGAATCAACGTATTCAGTCCTCTGTACCGACATCACATGAGCTGGGGTATAACACTGTGCACTTGAAGGGGAGACTTAAGAAGCTAAATAGCCCACTGTGAACTGTGTTAGGCATACAGCTTTATTTGTGTGCACAGAGGTGACTTTCAGATCAACAAGTGAAGGGACCCCAGGGGCCAGAAAGAAGGACTCAGGTGGAAATCTGAAGGATAAATAGTGAGGTTAAGGTGAGAACAAATAGTAGGAAGGGAAGGACACACACCACATGCTTCAGGAATGACAGATACTGAAACTTCTGATACAGAAGCCCTTAAACGTTAAACACAAGTAAAAATTACAATAATGATTTGATTCTTCTGCCCCTTCATTTAAATGGATTCCTTATCTTCATCAGGATAATAGACCGCACACTGTCAACACATTGTGCTGAGCATTCCATTACCTTATTTCAGGTGTCTACAGTTTTGTCTTATATTTCAAATGCAGCACATGATTTCCTAGTCTCCCATAGTAGTGTACCATACCTAACAGAATGTGCCTTTTTCTTTTCTTTTCTTTTTTTTTTTATTTTTTATTTTTTATTTTTTTTGGATTTTTGAGACAGGGTTTCTCCATAGCTTTTGGTTCCTGTCCTGGATCTAGCTCTTGTAGACCAGGCTGGCCTCGAACTCACAGAGATCTGCCTGCCTCGCCTCTGCCTCCCAAGTGCTGGGATTAAAGGCGTGCACCACCACCACCCGGCTAATGTGCCTTTTTCTTCTGACTAGAAACACACCCACTTTCATATCTCCATGGCTCCTTCCAAGGAAGCTACCCCCTTATCTGATGAAACTGTTTTTGCTCTGCTCAGTTCTAATACCAGTTCCTCTGGAGAATGGTATCTTATATTCATTAAATTAAAAATGTACGTGAACATACACACAATAGAACCCTCACAGGATGAATACATCAAGCAAAAAACCTTAATACAATGATTGAGATGTAATCATGAAGATTGGCAATCTAGAAAATTTAGGTGGCTGTAACCATTCATTATGTTGTAAGTTTCTCATTATTTTAACCAATAATTTAAAAGGCAGTATTGGTTTAATTTCAAAAAAGAAAATAAAAATGGACTGAAACAACCTTAGTGATAGACACAGATGGATATTAGATGATAAGTATTAGGTGATAAAGTATTAGATACTTATAATAGAATTTCCTAATGGTTCCAGTCAGTTTAAGATTTACATAAATACCTCATTTTTCTGCCTCACCATTGATATGCAATTATTATTGAAACAATAGGAAAATGATTTTACTTCCCCAAAATTATAAAACAGGAGTTATTAAAATGTTTTAGATGGAGATACTGTCTCTGAATTATCACTATATTTGACACTAAGGAAAAGATGGAGGGAAGAAATCAACAGAAAAAAAACAAGGCAGAGAGAAACAAACCAGTATTAATGCTGACTGTATTTTGTTTTAATTAAACTCTTTCAATGTTGATTTTCTAGCTATTTTTCTCTGTGTGACAGTGGGTGTTTGTGGTTTACACACATGCATGCTGCTGTGTCTCTGTGTATGCAAAAGCCAGGGGAGGGTATCAGGGTCTTCCTTGACTCCTCTCTGTCTACTGCTTTGAGGCCGAATCTCTCCCTGAACCTGAACTTGGGTTTATCTGAGAGTCTGGCAGTCCGTAAACCCCAGTGATCCTTATCACACAATACCCACATCACACAGTGTTGGGCTTTACCAGTCTGACCTCAGCTGATCATAGTTATGTGTAAATTATGTAAGCGTGTTTAACATCTAAGCTGCCTCCCAAGTTATTTAAAATTAAATCCTAGTGTAATGACACAAGACACTAACAGTATGCACATATATATAATTTACAGAAAAAATAAAATCCAGAATGTTTAACTCTGTAGAAAGGTGAGAGCAAAGGAAGTTCACAGTTCTGTGAATGTTTAACATCCTTTTCATTATACTAGCCTGCTACGTACAGGAGCCCTGATGGGAGGGGGTTCTTGTTTCCGTATTATCAATAAATATCAGAAATACCATGCATGTTTTATCTATATGTTAAAAGTTTCAAAATAAGAGAGGAAAAAGAGGGTTGTGTTTGTTGGTTTCAGTGCTGTTTTTATCTTTTAACTAATGGCACATAAGCAGGAGAATGTGCATTTTGCTGTTGAAAATTTATTTATGCTAAAAAGCTTTTCTACTACTTTCATTATGCAAGTTCGGAAAGCGAAATTACCCAGTTACAATAGATGAAATAGGCTTTATCAATAAAATTCTGTTGTTTTCATTTATTTCTTTATGAAAACAATATAGAAAGGAAAAAAACATAAATGTGATCTTATGGACTTGTTCAAAGTCTAGAATATAGAGGAATAGAAATTGCATTTTTCTCAGGATTGTGGCAACAGCAGCAATTGGAAAGATGCATGAATGTCTATATAAGAATGGCAGCTTTTTTTTTTTAATTGAGAAGACAGGATTCAAGACATATTTTTTTTTCTTTTGGGAGAGCCTACTTTAAATTCCGTGTTACCAATTTACAAGTAAATTCTATTTTAGAAAATTAAAACATGCACTAATAAAAAATTCAGAAAAAGAGCGAAGTTTGCCCACATTTTCTACCTCATTATACTATCTCTGATCTCGAGTTTCAGAGTGAACAGGAAGAATAATATCATCTATTGTAAGGCCAGGGATCTTAGCTGACTTCAGATTTTACAAAATCCCTGCTGTGAGTGTGAATCACTGTGGAAATGGTGATTCCTGTCCTTTTGTAAAGGTTAGTCCCGCAAACTTGAAGAGGGAAAAAAAAAACAGGGAAGGGGGCGGAGGAAGGGGAGTAGGTGATTGTAGGTCTCTCTGTGAGTGGAAATAGAATTTTCCAGAATCTATACACTCTGTGGGAGTCCGTTCTTCTCACAGCTGGTGGCTGTTCTCCTGGGCTGGAAGGCAGAGCTCCCAAGAACTCTAATTGCTTCAAAGTCTCTGTCTAGAAAGAGGCAGATTCACTGCAATAGACAAGTTGGCAGTTAATTTCTGCACAAATAAATAAGGCGAGAATACCTGTAAACCCCACAGCCCCTAGTAAGAAAGACTAGTGTTATTTATTAAGGGGGTGCTTGGAATGGAGGCAATGGCCTCGCTCTGCATCAGATGCTGAGACTTTATGATGACAGAACCAGATGTGCTCCTGGTGGTAAGGCCAAATTGGATATTCTACTTTCCTGAAAGGGCCTTGCTGTAGAATGAAAGCTAAAATTATCAAACATCTACCGAAGGGCTCTGTATTCACACTTGAAATTATCAAACATGTACAAAATTATCAAATATCTACCTAAGGGCCTTGATATCACACTTGAAATCATCAAACATATACAAAATTGTCAAACATCTACCTAAGGGCTTTGATATCACACTTGAAATGTTGCCTCAGCGTACTTGTCGCCCAGACGAAGAAATGAATTTCTGTAAATAACTTGCCTATCTGGGTCTCTCATGTCCATCAGTAAATAATACAACGTCTGAAACTTTGGCTCAGGCTATTTCCTGTTGACGTTTCCCTGTCCATCGCTGCTGCCTTGAACGTTTCTGAAAAGCCAGCACTAATCCCACACATATATATGGTGCCTGCCAAGAAATTCCCCAAGCTCAGAGACTCATCCTACTCACTCAGCCAGCCTAAGTGTTTGAAGGTGCAGCAACAGTGAATGGACAAGTTGAGACTGTCTTTAAAATTACTGTTCTAATTTAAATTAAACACTTCAACTCTTGTTATCTACCTCCTTTCACCCGTGCTGTATTTAAATTGTTTAAATATTAGCCATAATATTTCAGTTTCATCAATGGTACAGAGAACAGAAATTAATTAATTACATCTGGATTATGATACGGTTGATGGATAATAATTTCTTCCTCTGTAACTTGGCTACTTGTTTCTCTTTCCTGAAGATCTGCCTTCCTGAAATCCCAGCTTGCTCTGACTCTAGTATATACTCTTATCTGTGCTGGGACATGAGCTGCTATGTGTTTATAAATAGATGCTTCAAAAAGAAGCAACATCTGGACTTGAGCTGCAAGGGGTTGCACTTGCATGGTTACAGCCTTGATGATGGACTTGTCTCAGGATGGGGTGCTAAAATGTTGAACATCAGAGCCATGGGGTATTGCCTTATTCTCTCCAAAACTACTTAATGGGATTACTGCTTAGTAGGTATGCAGCAACCCTGTAAGATTCTATCTTTATTCTTTGCTTTCTCCATTTCCTCCTCTGATGCAGAAAGTTAAAAAATATATATATATCTTATGAGCAGTCTTTCATTATCAATTCCATCCATGACTTTTCTAGTACTTTCTGCCTACTCATCTCCAACTCAAAAGATATTCAAAGTCCTTCATTAGACTTCCTGACTCAGCCCTTTGATTACATTTTTAATAACTCTTTTGATGCTTGTGTCCATTGGTAGCTCCCTCTTTAGTCCCTGTACTAATTCAGGCTGTCCAGAACACTGCCAAGTATGCTACTTAGACTCAATGGCTTCTTCCTTTGCTCAAAGATTTCAGCACCTGATACTTGTTCCAGACAATGAAGCCCCATCTGAGTCTATGGCGTCAATTCTGAGCTCTGAAGGTATTATCTCTTGGGTCTCCTGCTCTACTTCCCTTTCTGTAAAATTCCTTTTCTGTTTCTTTATCCTTATGTAAACCAAAGTCTGGAATATAAAAATGTAATCCTGCGACTCACACCTCCTAACTTGAAGGCTTTTCTCATGTCACTAAGAGGCATGCTTTCGAGATACATTTGAGTTACTGGCTAACAGATTTCGGGGTGCCAGGTTCTCTCACCTGGACAAATGAGTTTACATGGAAGTGGGGGGTTAGGCCACACAGCCTCCCCATCCTTTCCCTAGGGATCAGAGCCTCACTGTAGACTTACAGTGTGAAAGCACCCACATCCTCAAAAAAAAAAAAAAAAATGTAAGAAGACATTTCCAATTTCTGCCACTTGGGTTCTTCCTCCTCTCTTCAGAGGTTTTTGCCCTGGTATTTTCTCTGTTGGCTTAGCCCTGACCTCTCATCAGAGTCTCCACTGTGCTGTGGTCTATCTGTCTGCGGTGGAGTTAACAGATGTTCTAATAAACTCTGTACCCCTAACCATCCCCCTCCATGTCCCTCCTGAACCTCCATGTGAAACCCTTTAGAAGTATTACTGCAGTTGCATTATATTCTACGGTCAGTTTCAAGTGTAGCACTCTTTCAGGAATGCATCTGCTGGTTTATCTGAACTTAACAAAAGGTCAGTAGACTTGGCACCAGTTAGTGAGAGTAGGCATAGTTTTGAACTTTGGAAGACACAGTAAATAACCTGTGTCCAGAATTTCCACTGCGTAAGAGTCCTGGATTTTCAACTGCATCCATCAAAATAAACAAACAAACAAACAAATAAAGTCCTTAGAAAGTCTTATTTTCATTTTGTGCTTTGTGTAGTACAAAATTAAAATGAGTAAGGGAAAAAATAGATCCAGTAGGGCAGATTCATTTTAAGCTTTTTAGTTACTGATGACCCTATCTGAGAAGATCTCAGATCTTTTTCTTTTCTTTCTTTCTTTTTTTTTTTGAAAACTATTGTCAGTCACTGCATATTTTATAGGGTAGTGTCTTTACTTGAATGATGGAGAGCTACCTGGGATAAGCTGTTTCACCTCAGACATGATTAAATTATATTTCTTCCTGTCTGAACAAAGATTATATTGAAAATACAAGAAGGATTCGGCACCAGGGAAATACATGTTAGTGTTTGACAAGTGTGGAACAGTGCAGGAAAATATCAATATGTGATGAGGTCACGATAAGAATCTAAGACAAATAACAAGGAGCTATCTGAATGTTAAGTGGACGGGAGCCTAGCTATTCTTTTCAGCTGTCATTCAAATGGTGCTCAGATCATATAGTTTTCAATCTTGATACACATTTGACCAAAGCAAATTGGTACCCAAGGAAATCAGAACACACAATTCCTTGTGGTTTCCTAAAGCCAAATATCTAATGTATAATAATAATTAGATTTTAGCGTGTACCAATTATTCAAATTTTTACTTTCTCTTTTATGGTAGATTAGAAATTAATGTCATAGTTTTAAATGTTTAGAATTACAGAAACAGCGAAGTGGTGAGATACTCAGTGGTTAGGAGTATATACTTCTCATGGAAAGGACATGTCTTTAGTTCAGGTCTTCATATGTAGTGGTTCACAACTGCCCAGATCTCCAGGGCCCTATTCAGAGCTCTATAGGTACCACTTGCATATGGACAAAAACATGTAGAGACAAACATACATACACTGAATTAAAAATGATAAAAATAAGCTTAAAATTATCACAGCAACAAGAAACATTCCTAAATGACAGCTTATGGATGATTAAAATAAAAGACAACTGTTCTAAATACACAAAACCCAATAATACTATGGACGTTTGAACATAGAAAAAAATACTACTCTAGTTTGGTGTAGAAAACACAAATGTGAGTATTTATGTTGGATGCAGGGTTAAAAAATATGCTGCTTCTCTAAGGAGAGCTCATTCCTTGTAGATTTCACAGTAGTTATACAAGTTAGATGATAGAAAAATAATTTTTCAAGTAATTTAATCTATTTCCCTTCCTTTAGGCACATGAATTCCCAAGATGATGAAAGAACCATGTATTTTTTTTTTATTCTATTTTAAGCACACTAGAGAGAGGGATACTGGTACAGTTGTTTGTGGACTTTTGTAAGTTTTAATTAGTCTTTTAGGTTTTATATATATATTTTCAGAAACTCCTGGTAAAAATTCAAAATTCTTGGTTGTGTCACATCTGCCCATCGTGTTTGTCAAGGAAGAAAGTAGTGAAAGGTAAGATTCCACTTTTCTAGTATCTACCAGTAAATATCACCAAGTTTTATCTTTCTATTCTTACGTATGTTGATTATAGATTGCATTTTTTTTCTTATAAATGTAAAAATCATAAAAAGAAATGAGGAGTGCTGGTGTACGCCAGCACTCTGGAGGCAGAAGCAGGTGGATCTCTGAGTTTAAGGCCAGTCTGCTCTACAGAGTTCTAGGAGAGCCGGAGATATACAGAGAAGCCCTGTTAAAACAAACAAATAAAAATCACACAAAGATTCCCATATATAAGACTGGCCTGTAATGTTTCAGTGAAACTCACATCATATTCTCTATGATTTGATATGAAAATATTTGTGTAAAAAAGTCTATTTGCCTGAGAACACAGAAAGCACAGATTATTGCTATTTCATGAAATAAGAGAAGTGATTGCTTCCTTAATCCTACAAATAGTCTGTTAAGGGAAAATCAGTTCCATGGAGCCTAGTATGTCAGCAAGGACCTACAGCTACCCTGAACAATGTTCACAGTTACACAAGGCTGAGATCATCCCATTATTATTATTCTTTGATAATAGAAGTTGACATTATTCCTTATTAGATTTCACCTTGCTAGATTTTGTGGATTTATTCTGTTGCAAAGAAGATTTGATGTCAATATTATCATCTGGTACATTGACTTTCACCATCAGCATTGTGTCTTGCAAACAAAAAAAATATGCTGAAAATTTGTTTTAATTCTTCCATTGTGATCAGATATGGTTCTGCAACAAAACCATCTGGTCCTGGGATATTTTTAGTTGGGAGATTTTTGTTATTGCTTCTCTTTCATTATTTCATTAGTTTTTTTGTGGAACTATTTAAATTATTTACTTCATTTAGTAGGTCATAATTATCTCGAAATTCATATCTTTCTTTTAGAATTTTGGTATGCATTTTAAAAATATCTCTCCATACTTTTCTGAATGTCCTCAATATCTGCTGTACTGTTTCCCTTTCATGGTTGCTTTAATTAATTTGGATTCTATCTCCTTTTTGGTTAATTTGGCTAAATATTTGTCAATCTTGTTAATCTTTTCATGGAACCAACTTTTCATTTCATTGATTTTTCTTGTGATTTTTGTTCCTGTCTCACTGATTTCAACCCTAATTTTTATCATCTCTTTTGATTTTGTAATTACTTCTATTATTTTTGAGATTATATTGTAACAACATCATTACTCTCTTCCTGTTTTGTCCTCCAAATCTCACATACCCCCTCCTTGCTTGCTTTCAAATTCATGGCCTCTTTTTTCATTAACTGTTGTTGCACGCATATATGTATATATTTTTAAATATAACCTGCTCAGTCTACATAATGCTATTTGTATATTTGTTTTAAGGATAGATCATCCAGTATTGGGTAACTTATTAATGTGCTCTTCTCTGAGGAAGACAATTATACTGACTCTCACTATTTCCCAGTTGCCTCCAATCAAAATGCAGAGTTGGGGAATCCAGTCTCAATGAACAAATCTACAAAATAACCTAGGTACCTAAAGCTCAGGGAATATTGAAGAAGAGGGGGCAGAAAGACTGTAAAAGTTAGAGGGTCAAAGTGATTGCTGTAAGATGGTGTCTCCTAGGAATATGAAAACCTATATTCATTGTTTTGCCAATATGACTGCCTGAACATGATCTGAACAAAGACAACAATAGATAATATGGCAACGTGAACCTGGCTGGTCAGGGGCAAACCTGTAACACCTAACTCTAAAAAAAAAAAAATCTACAGCCCTAACTTTTATAGTCTCTACCTGAATATTCATTTGCTATTTGTTTTTATTTTTCCAAGGACTCTGGGTGCAACATTAAATTATTAGTATGAGCTCTCTCCAGTTTTTCATGTTGGCACATAGTGCTGTAAACCCAAAGAGAGAACATTTCATAGTACCTCAGAGGCTTTGGTGTGCTGTGATTTTACTTTTATTCAATGCTCAAGGAATTTTCTAATTTCTTTCTTGGTTTCTCCTTTGACTAAATTATATCTAACAGTAGGCTTTTTGGTTTCCCATGAGTCTGTGTACTTTCTGTCATTCTTATTTTTGTTGATATGTAGCTTTATTCGTTTGTGGTCTGATCATATGCAGGATACTATTTCAATTTTAATAAATCTGTTTAGACTGCTTTGTGTCCTAATGTTTGGCCAATTTTGGAGAAAGTTTCATAGGTTGTAGAGAAGAAAGTACATTCTTTATTGTTAAAATGAAATGGTCTATAGCTGACTGTTAGGTCCATTTGATTTATGATGCCATTTAGTTTCGGAGTTTCTCTATTTAGTTTTTGACTGGATGACCTCTCTACTGATCAGAGTGAAGTATTGAAGTCACCCAGCATTGCCGTGTTGGGTCAGGCTGTCTGTAGCATGTTTCTCTACCAAATTGAAAGGAATCTTCTTAGATTGCTACCTCTGTATACTGTGCAGATTGTGAGCAACACTGAGTTTTAAGACATTCTTGTGGTCGACATTTTAGCCAATGTAGACTTTGTAGTCCAATAATAGGATACACTCTTCTATCTGCACTAGTTTCTACTCTTTTTGCTTCCCATGTGCTGATCTAACTCCTTTATCTAAATATTCTATTTGGAATTCACCATCCATTCCAGTGCTCAAAGCAAGCACAGTGTGTTGTTAGATACAAGGGAAATTCTGAAACTCTCCCTCTCCCCTGTTCTTTCAGGTTGAAATCAAAACACATTTGCATGTTGATGATGAGTCGTTTAAGTGTGTTTTACAGTGATGAAGATAGTTTTCTTGGTTAACCACTACTCTAGATGGATTATTAGACACTGTGTTATCTTCTATTTTAAAAAAAGTCATTTACATATCAGAATCATGCTTTATGAATTGTATTAGATTCAATATTGAAAACTAGATGTATTAGACATTCAATAAAACTAGTAATTAGACAGTCAATAAATATTAACAGCCATCAAACATGGGAAGGATATACAGAAAGGGCAGCAGCATTCAGTGTGTTGATGACAGAATGTATATAAAGAGGGTCAGAGCAGGTATGGGTCAAGAATGGAACCAAAAAATAGGAATAAAGATAAATGGACCTGGGTATCTACTGAGAATACATTCTCAATGACAATAGGTGAAATGCAAAAGTTTCTATTTTGATTTTCACTGACACTTATGTGTGTGGACTATTCCTTTACACTGTGAGGATGTATGCCACTGTGATTGGTTTAAGAAAGAAGCTGACTGGCCAATAGGTAGACAGGTAGAACTTAGGCAAGACTGGCAAGCGAAATGAGAGCATGAAGAAAAAGAGAAGGAGTCTCAAAAGTCACGGGGAGATGGAGAGGAAGCAGAGATGAATGTGACTGACTAAGGAAAAGTACTGAGCCATATTGCCAGAGTGTAAGGAAGAAATATGGTAATTTAAAATGTAATATTAGCTTGTAACAAGCCTGAGCCATTGGCAGAACATTTATAATTAATATAAATCTCTGTATGGTTATTTGGGAACTAGTTGGCAGGAGAGAAAAGTCTGCCTATGCATGTGTAATCTTAATTTTTATATAGTTTTTGTTTGTCTTTTTGTCTTTTGATTTTTGTTTTCTGAAACAGGGTTTTTCTATAGTTTTGGTGCCTGTCATGGAACTAGTTCTTGTAGATCAGACTGGCATTGATCTCTGTGAGTTCAATGCCTCTCTCCCCTGAGTGCTTGATTAAAGGCGTGTGCCACCACTGCCCAGATCGTAGTTATTTTTATAATTCCAGGTGAGTTAAAAAAATAAAATTTCTTGCTAAAGAGTATGTAGCCTCCAATTTTACATTTCATGTTCTGTGTGAGTCCGGCATATCAGTCCAACAGTTTTCTTTGCATTGGTTTAAGTAAACATGCAACCTTCAGTGGATGAAATGTAATATCCAGTTAACTCACTTCTCTTCCAATTTAATTCACTATTCTTATTAAACTTATAAGTTATGCTATGATTTTCATACAGACAGGTTTATTTACATTTGATTTCTTTGTGGCTTTAAAATATTATATATAAACAACCTAACAAAAAGCCATTTCAAATATAGCTGATGCTTCCTTCTAGTTTTATTCAAAGCATACACTTCTTGTTCTGTGCATGAAATTTTCTTAAATTAAGCAAGGTGGTTATAGCATAAATCCCATTATCTCCTACATTCCATGTGCAATGAGATGTAAATGAGGACATGCTTCTCTGAGACCACAAAAATGAAATCGTTATGGGAGAAAAATCAGAGAGCTTAAATAATCCAAACATCTCATGGTGATATAGTCCCATACAGCGATGATTCTGCACATATATTTATTAAAAACTTTGATAGCTAAATGGACACAAGTAAGAAAAATGGGCTGCCTTCTATATTTGATGTCAAATAAAGAATTAGGTTTTGGGTTATCTAAATGTATGATTATAGCCCACCAATACACATTTTCAATTTAGTCTTCCACATGTGGATACTTTTCGAGATTTTAAGTGTGTCTACTGATATATTAACCAGGAAATATATTATCAGAGCTAAACATGTACTGCTGATTAAATTGCAAATGTCAAATTTTGGTTACAGAACAACATAACAATAGTACATTTTGAGAATTTGACAAACATTCAGATAACAACTGACAATTATATTGTATATGTATATTTATATATTATATATGCACATACTTAGCAAAGTTGGATTTTCTTGCTAAGCATATAAAGAATCATACTACTTGGGGGATGAAGTCTACCCTCCCTTTAGTATGCCTAGAATTTACCAACTAGTCTTGAGAGGGATTGTAAAGAAATTCTGAAAGGGAAGATGGTAACACTGAATGTCAAATGAAGAGTAAAGAAAATTCTCAAATAAACTCCTGGTTTCACACCTCAGAGAACTAGGAAAGAAGATAACACTAAGCTCAAAGGTATCATAAAAGAGGACAAAGCAATGATAAGAGCAGAAGTAAATGATATAGAGACTATAAAAATAACAGAAATCTAATCAATGCCCTAAGAGCTTTGATTTGTACAAATTTATACAAGTTGACAGAGTAGGAAAAGAAATGATTTAGAGTGCCAGGCGGTGGTGGCGCACTCCTTTAATCCCAGCACTCGGGAGGCAGAGGCAGGCGGATCTCTGTGAGTTCGAGACCAGCCTGGTCTACAAGAGCTAGTTCCAGGACAGGCTCCAAAAAAAAAAAAAATGATTTAGATAATGAAATTGGAAATGAAAGAAGAGACATTATAATTGATACTTCAGAAATACAAAGGATTGTGAGGGCAGTATAGGCATCACATACCAACAAATCAATGTACAAAACAGAATTTTCTAGAAATATAAATCTAATGATAGACACAAAAAGAAAAATTAAGCCAATAATTAAAAGCTTCTTAATAGGGGCTGGTGGGCTTGTTCAGTGGTTAACAGCACTGGTTACACTTTCAGAGGATCTGTGTTCAGTTCCCAGAACCACAAGGTGGTTTATAATCATTCATAACTCTGGTTCCAGGAAAGCCCATGCCATTTTCTGATATCCATGGCCACTGGGGATGTACTTGGTACACATACATAGACCCAGGCAAAAAAACTCATACACATAAAATAAATAAATAGTAGATACTGGAGAAGAATGTAGAACACTATTTTACTAAACCATCACAATCCCAAGTATCAATCTCAACATTTGCCCTTCTATCCACAGATAACAACTGTAGTTTTCACTCCTCATCAAAAAAAATCTTCTTTTGGAAACTTACACTACTTTAGAAACCACAAGTACAAAGTTGAGGAGTCCAAGTCTAACTGATGCTTCTACAAAACACTTGTGCATCTAAGGCTCAGGGAACATTTCTGAAGAAGGGCAGCATGATTAAAAAAGCCAGAGAATCAAAAAGTTTGCCATGAGATGTGTCTCATAAGTTACTGCCCAAACATCTGATCAAGGACCATAGCAATAGACTAATCAAAATGGATGAGGAAAGACCATGAGGCCTCAACCCTACACAAAGAAGTACAGGCAAATGGGTGCTGCGAGTGTAAGAAATAGTTAAGGGAAGAAACTACCAAGTGTTTATCCAATACCAAATGGTCATCTCTGAAAACATTCATACATGTAGCATACAGACTGAGCAGGTTATTTATATATACTTAGAAATAAACATTTATATTCACATATGAATGTGATAACAATGAAAGAAAAGTGGCCAAAAGTTTGAAAGAGAACAAGAAAGGTATGGGAGAATCTTGAGGGAGAAAAGGAAGAGGACTGATGTAATTACACTATAATTTCAAAAGAAAAAAAATATTCTCAACTCGAAGGAACTCAGGACTTTCTGATTTCACTGATGAACAAACAAATATTAAGTATGTTAATATTACTTTGTCTTAAATTCCTCCAAAAAGTTGAAGAGGAAGTAAGAAATAAAATTCCAAACCCCTGTTAATGAAGCAGGCATTACCCTAATAGTAAATACAAAGAACAACACTACAACCACCACCAACAACATTACTTTTCAATATCCTTTATAAATATGTGCTTAAAACCCCTCAGGATGTTATAACCTAAATAGCCTTTAAACCCAGGCTGCCCAAGGACGAGATAACATTCTGGGATTATGGGAGTTGTAGTTCTTGAACAATAAAAACAAAGCCTCATTGGATAGTATGGTGTCTTTTGGGTTTTGTCCATATGAGACCCCCACAACATGTGTCTCTGGGGCCACTTACCTGGAAACTTTCCAGGTGATGGTCCTGATCAAATTCCATATTAGTCAGTATTTAACATTTTAATGAAAGTTCTAATTTGAACAAAATGGTGGAACTGATTGTTCTCTGGCGAATCTTAGAATTAAGAGGGCTAGGAGATAATAGACAACCAAACCAAATGATATATAAAAAATTTCTTCATCGTGCTCATAGAATTTATACCAAGGATGCAGCACTGGTGCAGAATCGGAAAATCACTGTATGCTGTATGTTAAAAACTGGATGAAGAATAAAAATAATCTAATCATCTAATTGTGTGCAAAAGAAGAAGCCTTTTAGGAAAAGCCAACATCTTTTCATGATAAAAACTCTTCAAAAATTAGGGATAAATTAAAAAATATGCCAATACAATAAAGAAATAAGCCCATAGTCAAAATCATATTCACTGTGAAAAGTTCCCAAGAAACCAGATTGGATCAAGGAAAGGATTTGAAATGCAGATTTTAATTACATTTCAGTAAAAATATTTTGCTCATAAAGAATAAGGCCATGAGAATAAGGCCATGACCAGCCTGGTCTACAAGAGCTAGTTCCAGGACAGGCTCCAAAACCACAGAGAAACCCTGTCTCGAAAAACAAAACAAAAAAAAAAAACAATAAAAAACAAACAAACAAACAAACAAAAAGAATAAGGCCATGAGCTGGGGTATCACACACTTTTAATCCTAGCACTCTGGAGGCAGAAGCAGGTGGAATCTTTGTGGGTTCAAGTTCCACTTGGTTTACAAAACAAATTCTATGCTAGCCAGGAAACCCAATGAGAACCTGAAGTATGATTAACAAAACTGAGAGAGAGAGGGGGGGGGGGGGGGGGGAGAGAGAGAGAGAGAGAGAGAGAGAGAGAGAGAGAGAGAGAGAGAGAGAGATTGGGGTTCAACCTGAAGGTCTGAAAAGCAAAGCATCCAGCCACTGGAGCTTACCTCTGCCTCAGTCAGAAAATTACGATCCAGCCTCCACGAATCTCAGAATGATACTGTGCCTGAGAGCTGTTGCCTCTCATTTTATAATCCTCTCTAATGCTGGGATTAAAGGCATGCACCACCCGGTTTCTAAGGCAACTAGTGTGGCTACTGGTATTAAAGGTGTGTATTACCACTACCTGGTCTGTAAGGCTCACCAGTATGACTGTTTTACTCTCTGATCTTCAGGCAAGCTTTAGTTATTAAAATAGAAGTGAAATGCCACTATAAGAGCCTGTTTGAAAAAAAAAAGTCCTCATGATTTAGATTAAAAAAATGCAACTTATTTGACAATACTGATGCCACTATAAAATGTACTAATAGAACACATACTGGGTTTAGAAGGATTGTGAGGAAAAGTTCACCTCCCTTGATACTTTTATCCAATTCTTGGGGTCCTCCTGGATACTCCTTGTAGAAAATAGTGTGTGTGAACAGTCCACAGGTCTGTCGAGGGAGGACCTGATGACAAAGACGGAAAGGCAACACATTGGTAAGATTTAGCTAGGAACTGTTAGCACTCCTATAATTTCACAGTCAGCAAAAAGTTCCTGGTGTCTTACTGTGACCGAGGGTTCATGTTGATTTAATTTTGTAAATGTCAGTGTAGTAACCGAATCAAAAAAACACAATTTGGAGTTTAGAATATGAACACAGTTAATTTAGCTCTATAAACCTAAACTACTGCCTGACTTGGGTGAAGGAATAAAAAATTTTCTTAGGATTCATTTGATTCAGACAGCTACCAATGTTATTCTTCTCATCCAATTAAGCCTCTCATCTCCTTCTGACACTGAGTCTAGCAGAATATGCAGGGTTAGGGATTCAAAGTCAATTTTTCTGACCATCTCTGCCTTGTTTTGTCTGTACTCTACCCTGACTTTAAAGTTCTCACTAGTAGTCAAACTATTTAATGACTGTTTCTGCAACATTTTTGAGTTGAATTTGCTTTAGCTCTGGAGGTTTAACAGACAAAACAAGTAAGCAAATTGACTCTAAAATCCAATTTTGAATAATAAAGTATTTATAATCTCATAGAAAATGCACCCCATTACACAAGAAAGCTATGATGGCATTTATTCTTCATTTCACTTTCATAATTAAATTCAACGTAAATGAAAGCATGGAGTCTTGGCTAATGATGATTTCCTTTATGACATGTTGGATGATCACACAATGAATGAAAGAACCATGAAAGAATCTCGATACTTTCTCTGATTTTAAGTGTATGTGAATAATTATTTTTATACTTCCTGATTTCTATAGACTTCAACTGCAACTAAAATCAATGATTTTAGGTATCATTCTTTGTTCTTTGGTCCACTGGTGCTAAATTCTAACAATGAGATGATTAAAGCCCCATATGATAATATGAGTTCCAACTCTGGGTAACTATATATTCCCGTCTCTTCTTTTTACATGGAGATTAGATGTAAGAATAGATAGATCGAGTGGCAATATGAATGATACTGTGGGTTAGTATAAATACTAAACAGAAAGAAAGTTGGTAACTAATGCTGTGGTCTTGAGAGTTAGCGGTGGTAACAACTTCAAAGATACCTGAAACTGGATAAAACTGGCTTTCTTAGAACTATAGACATGGTGTCCCTCTTTTCCCCCAATGAATATGTTAAACTTCCAGCTCAAATTCATGTGATTTTACTCTCACTTATCACAATGGATGTACCATTCTTAAGCTTGAGTATTATTTTTTTTAGCTAATACACAAGGAAAGGAAGTACATACCACATTTCCCTTCAATTTGCAAGAAAAAGAAAAAAAAAACTAAACAGCACCCTAAGTTACTCTGAATGCCTAAAAGTCAAAATATGCTTGACAGAAAGATTTAGCTTTCAAGTGCTATTGTTCCCTTTTCACTGTTAGTACTGAAGTGATTGGAGAGCTGTTGTTTTCTTGATCCATAGAGCAGCAGCCTACGTTTAGCTCTTTGTAAAATCATGCAAACAAGCAATACTGAGGAATCCCTCAGGAGAAGCAAAGGAGGCCCAGATCAATTTTCAATTTGAAAATATTAATAGATAATCTATGCCAAACTCATTCCCATTATTTCCAGATTGTTATACACTCAGTAAAATTACTCCACAGCATAGGAAATAATCCTGTTGTCAAATAGAATGGTTGAGTAAAAGAAGTTCTGTGCTCCATCATCAGATAGCATGGTGATCCCTTCCCTTTAACACAGGTATCAAGGCCTTTCAGACACAGAGTATGCACTCACCATGATGCTATTGTGAATGAAGCCCTTCCGGTATCTTGCAGGTTTCAGATGTGGATATTCTTCAGTGCTGGTGACCTGAATACCCCAGACCTTCTTCCATGCTGCATACAGCTGAATATGGACCGGGTAGACCCCTGAGTGATGCGGGGCCACTGCGTAGCCCAGGTTGGTTGGTATTCCATGTTCCTATAAGAAATCAGAAGAACACCATCATGGAGTGGGGGCAATTGGGTGAATTAAAAAATCTTCATATTTATTTGGAGTATATATTGAGATCCCCACTAAAAAGAGGATATTTAGCAATAGGAAGACGGAATTTTTACTCTTTCTTCAGTTCATCAGCTTCATAGACATCTGATGCTACTATAATGAATGAAGTATATACTTTGGGTTTGTTCTGTGTATAAAATTAAGTCTGAAGTTTAAATGCTGTGAGCTTGAGAGGATGGTATTGTTGTGCTTGTCTTCTAAGCTACACAAACATCATCTTGGGGTATTCACGTGTTCCCCCTGTAAAAGATTATTCCAGTTGGGCCTGCTGATATTTTATATCCTGAATACCAGCTTGAGAAAGGGCATGCAATTTTCATTTAAGTCTCCACTTTCTCCCAACCACCTGTTTTATGCAACTCTGCATTAATTGCATATGGCTTCCTCTGGAAGGGATAAGGTATATATAGGCCAGGAAGACTGAAGCATCATTATGAACTACGAGGTTTTGTGAAGTCCTTCACTCTTGTTGAATAAGGTTTTTCACATGTTACATGCTGGGAAAGAAAACCTTCACTTGTTCTGTTAGGTGCTATGGGAACACCCCACATTGTGAACCAATTTGTAAATGGAGACTGCTCGTTTATTTCCCAGCTACCCAGACTCAAAATAATCACACAGAAACTGTATTAATTAAAACACTGCTTGACCTATTAGTTTATGCGTATTTCTAACTAGCTTTTACATCTTAAATTAACTCATTTCTATTAATCTGTGTATCGCGATATGGTCATGGCCTACCGGTAAGGTTCTGTCCAGCATCTGTCTCCTGTAGTGGCTATGTGACTTCTCTCTGACTCTGCCTATTCTCTCCTCCTCTCTCTGCTTGGAATTCCTGCCTTGCCCTATTCTGCAGTGCAATAGACCCAAAGAAGCTTATTTATTAACCAGTGGTATTCACAGAATACAGAGGGGAATAACACATCAGTTAGGGTCCCCAAAAAACTCATTGGCTTCCCATAGTAAACTGGCAGAATCATGCCTTTGTTTGTCAGTGGAACCTCAGGAGAAGGGATGGGCATTGTTTATTTCTCCCCAGGGAGGAAATTTTAGCTACAAATAGGAATTGAATTTTGTCCTTTGTTAGGCAGATGAAGCAAAAAATAAAATCTGTATCTTGAAAAATTACCTAACATAAAAAAATGGAAAAATGGAAGAAGACAGTGTGTGTGTGTGTGTGTGAGAGAGAGAGAGAGAGAGAGAGAGAGAGAGAGAGAGAAGGGGGGAAGGGAGAGAGAATGAGTGTGTGGGATTGAAGCACAGCAGGCATGTAAATATTAACATAAAATACTGAGAACTTTTGTTCTTTTGGTTTGGATTTAATAGGATTTCATTCTGCTGTGTTTGTAGTATTAAGATGAGTTACTCAGTTCAATAAGGAACTAGTGGAGTGCCAGGATCAAAGTTACATGACTTATTTCTGTGGTAAAGTTAGATGAAAACAGGTAACAAAACAGAGAGTAAGGAAGTTACGGTCCAGGTAAGAAGGTAAAGGGAAGGTAAAAGTTAAGATCTCCCCCTTTGTCATAAACTTCAGAAATTAATTTATTCTATAAGTCATATAACTTTTTGTGAGGTAATTTGTTAAACAGTCAACTCTAAATCACTACAAATATACATTTAAAGCAAGACTTTGAAAACACTCTCAGTCATTGTATTATGTTTCTAGTTGTATGAAATAGATACGTGGTTTTCTAATTTCTACTTCTTTTATAAGTTTCCTTTTAAGTGCTTATCTGATTCATAAAGTTTCTATGTAGGGCTAAATCTCATCAATTGAAGTTATAAATGAGGATACACAGTCAGATATGAAAGTTGATTGAATCAATAAACTAAGCACAAAATTGTTGTCAATTGCTGTTTGTGTTGTCTATTCTAGGCACACAGCACAGGGAAAGAATTCAGTCTTGGATGAGAAGCAAGCAGTAAGTGGATCACATATCTTCAGTTGTTCGCCCAGATGCTACTACAGTAGCCCCAAAGATGGGCACTAAATAGTTCAGATCACTATCGGTTTCCTTTCATGGAATGACCCTTATTGTGTAGCCAAATTCAGTTCTTTTTCATCAAGATTGTTTTCTAACATCTATTATAATAAATGACTCTTATAGAAATACTGAACTATGAAATCAATGCTGTAAAATGAGCTACAGCCTTTCATAGACATGAGGGAAAACTGGTTTCTTAGTACTGGTAAAGAAATATATTTCTTACAAGAGCCTCCTCTCTTCTCATCTTATCTCCTCCACTCCTCCGCTCCTTTCTTCTCCTGTCTCTTCCCCTACTTCCCATTCCCTCCTCTCCTTTCTTCCTTAATCTTCATGCTATTAGAAATAGAATCTCATTCCTCCTTAATGCTAAGTAAACATTCTATTACTGAGCTAAATCCTGACACTAACAATTGTGGTTTTTGTGCGGGACAAAGTTGGAAAATGCCAGTAAGAATAGTACCCGGGAGCTAAGCAAAGATGCCATGGTTGTGTAGACTTGTCACATTGCAGGGTCCTTTACTGAACCACTATCAGCCTTAATTCTTTTTCATCTGATCTGTTGCCTGGTAAATGGTTAAGTTGTAATGAAGATGAATGATCACCCAGAAAACAAGGTGTCCATCACGCCATCACATTGCCAATGAAACTGAGATGTACTTCCTTCCTCATGAGAGAAATCTAGGCATGAGGGTGTTTAAACCCCTTTGACGTGTAAATAGAATTGATATGGATCTTTTGCCTGGGAAGGTATTCCTGACTTACAAGAAAGAGAAATTTTCCTTCTACTATGTTGTTATTCTTGCAGCTGCTTTATACAAAGAATTTCCAAGTCTCCTATAATTTAGCAAAGGACAAATCAACAGTGTGAGAATCCTCATATACATTAATAATAAAATTCCTGGGTCACTGTACTATGGTGTGATGCTTTATTCCAAATGTGAGGCCGTAGGTGTTTGATAAACATGACAGTGTCATAGAAACAGATAAAAAGCAAAGAGTGTAAAGAGAATGGAAATAACGAACAACTATATTCCTTCTACAAAAAAATCCATTTCACTTTTGATATATAGTAAAGGGAATTGTGGAACTTTCCATGAAAAATCAGGAGGAAAAAGCAATTGACTCAGTGAGTAGGGAGGAAGGGTCAGTAAAAAAAGACTTTATTATACTTATTGATTTCTGGGGGCTCAATGCAATACTGTCTGTAAGGTCATCCTATTGCAGGGGCAACTAGAGCTCAATCAAAATAGTAAATCACACTAGGTAATTGTGAGTTTACACTTTTTCAATCAAAATGATAACAGAAAGTGAAAAGTAATTCCCTAGTAACCCTTTGCCTGTTATCAAGGGGCTTACTGAACTAGAAAGCTTCATTCTTAACTGTCCACAGCTTAAAATCCAATTCACAGAGAGTTGGTCAACTACAACATAAACTAGGCATCATATTTACACAATAAAATTACAGACTTGGGAAGGCTTCTCCATGTAAATATTGAAAACACTCAGACTCTATAAGATAGGCATAAATGATATTTGAGAAAACAAAATTCCAGTAGAGCTTTTATTGTTTATTAGAAAATCATGCAGGATGAAGAAAATATGAGATAATGGGCAGAGAAAACATATAATCTGCTAATAAACAACTGTTTGCACAGGCTTTAAAAAGTGACATCATTTCGATGGCCTTTCAGAATGACATGCTTCACATACTTCACAGGACTTTGGTGTGATCATGTTTTTCCAGTTAAATTACCGTTTCTTGCAGGGGTGGTGGTGAGACAATGGTATACATTGTTGATATATGCACTCAGATAATTTTAAAAAGCAGCCTGTAATAAAATGCATTTAGTGTCAGGCTTGCAACAGCAACTGAAATGAAGGAACTTTTTAAAAATTTATTAAAAATTTCCACCTCCTCCCATCCCCCCATTTCCCTCCCCCTCCCTCTCTCCCTCCAGTCCTAAGAGAAGTCAGGGTACCCTGCCCTGTGAAAAGTCCAAGGCCCTCCCCTCTCCATCCAGGTCTAGGAAGGTGTGCATCCAAACAGACTGGCTCCCCCAAAAGCCAGTACGTGCAGTAGAATCAAAACCCGGTGTCATTATCATTGGCTTCTCAGTCCACCAATGAAGGCACTTTTAAAATTATCCCCATAGGTCATGTATTCCTGGCAAAGGATGGGTGCCTGGTATCTCTTAGGTGTTTTTCAGTTCATTCCTGATGTGACCCTAATGATAATCCTGTTAGGAGACCTGGAGACATTCCAAAAGTGTGAAAAGGGTGGCTATGAGAAAGTGTAGGGCATTTTCATGGTAGCAAGTGTGAGTGCTGGAATCACACCCAGGCTCTCAACATTCAGTAAATTCTTTGGCTTTTCCAGTGTCAGCTTTTACTGTGACCTAATAGATTTGATTCAAATACATAGTTTGGAAGCACAACACTTCTCCAATTTTTTCCCCCTCGGAAAAGTTATATGAAGTAAAAATTGCCATTAAAAAAAAAAATCTCCTTTGCTGCTAGCACTTTTTAATGCAAATGAGTTTCAGCCAATTAGGAGTGCTCAGGACTGCTTCTGGAGGGCTGCAGGAAGCAAAGGTTAAGTTCTTGTTGGAAAGTAAGATCTTGAAAACAAGACAACCTCCTGGCAGTTTGGGTGCAATAGAAAGCCCACTGCTTGTGACTTAGCTCTAGTGGTCTGAGAAATAGGAGCCCCGCGAGGACCAGTTCTCTATGACTCCTTGAGTCCTGAGAAGTTCAGCTGACAATCTGCCCCTCTGCCCTTATAGAGTTTTTGAAAGCCCTCAAGGCACTGAGTAGAAACTCTCCTTGTTAAAAATAGCATGATGTTTTAAACTTGGAAACCGGTTGGGAAGAGCTGGGTTTGCATATTGTAATACATAGAACAGGTTTAACAGATTGAGGTAAGGTATCTAATGTTTTGAATTCACAAGAAAACATGAGAAAAATAAAGAACTGTACAATGTTTACTTTTATTAATTTATAATAGATGGTTAATATTGGTAAACATCTATTTACTTACCTGAGTAAACGCACACACACACACACACACACACACACACACACACACATATATATATATGAATATTTTTATGGCGTAAAGAGTGTGGGAGGAGAGATTGCATATATATATATATTGCTATACATGCATATGATGGCTGGATCTTATATATTCGGTACCCAGCAGGATACAGTAAGTGAATAGAAGACTACTGGTGATTTAAATAATAAAAACTAGAGACACATCCAAATAATTAGATTTAGATTTTCTAGGCTTGGTGGTATGTAGCAATAAACCCAGCACTTGGGAAGCAGAAGCAGGAGGCTAATTCATTCAAGCTTATACTTTGCTATGTAACAAGTTAAAGGCCAGAATGAGTTACACTAAGACCCCATTTCTAACACTAAAATAAAAAACAAAAAATTCAATTCTTCTACACTAAAAATAATCACTTTTGAGTTCCTGATTTGTGTCAAGTGTTTTATTCAGTGTTAGGCATTCACTGGACATAAGAAACATCTCTACTGCGATTTGAAAACTATAGACAACGGCTGGAAAAAAATAGATAAATGTATCTTAAGTCTTATGGAATTTGGTCTATAAACATTTGACTTTGAAAAATATTATTATGATTTGGACTTGCAGATATTTTGTTTCTGGAAAAAAATGATACCTTTGACACAAAAATCTATTGAGGCTAAAATTTATTTCCAACTAACATTAGCTTCAATGAAGCAATAAACGTATCTAGCAGTAGAAATTTACCTCGGGGTGCCTTTCAGACATCAGAAATTAGGCCCCTTTTGTGTGTTTTCATTGTCATTATCCCCTTATTCTAGATTAATTGTCTAGATTAATTTGGGGGTATTATAAGCTTCCTTCCATGCAGTCTCTACTACATTTTATTTTCAATATGTCATCTAATAGACTCAAAAATCTTTGTGTTTGTAGATTTTTCTTCTAATCACTACTGCAGCCCAAAATATTGTAAGGAATTGTGTCAGGTCAATAAGGTATTTGCTGTTCTAAATAGTGTCCCAGATTGTCAAGGCAGGTAAATAAAGTTCAATTGTGGTTTTGTTGTTGTGTGAGCCTGACATTTCTGTGCCTTGGTCTCCTCATCTATAAATTAACCTGAAAATATTAAAGAATTAAATAATGACAGATATATAAATAAGTGAATATGTGTAATACATAAACCATTTAAGTGTTTATATACACTTATGACACATAGGCCATTTCAGGGAATAAATCAACTTTTCCAAATACAAATTAAAAAGGATATAATCTTTAGGCAAGCACTGCAACTAAATATGAAAGAAGACAGGAAGTTTACACAAATAGAAAAAAAAGTTTAAGAAGTGTCAATTCTTGTTAGTTTCAGAGTGAAAGACTATGAAATCAGAAATGATAGTGATTTGTATTTTACTAGTGTCAACTTTTCTTTTCCACAGAAGGTATGGAATATTTCACTGGATCTCTGACTTTCTTGTATTCACATGTGTTTAGGAAATGAAAAATTGGGACAACAGATAAGAGGTCAATGGGAATGAAGCTGCAGAGTCTTATTTTCTCCCTGAAAAGTCATTTTGTGCTGCTGTATGACTACTTCAGTCAAAGGCTAAAACAACTGTGAAAGAGGGCTGCTCATGGTGGGTAATGGGGTTTTGTAGGTGCTCTTTGTCCCTTGGAGGGTGCACTGACGTTATATATGTGTATTTATACATACATAATATGTATATTATGTGTATTATACTTTTTTCTTTTTTAGGTAAATAGTTAGTATGATTCCATGTGACCTTATCAAACATATCCAGTGTTATTATATAGTGCCCTCTTTCTTCTACATTTACCACCCTCTCTGCTCCTTAAAGATACCTCTTTCAACTATCAGATATCAACTAAAAGATATCTATTTCAACTATCAGATAACTTACATACTAAACAAGGACAACATTAAAGGACATCCTAAAATAGACACGAAATGGCTTGGAGACCACAGCCCTACACAAAGAAGTATGAACAACTCAGGAGAGCTGGGACCATGAGAGGTGGTCTTGCCAAGGGAAGAACATAACAATTGATTTTACAGTGCCAAACGGACAACCCTTAAAACATGTCTACAAGTGACATTATATAGACTGAACAGGACACACCCACACACAAATATACACATATATGTACACACGCATGCAGTAAGGATTAGTGAAAAAAGAACCCATGAATTTGAAGGGGAGTAGGGAGAGGTATGTGGGAGAGTTTGGAGGGAGGAAACTGAAGGGGAAAACTTTTCTTCTTATAATATTAAAACAAAGAAATAAAAATAACATTTCCACCCACAGAGTGACAAGCCCCCTCTCATACCAGAACATTCTCTCTGTCAAATTGTGTGTTTCCTTTCCTTTCCTTTTCAGGACGTATAATTAAACAAATCTCTGCCTTCACAGCAATCTTAGGAGCATCATTACTTCAGTAAAGCCTTACATCGTGCATCAACTATTACAAATTGTCCTTTCATTAAACCCTGACCAGTAATAATTGCTGTTTCAGTTTCATAGAACCTAGTATGGTAGAAGTAGTTATCGTAAAACCTCGCTTAGATTCTGGAAATAGCATGATGAAGGAATATAGATTGAAAGGCACTGAGATGTATTGGTTCTGATGATTTTGCACTGTTTTTCTGGAATAATCTAAAGCCATCCTAATTAAAGGTCAAAGAGATCTCTAGATAAGACAAAGAAGTCAGACAGGCACAGGCAAGCATAAGCCACCCTCTTGAGCTTCACTTTGCAAGAATCTTTTAATATATACTTTCCTGAAAGTTCGACACACCTTAATGGACTATAGGGAGAAAACTCTTCTCATGGTCATCCAGAATTTTCTGTATCTCTCAGAAGCTGGGAAAAATTTCAACAATGAATTCAAGTTTCTAAATAATGAGGAAAAGGCTGGACACATGACTTATCCCCATAATTCTAACACTCTGTCCATATTCATGAAACAACATGGGATATGATTGGGGTTATTTCACACCCAAAATGCTTGGAATATTGTTGTATGCATTGCACTGAGATATTAAAAATTAAAAAAAAACAGCTGTTAAAAATAAATCACAGTTTCTTAAAAGCCAAATGTCAAAAAGGAAATTAGTGGAGTGGTGACAGCATAAATGAACACACTCTCGGTGAGGAGAGTGCGTATATTCAACAGTATCTTGTTGACTTAAAGCATTGATTTGTTGTCTCATATAACAGCTTCGGGGGAGAGACACTGGTGCTAGGAAAATAGATCCCATTATCTATTTCTCCTTTTAATAAGGGCTTGAGACCATATTGTCATCGTTGAAAATGAGCCTAGAATCATTGATTTTCCACTGTGTTCTCCAAGGCTGAAATTGTCTTCTGTTTTCATAAGTGATAAAAGCAAAGGCTGCGTGACCCTGGAAATTGGCTGGGTCAGTCTTGTCCCTCTTTGGATTGAAGCCTGGTAAATGGTGACAAATCTCTGGAGGGCTCCGTGTTACAAATGGATTTTTCTTGGGAAAAAGAAACAGCACAGCAATAGCACTGCTTCTGCAGCGTTGAACTTTCTGATCCTAAGTAGAGCTATTTTGGTCAATTGAGACTCATCCTCTGATATCCTTGCTCCCACTGATAGTCTGCTTTGCTGCTTAAAAGAAACTAAAAGGAAAGTTAAACTAGCCTTCACTCTGACGGTTGGGTGCTCCATTCCAGCAAGTTCAGCATTTGCCTTTCCAAGGTTTTATGTTCCGTACTCTTTATTTACTAGTCAAAATAATTTATATAATTTTGTTCATGATAACATTGCTCAGTGTATATCCACTGTATGTATTGGTTGTTCAAAGGCATTGGAGATATAACAGTGAAGAAAATAGACAAAAATCCCTTCCTATCAGTGAGTTTTTTTGTTTGTATGATGAGACTGACATTATAAAAACAAATACACAAATTATTTGTAAGATGGCGAACACTAGAGTGGGAAGTAAAGTAGAGGTGTAGAAAGGAACGAATGCCGTGGGTCACTGTATTAGATTGGCAAGCACGTGTCTTACTCAAAAGGAAATGCTGTGGTTGAAGAGTTGAAGATGTTAAAAAAGAAGATGTGATGGTAAGTGATTGGGCTTTTTCAAAGAGATTTTCAACTTATTTACTGAAAGACCCAGAAATAGCGCCCAGAGCTGCTTTTCTCTAGGGTAAGCATACAGTTTCACTGGACAGATGGCTGGAGATCTTTCTGGTGCTTAAACGTTATTGGTGCATTTTTATTTACCTTGAGCAAGGGAAGGAACCACAAGAAAGTTCTGAGCAGAGAAATGGCATTGCTCAGCCTATCACTATAAAAGTTTTGTGGCTGCTAGGATAAGAAATGACAGAAGGGAGGTATGGGGGAAATCAAGGAGCACATGGCTCTCAAACAGCTCAGATGGGAAATGATGACAGCCTGGACCGTATGATTATGATGGAGCTCTTGAGAAAAAATTCCATTGTGGATTTATCTTTTGTTCATTTTTCTCTTACGTATGTGTATACGAATGTGTGTGTGTTTCTGTGTATATAACAAAATTCCAGGAGTTTCCTTCAATTCCTCTTCTGCTTTGTTATGAATCTCTCAGAAATCCCAGAAGTCATGATTGTGACTCTGGTCATGTTCCCATAGCTGTCTTTGGAGGCTGGAATCACAGACAAGCAACCATGCCATGTAGCACTTATGTGGGTTCTAGGGATCTGAACACAAATTCTGTTGTTTGGATGAGTGGGTTCTAGGGATCTTAAGACAAACCCTCTTGTTTGGATGAGAGTACTTTAACCTCTGAGCAATCTGTCCATCCTATTTTTGAATATTTTGTAAGAACTGAGTACAGTGCAGGAGAGAAAGGATATCTGGAAGGACTGTGCTTTATCAAGTCAGAGGAGGAGGTTTAAAGCTGGGTAGTTTGGGGATAGAAAGATAAACAGAAACATTGTGCTTGTGTTTCAGATCAGGCATTTTGTAGCATATCACAGGTAAGAATACCAATAAGCAGCTTATTATCCACAAAAGTGAACTCAGTTGAGTTTGGTAAGGTTTCAAGGTATTTTAAAATAAATTTATTATTATTATTATTTTATGTGTATAGGTATATTACCTTTATATATGTCTGTGTGCCCACAAGCATGCCCAATACCTTAAGAAACATGAAGATGGTTTAGCCCCCATGTTGGTACTAAAAGTTGAACCTGGGTCCTTGGAGGAATCGCCAGGGCTCATTTTTTCTACCCCCAAGATAAAAATGTATTTAAAGCCACTTAATTCATTAATATAAAACAAACAAACAAAAAAGCACAACATATTGTAAGCAGAAAAAAGAACGTGTATAAGGATAGATGTTTGGGAGGTATTGAAGTTAAGATGTAAGAAGAGGAAGCCAAGCATATATACTGAAAAACATACCTGAGTTTTGAGCAATATCATGGATCCGTAATGGAATGGGAGCTTTCTAAAGACAGGGCTCTTTTGAGGTGTTTGGTTTGTTTTTTGAATATATTCATTATCTTTGTTTAAGTTTTGTTTTGGGTTATACTTGGTGAAAGACAAATTCTATTTTTTTTCACTTGCTAAATTATTTTACAAGGAATTTTTGAAAATAGAAATGGAAATGATTGCTCTATCCTGGGACCTCTTTGAAAATCCCTCTAACACCTTCCAGGTCATAGACTTTTCTTTGTGAAAAGCTAATTAACTTATAGTTTAGAAGGAAAAATGCAGCTGATGGCAAATATGGTTATGATATTAGTGATGTAAAATAAGGACTAAAAAAAATAAGGACTAAGAATTACTTGGGTTTAACAACAGATGTCAATCAACAACCTTTCCAAGACAGGTTGCTCATTAAAGTAACATAAGATATGATAAGAACTAAGGTAGAGGCCATGACTGTAGCAACAATTTGAACAAATTAAATTTGCTGTACAGTATAGAAATGGTTGTATAGTTTTAGTGAAAGGTATAGGAACAAAGAGTTATTTTTAAAAACAGAATTAATAGCTTTTTTTAAGATAGAGAAATAATTTGGAAGACAGGAAAGACTCTAAACCTATGGTTATGAATGGTCAAGAGGAAAGTGGTTTAGAGAACTTGTAAAGTCTGTGTGGTGGTTTGTTGAAAAATCCTTTTATGCTCATATGGAATGGCATTATTTGAAAGGAGTAGGACATGTAGCCTTGTTGGAGTTGGTGTGTCCTGTTGGAAGAAGTGTGTCACTGGGTGTAGTCTTTAAGGTTTCAAATGACCAAGTCAAGCCCAGGAGCTGTCTTTCATCCAGTCACTGCTGATCCAGATGTAGAACTCTAAGATACTTCTCTAGTACCATGTCTGCCCATATGCTGTCATGCTTCCAATCATGATGACTATGGATTAAACCTCTGAACTGTAAGTCAGCCCTAATTAAATGCTTTCCTTTGTAAGAGTTGCTGTGGACATGATGGCTCTTCACAACAATGGGACATGAACTAAGACAGTCTGATATCTCAGTTACTATTACCTTAACACATTACTTCATATTGGAACACAAACTTGAGTGTTGTCTTGGCATCCCAGCCTTTAAAACAATTTATACTAATCAGTGATATCTATATAAAATATTTTACTAGATAATTTTGATGACTTGAATTCTAGTTATATGCTGTTAAAATTATGCTATTTACTCAGTAGAGGGGTTCAAATGCTTCAAATTCAATCCATAAACACTAGAAAGATGGCTTAGCAGGTAGATCACTTTCTTTTTCTACCAGGGGACCTGATATCCATTCCCATATCCAGAAACACAGGGAATATGATGCCTTTTAGCCTCTGTGGACACACACACACACACACACACACACAATTTAAAAGTCTAAAATTATGCCTACCATTTTAATTCCATTTGCCTATAATCATAGAGAAATTGCTTTTGTATAATAGGCACATATCAGAGTTTGTATATGGTTGATTTTGTTTCAGTGAAATGAGAAGCAAGACCATCATTTGAAAAGGCAAAAGGGATGCTATAATCACTAATATGAGAAGTCAAAATTGAGAAACAGTGCTGAGATGAGAAAACCATTGTCTCAGTCAGGGTTATATTTCTGTGATGATACTAAAGTTTTGTGAATTTGGAAAAAGTTTCAGTCACATAGGAAGAGAAAAACCTTATGTGAGGATCCAGCATACTGTGGGTAGTGGTACTCCTGGGGAGGTGGTCCAGGAGTATAAGTAAGGTAAGTAAAGCTGATCATGAACTTAGAGAGTAAGTGATAGCTAGTGTTCCTCCATGATCTCTGTTTCATTCCCTGCTTCTGGGTACCCGCCTTGAGTTCCTGTCATAGGCGACATATTGTAAGTTGGAAGCTGAAACAAATGCTTATCCCACAATTGCTTTTGGTCATGGCTTTTATCTCACCAATAAAAACCTAACTAAAAGAGGAATTGATGAGGATTACAGGGTATTGTGACAGAGATGAACATGTTGATTTTGGGAGGATTGCAAATGTGAAACTTTAGGCTGTACAAGTCAGAATTCAGGGCTTAAAGAGCTTTGTGGGTACTTGGGAGACAAGAACACTGTGAATGATGGAAGTCTGCCTTGGGAAGCTTTGGAGGGAAGTTTGAGAATCACTCACATAAAGTCCTCATCAGAATAATTAATGAGCTCTGAGTTGAGAATCCATAGTGTCTAGTCAGCTAGGGCTGAAGAATCAGCTGTGATTAACAAGATACCAGCCCTACTAAAGTGAAACTTTGGTGTTCCTGGGACATTCGCTGTGCTAGTTAGCTGGGGTTGATAAGTCAGCTATGATTAAGAATAGTCCAGAACCATTTATTAAAATATTTTGATAGGTATATTTTCAGTGTCAACACACAGAAAGTGTGGTCAAAAGGAAACCAGAGCTGTATCTCAGTCTGGTAGTCAAATTATGCAATGTGTAAGAGTTTCACTGGTGGTCCTGGAGTTGTTGGTAAGATACTTGTAGGATTGAAGGGGTCACGGAAGGAAACTGGGACTTGACATTGTGAGGGGTTAGGAGAGACCATTGGTGAATGTGCAGCCTCAGTTGCTATGGAGCCTCAGAACTGAAAGAATAATGGAGCAAAGGTGAGACATGGTACCACAAAGCAGGATCCATGAGGAGGAGTCAGGAGAGATCACAGCAAAGGCATAACCAAGCTTAGTGGAGATTCTAGTACACTGAAGATGCCAGGATTTCAGTACTATAAAGGATGGCTCTAGTTGTGGAGCCAACTTGAGTCTTTGAGACAGCTATAAGTGCAGTGAATGGCACAGACAGTGAAGGTGGGCTCTCCAAGCCCTTTGTAATCCATAAGATCATAGATGAATCCCAGACATTGGATAATGCTTATGAATATTGTTAGAAGATGGGTTAGATTCGATCTTCCTGTGATTGTGCTCTGCTTCTTCCCAATAAGAAGTATGCAACTTGTTTTGATTTTACAGGAGCCTACAACTGATATGTTGAGTTTTTAAAGAGCTGTTAGATTTCTAAAGAGGACATTGGCTTTTAAAGTGTTGAAAATTTAAAGACTGGGGCTTTTAAGGTCATGTTTTATATTTTGATGTTAGCATGAGATCTTGAGGACAACAAAGAAAGGAAAAGTTTTGATTTAATTAGGATGCATTTTTGTGTTAAGTTGACAAGGGGTCAATTGTGCTGGCTAGTCATTTTGTTAACTTGATTCAAGTATGGGTCACATGGGAGGAGCGAACCTCAGTCAAGAAAACGCTTGCTCAGATTGGCCTGTATGTGTGACAATGGGACACTTTTCTCATTAATAATTGATATGGGAGGGTCTATATCATGTTAGGTAGCGTGTTTTCTGGGCAGGTGATCCTATGTCATTTAAGAAAGTAGACTGTGAAAGTCATGAGGAGCAAGTTAGTAAGTGGCATTTCTCTGGGATTTCTATTTCAGTTCCCAACCCCAGGTTTCCTCTCTACTTGAGAAGTTTTAATGATGGACTGTCATTAGCATGTGTTAGTAATATAAACTCTTTCCTTCCGGAGTTGCCTGTGGTTTTAGTCTTTATTATAGCAAAAGGAAGCAGACTAGATCAATAGTTTTACATGACCCATATTATATAATATTCGTAGTTTGCTCATTTGTAAGCTTCTCTCAATAAGTTGATATATGTAAATTTAGTTTGGTACAAACTTTATAACAGCCTATAAAAAGACACAAATGTCAACTTTTAAGCTTAGTTCTTTGAACAAATCACTGATTTAGGTAAGAGAGCTAAATGATGTGTGTGTGTGTGTGTGTGTGTGTGTGTGTGTTAAATGATGTAGTTTGAAGCTGTCTAAAGTGTACTTCCTTCTCTAACTCTGAAAACACTTTTAAAGTTTTTGGATACTTCTTCTATGAGATAGCTTATTAGAGTTAATGTCATTGATTTAAATATATCTCTGCAGTGTCTGTAATGCTACTGTCAAGTCAAGCTGAGAGTTCCATTAAGAAATGTTTTCCCTTTTAATGTCAGCTTAACACATTTATGGGGAAATGTTTCAAAGTTCAGGATCTGCATGAGCTATCTCTCTACCTCTCACTTCCTTTTTCTAACCCCCAAACACAATGTTACTGCATTTTGTTCTATTACACACTGTACCATCTCTAAATTAAAGAATTCACATCTGTGATTGTTTCCAATTTTGTGGAACATTTGCTCCGATGTAAAACAGGTTAGATTTCATCATAAAAATGAGCTTATTTAAGTAATTTCTACCTACATATCAACAGAATTAAATGAATAGTCATATTCCCCTGAGTAACTGCTGTACAGCTGAAATGATTTTCCTCTAGACATGCTCACGTGTTCAAAATAAAATCACAGCTAATTACCTCACTTCTGTTTTGTTGTTGACTTGCTAACGTGGTGTCGGGTTTGGAAACAGAAAGCCCCGATGCAGACCTCATGCACAAACAACTCACATCTAGCACCACGATGGGAAGGGTGCCTGCACGTTAACGCTTCCTGTTGCCAATGTGTTTAGAGTTAACTTCTCACATCCCTCACTCATGAAGAAATGACTGCAGAGACCTGAGATGTGCCCTGTCTAAAGATGCAAGGAGAGAAATGTTCAGAAACTATCCAGGAATTCTAAACACTCTCCCAAGTGGAAAGAATTTTTCAAATTCTGGAGAGGAAGCTAAGGTGAGAGGGAGAGCAGGACAAAGTGGGACAGACACCAGAAACAGACAGGTGGAAACATTTGAGGAATGATGATATTTAAGTGGGATATGTAATAGCATAATAATGATGAAAAAAATCAAACCTTAATTTTAATTATTTCTTTAGCTTAATAATTAAGAACAAGTTTAATCATTGAAATAATGACATTAAGATTTATCAATTAGAGTTAATAATGCTACTATTGACCATTCTTAGAATTGACTCACTGAACTTCTTTCTAATATTTGACTGAAAAACAGACATAAAAATCTCACTATCAAGTTTTCTTAAAAAGTGTTGGGGCATTATTTTCAGGGTTTTTTTGTATATGAATATTCTATCAGAACATCTATTCTATACAATTAGCAGAATATAAGTGTAGGCCTGGCTCAAAATACTAGGTAAAAGAATGACATGGGTAAATAAATAAATAATAATTAAATAGAACATTAAAGAACTCTATTGCATAAGCAGTGGGTTCAGCTTCTGAACCAGAAACAGAATAGGGCAAAAAGAAACTCCCCACTCTCCCACACAAACACCAAAGCAAAAAGAAATAGAAAGCCAAATAGTTGCCAAAACTGCTTTATCTGATCAAGTATGTCAAATGTGAGGTCTGGAATTCTTTTGGTCTTTAAGTCATATTTTGAAGATAAGCACTTTAATTTAGCTAGCAGCCCACATACTATGTGTGGGAAAGGACAAACAACAAAGGGGAAGGGCAAGTGTGAGCTACATCTACTGCCTTACTGGAGCAACTACTACCTGAGGGAAAGGCTGATAAACTGTGCTCCAGATGGCCACAATATCTCTATCAGCAAGCATTGTCTTCACTCTTCCACAAAAAACATAAAACCATTTGTTTAGAAATTATGTTCAAGTACCTAAGTCAACAGAATCCCGGAACAAGATGGTAGGAATGAAGGCTTTTGTGTTCTGTTACTAAGCGCCCTATTTTCTAATCTCATTTGTGACTGGGAAACCAAAATAATGATCTAGAAGTTGTGGGGAAAGTTAGGTAGGGCCCATTAAAGGGGAACACGTTGTCATCTGACATGAAAATACAGAGAAATTGTATTTCAATAGCAAGGGTCTAAGTTAAGGTGGCTAATATAATTGAATTTTCGGTCCTGGTGCACACCATCAGGGTGGAAAGCTCCTTGATGTCCTTCCCTGCACAAGATGCTTTTTCACATTTCCTAATTCCCAGCTCCAGCCTTCTTTGAAAAAAAAAACTATTTTTTATACCTTTTGTCAACAATTGATGTTCCATTTGGAGGTTTTCAGGGGAAGGGTTATAGGAATGTATTTATATTCTGCAGATTTCATTTTTCTAGGGACAGAGTGGGTCACAGCAACCACTGATGTATAGCTGGGCAGTAGGGCTCAGAAGGCACTCCTTAGCAGCATGACTCCAAGTCTACATACATCTGGGTCATGTGCATGCCTCAAGGTTTACACATTTTTGCAAGCAGCATACCTCCTCTGTCACAAGTTTACGTCATTTGTTTGATTTCAACAATCCATCCTAAATATAAAACCCACACTTAGCACACTGACATTACAACACTAATTCTTCCAGGTAGTAGATTCTTACTCTACAGATAGCTTGTTGCTAAATGGATGCAGACTTCATTAAAAATGGATGTAGACTTTGTTGTTCCTTTTGCGAACTACAGCTCCCAACATTCCCCTGGACTACGGATACCAGTGCGTGCAGGCGCAGGACACCTTTCCCAGATGCCCTTGTATTCCCCGTTAAATTCGGGGGTCTCCACGAGCCCCCCCCCTCTTCTTCCCCCCTCTCCTTTCGTCTCTGCATGCCCGTACCTGACCTGTTTTTACCCCTCCCCCATTAAAGTACACCCACGTGGGACCACCGCGTGTCTGTGTCTCCTTTCCTCGCTTAATGTCTCCACTCTCTAACCCCGCAGACAAGAAAGGCAGCAACAAGAATAACAGACTTCATTAATGACTGAAACATCTCTCTCTCTCTCTCTCTCTCTGTGTGTGTGTGTGTGTGTGTGTGTGTGTGTGTGTGTGTGTATGTGTGTGTGTGACTGGGTCTCTCTACATAGCTTGGCTGTCCTAGAACCCACTATGTAGACCAAACTGACCTTGAACTCACAGAGATCTGCCTATCTATCTCTGCCTAACAGTGTTGGGGTTAAAACATACACCACCACACTTGGCGAAGACAGAAGCATCCTATTTGGTGCCCAATTCTATATTCCTTCTCTCACTTCTCTCTCTGGGGACTCCTTTCTTCCTTGGCCTCATGAAATCAACCCATTTACACACACCATTTCAATATTTTTTTTTTGTGAAATAATCTTCATTACTTTGTAATTTGTTAGAGATTCATCTGTGCTCTACTGTGTTCTGCAAATTTCTTAGAAAAAAATCTCCAAATATAACATTAGACATAAAAGCTACTGCCTAAACTTAAATTATTGAATAATCTTCATTTTGCTTCTCTGGTATCAGTAAAGTTTCAAGCAGAAAGTGAATAATCACTAATTATCTGTGTAGAAAATGCAGAAAAGAAAGAGAGAGAGAGAGAGAGAGAGAGAGAGAGAGAGAGAAGACAATGTAGAAGAAATGAAGGACATAGTGTATGGATAGAGTTACTTTTCTATCAGAAATGATTGAAAATTTTGGATATGATCAGAAAGTGATAATGTCAGTATTGTAATTTTTTAGGTGTATGTGGATTAACTGTTTTCAAATTTTCACTTCTTCATTTACTTAGATGGTTTTAATTTAGTCATGGTCTTGCTATGTAGACCAGACTGACCTGGAGCTGTCAGTTGTCCTGCCGTAGCCTCCAGAGTATTAGTATTACAGGCATGCAGAACCACATTTAGCTCACTAATTTGATAACAAGTCCAGTTTTGTCATCCATATTTGTTTTTGATGGAATATTTAGGAAGGCATTCATCCCCTGAAAAATTTGTGATTCCATTCTGTATTGGATGGAGGGTTGCTTAGCATATTTGTTGCATTTTTTCTGTTCCCAACTTGAATGTTGCATAAGCATGCATGAGTATTAGTGTTAGTTGATTTCATTATGAAATATAGAACATAGACCATGAAAGGTGAGATTATTTTAATTGCATAAATTGAGGTAGAAAGAGACACCCACTCCGGCTGCCATACATTCTCATGCCTGCCTTCTTGAACTGTATAAAATGGCAAAAGAGAGCTGAGCACAGTAAGCATATTATCCTTCCCCTAAACAGCTACTTCAAGTTCCTACGGCCTCTACCTCTCTAATGTCATGGACTGTATCTCGAACTCAGAGCTAGATAAACCATTTTGAGATGCTATTGAAGAGGTGTTTTCTCACATCAACAGGAAAAGAAACTAAGAAGCCTACAAAAGTCAGTTGGCTGTCTTATACAGAACAGCCTTTTTTTTAAAAAAAAAAAAAAAGAATATGTGCTTCTTAAAGAGATATAGCAACCATGATAATTGTGTTAAATAGTCTTTGAGACACTTATTCCCCAGAGAGTCTCATAAGTGTTATAAACACACACACAAAAGGCAGCTTACAGCCATGTTACATACTTAACACTAAAGACCATTAAAAAAATTAGCCAGCACCATTGACATAATAATTAGTCAAGGTGAACTTTGAAATAAGATCAGGAGTTGGGAGAATGTGCTGATATGCACAGCTGAAAGTCAAACCTCAGAAGGAAGAGTTATAATGTTTAACAACAGTTAAGGCTTTGCTTTGTTGAGAAGAACATTGATTTCTCTTTTATGTGCTGTGCATTGTATATTGTTTTGTGTAACACAAACGAAACCTGCCAGTTAGAGAATATAAGTTAAATAATGCCCATGTCTGCCATCCTATCCCTGAGGTAAAACTACTACTCCTGTCCGTGTGGAGCTCCTGGCAGGGGCAGAGCCTCTGAAATATCTGAAATGTTATTTAGAAGCACACACTTCAGTGAGATTACTGCACAACAAAGCAAACAGTGAGAATGGCTTTCAGACTTTCTGCTTACCGAAATAATAATTACAAAGTATTCTAATCAGATAGATATAAGCCTTAATTGATTAAAAGCAGCCCCTCACAGGTAATATAAACAGTTCATTTTCCTGCTGTTGGGACCAGCCAATATGTAAATGCATTTTTGATGATATTTATTTCTTTGAGTTTAAACAAACATGTTCAAAAATGAAATTGCTGCATGATAAAAGATAAATGGCTCAGTGAAAATAGGACGTTTGAGAATGGTATGCATCTGCCACTATCTTCTGCTGGGGCAGTCAAGTAGATAAATATCTCTTTTAGAGAGATTCTGTCTGAGGGAAATTCTTAAACCCACCTGCCAATACCACATCAACAGGTCAAGGACTTTTACTGATATAACCCATGACAAGAAATGTCGTCTTTCTCTAAATCCTTTGCTAAGCAGTATGAATATTAATAGGTAGTGCAATACCAATTCTAATTTGCAGCCAGTGCGTTTGTGATATCCATGTGGGCTTAGTGAAAATGGGAATTTATGAGAACCTTGGAGGTTTCTTGAATAAGCTAACCAAGAACTTTATTAAATAATTTTACCCTACTTGTCAAAGGGCAAAAATCCATACCTACTGTGAATGAGCTCTTAAAAGAAGAAATATACATATTTTATTTTGTTAAATACTCCAATCAGTAAACTGTACATGCATGGGAGATCAAGTCAGAACTTGTGCATGCCAGACAAGCATTCTGTCACTGAAATACATCCCTACTTCTTGTCTTTAACTTCTTCTACAATGAAAACCTCCAGTCTCTGGGACAATGTAATGGAATATGTACTGTTAAATTATTAATTTAAAACCAGCAATGTGTGTCCATAGCCAATGATTAAAATAATTTATCTCTTAAATGATGGTTTTCAGATACAGATACATAACCCATAATATTTAACATAATATTTGGTGTTAATATTATAAAAATAAAAAGTCTCATCAACTTTACTCTCTTGACTGAGTATAAAATATTAACATGAATATAATAAAAACTTGAAAGTGCAAAGGCTGTGATTGAGAGAAATTTGGAATATGATCCCAGATGATTTATGCCTGTGAACACTTTTGAACAGTATCAAGGATGAAAAAGACTTGAATATTAAACTTAAAAAGCAAGAAACATTATAATGTAGCTTTATCTATTCTAATTACACAGATCATTAAAATGTTTTAAAACTGTTAAAAATGGCACCTGTAAATAAATGTTGTATATCCAGTAACAGAAACATGAAGTATTCATGTAATTAAGCCTCAAGCTTACTGGCTGATGTCCTGCAATCTTCCCACTGTGATGTAATATGCTCTTTCCATGGTGTTCTCATTATCATATATTTTTCAATGAACAGAACTGGCTGAAATCAAGATCATGTGCATATTCTGTTTTGAAACACTTAGCAAATTCACTGCTCTGTCTTTAAGGAAAAAAAATTAGCATTAGGTTTTATTACTTAATGCTTTGTAAACAAAACTTACTTTTGCCCACTCTAGGATTCAAAAATGCTGCTATAAAAATGAACACAAGAGACTTAAAAAACAAAATATTTCCAAAGCCCCAGTGGAAATCTAGAAATTACAGCCCATCAGAGCAAAGTATCAGAAATCCTAGATCCATTTCTATTACAGTACTTAAATAGAGAAGGATGACGACAAATTAGGGACAGAAAATTGAAAAGAACTGGGATTAAAAGATATTATAAATGAGCTAAATTAAAATTCATTCCTCCTTAGAGAGCAAGAAAAAGAAGAAACAGATGCTGCGGTAAGAATATAAGTAGAATAGTTTGGGACAGAAAACAATGAAAAAGCTATAGTTTCTCAAACCTCTTTTAGAAGATGATGTCTTTGACTTAGTTGTTTTAAGTATATATGCATTATAGAAAATGAAATGGAAGAAAATTAACTTATCAAATTCAAGAACTATAGAACTTCAGAGGAGGTAGGTCAACACTCGTTTTGACGAAGAGCAAGAGAACGTTGGGTCAAGGTCAAACCCAATGAAATCAGCAATAAGGGATGGGGAAAAAGAAATAATGAGATTATTGTCTTCTCCAGACCTGTGAAGAATTTTGATGGGATTTTGATGTGGATTGCATTGAATCTGTAGATTGCTTTTGGTAGAATTGCCAATTTTACTATGTTGATCCTCCCAATCCAAGAGTAAAAAACCAAGGATAGCCTAAACAATCTTATACAATATAGGATTGTCTGGAGGTATTAGCATCCCTGACTTCAAACTCTATTACAGAGCTACAGTATTGAAAACAGCTTTGCATTGGCATAAAAACAAAGAAGTCAACCAATGGAATCGAATAGAAGACCCTGACTTTAACCCACAAACCTATGAACACCTGATTTTCGATAAAGGAGCTAAAAGTATACAATGGAAAAAGGAAGGCATCTTCAACAAATTGTGCTAGCAAAACTGGATGTCAATCTGTAGAAGAATGAAAATAGATCCATATCTATCACCATGCACAAAACTCATGTCCAAATGGATTAAAGACCTCAATATCAGCCCGAACACACTGAACCTGATAGAAGAGAAAGTGGGAAGTACTCTACAACACATAGGCACAGGAGACCACTTCCTATGTATAACCCCATCTGCACAGACATTAAGGGCCTCTTGAATAAATGGGACCTCCTGAGACTGAGAAGCTTCTTTAAAGCAAAGGACACTGTCACTAAGATAAAAAGGCAACCCACTAGCCTAGGCAGTTTGAATGCTCACCTTACGAGACCTGGATAGAGGTGGGCAGTCCTTGGGCTTCCCACAGGTCAGGGAACCCTGATTGCTCTTCGAGCAGATGAGGGGGGGGGACTTGATCGGGGGAGGGGGAGGGAAATGGGAAGCGGTTGTGGGGACGAGGCAGAAATCCTTAATAAATAAATAAATTAAAAAAAATAAATAAAATAAAAACTAAAATGGCTTTTGCCTTTCCTTGTACTTACTATAAATTAAATTAATAAAAGACAGATTATTTTGTGCCTAAAAAAAAAAAAAAAGGGCAACCCACTGACTGGGAGAAGATCTTCACCAACCCCGCAAGTGACAAAGGTCTGATCTCCAAAATATATAAAGAACTCAAGAAACTAGACCGCAAAAGTCTAATCAACCCAATTATAAAATGGGGCACTGAGCTGAACAGAGAATTCTCAACAGAAGAACTTCAAATGGCCAAAAGACACTTAAGGTCATGCTCAACTTCCTTAGTGATCAGGGAAATGCAAATCAAGACAACTTTAAGATACCATCTTACACCTGTCAGAATGGCTAAAATAAAAAACAGCAATGGTAGCCTTTGCTGGAGAGGTTGTGGAGAAAGGGGTACACTCATCCATTGCTGGTGGAAATGCAAACTTGTGCAACCACTCTGGAAAGCAGTGTGGCAGTTTCTCAGGAAATTCGGGATCAACCTACCCCTGCACCCAGCAATACCACTCTTGGGAATATACCCAAGAGAGGCCCTATCATACAACAAAAGTATATGCTCAAATATGTTTATAGCAGCATTGTTTGTAATAGCCAGAACCTGGAAACAACCGAGATGCCCTTCAATGGAAGAATGGATGAAGAAAGTATGGAATATATACATATTAGAGTATTACTCAGCAGTAAAAACCAAGGGCTTCTTGAATTTTGCATACAAATGGATGGAAATAGAAAACACTATCCTGAGTGAGGCAAGCCAGACCCAAAAAGAGGAACATGGGATGTACTTACTCCTATTTGGTTTCTAGCCATAAATAAAGGACATTGAGCCTATAATTCGTGATCCTAGAGAAGCTAAATAAGAAGGTGAATCCAAAGACAAACATAGGCATCCTCCTGAATATTAACCTTCATCAGGCTATGAAAGGAGACAGAGACAGAGACCCACATTGGAGCACCGGACAGAAATCTCAAGGTCCAAATCAGGAGCAGAAGGAGAGGGAACACGAGCAAGGAACTCAGGACCGCGAGGTGTGCACCCACACACTGAGACAAGGGGGTGTTCGATCGGGAACCCACTAAGGCCAGCTGGCCTGGGTCTGAAAAAGCAAGGGATAAAACTGGACTTGCTGAACATAGCGGACAATGAGGACTACTGAGAACTCAAGAACAATGGCAATGGGTTTTTGATCCTACTGCACGCACTGTCTTTGTGGGAGCCTAGGCAGTTTGGATGCTCACCTTACTAGACCTGGATGGAAGTGGGTGGTCCTTGGACTTCCCACAAGTCAGGGAACCCTGATTGCTCTTCGAGCTGATTGGGGAGGGATACTTGATTGGGGGAGGGAGAGGGAAATGGAAGGCGGTGGCAGGGAGGAGGCAGAAATCTTTAATAAATAAATAAAAAAGAAAAATAAGAAATATGAGATTACTTCAAAAACAAATTTTGACAGCAGTCATCAATGATTAGCAACTACTAGAATGAAGACAAACTGAAGACTAACTTGAATCTATTAAAGATTAGCATGTGCAGCATACGAAACACAAACCAGAGACTTAAAGGGGGTTTCCTTCTGATAGTGAGGTTGTCTTAATAACAAACTACATGGTCCAGGTGGCGTGCTGATATCTGCGCTCTAACCTGGTGAGGATGGACTCAGAAAGGTTTCCAGAGAGGATACCCAATGCCAGTGAGGAGTCTACTGCCATAAATCAGCAGAGATAAAAATGGTGGAGTTCTGACTACTATAGGTAAGGCATGTGAAACTCCCTTGACTTGCTTTTGGGGAAACCCTGGCAACTGGTCTAAAAAGGATGTACTTGAAATCTTTTCTAAAATGCTCTTGAAAATGGGCAAAGAAAAGAGAGCTAATGAAAAGAAATAATAAATTATGGAAAAATTCAGAAAAGTAGTAATTGATTTTGACCTTTATTTCCCTGACCCTTTTAGGGTAGTAGAAATTTTAGTCAATGTGGCAGGACTCTTCACCTGAGCTCTCAGTCTACATAAATGTTTTCACCTTTGAGAAGAGGCCCTCATCAACCCTCTCAAGCTTTGTGTAGAATCTTAAATTAGCTAAGAGTTACTAAGATATCTGGGGTTCTATTCAATCTAATCTCATTGAAAAAAGGCAGAATTTACTCTAGGAAAAATGGAAAATTCATAGAGTGGTGGTTCCACTCATGCCCAGAAGAGTAAGTTGGAAAGATCAAACACTCCTGCACCAATTTGGATCCCATCCTCTAAATCCAAAATGTTGAGAGAAGCAAGCCTCATACCCACCTGCAATATCTCTGCAAGAGAGATTTCACCAAGGACTGCAGGTAATAAGAGGGTAGAGCTCAAAGTACCCCCTGTGGAAATCTAGATTTGGGGAGAAAAAGAATATATAGTTCAAGTTCAAGGCCACCTTCAAATATGGTGAATTTTGTGGATGATTAAAGAAGAGATTGTTGTCATTTTTAGATTAGTAATAAGCTGGGCACCGATTAAACAGCTGTTTACCAGGAACAACTAGGGAAGGACATTGAGTGGAGCATTCCATGATCCCAGAGCTTCAGAGACTGAACTCAATCTGCAACCCAAGGCAAGCAGAACCAGAAAAATGCGTTAAATGGTCATTAATAGGGGCTCACAAGTAAATAACCTCATGCTAATGGTTCAGGAGAAAAACACAGGAAATCTAGGCCTAAACCACTGTCTCCCCAAAGAGGTACTTTCCAAGTTTAGTTTGTAACATAAAGTTGTAATATCTTCAATAAAAATAGAACAACCGTTTGCTTCACAGAAAATGAAGCGATGAACAGAAATTGCCTTCAAAGACATGTGACAAATCAATAAAGATTTGAAATGTATTTAAAGAACAGAAGCACACCATAACAGTTTCTCCTCAAATAGGGAGTATTAATGTATTAAATATTATAGTAAAAACTAAATTGAAATTTTGGAGTCAAAAAGGATCATTACTAATATGACAAAACAATTTGTTAGAAAGTTCAATAGGAAGTTTGATATGACAGGAGATATATTAAATGGATTAGGAGAGATTAAAGACAGATAGAATAATGGAGATTATAAATTCTGAAGAACATAGAAAAAATGGAGAAAAACATCCAGTGTCTCAGAGAATATAAGATTTTGTGTTAATGGAACCAACATATATGAAATGGAAGTACCATAAAGATTGGAAGGAAAAAAAAGGTAAATAATGGTGTTTGTAGAAACAATATATGCCAAGTTTCAAGTTTGATAAAAATCATTGATGTTTATCCAAGAAGCTCAATGAATTTTAAAATAAACAAAGAAATGACAAACACAGATATCAACAATTAAAGAAAAAGGAGGCCATGACTTTGAGACATAATAGAAAGTGTTCATAGGACCATTTAGAGGGAGGAAATGTAAGGGGGAATTGATAACATTTTATTGTAATCTCAGAAAACAAAACAAAATCAATGAGAATTCATAGTCACTAGGATGGCTGTATTTGAAAAGAAAGCTATAAGGGCTGGAGAGATTTTGGTAAAGTGGGATTCACCTCTTTTGCTGGTGAGAGTAAAAATGGTAGCAGGACTTTGGGGTCAGTGTGGAAATTACTAGAATACTAAACAGTTAGTATATGACTTAGAGTTAACACAATTATACTCCTGAGAAATGCCACAGAGAATCCATAGTGTATTTCTAGACTATCAGTTGTGTGTGAATGTTTATAATGGTATTGTAATGATAAAAAAGTAGAAATTAACTAGCATTTGATGGAGTAAATAACATATAATATAGCTGTACACTAGAATATCATTTGACAATAAAATGGAAGCTTCCTGCAAATCTTGAAACAGTATGCTGGTTAATGAAAAAAAGAAAGATCTTAAACTATATGACTTCATTTATTCCAAATATTCAGAATAAAAAACTTATAACAAGATAAGTATTTTAATGATTAAGCTTGGGCAAGATGTAAGAGAAAAGTGGCTGCTAAAAGGAATGAATTTTCTTTTATAGTTAATGATAAAATTAAGGTGACGTTAATCAAAAGTAGAAAAACTTACTGACGATGACACTTTGCATGTGCATGTGTAAACTGTATCATACATTAATGTTGATATAATTTCCAAAAGTGATTCAGTGAAAGTAGGTAATGCTATTGAGAAGAAGATTCACAGGTTTCCAGGAGAGTCTTTGGTATATGCAACTAATTACATGAGAGAAAGGAAAGCATAAAGAAAATCTAATAGCTTTGGCTTGGGAAGTTATGATTGTCCTTAAACTTTAGGAAAGGGATTTTGTCTATTTCATGTTCAAATATCTTTAAATCAATGAAGGATAACAGCTTTGAATAGGATGCCCTACATTACTTGGGGTTGCATGGGACAGACATTAAGCAGAGTGGTTTCAAACGTTCTCTGTCTCTTGCTGTTCCAGTCCTTAATTTTCTGTCTACTGTGTGTAGCACGGAGCTAGTGACGGGCTCCTCTAGCTCAATTCATGATAAAAGTCACAGATATGGATTCTGCTTGGAGACTGCAAATCTCTTGTTCCCTGTGTCAGAGAGCTATACTGTCACTCTGTGAACTTTCTCCTGAAGCCGCTCATGTGATCAGGAAATCAAGGTAGAGCTAGGTAACACCTGGTGGGAAAAAGAAGCTCCCACTTTGTGAGGAACTGAACTTTGTCAACAATCATTAGCTTAGCAGTGGTCTACCCTACAAGTAAGCCTCAAGATCACCTGTCACTTCAACTGAACCTTGACTGACGTCTCATAAGAGAGTAGACTTGCAGCATCATATTAAGTAACAACCTTCGGAACTACACAGACTGCTTCAGTGCTAATGAAAATTTTAGATCTTCATGTTTTGAGATTTTTACTTAGATGTCTAGTGTACTCAGTTATGAAGGAGTCGATATGAATATTTGTTCTAAATGGGTATTTGTTTCACAGGATATCTCAGAAGCTCGATTTATTATTAAAATCTTCACTTATTTATTGTGATAAATATAAACATAAGATCTACTTCATTTACAGCATTTTAAGTGTGCAATGTATTAAAAGTCATTGTTTAAAGTCACAGTTTTGCTTGGCACGATAAGATGTATTCCTCTTGCTAGACTGAACTGTCACGCTCCTTTGTTAACAGCTTCCTGTTTTACCCTGGCCCCAGCCATTAGCAAGAAACACCTCACTCTCCAGATCTTTGAATTCGATCTTAATTGATGCTTGTGTGAGGGGTCCATGTAGCATTTTCCTTTCTTTGATTGACCAATTTAGCCTAAGGTCCTCTCAGTCCATATTGTCACACGTCACCTAGTTTCTTCCTCTATACCTCAGTGTTTCAGGTTGTTTGATAACTGTCATTGTTGGACCTACCTCATTTGTGTGCTTGTGTGTGCACTCTTCTCAATTTGAAAAGACTGACTTATTCAATATTGATTCTCTAAGATGCAAAAATTGATCAATTATGAAAACAATATTCTTATATTTTCGAAATTCCTTATTCTGTGCATCTATTAGTTACAATCAACATTTAAAAATTACAGTTACTTAATCACTGTGTGTTCATTCATTTGCTACAACAGACGTGGGGAGAACAGAGGTCAACCTGAGAAGACTGATTCTCCCCTTTAACATGTGTGGACTCTGGACTGAGGTCCAGCACCACCTACTCAAGACTTGGTGATCAGCACCTTCACTGTCTAGGCCATCTCATCCATGGCATTTTTTGACACATGTATTTGTTGAGTTGCATAAGGCTGAATGTTGTATGATCCAGTAAAGCTGTACCTCATACAGAATGTCAGGAAGCTCTGCTTTATCAGAGTGTGACAATAATTTCACTCTCATTTCCTTGAAATATGAAAGCCACGTAACTTATAGAGCATAAAGTGTGTTGTAGATTTTTTTATTGTTACTATTTGATAGCTCTTTGTGGGTTTATATTGTGCATGTGTGTGTAGGTGTATGCATATGTATGTGAATATGTGCCTGTCTATACTAATCTAGAGGCCAAGGATGATACTATGTGCCCTCTTCTATTCTTGCCCATATTAGTTTTTGAGACAAGGTCTTTAACTGAATTTATAATTCACTGATGGTCTAGGCTGGCTTGCCCATGAGCACTAGTAATCCTCTTGTCTCTGCCTCCAAGCACATGGATTATAGATGTTCATTTATGTCTTACTTTATACGTAGGTCCTTGAGATCCAATTTTAAGTCTTCATGTTTACACAAAAAAAGCACACTATCCGCTAAGCCATTCATTAGCCCCAGGTTTGTGTTTTAAAGAAAATAGCTTGCATGTCATAATTAATGAATATTGATCTAATTATGAAATATGTATATGTGTATTTCATAAATATGCTTAACTTTTAAACAGCAGAACTTAAAACCATTAGCTTTAAGAATCGCCTCTTTCTTAGTTAAAACAAGATACTTTATTATTTACTAAAATGTGAGGTAACTGCATCTTTGTTAAAAACATTAGCAGTGAAGACAAAATGCTGTTTTTTTTTTCCTCCCTTCAGGATATTTTCTCATCTGAAATAATCAGCAGACTGAAAAGCCCCACTGGCTTAGAAACTTTAATGAGTGTGCATGTTAAACTTAAAACAACAAAACTCTCTTCCTCCCATAAGTCTATTGTGGAATAAAAATAAATAATTCAGGCTTATGCTATAGGCATTCTTTTCCTCTGTCATTGGAATGGAGATGCAGGTTAAATTAAAGATGATTTTTGCTCACTTTTTCATTAGTTGCTTTCATATTTCCCAGTGTCTCTGGTTTTCTTCAGTCTTTGTTGTCATCTTTAAAAGTTTGCTTTTGTTTATTGACATGCATAAGCGATTGAGTAGCAGCAAAGATCTATGATTTATTGCAGAAAGGAACTTAAAAACATTTCTCTCCATTTTTCTGTCACACCATGTAAAGTACATTGTCACTACCATATCTTGCTATCCTGATCATTTTACTAACACCTTCTATACAAACATTTAACTACACACATGAAATGTGTACAAATAGTAAGCACGTACATTCATGTGTGACACAGTTAATTTTATTCATGGATTAAACGCACATGCCCCCTACACTCTAATCCCAGACAAACTGATTATGTAAGCGTGCATAGCTTAAACAATGGCAAAGCGTTATATTAATAAAGTTTCTTGCCAAATACTGAAAGGAAAAATAAACACTCATTTAATGTATTCTTCTCGTGATCTTTAAACATGTTCTGAGAGGAAATGAACTATATCCAGAGAGATTTCAGAAAGTCCCATCGATAGTGCCATTCTCATTTGGGTTTTAAAGTCTATTTCTAAAAATATTAGTGTCAAGGTCTTACTACTCCATTTGAATACTTTTTGGAGATGTTATGAAAACAGCTGTGCTTTTGAAACTGACAATCTTTCTATCACACAGTTCTACCCAGGAGTGATTAGCAATGTCAGAGTACATTTTTTTTAAAGGAAGAATTTAGTACATTTGGTATTTATGCATAAAAGTGATCATTTAGTTTTAAAATCTCTTTCCAAAATTGCTACAGTTGCAGCCAGCTGAGTATTTCAAGATGTTCAATCCAAATTTTGGGACTGATGTTTTCAGTTCTCACAAATTTTAGAGCTGGAATTGATTAGCGGCATTATCTGGTCCACTGCTTTTCTTTGGCAGATGAGTTGATGTAAATTAATTATCTAAAGAAAGTTTGTGGCATAGAGAATGAAAAACAGCCATTAGCATTCAAGGGAAGACAGTCAAGCATGAAGACATTAACTAAGTTGCCAACTTTATTAGAACTGGTTACAAGCAGTTAGGACTAATTTTTAGCCTGCCAGTATCTCACTGGTACTTTTCACTGTGCTATACTATCTGCATAATGTTGATGAGTCTGATAGCACTCCTACTGTCAGGCCATGTTGACAGGAAGGCAGGGATCCCAATATCATAGCTCAACCGTCTTGAGTTTTGTATAACTGAACTCAGGAAAAAGTAAAATGTTATTGCAATGTGTGTGTTTAACAAACTTCATTTGGGTTGTAATATTTGGACTTTAAAACACATAATAAGATCCTTTTTAAACAAAATTTATTTATTGGTTTAAGCATAGCTTCTAGCGTCACTGACTAAACAAATGCAATTGCTCTGAATGGCCTCTAAAAAGCTTTCAACAATTTATTACGAAGCAATTACATCCGAATCTTTTCCAGAGCTCTCAGCATGGCCTTAAAAGAGAAATTACTCAAACAGGTGAAATCAGCCATTATGAAATATAACCTACAAATATGGAGAGCCAGACTGCTGAGTGGTAGTAGAGTTGGGCAGATTTAAGACAAGTGATAAACATGTTTGGTTTTCAAGGGAACCAAATGAGGAGTGTTTGTTTTTGAGTAAGGCCAATTACTTATATTGCTTATAATCCAACTTATCATTACAGAACATTTTAGATTGTGCCTACAGGTTAAATCTTTTATTAATCTACATTGAAAATATTTGCATATAGCTCTTTAAGGCAACATATGATTGCATATTTGTGTGCATTTAGACAGGAGATAATTGGCTAAACATTACATATGGAAGGCTTATTGAGTGTTAAACTCTGATGGAAACTTACATGTGCACCTGCACAGCAGAACTGCATGGTAATTCTTCCTATTTGCCTCATTCTTTTGTGTTTGAGAGAAACCAGGACACAGAGGGCTTCAGTGATTTGTACTACATCAGGGAGCCATTCATGGAAGGAAAGAGTTCAATTAAGGCATTTTGCTGCCCTAATTCATCATCTCACTCACTTTCGTTTTCCACATTTATGAGTCAGGACCCTCTACATGTAGTTATGACTCTGTCCTTGAAGTTTAGAAAGAAAAATAAGGTGTTCTTTCTAAATAATAATAAAGAAGCAGGTATAACTTCACAGGAATCCATTGTATTCATTTGAGGGCTATGCTTTCAAATATGACCTTTCAAACCTGAAGCTTTCTGCAATGAAACAGATCTGAGGAGTTGTAGGTAGTCATGATGGAGTCCAGAAACAAGAACTCCAGCATTTGAGAGGATTCCCACACTTTTGTGATAACCTGCCTCACTATGCATACATGAGACTGCTCACCCTGCTATTTTTCTGAAGACATGATTTCTGTCTATTATTATAGTTTTGAAAGAACAAATAACTCAAAGTAATACCAAAACAGGGGCAGGTACTCTTTTCCCTGAAGACAAGATAGACACATATTAGCATTTGAGGTAGTAGGGTCTGTTTTTACAACTTTCCTGCTCAATGGAAAACAGCTGAGCACATGCAGAAATGGGACAATACAGAAGCTGTTGTTAGATCACAATCCAATCAAATATACTCACCAGGGCAAATTCTTTGTTGAGAATCATCTGCTCCACTAAAGAGGACTCGTTGTGGAAGAGGTGGGGCTGCATGTGACTCCACATGTGAGGAAACCACCAGAACTCATCCACAGACCCCAGAAGGAGGTCATCCCCTTCATCTTCCTCTTCGGTCCCTGCAAAACATGTGATAACGGCTTCAATGATGACCTTGTTTTTGTAAGATTAATTTAGTTCTTCAAGCAATCTCTAACAGAAAAAGAATAAGTTAAGTCTAAGTTACATCAGAGACAAGGGTCATGAGTACGGTGTGATGGGTACTATGGATCAAACAGGCAGTTTAAGGCTACTCCCTACTGGTGGAGTTTAGAATTGTGAGCATATGCTGGTAATAAACAATAAAGGAATATCAATATAATTATATTCACAATGATTTCTTAGTTTATATGGAGAATTTGATTAGAGGGTAGCACTTTTTTTCTCAAACATTTTGCATGTGTGTATAAAAAAGTTGGTAATTTATTAATTTTTAAAAATTTCTTCTGATTATAAAAATGTCAAAAATTTATTGAAGGAATGTGGAAAATACAAGTAACCCATAAAGGAAAAATAAAGTAAAATAGAGATAGAACAAATACAAAGTCAACATTTAGAATGAACCTGTGGGAACTACTTTTGGATTCTTCTTTAAAATATTTTGGTGTTTACCTTATAACTGAACAATTATTCTGTAAGCACTTTTGCTTCTTTATATTTCAAGTTAATGCTACACACATAAAATTCCAATTTAATATATGTTTTATAATAAAGTTTATATAGCCTCTAATAATTTCATAAAATTTTGACAATGAATCTTTTAATTATTTCTAAAGAAAGAGAAATCTTACTTGAGAATTAGTTGGAAATAAGTATATCTTTCTCATTATAGAAACAGAACAATGGCAATGGGTTTCTGATCCTACTGCACGTACTGGCTTTGTGGGAGCCTAGGCAGTTTGGATGCTCAACTTACTAGACCTGGATGGAGGTGGGGGTTCCTTGGACTTCCCACAGGACAGGGAACCCCGATTGCTTTTCGGGCTGAGGGGGGGGGGCTTAACTGGGGGAGGGGGAGGGAAATGGGAGGCGGTGGCGGGGAAGAGACAGAAATCTTTAATTAATTAATAAATAAAAAAAAAGAAACAGTTTTCAGCTCAATGCCCATGAAGAGCACTGCGAAACTATATCTGAAAACAAAACAGAAAAAAATATTTCTAATTCATCTTATTATAGCTATCCAGAAATACTTTTGCTGTATGGAGCTATATGCATTTTATATCATTTAATAATATATAGACAACTTTTAAAAATGTTCAGAATTTAGTCATACAGCATTCTTCTATATTGTCAAAATACTAAATTATGTAGGTAATCTAAAAATGTTCTGGCTTTTAGTGTGCATTTGTTCAGTTCATTCTTTCCTAACACAATATACTTAATAGGTGGGTGTTCAAATTTCTGTTTTTTATTCAATTAAGGAACAGTGTATCAACGTTATTTTAAATATTTCTTAAAACGTTGTTTGCATGTCCTATGAAAAAGATTTCCTCAGTAGGAAAGAAATAGTAGTAAGTGGGTTATGCAGTTTGGATTCAGTTCCTGGAACTGAGTACCTTGTTTCCTATGAAATTAACTATTTGATTTTGAAGAGTCGTAATTCTGAGTCCCATTTTCCTGGTTTAAACCAAAGATGCAAATGCTTTTGTCATAAGGTGTTAGTAAAGGGTCAATGTGATCAATTTACAGAAGCACTTCATGTTGTGACGTCCATATAGAAGAGATAGACTACCAGCATCTTCTGAAAATCAAGCCAGCTGATATTGAACTGCTTGGCTTTTAATCGACACATTGTTCCACATTCTTATAGGTTGAGCCTGCATAGATCATTCCTTTTAAAGCCAAGCATTAGATCTATTAAGCAGCACGTGGGCATGCTACTTTCCAAGAACACTGAATACTAAAACAACTTAATTCTGCCTTCCTATAAATAGTCAGTGACCTTAGCAGCCTCATATCAAAGAAAGTTTAAAAAAAAAAGTCTAGAAGTTTAGAAATCCTGTGAATGAGATAAGTAGACAACATTTATTTCCTTAAGCTGTCTAAAACTGTTGGCATCAGACTCTCAATTCATTGACTTACATTCGTATATTAAGACCATCAAGAGTTGAAATCCAAGCTAAGAATCATTTACCGTTTCCACTAGTGAACTACTTAAGCTACAGATGTTTCTTGTCTTTGTAATTAAACAGACTGAGTTATGCATTTGAAGGCGTCACTTATGAAACAAGCAATCAAAGAATTGATGATTACTCCCTCCCCCAAATAAAACCAGACTGTTCTTCTCTGAGTATAAAGTGTTTTCCTTTCAGCTCTATTGATCATTATTGTGTGTGGCAGGAGGCACTGATGTCTTCCTTGACCAGGAACAAGGTCAATTGCTCAATCTGAAGAATACTGATATAAGCAGTTGGATGGCTGATCATAAAATATCAGCAATTTTATATCAGAGATTATGCTAATTGACAAACTCCCTAGGCAAGGTTGAAAGTGACAGATTTAAGATTCTTGCTTTTTAAATATCATAGATTAATTTCTGCCAACCTTTCTCATTTTATGCTGGTCATATAATTCGAACCACATGATGCTGACCCTTAACACTCTAAATAGATTTATGAAAAATACGATAGCAAGTCATGCTAGTAGGACACAGTAGAATTTGCAGTGATTTCCATTTTATGTTAAAATGCTATATTTTGCCAGTCAAAGCACATACTTCTTCAATACTCTTCTATGCTAAGCTATACACTAAAATGTTATTTGTAGCTCATAATGACCATATAGATACCAGTTAAAGATATTAAATTAGTTGCATTCCAGTTAATCCTTTTACTTCTAAACTAAGCCAAAATTATGGATAAAGAATCATTAATATAAAGTAAGTTTTGTTCCTTTTAAAATGATATTTTGTTTTAAAAAAAATCTTTATTTTCTAGAGCACATGTTTCACATCAGGATAAAATGCACAAAAGGTTAAGCTTCTTGTCACCATTTTTACTGGATTATTACTTTGAGATAATAACATGCTTCTGAAAGCTCTTTAAATCTCTCAACATAAGGGTTTTGATTTTGTCTTTTCATTGCTAAGGAATGAACACAAGGCGAATGTTCTACTACTAATCTACAGTCAAGGCCAAAAATAAATGGTTCTTTTCAGCAAAATTTGGACTATAGATTAACAGACGCAAAGGTAAAGTTGTAAGAAGAAAGGAAAAGTCAAACCATTCCATTGGCTACTTTATCTCTTTTGCGCAAAAATACGCTCATTACACATGAAATATTCTAATTTCTAAATATAAAGAAATATTTTTTAATTCTGTTTTCATTCAATACCTGGCATGAATTCCCATTGGTGAATATGTAGCTGAATGAACAAGAGCAACAAAAGAAATAAAAAGGAAAAGGAAATATGACTGCTATGAGGTATGGTGGAGGAGAAAGTTTATTGTAGATGTGCAGAAATGTACAATCAGAAGGAGGCACATCAGGGAGTGTCCAGAGTGGGCATGACCAGACTGAACCATATGAGGATAGGGGATTGGGAAATGGAGGGAAGAGCAGACGAATCAGGAGCAGCTGTCAGGAGCCCCAAAGGTACAAAGAAGGCAGACAACCAAAGTGGTTGGATTTTGCAGGGAACAATAGCCCAGCTTCCTGGGCTGGAGAGTTCAGGGTAGAAGCCTGGTTATGTTAGCCAGGAGGACTATGTAGAGGTAGGGACTGATGGATACAGGTAGAACCTGGCTGACAGGTCTGTTAAATAGGCACCTCAGTCATTTGTTCCAGGTTTGAAATCTAACATAAATCATCGATATTAGCCACCTATGTGATTCTTGCTAGCAAATAAATGTATATTAAAAGATACCTACTATCCTCAAATTCGAAAACAAATTTAAATTAGTATTTCATAGACCTTTATTCTCATACATAATTACTAATAACGAGCAATTATTATCATACAATTTCACATATGGGAGGTAATATAATTACCATTTGTAAATGTGGAAACTAAGGCACAAATGTTTTTATAGCTGGCAAAATGTCAAAGATTTATTTCAACAGAACCCATTGGTCTCTAACATCTGGTATTTAAAACCGCAATGTACAAAGAAGAGTAAAGAAAATCACAAAACTAGAATAGCAATTTCCCTCCTTTCATCTTTGACGTTAACACATTTTTTTAAATTAAGTTAATTCGTAGAGACTAAAAGTAACAACCTAGGAAAACAATTTTAACTAAATTCCAAACATTATTCATGACAATTACTGATTTGACTATGACTAATTGATTATTAAATTATAGTAACAGCAATAATTCTCACTAGAAATCGTGTCCTGTGAAAAATCAAGAGTACAGCATTCCCAGCAGGTGGCCTCAGCTGTGGGGTTTCTATTCTGTGGAGCTTTCATGATCCATTTTCAATCAAGATGTAAGCACTTTCAGACTAAGAAAAATTATTCTGAATTCCCTACTTTTATTATTATTTTTTTTTCTTTTTTAATCAGCACTCTGTGTTCCTCTTTCAATCTGCCACCTGTGGATGAATGACTCTTTGGGGAGACTTAGTAATATGTCATTTTGGGGTGAGATTGGCTTTAACGTGAAGGTCAGAGAGGTGGAAAGGAAAGAACACATGCCATATACAAACAAATGAGGCAGCTAACCCATGCAGCAGTAGTCACCACGACACGAGAAACATGAGATTAAATGTCTTCGGAATAATGGGACTTATCAATCAGCACCCTTACTTACTGGGAAATCAGACCATCCTAGGAGAAAACAGTCACACATCCCAGCCACAAGCACACAGAAGCAATGAACTTCCTTGGCTTTCGACCTGTTTTTCTATGACGTTAAATCTCCAGATAGAATTGTGACTAGACAGAGATGAGGTATGCTTTTATCATAGAGAGTATCTCAGCATTTGGCACTCGAGGAAATGTCTGAAGCCCAAATAGATTGAAATGAACTCAACGGAATATGATTGCGCACTTGAAAAATGATTTTCTATACTCCTTTAGACAACACAACAGAGCAGTTAAATAGAAGTTATATATTTATGTGAAGAAAGTTAAATTCTTAGGATTTATGTGTTTATATGTACATATGTCTTCTTTGCTAAGTGAGCTATTACCATTGCATCATATTATGGAACGCTTCTTCCATCTTTTCTCCCTCCCTCTCTCTCTCTCTCTCTCTCTCTCTCTCTCTCTCTTTCTCTCTCTTTTTCTTTACTAGGCTAGTTCCAATTTCAGAGTCAATGAAGTCTACTTCAAAGATATAATTAAGATGTGTCTTGGGGGTGAATAGTAATAAGTATTTTTGAAATATTAACAAAACTAACAAAACTGTCTTGTGTATTTCCTAATGGATGTGTACTGTACACAGGCCTAGGATAATAACAAAGAAATAGGAACTACCATAACTTCTATCAACACTGACTCTGAACTTGTCTGGTAGGTTTAATATGTCTAAGAAGGAAATAAACACTGAGGTGGCTATCTAGATAGCCAAGAGAATGGATTTGCTTCACTATGAGGGCGTTTAAGGCAAAATTGTACTGTTTGTGTATGAACCTCAAATAATCGCATAGCTTTATTCCCCTGCATGAGCAGACACGGCTTTTACGGTTATCTGCTTTATAACTTCATAGTCAGAGCGTCTTAGGGCTGAACTCATTTCTTAAGGAAGCTTTTGAAGGAGATTTACAAAATCATGACGATTTTCAAAATTGTAAGGTAGAATTGCCTTGCCTGTGCCGAGATGATGACCCAATCTCTCTTCAAATGGCCTTTAAAATATACAATCATTTGATTTACCAACTAGCTAAGCACTAACTTCCCTTCTTTAAGCAAATTTAAATATTTCCAAGGAAAAAAACACCAACAGACATCAGGAAAAATACCAGCAAGGCATTTCTCCTTTACTGTCTTAATGAACCATGCTGAACTCTGCATTAGATAGTCTCCTTGAGTAAATCAGCTGCACATAGGATGATTGCAGGCTGCCTTCACATTGGATATTGTATGAGTCACTAAGCTGCATAAGTGATGACTATGATATGTTTCCCACAATTGAACACCTTAAACAAAGCATTTGGCTTACAGTCGAACTGCATACATAGATACAGATCTTGACTGTGCTCTTTACAGAGGCCTCAATACATACTTTACTAATATTTCTCCATCAGCGTAAGACAAAACATTTTATAAGCATAGTACCTGCATACCTTAATGTAACATGATGCAATACTAATATTCTTAAGATGAAAGTCAAAATCTGAATGTGCAAAGAAGTAAGACATAAGATAACACAGAATCATATAAAGTACATAAATACCGGGCATGTTTTGAGATTCTGCTGAGGGTCTGGGAATAAACAGAAATATAACTGGACAGAGGTGGGAAAAATGCATGACTGATTGCAAGGACTTTTAATGGATATCAGCTGTATTAAGCAAAAATAATTTTAGGTAAAATTATCCACAGGAAGGTAAATTAATAAGATGATGACCTTTAGGGTCTACTGCATTTTTTAAGTCTATAGAATATATATCCCATTAAAATAATGTATGCAAAAGTATCTATCAACTCCAGCATTTGATGGTTAAAAATGCTGCCCAATTCTGTTTATCTTATAATGTCGTTGTTGTCATCATTGTTTCTTTACTGTGCTTTCGTTTATATGACACAGACAAAGGGATGCAAAGTTACGTTTGGCATAATGACAATGGTTCCTCTTACAGAGTCCTTATGTCAAAGCTATTTCTCTTTTGCCTTTTATTTTAGAAGTTTTTTCCAAGTAAACAAATTCTCTGACATTTGGATCTAGCTACTCATAGAGTGAACCCAAGTTTCCCACCCCCCATAATCAATATAGACATCCCATGTCCACTACTTATAGAACATGTAAAAGTCTATATATCCTGTTTATATGTAACTGCCTGAGAACACAAAGCTACTTCTTACCTGTGTGGTAAAACTTCCCTGAAAATCCAAGGTTGAAGGTAAAATTTGCAACCTGAGTGCGCAGTAAATTTTGAGTCTCTAGTAATGCCTGAAATAAATAAGAAATTAACATCATTTTAGAAAAATAAATATGAAGCCTTGGGATGCCTCTTTCACCAATGTGTGTGCATGAGAGAAACAAGAGCTTTGCTGAGCTCTGGTGTCTGATGGGCATCGATTGTGTATTCATATTGCAGCTATTGTAATTATTACGGATGTTATTCTATTGAAGGTCACAGAACTGTGAAACAGTTAAATCCTGAGCACATTATGCATCACTGAGAGCCAATTCTCCAACTGCACAGCCTTGAAATCATTTTTCATTTTGTATGAGACATTTCTTGAATTTCAGATTATTACATTTCCTTTCCATGGGGGAAATTTTTAGAATGGTTGTTGTAGACAAGTCCTCCGTATGTTACTAAGGAACAGGGCAGAACTTTTATTTGCACTACATTTTATTATGTGACCGTGTACCGCTCCCATGATTTTTAGGGTAGAATTATTGAAGTTAAAGCTTGAGCTTTTACTTCATAAACTAATGAGCAATATACATTTATAAGGCGTTGCTGGTAATTCTGAAAAGAAAAAAAAACATAAAATAAATATGCTATATGCCGCCAATTCCATGAAGAAATATTCTCAATTCTCACAACATAGCAAACATTTCCTTAATCCTTAGATTTTGAATTACACTATTATAACTTCCCACTTGTAGGTAAGATAAGAACACATTGGTAATAAATATCCAGAACTGCTCATTGTATTAATACTCTGGCTCTATCATCCCATCTTAACATATACAGTATATTTAGGAACTCTCTCATGTTCTTTTCTTTCCTTATTGGAATGATTGCTGATTATTGATTGAGAACTCATATCCTATTTTCCAATAGATTTACGAGAGAACTTTACTCTGGTAGAAAACTGGCACTATTAATTTCAATACTTTTTAATGACTGGATCCAGACATTGTGGAGAAGAGAGAGAGAGAGAGAGAGAGAGAGAGAGAGAGAGAGAGAGACAGAGAGACAGAGAGACAGAGAGACAGAGAGACAGAATGAATATTGGAGCTATGCATTGGGTCCCTTCACCCAGAGATTGTGGAAACCCTGAGGAAGAAGAAGGAAAAAAGGTAGAAGTCAGAGGGGTGGAGACAGCAGGAGAACATGGCCCACAGAATCAACTAAGCAGTGCTTACATGGGGTCACAGAGACTCCAGAAAGCACTGGGTCTGCATGAATCTGTATCAGATCTTCTGTGTATATGTTATGGCTGCTATCTTTTTCTTGTGGGATTCCTAAATGGGGGAGCAGGTATATCCCTGACTCTTTCAACTGCACTTGAAACTCTAATCCTCCTATTGGGGTGCTTTCCAGTCTTGATATGTCCTTATTTTGTCTTGTTGGGCAGTCATCTTTGGAGGCCTGCTCTTTTCTGTAATGGAAATGGGGAGGGAGTCAGGGTTGGGAGGAGCTAGAGGAAGTGGAGTGAGGGAAACAATACTCTATTTTCAATAAAAGAAAGAAGGCGTTGCCAAAATACATGGAATTTGATGAGGTCATTGTTGAATGCTATGGAACAAAGCCTTTAAAATGTGGAATTTTTTCTTAGTGAGTCGCTTTTCTGTTCCCAGACCCTATGATACAGTATATTGAAATACACATTTTTTTTTATTTACTCCTTTCCCTTCTTCCTCTCTGATCCTATCCACTCATTGTTTTTTCCTCTGAGTTCCTAAAGTCATTCATATTTCTACATGCACCATTTTATTTCAATAAGGGCTTACTATTGTATAGTGATCTTTTATTTATGTTCAAATAAATAAAGCTTGCTTGAAGATCAGAACACAGAATTTAGACACTAGAGGCCAGGGAGTGTTGGCACACACCTTTACTTCCAGGATTTACATCCACCCTGGGCTACACAAGATTAAGTCTGTCTGAAAAGATAAATAGAATTCACATGAAGGTGCTCCCAGCACTCAGGAGTCACACGCCTTTAATCCCAGCTCTCGGGAAGTGGGGAAAGAAGTGATTTGGCTGGGCAGAGAGAGGTGTATGTAAGGCAAGAGGAGACAAGAACTCATTGAGTCTGAGAGGCTTGGTGGAAAGCATCACAGTCAGTAGTGATGTTGATGACAGGATTCACCCTTTGTCTGAGCCTTGGTAGAGGTAAGAACTCTCTAGTGGTTTGGTTGCTTTGATTTTCTGATATTCAGTTTGAACTCAATATCTGTCTTTGGGTTTTTATTAAGCATGCTACACTTTTGTATCGAGAATAATAAACACGAACCATGTAGCTTTAGGCCTTACTGCTGACAGAAATGAGGGTGGAAAAAGGAGGGGGAGGGTAACAGAGGGGCTTGGGAAAGAGAGGAAGGAGGAGGAGGCAGATAAAGAGGAAATATATAAATTAGAAAGTCACATGTGTGCAACTATTCCTCTTCATAGAAGTCTAGATGGTGCTTTGTCGGGAGTTTTGTGGAATATTTTCCCACACATCTACTCATTATGTGCTTTTGAGGGGAACACTCTAAAAAGGAAACAGGAAACCACCCAAGTCAACCTTACTCTAAAAGTCCCCATTACCTTTCTTTTGGGTTTTCAAAGGACTGTAGAAACAATAGTGTTTCCACTATTCATTTTATGTTCCTCTATTTCCTACTCTCTACAGTCATGCTGGGCTTGGGCTTCCTGCACAGAAAGAACATTGGACACTTGACTCAAGAAAGGTATTCTATTAATGGTTCAAGTTTTATCAGCCATTTTCATTCTTTATTTTTCCTATATCTATAAAATGGAATAAGGAACACACTTATGTACTAAAATTATTTTAAGATTACATCATGGGGACATGAAAAGATTCATTGTTTGCTATATAATATGGCTTGAGTAGTGTTCGTTCAATAAGCAAATTGAAAAATTCTGGTGATGTCGGTCTTTCCTATCAGTCATAAATCTCTGGGATCTTTAAATACTAAGCTAGGCTATCTGCATCTCTCCATTTCCTACTTCACCAGGTAGTCCTTAAAATGAACCACCACTGAACCACCCTCTATGTGTCTCTATTTCTAGCTCACTCTTCATTCTGTTTGGAAAACTACAGTTTTTCCCAATCTTCATTCAAAACTCCAACCCATTCATTAAATCTTTATTTAAATGCCATCTTTCTTCAAGAAGCAAACTTTAATGCCTCAAAATTTTCCTTTCTTCATCTTTTAGAGAGTGTTTCTAAATTATTTTCTTAAAATTTGCCTAATTTTCTGTTTCATTATATGTACTTTGCATCTTATTTCCCTCTCTAGTCAATAAAAATGTTCAGGTTGATCAAATTTTAGTCATTTTTTTCCATATCATTTGTTAGAAAATGCAATTTTGGGCATGTGAATTATATTATAGTCAGATAAAACACAGTAATGCATGACAATAAATAGGATTCATTTCATTTATTTCATTTGTAACATTTTTTTTTCAATGCTAAAATGATAAACATAGATCAGCCAAAAGTTGTATCCGAACAGTATAGACAAAGACTTACATTTTGCCAACCTATTGTTAATAGCGAAGCTGCACAGCAATGTGTTTCAGTTTGAGTAAGGGAGCAACAGAGACCAAGGTATAAGCGCTGATGTGCTTGCACTACTTAAATCTCTAAAATCACGCAGACATATTCATTGATGAGGGGAGTAAAACTACCCAAGCCTGGCCTCCTAGTGCATGTCATGCCAAATGTGGGGGTCAAATGACAAACATAATGGGAATAAAGCAAATTGGCTCATAAAGAAGTATCCCAGATGCCCCAAATACCTTGAATTATGCTAAGAAAATACTCTAGTTTGTACAACTCAAAGAAGAAAATTTCTGTGTTTTTCAGTGACTAAAATAAAATAATGAATATACTTTAAAAATCAATTATAAGTTAAATAATTATAAATTTGAAAACAAAAGTGCTAGGCCTTCAAAATTACAGAGGAGTTGAAAATAGAAAAAATCTAAAATGCTAGAAGCAAGATCAGCATTTAATTAATATGTCATAGATATCTATATATGTTCTTTATTCTATTTTTAAGCAATTAAGATTGTTTTATTCATTTCTTATTCTGTCAGGACACTTTTGTTAGTTTCCTTCCTTCCTTCCTTCCTTCCTTCCTTCCTTCCTCCCTTCCTTCCTTCCTTCCTTCCTCTTCACTCCTTCCCTCCCTCCTTCCCTCCCTCCTTCCCTCCCTCCCTCTTTCCCTTCTCCCTTCCTTCTTCTTTTTCTGAAATTGTAATATAATTACAACTTTCTCCCATTCTATTCCTCCCTTTCTCCCTTTGAGCCCTCCCGTATTTCCCTCTTTTTTGCTTCCTTTTATTGAAAGCATGATTTTTTTTTCATACAATATATTTCAATTATGGTTTTTTATCTCCAACTCTGAGATTCTCCAGTGGGACTCCATCAGAAAAAAAACCTGATTTTTCATTTGCCAATGATTATCAATTAGACATAGTTTCTAGGTGCTATAACGGATAGGGGCTTGTGTCCACTTTTCCTCTTAGTGCTGGGGTCCCATTTGGATCATACACATTGCACAGCCTCTGTGATCATAAGTGCTTCCAGTTTGGTTGTATCTAAAATGCCTTACATCCTTAGTTTCCTCAAATCTGCTCTTGCTCTTATAATATTACTATCTTCCCTTCCATAAGGTTCCTTGAGCCTGAGGGGAGAGATTTTACAGACATACCATATATAGCACTGGAGAGATGGCTCAGGCAATAAAGGCTAGTCTTACAACCAAAAGTAAAAAAAAATATCTCATTTATGACTTAGAGTTCTGAGGGCCTTTCACTCTTTGTACACTGCATTTTCCAGCTGAGAAGTTTCTGCATTTGTTCCCATCTATTGCAGAAAGAGTCTTCTCTGGTAATGTCCAAGCAAACACTGATTTATGAGTACAGCCAAAATGTCATTAGGATTCATTGTATGGCCATGTTCCTTTAGTAGAACAGTAATATCTGGTCACTGGTTCTATATCACATGAGCATTTTTAAGAGTCAGTTCCATCTCATATGTGTGCCTAACTCAAATCAGATTGGCTGCTTACCCCCCAAATCTTTGTGTCACTATCACACCAGTGCATTTGGAAGGCAGGTCATCATTGTAGATCTTCTAGTATTGTATTGAATAGATATGGAAAGAGTGGACAACCCTGTCTTGTTTCTGACTTTAGTGGAAACACTTTGAGCGTGTCTACATTTAGAGAAATGTTGGTTGTGGACTTGCTGCAAATTGATTCCATTATTTTAAGATACTTCCTTATATTCTTAAACTCTCTAGAACATTTTTCATGAAATGGTGTTAAAAATTTTCATAGGCATTTTTTTTGCATCTAATGAAATGAACCTTTTTTTTTAGTTTAGTCTGCATCTCTGGCATAAAGCCTACTCAGTCATGCTAGATGAAGTTTTTGATGTGTTCTTATATTCAATTTGCAAGTATTTTATTGAGAATTTTGCATTTATGTTGAAAAGGAAAATTTATTTGTAATTCTCCTTCTTTGATGGGTCTTTATATCCCTTGGGTATCATGGAACTGTGTTCTTGTAAAAAGAATTGGTCAATCTTCCTGTTGTTTCTCTTTTGTGTAATAATTTGAGGAGTCTTAGCATTAATTCTTCTTTGAAAGTCTAGTAGAATTCTGCATTACATCCGTTTGACTCTGCCCCTTTTATGATTCATATACTTTTAATTATTTCTACTATTTTAGTTTTGGTCATGGGTCAACTTAAATTGCTTATCTTTATTTGATAGTAGGTGGTATATATGAAGAGAATTATCCACTTATTTTAGATTTTCCAATTTGATGGAATATAAGTTTTTAGAGTATGTTCTTATGATACTCTGAATTCCCTTTGTGTCTGTTGTTATGTCTCTTTTATCTTTAATTTGATCTTCTTACTATGCTTTTTAGTTAATTTGGCTAATGTTTTGCCAACTTTATTGTTCTTTCTTAAAGAAAAAACTCTGTCTTATTGCTATTTTATATCATCTTTCTTTGTTTCTATTTCATTGATTTCAGTCCCAAGTTTGATTATTGCTTACTGCTTACACTTTTTGGATTTAACTATTCCCCACTAAAACTTTCAGGTGTGATATTAGGTTACTAATATGAAATCTCTCCAATTATTTTTATGTGGACAATCAGTGCTATGAACTTGCCTCATAGAATCACGTTCATTGTGTCCCATACGTTTGGGTAGTTGTGTTTTCATTTTCATTCAATTCTAAAAATGTTTTTAATTTCATTTTTAACTTCTATCATGACCCACGTTTCTTTCTTTTTATTTTTGGAGAAGGTTGTATTCTGTTTTTTCAACCATTCTGTTAGTCTGTGTCTCTTTATTGGAGAATTGAGAACACTGATATTGAAACTTGTCAATGAATAATGTTTGTTGATCCTTGTTATTGTGTTGTTGAGGTATAGGCTCCCCCAACCTATTCTTTTGATTTGTTTATCTGGGGTTATTTATTTTTTGCAGGATGAGATTAACCTCTTCATGTTGATGCTTTCCTAGTGCCTAAGTACCTAAATTTGGTTTTATTGTTGATATTTTTCTTTCTTCATCTATTGAAATTGAAAAATTTTCTGGTTCTGAGCTTGTAGAACATTCATCCAGGCCCTTCTGGCTTTTAGAGTCTCCAATGAAAAATCAAGTGTTAGTCTAATAGATCTGCCTTCATATTATATTTGGTCATTTTTTTATCATTTAATAATTTTTTGGTATAAGACATTTAGTGTCTTGACTGTTATATGTTGTGGGGAATTGTTTTTCTTTGATCTGAGCATCTTTTTCTTACTCGATTTCTATTATCTTCTCAAAGGTCTCTGATCATATTCCTAATAACTATTTTGAGTCCTTGTGTTCTGCTTCAGCTATATTGCATATCCCAAGGCGTACTCTACTATAGTAGAGTTGTTAGTCTTTAGTGGAAACATATTGTTTGACTGTTAGTAACTTGTTTTTATGCTGCTGTCTAGGCATCTTGTTTGAGATGGTTATAGGTTTGGTGCTGATATCTGGTCTTGTGTTTATTAGGTAGGTATTTCATTCCTTGGTTTCTATTGCTCTCTCTTGTCCTTGGGAGTGTGGAGGCTGTGATTGGCCTGGTAAAGAATGATTCTGGGAAACTTTGAAGTGTGGCTACTGTAGGTTCTGCATAGAATTTATTCCTAGGTACTGAGAGCTGACATTAAAATAGGGGGTTTGGCTAGGAGATGGGGGAAGCTAAGAAGGTTGAAAGGAAGAAAAAAAATCTGTGTGTGCAACTAGGATCAACATGTACCCCTGGGGATGGAAGCAGAGAGGAAGGAGGGGCCACAGCATATTTCATGCTACAATGGTGGGGGAAAGACTGGGGAACTCGAATTGAAGAGGAGGAAGGGAAGTTAAGATTGTCAACTTTTTCCTGGCCCTTGTGATGAGTGGGTTCCCAGGGAGTGTCTGAGGGAGTTGGTGACTGATTCAAAGGGCAATATGCCCCCTCCTGCTATTCAAGGTATTTTTTTGTTTTTGTTGTTCATTAATTATCATATTACACACACACACACACACACACACACACACACACACACACACACACAGTCCCAGATGTAACTTGTTCCATTTGTATAAGGTTACTTGCATGCATGTTTTCAAGACTGGCCATTTGGTAATAAATAACCAATTGTTGTGCTTTTCCCTGAGGTGTTTTTTTTTCCTCTCCTGTTCCTAGCATTCCTTAGTTGCCTGTAGTTTTTTATGTAGGGTTGAAGCTTCATGAGAATTTTCTATTTACTTTGGAATATTTATTTAACTCATATCCTTCCTGCCCTAGATTCTCAAGTTCTGGGATTGTAGGCATAAGCTACCCTAACCAACTTAATCATTCAAAATAAAATGATATGAAGTGATAGTATTTACCTATATGTTTCATATAATTTTGTTATAATCAATATCTTAATAAAAATTCTATCTCTTACCTTAAAATAAGATCATGCTTTTGAAATTCTCCATCCTAATTAGTTATACGGATATTTTCCTCATAGAGAAATTGTTTTGTGAAAGATTGGTTCATTCAAATCAAGAGGGATAAAATGAGCACACTTGTCTTAGCACTCAATGTAACCTTCAAAACCTGAGATCACATAGAAGTGATTGTGTGGCCACAAGATTTGTAAGCAGTCAATTCCATATGCATTTGGTCCAAAGACTAGAACCACAAATGATGAGTAATAAGAGAGCCTTTTAAAGAGGGATGAAGATTTTGAAGTTTGGTTTTGAATGCCCCTGATTCTCTTTATGTCCCCTTCTCCCTTAAAAGTATCTCCATTTTCTTTTTATGGTTGATTTTGTTTTTAAATAATCGCTTACTGCTTATCAAAGAGGAAAACTGATGAGTTTATAACTCTATCAAAGTTAACTGTAGTAAATAACCGCATCATATATCTTAAATAATATACTATTGGACAATTTAGCTTGGTGTAATAGATGAATTAATTTAGGTGAAATAAGTAAACATCTCTGATGATAGTACTAGCCAAAATGTGGAGGGGGGCTCTTGTAGGAGTATCATTCAAATTGTTTGGCTCCTTTGACTACTATTAAGCTTAAACTAAACAAAAACATCTGAGGCAAATATCTACTTACACTTTGGTCTTCCAACTTTTCTCTTAAGTCTTTTGGTGTATCTTTTTCTCTGAGCTAAGTCACCAGAAATAAGGTATCTGGAGCACACTATCTCCCAGCTCCTCTCTCCATAATCCTCCTTTCTCCTTTCCATCCCTGCATGCAGACTATACACTTGCTGTACTTTGGGCACTCTTCTGTGTCTGAGGGATGTGGTAGAGAACCAAACTGGAGCATCCAATACATCTGAGCTTTCCCTTCATTTGGTAATATAAGTCACTACTTGAATTATCCCATTATATTCATGCCAATGGCTTCATTAATTCTATTTCATAAATGAGTAAAATAATGCCCAGTACAAATTTTTGGCACACAAACCTGACAAATTTTCATTTATGTATGATACAAATCAATAAAATAATTACTTAAATGAAAAGAGTTTTATGCTATTAATAAATTCAGCCTGCATTTCATAGAGTAGGCAATAGATCAATGAAGGTGTCTTTGAAAAAGTGGTCATTTAGTTGAGGTCATAATAGTAGTATAACCATGTCCAAAATGAAAGACATGGGCATTAGATTCAGACATGAGAGCTAGATTCAGTGTCATTAAAGAGCATGTGATCATCTTAATGCAATCTCTCCACTTCACATAAACTGGGATTCATAGTTTAATGTGTGTCCTCTTATTACTTGCTGAAGAGGAACCTGTTTCCATCTTTGAACCTGTTTCTCTCTTTCCTATTGTTCTTGCTCAGCCATAACTGTGACAAAGCATCTGTAATGAACAGCTTCCATGAAGAAATTATTTGTGGTCATGGTTTTCAAGGTTAAAGCCCATGGCTAACTGGCCTGGTTAACAAGCTTCCAGTAGGTAGGAAAACAGGAAGAAAACAAGACCATTTAGGAGACTGGAAGTTGTACCAGCAAAAGATACTAAAAATGGGGCTTCTGTTTGAGACACTAAAGACAGGAAAAAAAAAAAAAAGAAATCATGACGCTGTGTGTCTGTTGCTGGACTGGCTGGACTGGTGTGGGAAGTGAATGAGGCCAGAGTTTCGTGAACAATTCTAGTTCCTGACTCTCAGTGAAATTGGGAAATTTGGAAAGTCTTTAAAGGAAAATTCAACACCCTCCCTACAATTTCACAAATTTCTTCCCCAAAGAACCTGAGTGTGCTGAGGAAACGACTACCCATCACCCTACAGGAGAGTTTCCAGTCATTACTTTTACAGTTTTTCACCAGGGACTGGATGCTATATTTCAGAGATGAACTACACACTTGATGTTTTTGAGGAATGGCCTCATGGCACAGGATATAGTTTTTGAATAATGGAAGGTCAAATATCACACTAGGTAAAGATGCTGGCAATTGGAAGACAATATCTGAAAGGTGATTTGACCTTGTAAAATAAGATTAACTTATATCACATCTGAGTAGACTTTCCATTTTCTGCATAATTATTAAAGAACACAGAAAGGTTATATAAATCAAATTAAATTTGAAATCCACTTACAGTGTTGTGAATTTTGTCTGATTGCATCAGCGAAACACTTTGTGTGTCTTTGAAGCCCTTTTGTGGGTGCAGGTGGGTTTGTCACCCACCCTAAACTTCGTTATGGGAGAGTCTTAAATTCAGGTTGGTGTTCACAGAATTCAGGGCCACTGTTAAATACAATTTTCCAAAAGTATGCTATGTGTGCTTCTGCTGGGAACAGTGAGACCCCAGATCCTGAATTTCTTGTAATCCGCTGATCTGACTGCCTACAGCTGCTCTGAGCAGGAGACCTTCAGGAGCTCCTGATGGCAGGAGAGTGGTTTCTCGTGGGTTTGGCTGGGGCGTGGCTATCTCCAACACAATAAAGGGGGCATTCTTGGGGAATTCAAGGATGACCCGTGTCGCTGTCTCTCTGTCTGTGTGTGTCTGTGTATTTTAACTTCCAGCCCTCTTGCCCGAAGCCCCCGAACTGGGTGCCAGCGCACAGAGCTCAGACACCGGGGCGGGTGTGGGGCGCAGCATGCTTCTACTTTTGTTTTCTGTTTTGTCACTAGGACCAGGAATTCATTGAGAATGGTGGGATGGTAATCAGTCATTGCAAGACTTAGTTTCTTTCTCAGATGTATCCTTAACTTAAATTTACCTAGGTCCTTTCAAACTATCTCAGAGCCTTATTCTTAGAATCTGTTTCTTTCTCTCCTGTTACTCTTACTCAGCCACAACTGTGACAAATCATATACAATAACTTCTATGAATAACCTTTTTCTCATGGTTTCAGAGGTTAAAGTCCATAGATAATTGGACTGTTTAACATAGGTCTCTAGTGATATAGCATATAATAGGTGTCCTTCCTACAGGATGAAAAATAAAGAGAGATACGGGAAGGGACTAAGGTCCAACTCTTTTCTTTTCTGAACAACTCATCTCTTAAAGGTCACACTAGCTCATAGGAACATAAGCTGAGGATGAAACCATCAAAATCACAGAGACGTTTGTGGAAAATTTATATATATATATATATATATATATATATATAACTGATTATCAATTTGAATCAAATAAATAAACTTGAACAAAAGGCAAATTGACTGTGATCCTTGAAATAGTACTTTTTAAGTTATTGGCACTCTCATGTATAAGTTGCTTCCACCAAGACTTCTCTATAATCCTTGTATTTCATTAACTCTAAGGTTTCGACTCCAAGTCTACACCATGACATATACTATCCTGAATTGTAAAACTATAAAAATATACTATAACTTCAGAGGCTATCATTTGCAATATGACTAATTTCTTAAGAAATTTTAAATAATGGATCAACAAGATAGTGATTTTATTTTCTGAAGTACCGAAGTAGTTGAGTAAATAATCAATTCATACTAGATTGAACCAGCTAGTACTTAAGATTTTTGGGGGGTATTACAACAATGGAACTTAATGAAGTAAAAGAGAGGGTTAGGCATACCACATTAAATAGGAAGAGAAACAAAGCATGTGCCCACAACTGAAAGAACAAACTCTATGATGTGACAGTGGGCGTCGGGTGTCTCAAAATGTGTCAGACATTGTCATGAGGATCTGGTGAGTCCTAAATTCAGAACACTGGATTTTTATATTAGGCAAGAACTTTGATGTTCAATTTACATCTCTGTAGATTTCAGCTCCCGTGCCAGAGGAGGATGTATGTTTACTGTTTATGGACGCTCCAGAGCTGATACACTCCCATCCTCATCTTTGGAGTTGATTTCAAATGTGGACCTTAAACTGTTGCCCCTATTGGATAGACAATGACACTTTTACATTAAAAGCCTAGCCAATGAAACAAAATTACTTAACAAGAAACATAGGTTTTCCAAACTGTGCTTCATAAGTTAGAGGATCTGCAAAACTTAATGATGATGCATAAATAAAATTTATGATCAGAATACTTCAGTAACTGTATTATGAAGCTTGTTAATGGTATTAATACAACGGAGATAATTGGCAGAAAAAATATCTTAAAGTTGATGTATTTCAACTTTTCTTTAAACTATCAGAGAGTAACACCCATACTACCTGCCCAAATTTGAGTTATAGTCTTCTAGGAAACAAGGAAAGTGGAATCATGAAGTGATTGTCTACCCCTTGGGGTAGAGGTGTTTTCTGAGGCTGTACCAACTTCTCTGGAATATGGCTTACTATTCACTGTTCAGTGAAAGTAGCAAAATAAAAGAAATAAGACTCTATAGATTCTGTTACACAATCACTGCAAATGATCTGTACAAAGTGTGTATTTTCTCTTAATCTAGGATATATTATCTAAAAAGAGCCTCAGATCAATTTCTTAATATTATATAATCCTTTAAATATGTTAAGAAAATTTTACTCTAAATGAATATAGTACTATACTCTCCCAAGAAATCTTTTCTTGATTAAAATTAAAAAAAAAATCTTTTAAATTACTTTTCTTAACAAAATTGTATTCTGAATTGGTTTAGAGAGTTAGAGCACTTGCAGTTCTTTCAGAGGACTTAGGTTCCCTTTCAGAACCTTGTGGTGCACACAACCACCTGTCATTCCAGTTCTAGAGCATCTGATCCTCCACTTCTGATCTTACTGACACTAGGCACACATACACTATATGTACATACACCCAGAAAAAACAACCCACAAAAATAAGTAAATATAGAAAGATTTTTTAAATAGTACAAATATGTATTTTCCTTTTATTAAAAATAGATTTTTTTCTCACAGAATAAATCCTGATAAGTTTCCCCATGTTCTACTCCTCCCAGGTCCTTCCAACCTCCACTGCCATTGTGATGCACGCCTTTTCTGTCTCTCATTAGAAAAAGCAACTGTGCCTAAGGGATTAAATAAAAGAAGGCAAAACAAAACCTAGCATATCTGAATAGCACAAAACAAACAGAAGGAAAAGAGCCCAGGGAAATGCACAGAAAACAGATATAAATACAGAGAGACACTCATTTCTGCACTCTGAAAAAAAGCATAAAAACTCTAAAATGGAAGAAACTTCCAATTTACCTATGTGGTAAATAGAGATAAAAAATATATAAATTAAATAATAAATAAGATAAAATTTTAAAAGTTATCCTGATATGTGATTGTGAAACAAGGAACTTCTGAAGAGCCATTGAGTTCATTTTCTGTTGACCATCTAAAATGTATGTGCCTATGCATAAAATTCATTTTAAAATAAAACTCAAATATAAAAAAAATATATTTTATGCCTTTAAGACTGCAGAGCTCTGAAGCAGCCACCTCCTCAATGTTATGCATTATCGGAATGACTATACCTGTTCTATTTCATGGGGTTATCTCTATTTCTTTCTAAGTAACATCTGCCACCATTAAGACAGTCACAGCTTGCCTGATTCCTCTCTTCTATTTCCATCTCTAGAAACATTTCTTGCTCACTTGCTGGTTAGAAATGTCTTAGTGGCATGGTAATCAGTTATTAGTTACATATGCTTTAGAGCATTAAACTCTACTGTAACTATAATTAATTCTAACTATGTTCTTGAGTACAGAAAATAAACTATCTCAGTTTATGCGCTATGGTGGCATCAAACTACATATTTAGCCCAGACTGATTCTGAAATCATAGCAACCTTGTCTCAGTGCTGGTACTGAAGGCATGTGCCACTGTACCTCACATAAAACTATACAACATATAGTATGTTGTCTAAATCTATATTGCTTTTGAATAATAATGCTATCTGTTTTTGAATATATCTTTGGACTAACAGATAAGTAAATGGGAAGAACCTATTAAAATGTTTGTTATCATGAGTGTTTATTTTTATATTGTAATTTTATTATTATCAACCGAATTTTATGAAAAGATTAGAAATATCAGATTAAACATTTCCAGCAATTACCATAGAAATAAACTTTACCACTTATGATTGAATTGCAAACATAACTATCTTTAGAGAAGTTCTAATTTCTTCCTTACTATGGCATAAATCCAGTATTTAAAAGGTACAACTTCACCCAGAAATTCAACAAAAAATGATTTGTAAGTAAGCATGTTTAGTTACAGGGCCAAAATTGAACTTAACTAAACATCACTGGCATTAATTCTCTCAGAAATTGCACTTCTAAGGACATTTATTCAGGGTCTCTTCTACTAAGCAGCTTTCTCAATCCATCTAGAGTCCTCTGCCCTTTAAAACATACAAATCCACTTGTTTATCGAGGCTTGTATGTTCTGCGTGTGAAACTGTTTCTGCTTTTTAATTTAAATAGACACAGCATGTTCATTTTACTGCAAGCTAAGTATTTGCATGCTTATTTTAATATAATATTTTTGAAGAACTTTGATACAAAATTAAAAATTTGGCAAGAATATATTTATATGCATGCATCTTTACATTTTGTTTGTAAGAATCATTTCCAAAGGCTACCAAGGTGTGAGTCACTTTGTGTATATTTGAGACACTGGGCTTTCTTTATTGTTTAAGCTCAAATAGAGTAGAATTTTTCTCATTACTCTGCCAGCAGGAAAAAGATAACAAGCACTTCTAGTTTTTTTCTATGAATATGAAAAGACTTCTTTATGTACACACAGCCATGATTATTATAGAAACTAAAGCACAAATCCACACTGTAGTGCATTTTAAGATGGGATTTTCACGCACATGGTAGACCAATTACCTTCTGCAGGATCTTTCTACCTCTCCACCTTGCAAGAAATAAAGTTGATCCCATGAGATCTTCCTGTCACTCCTAATGTTGCATAGCATCAAATAACAGACAATGCTATTTACAGACTAATTACCATGCATATTTATAACAAAACAGACTCTATCACCTGACCACCTCTGGCTCGTTTCCATGCTTTGACTCCCTGTACGTGGAGTGAGTTTGGTCAGATGCTCACAGAAGACAACAACAAAGCAAAGGGTCCTAAAGGTGATGGCATCCAGTCCTGATGGCATCGATCCTGCTGTCATCATCTCTAAGCCAAAGCAGCACTGGAAATAATTCTATTTGTATGCTATCCTTTTTTTTTTTTGTGACTTAGACTATTCACAACTAGGTGCATTTTTTTTCACTTAGATGCTAAGTAATAGCTAAACTTAATTTCAAATAGATGAAACATAACATCACTGTACTTATATATTCAAGTGACCTTTACGATGCTAATATTGCCTAGCTGTTTTATGCGCTATAAATACTGCAGCTTTGGGTAATACCAAAAATTTCCTCCAATTAGGTGTTTACCTTCCAAAAGGTAATACAAGTGGCAGACAAATGATCTAATAATGTGTAAAAATTAGGAATGCAATGGTTATGACATGAGAGAATGATGATCAGAGAAATGCCGTTCAGAATTCACATCTTAATGTCTGGTGAGCTTTTGAGAATTTGGAGGAGCACACTCAGAGGAGGGGAACACTTTAAACAGAAAGACAACTTCTCCAGTTGAGAAGTAAGAGTTGCAGAATTTCCAAGTATCAGCAGAAAAGTGATATAAGGTAGAATATAATTCAAAGTTTAAGGTTTTAGGACACCAAACTGATGTGGGACTCCCTTCTTTATGCTATTAATATTCACTTTTGGTGAATAAAGAAGCTGCTTTCGCCTGTGGCAGTTCAGAATATAGCTAGGTGGGGGAAACTAAACTGAACGCAGGAAGAATGAAGGCTGAGTCAGGCAGACGCCATTTAGCTGCCCAAGAGGCAAGATGTGAGGTAACAAGCCACAAGCCTCGTGACAAAATATAAAATAACAGAAATGAGTGAATTTGAGATGTAAGGGCTAGCTAGGAATAAGCAAATAAATAGGAAAAATTCCAAAAAACAAGTATATAAAGTGAAATATGACCTAAACGATGTTTCTTATTTAAGAAATAAATTATTTATGATCTAGTTATAGATGAAATATATTGATTAAAATGTCTTCTCTAAAGAATCTGATACAATGGAAAGAGAAAACTTCATTATTTCTGTGTGGTTGTAGAACACACCTTTAGTGTAAGGTCTCAGGAGACAGAAGCAGGCAGATTTCTGTGAGTTTAAGACTATCTTGGTCTACAAAGTTAGTTCCAGGACAGCCAAGTCTGTTATACAGAGAACCCCTGTCGCAAAAAAAAAAAAAAAAAAAAAAAAAAAAAAAAAAAAAAAAAAAGAAAGAAGAGAGAAACTCAGTATTGGCAATTATTTTATTTAAATATTGTGATGTAGAATCAAGCTTTAAAAGAATGTCAAATATTGATTGAACTACTGAATAACTAACTAATTGTTATTTTACTAGTTATAATACTTAGTATGCTACAGAGAAGCCAGCACAGAGTTTGTAGGATTAGATTCTTCATTCGGTATAAAGGTAGCCCTTTAAAATATGCTCTTAAAGTATTTCTTACTTGCATGATAGCTCATCAATTGGGTGATATTACACTCACTGCATCCATAGTGCAGGTATCTCTCACCGTGAGAGTTAGTGCAACAAGAGTTGCCTAATATCCTACACTCTGTATTTTTTTCACATTAATATCTACAAGTACCATTAGAGGTTTTTTATCATCTTTATTTTTCTAATTATTGCCCCTATTAATCAAGGCATATATTTTTCTATAATATCATGTTAATTGCCAACATACCTCATGTTTACATAATATATTTTGGGGACAATTTCCGTGGCAACATTTCATGGCTAATAGGAAGCAATTTGCTTTCTTTTATTAACTGCATTAAAAACTTCATGCCCTAAACATCATCGACGGTAAACATTTGATTCTGCTCAAATTTAATGCGCGGAGGCATTTTGCTGTGCTGTATTAGGTTTATTTATGTGCTGTGTTCTGCATTGTTAGCTGCTAATGAGACTTCAACTCTTATTGCTCTAAGGCCTGAACACTAACCTCATTTTAATGAGTTCATTATTTGCTGTCTTCTGAAAGGAAGACAACAAATTTTCCTTTTAATTAAAGGTCAAAACACCTCTGGCAAAGGAAAGGGAAGAGGTTATCCAACCTTCGAGAAACTGAGTGATAGCTCTTTCGGTTTTCTGAGCTAAACACTGTCAGTGTAGACTAGTGTAGATGGTGATGTGTTTTTAAGAATATAGACAGTCCATCCATCAATCCATAGGACCCAAGTACAGGTAAATTGAGGGCAAATGAAAACACTAAAACACGATACTCAGTGAGTAAGTCTTTGTAAGAAATGAAAGTCAGCCAAAGTAATTAAAGAAGCTTTACTCTTTACCAAAAGGGGGCATGTGGATCAATACTACTGAAGAAGAAAGATGGCTATGCGCATGACAAATTAGTTATGGAATAGAGAGACCATATGCAATGTTAATTCAGACAATAAAAAATATTTTACTATTTTATCGTAGAAAGCAAAGCAAAGGTAAATCACTTTTTAAGGAAACTGATTTTAAATAATTTTAAAATACATGAATCCAGTAAGAATATATATCCAGATGAAATAAGCTTTTAAGTGAAAGCACTCCTTTGGATATTGCATGTACCAAACAACACTAACCTCAGGAGAAAGCTGAAATGTCAGCACATAGAATCTACCAGTTAATTATGGAAAGTTTAATAGAAATAAAATCAAGAAATATGAACATAATAATCAGGTGAAATGTTTTTACTTTAGATATTTATGTGGTTTCATTAAAAAAAATCAAGCTGTATTCATTTTTTTTTTTTGGTGGAGACATCATCATTCTTTCCATGAATAATGTGATTATTTTCTTGTAAAAATTTGGTTTGTGTGGTGGTGGGAGTTAAACCCAGGTCTTCACATATACTAGGCAAATATTCTGCCCCTGAGCTGCTCCAGAGGCCCAAAACTCAAGTAATATTGCTTGAATGTTTTCACAAAAATTTCAAAACTAATGTACAGAGTACCCATGTACCCAATGCTTACTGCATTATACATATATTAGTGATGACCTTTGTCATAATTGTTAAGAAATATTTTTTGTTTGTTTGTTTGGGTTTTTTTTTTTTTTTGTTTTTTCTTTTTTTTTTTTTTTGTTTTTCGAGACAGGGTTTCTGTGTGGCTTTGGAGCCTGTCCTGGAACTAGCTCTGTAGACCAGGCTGGTCTCGAACTCACAGAGATCCGCCTGCCTCTGCCTCCCGAGTGCTGGGATTAAAGGCATGCGCCACCACCGCCCGGCCTGTTAAGAAATATTGATACGTGTTTAGAGCCCATCCTTCACTCATTTCTTTTTCTTATCTTAATTTTCTGTCACAGGTCTCACACTGCCACCTCACTACAGCTCCTCTGGTGACTCTTGGCTGTGAGGTTCACAGGAAAAACAAACAAACAAACAAAATATAGCCATTTTAGAATCACAGGAAACTGTAAAAGTTATCACGAGTTCCTCAATTTCTAATACCTGCTAGTCTTCTTTATTCCCATTTCTCAATAAATTGGCTTATTGGTTATAAATGACACAGACCTATTGATATTATTATCATCATTAACCAAAGTCCACAGTTTAATAAAATTTAAATTGTGCTGTATGGTTTATAGATTTGGGTAAATGTTTAAGGCCACATAACATTCACCATTGCTTCTTCATTCAAATAATAAAATAAATGGAGACTAGACTATATCTCTAACCTACACTAGTTTTCAGTCCCTTGAAGTCCACTGAACTCCACTGAGCCAATCTCCTCCTGTCTTCGGAACTACTGGTTTTTGTTTTGTTCATAGTTGACCTTTTAAAAGTGTCATTTAGTAGAATTATTCAGTATTACCTTTTAAGATTTTCTTCTCACTCTTAGCAGTATTAATTACAAGTCTCTTTACTTTTGTGTGGCTGAAAGGCTCATTTCTTTTTATCACAGAGGAACAGTCATTGTCTGGATGAACCTCAGTTTTCTTTGTATCTGATGACCTTTTGAAGGACATTTGGGTTACTTCCCAGTCTGGTAATTCTGAGTAAAGCTGTTATAAACATTTAAATGCAAGCACTTGTATGGACATAAATTCCTAACTCACTCGGTCAAATACCAAGAAATGTATATCTAGTTGTATAATGAGACTATCTTTGCTTTGTGAAAGTCATATAAACTGCCATCCAAAGTAAATAAAATCCATTTTTATACACATAGAAGACATCTGAAATGTGGATGACTGACAAAGTCTGCACCATAGACCTGGAAAACCTCAGATGTGCTGTTTTCTGGCTTTTTGTTTATTTATTTATTTTTTTTAAAGGTGTGCATTCCTTTGTTCGTGAGGTATCATTACCATGCTTAATCATTAGTGTAATTGGAGGAAGAATTTTTAAACTACTTTCTTCTTTTGTGCAGTCTAATTTAATCAAACATGTACTTGAAGTCTGTAAATGCCTTTAGCTTGCTTAATAAACTACGATATTTAGCAATTACCTGAAAGGGAAGCTTTGAAGGAGGTTGTTACTGTCAAGCCTGGTTACTGTGACTCTCCCACATTCTCCTCCGCATGTTGTTCATACAGTCTCTTATGAGAGATTGTGTGACATTAAATCTAGTGGGCCATCATTAGTCATGCATGCTAAATATTATTTTAGGCAGCAGTGTGTTTTCTTAGTTCTAGAGGAGCATCAATCAATAACCCAAAACTTTGTTAAGTATTCCAATCATTTGTCATGTATTCAAGCTATGTTGAGGTAGTGCATGCATCGTAGTGAGTTTTCTGTTGCTATGATAAACTGCTCTGACAAAAGCAAGATAATTGAATAAGTGTTTGTATTGGTTTATAGTTCCAAAGAGCATGGCCAACCATAATAGTGAAGACATAGCAATAGGCAGAGAAGTCATGGTTTGCATGAGCCAACTGTATACAAAGCATTTGAACTCAGAAAGCAGAACACAACATAAATAGAAAGTACAGCTGTACTATATGGACCCAGGCCTGTCTCTTAATGATGTACTTCCTCCAGTGACAGTGTGTCTCTTAAAGATTCCAAAACCTTGTGAAGCAATGCCACCAGATGCGGGCCACAAGTTCAATCATGTGAGCCTACAGGATATCTTTTATTATCGGACCACAATGGCAAGCCAGAACTTGTTCTAACAGTCCATACTACACTGAAGTTAAGAGCCCAGACGAGTCATGAGTCTGTTGATGAGCTTACCACTTAGCCTTTTTGGTCCCTTGATTCCCTTCATTTCTTCATGAATAAACAGCATTCTTAAAATTATTACCAGGCAATTCTGAATATATTCTATTCTCAAAGGATCCTGTGCTGGAACTAGCTCTTCTAGAACAGGCTGGCCTTGAACTCACAGAAATTCGCCTGCCTCTGCCTCTGGAGTGCTGGGATTAAAGGCACGTGCCACCACCACTTGGCTACAGTGAATCTTAATAGGCACATTTTGTTACTATTAGGTAAGGCATTCATCTGAAATCATGCATGATCTAGATTTACAAAGTGATATTAACTTTGGAAAAATATTGCACATATATGCTTCAACTATTTGCCTTTACCTCTCAAATATCTTTATCAGTCATTACTATCAAAATTTCACTGTGCTGGGTGATGGTGGTATATGCCTTTAACCCCAGCACTTGGGAGGCAGAAGCAGGTAGAACTCTGTGAGTTTGAGGCCAACCTGGTCTATTCCAAGTCAGGCTCCAAATATACACAGAGAAAACTTGCCTCAAAAAAAAAAAAAAAAAAACCAACAGCAACAACAACAAATAGTACAGCTTGTCAAAGTTCTAATTCTGTAGTTCTTAATCTTTTTCTAATTCTCTGTTTCAAAATCTTTGTTCAATTTCTGTCTGCTTTCCTGTTCACCTAGCTTACATAAATTTTTTTTTTACAGGAAGCTTGTCACAATAATAAAAAAATTAAAAGAATTGCATCTCATTGGTCAAAAGCACATTCCTCTGGGTGAGCGATAATGGCAGAGCCCTTTACCATGGCAATGCAAAGTTTCAAGGTTTCTGGAGTAAGATTGTGAGCAGAGGGCAGAGGCTTAGTAAGGTAAGCTTTGAGACATAGGTCTTTCGTCAATTAAACTTGGCAGGCAAAGATTTGGCATGATTTTTTTTTTAGGCTGCTTTGTGTAAATAACCTTGGTTAGACCTGCGACTCTGACCATGTGCATAACTGTAAAGATTTTAGCTCAAGATTTATTTACAAAATCTTTAGTTTAAACATTCTCTGATGTATATATGAACTAATTGTGTGACATTTGTCTTAGACAGAGGAGAAATTGTTATTTTCTTGTGTTATTCTGAGTAAAAGGAACAAAGCAAGCTTTAAGTGTCTTACAGCCTTGTGGAACAATAGGTCTTGTTATGAAGCATGTCCTAGTATATATTTTCTGTATATCAAAATTATGCATTTTAATGTAACTCATCTTCCTGATCATCCAAGGATGTATGTGGCCATAAGATTGAGATATAATCATGAGATTACCTATACATATAAAATGAAATTACACACTACAGTGCAGGTCATGTTGAGACACCATAACTGTCTTTTTCTTTACACATGACATTTACAGACAGTAGCAGTCAGTATTCATAGGCAACATTTTCCTAATCCTTGCTTATGAATTTCCTCCATCAGATTAGTTGATCATGTTGTGGGTCAGCCTTATAAGTATCAGCTGTCACCTGTTGTGATTGCATCACGGCTCGCAACAGCTCCTGACAAAACACTTCCCTTATGCTCATAAGATAGTGAGGTATAATATGCTATGAAATATATGTCACAAAAGTTAGTATGATTATTGTTATTTTAATAAAGTGGCCAAATGTCCTTTTTTTGGAATTGAACTCTTACAGGAGACCTAGTATATTATACATTTTAAATGTATGGGAGTTGTGCTCCTTTATCTCATGAAATTGTCCAATTCCAACAGTTTCACCTTGGCTAAAAATGTTTCCTTTTTTACATGGAAAAGTAATATTTTTTTTTAAATTTTGCTGAGGGTTACCTACGAATGTAGTTCCATATTTTCATCATATCCTAACATTGTAGAGATCTAACCTGAACACATTGTTTAATAGCCTCCTCTGGCCTTGTGCAATACTCTTTACTTTGCTATGTGTTTTTCTTATTGTTCACAGGACTTAAATATTTTCTACCATACAATTTACTTATTAAATATTATATGTATTCAAGATAATACAGTGAAGACATGTAACCCAACCCTTTTCCCTCCTCCCCTTCCTTCACCTTTTTGTCCATCACTTTCTTCTTTTCCAGTGCTAAAAGCAGTAACTCCAACACAGCTCTTCAAATACGTAGGAATGAGAGGTGATTGTGTTTGCCACTGGTAGAAATTAAACACTCAACACATTCCCGGAGGAAGATATTTCTAATGCAGCTGTAATTATCCCTACCAGACAACATGAATAGGAAATCAAACTCAGCTATGTTTTGTTACTAAGTGGTTGAGCCTATTGAGTTACATCTTTATGATATAAGAAGAATAATTTGAAGAAAAGTATCAGTTTGAGGAACACTTTGAGCTTTTAAAACAACAATGTTGGCTTTTAAAGCTTTCATTTTACTGGCTAATTAATCAATAAAGACTAACTTGATCTATAATGATGAATGAACCCATAAATGACAGATGAATGGAGAAAGATATCAAAGTCTCATAGATTTTTTTTTAAATAACTGAAGAAAAGCATTAATGTATCATCTGCTTTTTAACATTGAGATCTCTCGAATTCTGTCTGGTTGGTTGATAGCTACTGTCATTTGTAAAAGTTGAAGGGTATCTTGAGAGACTTGAATATTTTAGACCGACTGTTTTAATTCACACAGATTCTCTCTAAAATATAAAAGAAGCATTTTTTTTTACTTTTTATGATTTTTCTAAATCTGGCCAGTAATTTATGAATATAAACATTGATATCATTTTAATTACATCCTGGATTGAAGCCAGAACTGTTCTCTCATTCTTATGAGGACTGTAAACACTAAGTTTTGCATCAAATATTTATAATGATTTGCTGATACATATTTTAGTTTTTGTTAAGTGGTGAGATCAATACTAGTCTTTACCACTTACCTCTCTTCAATAAGTGCTACTCCTGCTATTTTCACTTAGCACTAATGAAAACCAAATGCATTCTGACATCCCTTTCTTGTGAAAGGACTCATCATTAGAAGGCAGACATTTGGCAGTGGCTATCATCTTAATTTTAATATACACTGATATACATGTGCATTTATAGAGATACTTCTCCTTTTTTTCAATGTTCTTCATCCAGACAACTTCAATGAGAAAGTGAATGATCTTAAAATGTCCTGGCATATTTATCCGAATTTTATTTTGAATTTTACTAATCAAATTTCCTAAATTTAATTAGAATGTTTCTGTTTTTATTTCCTATATTGCAAGTTTGAATTTTACCGATGTCTTTACTAATGTCTCTAATGAATTTCGTCAAGTAAACCTGTATTTCTTTTGGATATACTAAAATTGTTTTATGTTAAAGCTTTAAAGTAGGAATCTATAGCGGCTATCACTGTGTATTCCGAATCTTGCTGTACAAATTTTAAAAATGAGGGGAAAGACCTGTCCCAAAGAATCTATAAGAAATGTAAATTAAATAACCCTCCCCTCCAAAAAAAAAAACCCCACTGGATGTGTGTCTATGTTTTAGGAAATAAAAAAATGGAATGATTATAAGATTGCTCAAATAGCAAGCCCAAATTAGATAATGTAACACTGGTTGGTAGTTAGTTAAATTTTTAAAAAAGTTTGAACGGTAGAGGTGGATCCTTCTTCATCAACAGTTTATAAAACCAAAAACTGAAGCTATAAGAATCTAGACATTGATCATAGGCATTAGACTAGAGTCAAACTCAGGCTCTGGGTGTAGTTGTGACATCCTAAAAGCTGTCTTCAAAGCTGACTGCTGTCTACCTAACCCTGATTCAGGAGCCCTAGCCATTACATGATTACTGTATCACAAAACTATTTACATATTACTACCCCTTCTTTTAAGGGTCAGGCTAAATGGGTCTGTCAATCACCTAGACAAAACTTTCCAGGGAAAGCTGTCTGATACAAAGTTCTGAGAAATGTAAAACCAGACTCAGATGTAAATCAGTACAATGGTCTCCCTGTTCACTGTCCCACTGTCTACTCCCATCCTCCGAAAGTGCTGTCTGTACCAGTCAGTCCATTTGGTCACTGTCTATTCCCAGGTCCTGAAGGTGTTTGGCTCTGCAACGCCAAAATGTTCTTTGCCATGGCCTCTTTGGGCATTGTAAAGTCCATCCCATGAGCGCAGCCAGTGTCCGTCTAAATTTTCAGTCTTATCTAAGTTTTCAGTGCATTTACAAGGACCAGGCCACTAAAGAGAGGTAGGAGAAAAACCCTAACGACATCAGAATTCTCTTGTCCTATTTTTCTTCCTTTTCATTATATCGTGTTGTTTTGATTTCACTTCTAATTGTACTTTCATGTCTAAAATCTTATTTTTATGGAAGACCACTTTTATTCATATTTTTACTTTGAGATTATCATGTTTCCATTTCTTTCTTCTATTTCCTCTCTCCAAATCCTCTCATACATCACTCCTTGCCCTCTTTCAAATTCCTGCTTTTCATTAATTGTTAGTGCATGCGTATATGTGTAATTTTACATTTTAAAACAACAGACACAGCTGATAGGCCTTTTAAGAGCCAAATTATCAACTATCTACTATTTCTTACCTGCCATTTCAGGCACTTGCTTCTTGATCATGCCCAGTTCCCATTTCCTATACTTGTCAGGCAAGGTGACCATCTGGGAATCAAATAAACATCCCTCATTTTTATTATGACAAACTCCTTCGGCTATTTAAACAAGGCCAATATTAAAAATCCAATTTTCATTCAGTAATCTTTCCTCCACTAGTTTAAACTGAGAACTCAAATTACTTGCCAGTGATCTTCTCTTTATTCAAGCTAAATTAGAAAATGGCTCGGGAGAATTCCTTCTCCCTGTACTTATAGGTGGCTCACAGACCAAAGCACAAAAGAAAGTCACGTTTTGAAGAAAGAAGTACTTGATTTTACTCCAGTGAATTCTAAAGAAATCAATGATGCTTCAAGGTGTTGCATTGAACAGACACTTCACACACCTAAGGAATTTGCCAGATACAGCCATGTGCCTTAGTTGGGCAAATGCTTGCAGCATAGACAGAAACATGAACACCTTTTTCCATATTTTTATATCTTCCTTTTTATCCAAGGTGAAGCTGGGACTCTCTGACTGGTAAAGAAGATTACATTGCTGCTTTGAACTTTTGCCTTGGATAATTTCCATTTCCACTACAGCTCTACCACCTAAAAAGAATGTTCATCCTCCTAACCAACCATAAATAAGCAAGTGCTTGGTGCTTTTCTTCATTATGTTTTCAGAGATGATTACTTTGTTTTCCATATTATTTTCTTTCTGCTTCTCCTAAAATATTAAATCATCAAGTAGAAGTCAAGGAGATGAAACAAAGGGCAGCAAGGACATTTGTTTTTTATCGTTCTAAAGAAAGAGGTCATCTGTCAAATAGGTGTTAATGTTATCAACAATTGATTGTAGTTGAAAAATAATCTGCCATGTTGTTGTCCAACTAATCTGATCTATAAGATGCGGTGTCTTGCTGTGATGTCCAGGTTGCAGGGTTCAATCAATTCTCTTGTCTCAGCCTTCTGAACTGCGGAGACAGCAGAAGTGAACCATCGCACTGGCTTTCGCCTAACTACTCTGATGCCAGCATAAATATTACATCTAATCAAAGCTATGCTGGTGATATAGGAATATAACAATTTTGGTGAGATTTTTCCTGATTTCAGGTAAGACAGAAAGGCCTTGCATGGAAGGAGTGAATGTCATTGGTCTTCATGTTGCCCACAGGTTGAAGTGTGCAAGATGGATTACTTTAACACAGGGAAGCAAGTCTCCAGTTGAAGTGAAAATAAACTCACTTAAAAAAAAGTCATTCTGGAACTGGTATTCTTTGTTGCCTTTATTACAACTTTCACAAAACCTAATTGTGAGCCAAAGAGGTAAAGACACTTGCTGGTACGTTGGAGACCTGAACTTGATCCCTAGAGCCTTCATGGATAACGAAAAAACTGACTCCTGCTAGTTCACACCTAACTTCTCAATGGGTACTGGGGCAAGTGTGTACCACATGTCAATACATACATACATACAGACAGACAGACATGTACTAATATTGAAATAATATATTCTAATAGGCAACTCGTTTCCTGGTTCTGAGGTTAAATACTTGGTCATTTGTAATAGGAACAACATGTTTATTAGAAGTAATAGACTACATTAGAAATATGTCATCTATGATACACAGGATAATATGGTATGTTTCAATTGTCATCTGCAGTTCTCCTTCAGTGGTAATAACTTTAAGTAGTGTGTTCAATGAAATTGATCAATTTTGGACTGGAATCCTATGTTTCAGAGACCTGGATATTAATCATTTCCTCCTACGTTCTTACCTCCTCTCTGTTTTCGGCCATGTCTACTAGTCTGAGAAATTTTGCAATTGTCTATTAAACTTCATGTTTATGTTGCAAAATGAAATAACAATGCTTCCCACTGCTATTTTCTGTGTGCAAAGCCAGTGCCCTGTATCTGTAGCTTGTACTGGGCATCACCTAGGTTTCATGCTGTGGATTCGACAGAGGATTGAAGATCTGTCTTAATGGAAAGAATCACACTTAGCTTGGAATGCACGCTGAAAATGGATTCCCCAAAGTGCAGAGTGTGGAGCTCATGGCTCATACTGTGTGACCCCATTAACTATTCCCTGGGCCACAAGACTCTCGAGGAGTGCTTCTTCCCACCCCTGTTGAAGGCTACAGGAAAAATAAAACACATTGTAAAGAAAAAGCCCTGGGAAAATTCAAAGCAGGCTTGCAATGTAAGTGCAACAACTCAGCTTTCAGCTTCATTGCTCATAGACACTTCATCAAAGTGACATCGCTGATGGGGGGAGTGCAGTCTGACAGTCATTTCACAATCAGAGAGCTTTCTTTTTTAGCTTGCCTACAAACTTCGCTAATACTTCACAATATTGTCTCCTTTAGAAGACTTACAAAATCGGGTCTTGGCATACTAAATTTTGCCCTTTGGTTGAGTGTTACAGAATATTACTTTAATTATGTAAATATCTGTTACATTCGTTTGTGGTGGGTTTGTCTGACTAGGAAAAGATGTGTTACACTTGTTCATGCTTCATTTGTTCAATTGTGTAAAGATGTGTTGCTGCTTTATGTTGCCTGCCTAAGGTATTTCATTAATCTAATAAAAAGCTGAGTGGCTAATAGTTAGGCAGTGGAGGGACAGGTGGGTCTGGAAGGCAGAGAGGATAAATAGCAGGAGGAATGTAGTCTTGAGAACAGAGAAGAGAACCTGAGAGAAAGAGAGAGATGGCCCAGGTCAGCCAGCCAGGATGCCACCAGTTAGCCAGACACACAGTAGGGCGTACAGAATGAAAGGTAAAAAGCCCAAGGCAAAACACAGATGAAGAGAAACAGGCTAAATTAAATAATAGGAGCTAGTGAGACAAGCATAAGATATGGCTGAGCATTCATAACTAATACTAAGTCTCCAAATCATGATTTGGGAGCTGGTCAGTGGCCTAAAAGAAAGCCTGCTACAGTTGAATAGCTTTTGTTGGACATGAAATCTCTCCTAGGTCTTGCATTTAAATATGGCCTGACCTTCTCTGATGAGGTTTATCTTATTTACTAAGCACCACAGGAAGGTATTTGCTTGTTGCTCCAGTGTGGTCTAAACTATGAGATAAATTGATATATAACTTGTTTGTTTGCTATTGAAACATAAAACACTCCAGAAAATAAATTGCATAAGAACATTGTCAATATCCATCTTGTTCATTGTTAGGTCACCAGTACTGAGATTAGTTTCTGGTACCTACCAAGCGTATAATATATTTTTATTATTCAATAGGTAGATGAATATACTATTTTGCTTTTTTGCTTTTTTATTTTTATGGTTTTTTTGTTCTTGTTGTTTCTTGAGACAGGGTTTATCTGTAGCTTTTGAGCCTGTCCTGGAACTAGCTCTTGTAGACCAGGCTGGCCTCAAACTCACAGAGACCTGCCTGTCTCTGCCTCTAAATCATATATCTTGTCAAAATATTTAGGTATTTGTTCACTTTCTTTTTCTATCTTTTTTTGTTTTTTTTTGAGACATAGTTTCTTTATATATATAATTTTTGGAGCCTGTCCTGGAACTAGCTCTGTAGACCAGACTGGCCTCCACCTCAACAAAGATTCGCCTGCCTCTGCCTCTTGAGTGCTGGGATTAAAGGTATGCGTCATCACTGTTCAGCTCACTTTCTTATAAGTAGCAAGAGTCATACACTGCATATTCAGTTTAATAACAGATTACATACAATAGTGAACTATATGATTATAAAGGAGAAGAAAACTACCATCTAGCAAAGTGATAAGTATATGTACAACAGTATGAAAGTATTAAATTTTATAAGCATTCCAAAGACCTCTATCATCATCCAGATCATTTGATATTGAAACAGATTTGATCAATGGATTATGTAACTCATAAGTATAAACTTAAGGTAAAGTGAATTGAAGTCATAACTATATAGCACCATAGCACAATGCTTGCTCATCTCTCATGAAGTTGTTAGCCATATAACACTGCCAGTTAAATAAATATGGTGTACATACAATTATATGTACAACACAGATATTTTGACGTAACAATGTTATTTTTATATTATATATCATCTTTAATATGTAACAAGGTTATTTTTTATATTATAATATCATCTTTACTATATTACTTACTAGGTACTTGGTAACATGAGTTCTAATTGTTATTAATAATAAAAACTCAGAGTCAGCTACAAGGGGGTGAAAGCTGAAGGATCAGAGAAGCAGTGCAATCAGCCACTAGAGAGACATTTTACCTCTAGTGATGCTCAGACCAAAGGGGCTATCTCGTCTCTAGAAATCCTCAGACTGTATGCTCAGACTGCATCCATCTCTATGAATCCTCAGACTGTGTCTTTCTCCACCAAACCTCAGACTGCATCCTCAACTGTATCTCAGACTGCATCTGACCTCCTTTCTCCTCCCACTTTATATTCTTTTTTCCATCCAGCCACCTTCCTTCCACTCTCCAGCTCCCTAATGATGAGATTAACGAATGTAACTCTCAAATACTAGTATTAAAAGTGTGAGCTACCACTGCTCAGCTTTGTTTCTCTTTTAGAATGGGTCAATTTTGCATAGCTCGGAGTGGCCTTAAGTTCACAGAGATCCCTCTGCTTTGGTTTCCCTAGTGCTGGGAGTAAAGGTGTGTGCCACCACTACCTGGCCTCTATGAATGACTCAGCTCTGTACTCTGATCTTCGGGAAGATTGGTTTTCCTTTAAATTCCTCTGTCTGGATTTGAATATCCGTATGATTTCTTTTATTAAGTTTTTCTTTTTTATTGATTTCTATTGAGCTCTACATTTTTCTCTGTTCTTGTCCCTACCTCTCCCCTCCACTTCAACCGTTTCCCAGGGTCCCCATGCTCCCAATTTACTCAGGAGATCTTGTCTTTTTCTACACCCTATGTAGAATAGATCTATGTATGTCTCTCTGATGGTCCTCATTGTTGTCTAGGTTCTCTGAGATTGTGATTTGTGGGCTGGTTTTCTTTGTTTTATCTTTAAAAAACACTTATGATTGAGTACATGTGATAATTGTGGTTCTGTAGTTACCTCAGTCAAAATGATGTTTTCTAGCTCCATCCATTTGCCTGCAAAATTCAAGATGTCATTATTTTTTTCTGTGATGTAATACTCTATTGTGTAAATGTACCTTGTATCTTGGAACTTATACCAAACAATATTTTAAGAGATAAACCAAGAATTATCAAAAGGATAACAAGGATTATCAAACTAATAATTAATAGTATGCTAATCCCAGTTGATTATCCCTTCATTTAATTTTTTCATTTTTGAATCAAACATTGCATAATCTTGCAGAGACCTAACCTTTTCTATCATAATTATGTTTCCCTTTTTTAACATGGAAAAAACTCTTTTTTTTTTTTTACAAATCCTCGCATAAAGAATTGCCAACTTTTATACCAAATCTGCCACTGATAACAATGGAGATGTAAGGCTGACTGCGGCTGCACAGAACATTAGAATCCTGACCAGATTTCAAGGCAGCTACCTAGTTTGTCAATAACCTGAGAAGGGGGTCTAGGGAAAACCACCCAGTAAAGAAGAAAGCAAATCCTACTCAGCAGGGTAGTGACTCTGGATGCATATATATCTGGCTTACGCTGGAGGCTACAAAGCCATAGGCATTTGTGTGTGTGTGTGTGTGTGTGTGTGTGTGTGTGAATTCATACCCCAAAAGTTAAGTGCCAGATGTAACACAGTTTCTAATTGTTTTTAATAATAAAAACCTCTAATTTGGCTTTCAGGGGGTGTGGACTGAAACGATCAGAGAAGCAGTTCAGACATCTACTAGAGAGACTTTTTACTTTACTGATGCTCAGCACAAAGGGGTGGTTCTGTCTCTAGGAATTCTCACACTATGCTCAGACTGCATCCATCTCTACAAATCCCTAGACTGCATCCTTAGACTTCATCTGAGCTGTTTTCTCCCCCTGCCTTATATTTTCTCTCGACCCAGTCATATCCCTTCCAGTCTCCAGCTCCCTAGTGATGGAATTAAAGGCATGTGACTCCCAAATATTGGGACTAGAGGTATAAGCCACCACTGCCCAGCTCTGTTTCTCTTATAGAGTGGGTCAATTTCATGTAGCCCACAGTGGCATTGAACTCACAGTGCTACATCTGCCTCAGTCTCCCAAGTGCTGGGATCAAAGGTATGAGCCACCACTGCCCGGCCTGTATGGTTAACTAGTGCTTTAGCTCTGCACTCTGATCTTCAGGCAGGTTTTATATGTTATATTACAAACAAAATATCACTGCAGTATTTACTATATAATTTCTCATTATTTTTAGAGTATATGCTCTATTTATGAAAATGGGTTATTATAAAAAATGATATTGAGCTTCATTGGAAATTACTTCATTCATATCATGGTACAACATTTGCTGAATACATCAATGGGCCATGTGGAGTACTGACCTATGCTTTGTGGGATTTTTTATGAATACCCATTAGTATTTGTGTAATGACAAAATGATGTAGTTCTCAGAAAATAACTCATACTTAAGAGCACATTAGTATATTCCAAATACATTTATAAGTAATTAAAAGAACATTTCTTGTTCTAAGAATTACTTACAAATTGATTAATAAAATCTTCATTAGTTCAATGTAAGTTGACCTTCATTTTAACGAAGAAATTGAGACTTGGAGATGTTAAGAATATTGTACAAATTGTGTATCTTTTAAGAGTGAATTTAATTATCTCTGGTGTTTATTAAGAAGTTTTTAATTTATTTTTTCTTTTATCTCTGGATTTGATTTCAAGCCTGCACTAGTTTGATTTCAAACTATGCACTAGTTAAATGGTAATCAGATGTTCCTCCATCTTTCAGTTCTACCATATATAAAGCAGAATTGGATTCACCCCACAGTTTCCGAGGAATGTTAATCATAAATTAAAGAGAAGACGTTAGAACTTATTCTTGTCACATAGAAAGTAGTTAGTAATATTGAGTAGATATTATTACATGATAAATCTAACAGCTTATCATGATATCCTTCTGGGTGGTTATTACAAAAAGTCGATACTTAACTTATCAAATGGAAAGTCTTGATACATATTAAATGCAAAAATGCCAACTATCAAAAGTCTTAACATGTTAATAAAAATTGTGATCCATACTCCTCTATTTTTTAATATTTCAGAATAGTTTTAGTCAGCAATAAGAAAGAAAATATGAAAAAGTTGTTAGGGATGTATGAAAATTCATAATTTTGATGAACCATTTCATAAAATTATAACATATATGTTTGGAAGAACATTGATGGAGTCAATGGATTAAAGAACACCAACAATTCTCACTAACTTCCCCTTTGGCAATCTAAGTTTCAGTGGCAGTGGTCTTATGATTCAATTGTATCTTCAAAGTCTGTGCCCAAATTAAATGCTCGTGATTCTTCTATCAATGACAATAATGCCTATCTGTCATTCTCTATTGCAATCTAACTACACAGAATACAAAATCATAGACTTAAGACATTCAATTTTACTAACGCTTGAGAACTGTTTTCTGTCTGATTCACTTATAAAATAACACAATAGCCAAATTATCTAATATTAAGGAGGACTGGTCATATTGCACCAATCCATGTGAAGAATAAAATGAAGGTAAAAGTAATGGACATAAATTACAGACATACAAAGAAAACAAGTGTCTACATTTCATTTGCTTGATTTCCCAGTAATTTAATTTCTAATTTTTTTCTGTATTGCTTCATGAGAATATCTATTTTATACACATCTGCTCAGAAATGAAATATTTATAGTAATCAATTAATCATGACAAAATCACAATGTTAATTTTTTAAGATAATGATTGGTTCCTTTTAATGCATGCAGTGAATATTTATTGGTACTTCGTACAGAGGGGGCCGTCAATAATTTCATAAAGAAATCAAACAGCACAAACTCAAAACTGCCTAGGAAAACACCTTAACAACTGTTCATATTAGTTGTAAGACACAGTTCTTGATAAAATGCTAATCTTTTTCAAATTGTCTTATTCTTCAGCAAAAATTTTCTGTCCTTGGCTATTGAATTCCATCAATCATTTAAAATTTATGTTGTCCCCAAAGTCATTATTGAAATCCTTTGCCCATTATACTTGGTAATGACTCAGTCTGTTTGGAATGCTGTAACAACATACTGTAAATGGAATAATGTTTAAACTGAAATAATTTATGTCTTACCAGTTTCTGGAGTGAAAAATCCAAGATCAAAGCAATGACAAATTGATGTCTGATGCATGGGATTATAGAAGAAGCTTTAACTACTGCTCTCACGAGCGGGGAGGGTGAATGAACAATGTGAGCCTCTTCATTAAGAACATTATCCCATCAATCACAATCAGGACCTAATTATCTCCATAAAGACATTGCTTCCCAATCTCTCATTATCACCTTGAGAGTTACGATTTTAGGATTTTGGTGTGTGTGTGTTTTAAAGGCAAATATCATTCACGTCATAGCATTGACTTTCTTTAACTTGGTAATTCCTGTCAGACTCATAAGCCTTTTGTAATTATCATAGCGTTTTCAGTTCCTACACTGTTAAGGTGTCAGTGGAAACCTTAATGCCAACTTGCCTAGGCCAAGGGATAAGCATGCACTCAAACTAGGTTGAATACCCTAGATTTCGTTCAGATATCTCCTTATTTAAAGATGACTCAGAGATGAAATGTTTGATCTGATGTCCCAGTAGAGAAATGTAACAGAGCCCTTTATATTAGTCTTCCCTCAGCTAAACTATTTCCTGTCCTCTTGTTGTAAGATGTGTTTAATTTTGTTTCTGCATTTTACATAAATATGAGAAGCCACATATCTTCTAGTAAATTGATTTGCTTAAGAGAAGCAGATTCTGATATTCTTCGATTTCAAAAAAACCCTGTGTATAATGTATAAATATATATATATAATTATATACAGTGTTCAAAGGAACAATTACTATGTATCACAAACATACACAAATAAAATTATTATATGATGAGTGTATGAGTATCATCTTCACTCTGGAGCCGAATATCATATTTTATTTTTAAAGAAACATAGCAATAACTACTATTTATTGATTATTGATAAAACTTATGAAAATTAATTCCTCATTTAAAATAATAATTTATGGTTTTAAATGTATTTTACATTATGTATTTAATTTAATTTTGCTTCCACTGTGTGTTCTTTCCTGGAGAAGCATTATTATCAGTCTATAGGCAACAGATAAAGTGATGTGTGAACCCTATTCTCCCTCTTAGAAGCTCTATCAGCTGGGATTCTATATTCAACTGGGATATACCCAATCTTTCCCTCTATTTAAGAATAAATAGAAAATATCTTCCTTAAAGTTAATTCCTTAAAGTCCATTCTATGATTTAATAAAGGTTAATTATACTTAGCTGTCATTTTAGAAATGAAATAAATGTAGCAAAAAATTCAAATGAATATTGCATGTTCATATGGTGAGACTTTGCTGTAAGCATCAGACATCACCGAACATTCTGTCACCCAACACTGCCCTTTGCTAAGTGTCAGATGTGGCCACCTGTACTTCTAGGAATTGAGCAGAAGATCTGCCCTTTCTCTGTCTTGTTGGATTGCATCTCCTGAGATCCTATTTTTCCCATTCAGTAATTAAAAATTATAATAAATATAAAAAGACTCAAAATTATTTGTACTTAAATAGTCCATATCCCATATAACCAAAACTTCTATATCCCTCCAAAACAAAATGAAAAGGTCATTTATATTATCCTCACTTTGTAATATTTGCGCCTATTTAGGATTTAGAATATGGATTACTTAGTAGTCACCAAAACAATAAACAAGTAAAATCTTCAGTGGAGTGCTAAGGAGCCTACAGGCTTCCAAATGGCATAAAGCAGCTTTGATTCTCATGGGAGTGAATGGGATTTTGCACTGTTTTCACAGCTGGCATTTGCTAACAGATTATTCCCCCGCTCCTCCACTTTGGAATCACTGTGTGTGGTGAATAAAATCGCAGGCTTTCTGAGTGGTGGCTGCTACAAAGCATATCTATTTGTCATTCTGCAAGTAGAGCTGGCCCTGAGCATGAAGTTGGTATAAATACATCTTCATCTTGCCGCTTGCACACTTACCATCCCTTCTCAATCAGTCCCAAGGCACAGCACAATTTGAACACATAATAGAAAGTTATTCCACTATAACAGCCTTATCAGTTCAATGAGCTGGACATAACACGTGTGGTATTTCTTTAGAACTTAATATTTCATCCTTTCAGGGCTAATTGGGCAAAAGTTCCTGGAGTTAACTCTGTGTTGCTGATAGAAAGAAAAAGTTGAAATAATTTAGCCTCTTTCCCAGGAAAATTGAGTTGGTTACAGTTTCATTTTCCAGTCATCAAGCTTAAATAAATTTGAATTAACAGGGTAGAATATTTTTCAACCTTACTGTAGTGTGAAACACTTCCCCTTTGTTTTAACAAGGGCTTAATTTTTAATTTTGATCTGCTTAGATTATATCAAATCTTTAAAATCATAGTACTTAATGATGTTAATTTATCATTAACTTCACACATGTTTGTTGAGTAGCAATTATGAATTTGTTTTATACTGCCTAAAATAATATATTCATCACCCCTGTTTATTATCCAGCATTTGTTGAACATGCATTTCCCCCTCTAGGCACCACTGATGAGAAAGAATCCTGGCATTCCATCCTCCTTTTATGATTACTTTATGTTAGAAGAAACAGTCTATAAACTTAATTAACATGTTGACATTATAGAAATTGACAAGGCTAATGGGGCGGCTGCTAGAAGATCATTGCCACTCTGAATACGATGGCTATTGCAGGCAATGCTACCCATAAGCCTCTTTGGAGGGCTATATGTCTTTAACTGGGGAGATAATGACGACCACCAGATAACACAACACTTATTGAAGGAAAGAGGAAGGCAATTTGGGCAATTCAATGAAAGCACATAGGGATTGACAGTTACTTCCCAAGAAAAGCCAATTGGAAAGGGAGTAAGGATCTCTACCAAGGTACTATAACCTGTAGCTAACAAGCACAGATTAGATGTATGGGAAGAAAAAGGTTGCACAACCAACTCCTAAATTTTCCCTGTGAATAATCTGAGAGAACAGATGATAGCAACGAACTGGGGAAGCAAATTCAACATGACCTACCACACATCTTTCATGTAAAATGATGGTGTGATTTTGAGACAGCCTAAATTTGATGTAGGTAACAGGGTCTTCAAGTTGAGACATCAAAAGTTATTCATACACACACACACAACACACACACACACACACACACACACACACACACACACACACACACATATCCTGAGAATATTGCAACATGTGTAGGTGAAGAGAGGCTTCAAAGGGAGTGTAGAGAAGCACCCAGAGAAAATGGGGTAGAAATAATCAAAGTAAAATAGTAATAAACCAACAATAATAAGTGTGATCATGACAAAAGTTTTTTGAGTTTTGAAGTAGTTAGATTCATTGAGCATTTATCACATCAGCTTTGTATTTCACAGCATGGGGATATGCTCCCATGCTGAATGAGCATTTGTACTTTCTTGTAACATTTACAAGGAAATCTAGCTTGCAGTTAGGTTTGTTGACCTAGACACTGTTGTTAGTACTGCATGGGGGTAATTTAACTCTCACTATCAAACTGTGGAAAGTGCTATTATTATTTTCCCTTTAGTTCCAAGATAATAGAGTCATATAGTATGCAGAATCAGTAATTCAGAAAGCAGTATGGACTCATACTACAAATAGCAAGGCTCTGTATGACTATTTTATAGAAAATGATCAGAGAACAAAATTTGACCTTTCCCAAAAAGGATATGAATGTGGCATATGTAGTAGTGATGAGAAGTTAACTGAGAAGCAAAAGCAAAGAACACCTTCAAGAACAAACAGGCAAAATTGGTGACTTAGGGGCCACAGCTCCCCATGGATGGAAAGAACGGGATTTATTGGAATTTAATTTTTTTTTCCAATTTTGTTTAAGAGGATATTAAGTTGGGATGAAAATCATAGAAGAAACAGAAAATGATATGAAGGCAAGCAAGATTCCAGAGAAAGTCGAGGGAAATGGTACTGACGGTGCAGGTCATCGTATCAAACAAATACATAGGCAAAGAAAAAGTTAACATGGAACAAGAGTCCTCCTCCTCTCTTACTGATGTCTGCCCAGAAATGGAAGAAAATGTAAAGATTTCTGGGAAATGTTCAGTTTACCAGCATTTTCTCTTGACATATGTAACTGAAATAAGCACACAGATATGGTGACATGCAGCTCATTGGGTTCTGTAGTGTGATTCCTGCTAAGGATCAGTTCCAGAGTCAAAGCTGATTCTGTCTGTGATTGACTGTGGGATTCAGATGCTTAGGATGATGCTAAAGTCGAATATTTGTTTAAACACACTGCAAGATGAGGCTGCATTATTTCCTTTTCAACTAGATGAAACACTATGAGATGGCCTGCATTCAGTGAGTTCTCTTCAAGTGTCTGACCCACCAGAGTTCTTAGTTGACCAGAAGAAGACACCCAGCTGTAAGACAATGTCACATCTTTATGCATTATCAGGATTGAGGCAATTAAAATATTGCTTTATCTTTTCTAAGTATATGTTTTTATCAGACACTCATAATATGCAATGAAGTTACATGTATAAATTATTATTTATCTTTCCATTATTTCCACAGTTATCATTAACTTCATTCACATATTTTATGACAGCAGATATTATCATCCAATGACTAAATCCTAATTCAGGTATATAATGTAATATTTTAGAAGGTATTTTTTACCTAAATTCTAATAATTTTTATGTTTTCTATAGATTTCATTTAAAAATTTTAAATGACAAACTTTCCCAGAATTGGTAGGACTTGTCTTTACTTAATTTAATGATAATGGCAAATGGCATTACTATTGCCTTTTAAAAAACTCAGGGCATAGCTTGGTAGAGTTACAAAGAGCCAATATTATGAGACTAAACTAACAAAAGTATTACATGTATTTAAAATGCAATAGTTTTTCATTAATTGTGCCCCAATCAACCATATATACTTGCATTTCATATATCAATATCAGATGGAGTGTTGTTCTCTGCGGCTGATTAGATTGTCTGTTAACCCACACAGGAATGCGAGAACTTCAAGTGTTTTGAGCTGAGATCACTATAATTTTCTTGATGCTCTCATTCTTCAGTAAATAATTTACTACAGTAAACTGCAATATGAATTCATGATAGGGCTGGGTGGTGGTGGTGCATGCTTTTAATCTCAGCTCTCAGGAGATAGAGACAGGTGGATCTCTGTGAATTTGACACCAGCCTAGCCTACAGAGCAAGTTCTAGGACAGGCTCTAAAACTACAGAGAAACCCTGTCTCTAAAATCCAAACCAAACCGAACCAAACAAGAAACAAACAAACGAAAAGAATTCACAATAGGAAAAAAAAAATCTCTTCACAAAATCACTAAATTAATTGCTTACTCGCTACTGAAAACACTTATTCTGGATAGAGGAGTCATTCTGAAGTAGAACAATTCCTTAATTATAATTAATACTATCTGATGTAAAGTTGTGAGAAATATTTTTATTTATGATAGAGAATTAAATAGGAAAGCTATGTTAATTTGGAAAGACTTGCAAATGACTGGACTGTGTTTCTAAACCACTCATCAAATTAATTTAACTAATTAACTAATATGACATCTAACGAATATGAACTTTTTAACATGGGCTCTTCTTATATTTTTTCTAGTTTCCTAATTTTATTCTACAAGACGGCAGATTATTTTTAGCAACACCCAGAAGTAAGATTTTTTTAAATTAAAGTAATATAATTTTAAAAATTCAATAATTAGGCTTCTTGAGGACATAAATAAATATAATAAAATATATAACCTTTGATTCTTAATAAGCACTTAGATTATACATAAGAACTAAAATATAAATACATTCCAAAGAAACATATTTCTTTTGTCAAACTGCTCATTGTGACTTTGATATCTTAAGTGATTGAATATAAACAGGATACCATGATCTCTATATATACATTTGGTTCTAACCAATACAATCTTAGTTTCCTCTAAGTCACTGTCTGTGAAGCTGCTGGGAACTTTTCTCACATCCTAATGCAAACAAAATCATTGATTAAGACAATGTTAGCTCTAGAAGGAATTGATGTACAAAAAAAAATGTTAGCTATATATACCAATCTGATTTGATATAATGCTTAAATTAATCATAAAATCAGTATTAATCATCACAAAAATGTCAGTCAAATCCTAAGGCCTTAGATTCTTTTTTTAATGTACTGATTAACACTGACTTTTCTACTGTAATGAAATTGTGCTTGCTTTCTTTTCTCAGTTACCACAATACCCAGCAACTAAAAGATGGGAGGAAAAGGGCGTGAGAGAAACAGTCAGACGATCTGTATTCAGTTTGTTCAGTTGACACTCGGACACAGTGCACTTATCCTGATGTCAAACTTATCTACACTACTGCATAGCCCACTTGTCTCTTGAATGGTTTGTATTCATGGCTTTGCTACACTTCTGCAGATCCTGAACAATACCTTCACCTCTCTTCCTAGCTGCCGTGCCATCCTGCTTCTTATCTATGATTCCACAGTCAAAGGGAAGTCTTATCACATTTCTCTTCAGGTCCATTTCTTAACCTTCCTTTATATTTCATGCACCATGACGTTTTCTATTTTACAACAGCCTCAGATTAGCATTCAGGCATTACTTTTTCTCCAGCAGGCTCTCAAATATACTTTTGTAAAAAGATGATGGACACCTTATGAACTGACATTTCAAATAATGTCTACTGTTGTCCGCTTAAAGACCCCTTGTTTTGAGTGAATCATTTAATGTACAAAATAAATAGCATTATTTAGTAACAATAAACTACAAAATATATTTGTTTATTGATAAACACCATAAAATATATTGTATTACTGTGTCTAGGTAATCTCTTGAAATATGTTGCCTTTGAAGAACTGCAAACTTAATTCAGATTCTAATACAGTTCTCTAAGACAAAATTGTTTCATAAAGAACCCAAACAATAAAATCAGAAATAAGAGCATATTTAAATCATTCTATGTGAATAGTGGTACAATTTATGTATCAAATTGCTTCACTGAAATTATTATTTAAATAATGAATCATAAACAGAATATATGAAATGAAACAAAAAATCAAGTATGTAGGCAGATAAAAAGAAAAAATGGAGAAAGACAAAGAGAGGCAGAGAGAGAAAGAGGTACAATAAAGTGAATCATGAGGGGGATTATAGGCCATCTATAGTGAATACAGTATATAGAATCGATCCATTATTTCAGAAAATAGCAATAAAATTAAAGAGTTCAAACAAATAACTAAGGAACAATTGAATCAAAACATCAGTGATGCCATCATTATAGAATATAATTAGCTTTTTGAGTTATTTTCTCTATTAAAACTGTATATTCTGAGAGTACTTCTTCATCCAGGAAAACGTATTTCTACATTTACCAATGACGGATGTGATATTTCACTTACAGACGTCTGGGCTGTCTGATTGGAAATTGAAACAGCATCCTAAACTTTCACTGCTTTACATGCCGCAGATCAATGCCACTCTAAATCACCCATGTTATGACTTGATGTCTAAAAAAGAAAACCACCACCCTGAAAACATGTCTTAAGTGATCCCAATCACTTTCATCTCATATTAGACTTCTTCACCCAATGTTAATAGCTAAATTAAGTCAAATAAACCCAATATTGGAGTAGCTTTTTACACTGTGAATTGTCAGCATATGAGTTCAGACATATTCTTTAATCCACAATCATTATGTAAAACTGTATTACTTTTGCTGAATTATTGAACACTTTGTCAAGTGACTGTGGTTCCAATGGGTCACTATATTTCCTACCTGAAAATTGTTTTTGCTTGGTCTGTATCTATTTTGAAGTTTAAACACATAAGGAGTGCAGAGATTGCTTTTATAACCCTGGTGATGGTGAAATGGCAGGGAAAGCTGACTCCTGCCTTGGACTATTGCGTGTGTGGAACATCCACATCCGTTTTTATAAGCTGAGATGATTCAATAACATGCAACAGTTCCTCATGTTACTTCATTAATATGCTATGTATAGAATTTTGTATGAAGCCCGGATTTACAAACTAGTAGCAGAATATGCATTTTAATTATTCTTTTGCGTCTTGGATCACAGTAAAAAAAAAAAATCTCTCTTCTTCTTTGTATGTTTTCAACAAAGTTTATTTCTATTGTTATTTTTGTTTTGCTTATTCCAGTGGCTGTCCTGCTTACCCTTAACAAACTCCTCAAGTCAAATGGATTTTGAGTGAAAAAACAATGTTTTTTTCTCAAGATAGGATCTCACTATGTAGCTCTGAGTGTCCTGGAACTCACTATGGAGACCAGACTGGCCTCCACCTCACAGAGCTCCATATGCCGTTGCCTCCCAAGAGCTGAGACTAAGAGTGTAGGCCACGGTTCCTGACTTGAGTAAAATGTTTTAAGATTTCATTCTTCTCTGCATCAAAATCAGCCCATCGCCCAATTTTCTGTTTCCCTCCCATGCTACCCACTTCTCATGTCTTAAGGAAGGCGTCGCGATTGTGTTTATACACAACTACTTATCCTGCAGCCAGGAGTTCTCCCCATGCTCCGTGTCTTGCATCCTCATCGTCACTGACTCTTTCAGAGCGTTTGCATGCATTTCTGCATCACTGCTAATGAAAATTTAAAATTCTCTAGTGGTCATGCATTACCGTATCTTCTGTCATCGGCTCTCTATTGTTTTTCAGACCTACACGAGTGCCCCATAAATCAACCAGGCTCAAATCATATCAACTGGAATAGAAATTTAACAAAAAATTAGTTTTTTTTCCTCTGTAGGTTTTCTTTATTGTATCTTCCAAGGGGAAGAAAATCATGCTATTCCTTCATTTCTACCCATTCAATACCTAAAGAAAATATTATGCTTTTCTGAAAACATGAATGTCTCACTCTTATCTTCCTGAGGCATCAGCTTAAACTTGTTCTTTTGGAAGATTCGGCTAAAGGACAATCTTCTTTAAGTATACTATAAATGTCACATAATTAATTCTGCCTTGGTACTTAAGAATAGCCCACTACTTATATTTGTCATCAGCTTATACTGTGTCAGGCTTTATGTGTCTAGTGTGTAAATGTGTCACTGTGTTTATTTTTTTATTTAATAGATTATTTTATATTATTTATATTATACAATATAAATAATAATATTTTATTATTTATTTTATAGATTGCAGCACTTCTTCCTTTATTTTTATTCCTCCAGATTATCTCATATACCCCTCCTTGCTGTTCTTTTATGACCTTTTATCACTAATTTTTACTGTATATATACACATACATACATATATGTACGTACACACATACATATCTTGTTCAGTCCATATTATAGTATTTGCATATAGGTTTTCAGAGCTGAATATTTAACACTGACAAAAATTAATATGCTCTTCTAGTGTGCTCTTAGGGAAGAGCACCTCTTCTGTTCCCAGCTTTACTCAGTCACCTATAACATTTTGTGTACGGTGATTTTTAATTCTGTGTACCAACTTGAAGAATCATGGGGCATCTTTATATTAAGCCAAACATTATTATCCAGAAAAATTTTTAGAAGAGATTTTTACTGAGTAAAGTGATGCATTTCCTATTGTGAGCAGGTCCCTTGGACCAATTCTTCAAATGTCATGAGAAGAATGGTAGATGAGTGACAGGGAGCTCCTGCCCAGTTCCAGGAGCAACTCATCTGCCTTAAATCTCCATCTCAAAATCAATACGTTCTTGGTTCTGTGCTGGACAACTTTTAACCTCAAACATCGCACACGAGCCATATATGATTTCCAGCTTTCCCATGTAAGTCTTGGAACTTCTCAGCGTCTGCGGATACCTTTGAATTCCCCATGATGAATCCCTGCCTCCATCACAGTCCATGATTCCTAAGTAACACAGACCTTAATACTGAAGGTGCTTCCAGGGGAAGACATCAGAGAATGTGTTTTCTAATCTGATTCTAACAATCTTAAAATTGATTCTTTAATTTGATTGATTTTAAAGCATCAAGGGCTACATTTCTGGTTGTAAACGTAGTACTTGTAACACATTGTAACTTCTAGAAGTAGAAACACAAAATTATCCCCATGGTATACTGGACATTGATAACTTGCAGTAGCCCAGGATGCTGAATAACTGTGAGGATGATACCTTTGTATTTAGGGGACAAAACAAGTATAAAAATATCCAGGGGTTACTGATGACATCTCTGAATAATCTGGGGAAATTAAAATAAGCTCAGTTATTCAAATTTATGCCATAAGCACCATCACTACACAAATAACCCCATTGCTGCAATATATGTCCTTGAAGGAAACCATTATATCATGAAGCTGCTCAAGTGCTAAGGGCCAAAGTAGTAATTCTCTTTTGCAACTCTCTGAAATACAATATTATTCTAATTACCTATATTATTCTAATTACCTATATCAAAAGATGTTCAATGTTAAAGTGAGATTATTGATTGAAAGTTTGGATGCCAACATATGGGAGGATTCTGAAGGTAGGGAGGATGTTTAGTTCACAAATATTGTTATCAATTTTTGAGTGCAACGGCCTTCCTTCATGTCAGTAGGAACAACTTTTGCATATGCAATAGAACTGGAAGCTCTGTTATGTCTGAGTTCCTGAATGTGTATTGTCTTAAGACCTAAAATTTCCTCTCTTGAAGCATTTCCTTTGAATGCAAGATATTTCTGACTCTCCTCAGGATGTATTTCTTCCATCATTCATCCTTCTAAAAGTAGAACTTCATTAATGTTTCAATATGACCATGGAGGAGGTGTGTTGTACTCTAAATGAATTGAAGAATTCACATAAAAATAGATAGGAGGACTGTAAGAGGATGGTCGTAGCATTGGAACTTGGAACAAGTTGAATATACTAATGTGGAATTACTGAGCAGAGAATTTTAGTTTGACGTTGTACCTCACTAAGAAGGAGGACTTGCAGAATGGTTGATTGCATCAGGCATAAACAGAAAGCTGACCTGGCCTCAGTAAGCAGTAGAACTGTCATGATGGAGAGGGCAGGATTCAGGGGTTGGTGAGTTTGTGACTACAGTTCAAGAAACGTTTAATAACACTGATTGCTTTGTTGTTGTTGTTGTTTTTACTTTGACTATATTGTATACAACTTCAGTCACTACAACGAGAAACCTAAAAATATGTAGTATTGTTTTCTCAGGATGTAGACTCAAGCTTGGATGCTCAGCTCCCAAAAGTAAGGCAGTAGCCATCGTGGATAGAATGAAAGTAGCAAGTAGCAATAGCATTGAGCAGCATCCTGTTCTGAGAAGTGAAATAATGTGGAGTTTATGTTGAATTTATATTTGACTTGCATCAAGAATAAAGTTTTAGGTCATGTGAACAAATCCAATATCCAAAGTAAAAAAGAGAAGAAAGGAAGCACAATCAATTTCCATACCTCGAGATATTTTTTTCAGACCCTAAACTCTTCAGTGAATGGGAGAGCAAAGCTCCTCTTGGATGTACCTCACTTCATTATAAAAAAAAAAGTTTATAATACTCATTATAGATAATCTTACATGTCAGCTTGACTACATCTGGAATAACTAAAACCCAAGAACTTGGAATTATCTGAGGTGGGAAGAACAATCTGAACTCTAGGCCACAGTTTCTGCTTGTAGCCTACATAAAACAACACAGAAGAAGGAAGTCTTTGGTTTTTGCCTACTAGCCTACACTCTTGCTGGTAATTTTCTCTATTTTGCTGCTGAAACATTTCTTCACTGGTATTAGAACATTCTTCTTAGTTACTCCAATATGTGTCAAAGACTAGCTGAGATATTCATCTTCATGAACTGAATAACTCTCAGATTCTTGGCCATCAACCTAGAGACAGACATTATTAGACTGGACCACAGCTTTGAAAAAGGAAGTGTAATACAGATCATGCTTTTAGCTGGCAGGACATCAACAAATCCTCTTATCACACTGACACTTCAATTTTTTACCTTATGTTTTAATATATTTATGTGGATCCTATTATTCTTCCCTTCTATAAAACGTAACGTGGACTATTATATTGTTGACATTATGTTGATTTTGTTTGAAGAGCAAGAAGAGGTATTCATAGGATATTTGCATATTAGAATATAGGGGAAATATATAAAAACTTTGTAAGCCTTCTAAAACACTGAAAGAGTTAAGGGTTCTGTGATGTGAGGCATTCTAAGATACTCCTCCTAAGGTGACAGATAAATAGGTTATTCCACGATATATTCCTCATTCATGCATACCATTCTAACATATTATTGAGTGAAATAAAAAGATGTAAGATTTGGTGCTGGAAGAGATCCTACTAGGTAAAGTATTTACTATATAAACATGAGGACTCGAGTTTGAACCCTAAAACCCATGAAAAAAATGCCACTGGGAAACACATACTTATCATTTCAATACTGCAGAAGTAGAAACCTGAGGATTTCTGCATCATATCACACAAGTACCCATCCACATGAGTGTATACACACAAACACAAGAAGATGCTTGTGTGAAGAGGTATCTAGAACAAGAAGTTCACTCCCCACTAGTTGTAAGCTTTTGTGCAAGCTATTTTATTCTTTGGGCCATATGTTCATCAGATAAGTATCACATGAAATGAAGGATATCCTACTTCAACAGGTAGATTGTCTAATATAGCAGGCTAGGTATTTACACATTTAAAGCAGGACTACATCATTAAATGGCAGTAGAATGTAAGGTACAAGGTCTATATAGTCCCTGAAGGCATATATGAGTCACATGAATAGTTGCCCCAATTTCATGCTCCCAATTTTTACTGTTTTTTGCTCTCAGTTTGAATCTATAGCTTTGTGAGGAAATACTTACAGTTTTCTGAAAAAGAAAAAAAATGTGCCTGATGTTGATGTGGGATTCCCCGCTGTAGGCTATGAATACCATTGGTTAATAAAGAAACTGTCTTGGCCCTGTGTGGAAAGAATGGAGGTAGGCAGGGAAAACTAAACTGAATGCTGGGAGAAAGGAGACAGAGTCAGGGAGCAGACATGGAGCCGCCAGAGGAGAAAGACACAATCTGCCAGCCATAACCTTGCCAGTAGGCCATGAGCCTCATGTTAAAGTATAAAATTCTAGAAATGGGTTAATTCTAGATGCAAGAGCTAGCTAGCAATACACTTAAGTGCTTGGCCAAGCAGTGATTCAAATAATATAGTTTCTAAGTGGTTATTTCGGGGTTGAGTAGCCAGGTACAAATAAGCAGCCTATATATCCTAAAACGTGATATATAGATGATGTCTGAATACCAGAACACCATTCTGATACCATCTAATAGCGGATCAATTCAACAATACAGTGTTTTTATGGGTATTTTTAAGAACCAGTGGTGACTGAAGAGTTTTTGTAGTGGGCAGAAGTCAGAATGCAGCATGGTAATCTTCCAAAGCTTTGTCTGTAACCACTGATTTGGACAGGAGGAACTTGAAAGGACTATAATTACAAAACCTGCTAACAAAGAAATTTAGGAAAAAAGTCTGTGGAATGGCTTTTGTAAATGGAAAATTACATGATTATAGGTGACGAATGGCTGCAATGATGTAGATTCCCATTTATTCAGGATAAGGTGGTTAGTGCTACTGCTGAGTGTACCTATATCACAAAAACAGAGGCCCATATAGAGTACCTCAGATGACATTATTCCCCAAGGCACTCAAACCCCATGTGTTAATATACTAACTGCATGTGCTATATCTATCATGGAAAAGACAGCATTTTGTTCCTATTAGAGTTGGTATTTTGGAAATAGGTTTGCTTTTCTCCGTGTAGTGATTTTTTCTTTGTATTTCTACAGTGCCTGGCCATAGTTATTGCAATCAATCCATCATTATTGTAACACAGTTAGCAAATTAGGGTCAGCTGTGAGATTCTCATGGAAAACACTGCTTTCTTTTGTTTTGTTTTAACTACCTTCTTCACCAAAATAAAGATGACTGACCTGTAGAATATCCAGTAGTAGTAGTAGACCAGTTAATTGATGATATTTTACAGCAGGGGCAAAGTTCTCCAGAAAGCTGTATTCAGGAATCCAAGAGAAATTAACACAAAACCACTCACTACTAACATTGAAAATGCACTACAAAAATTTTACTTGTTCTTCTTATAGTATGATGTGGTAACATCATACAGTTTTTACTCTAAGAGAAGACTTGTTTACATCGGGATATATAATAATGATTTGGGATGGCAGGGTAGGGAAGGGGATATTGAGAGTGAAAACAAATAATAAAAACAAAATATATGGAAATCTACTACTGTAGAAGCTTTCATACATACATACACATACACACACACACACACACACACACACACACATATCTTTCTATAATGGGGGGATAATGCCCCAGCTAGATACCACATAGTACCCCAATACCAGGAATGAGTTACTTCAGACATGAACCACTGAACTTTAGTTTTTGGTGGTTATATAAAATGCTTCTTACAGAACCAACTGATAAAGAAAATTTTGTACAATGTCTTAAGAATATTAGAAAGGAAATTGTAAGAGATAAGATAATAAATTCCTGTTATCACTAAATTTACTGTAGATGAATTTTGAAAATACCAATGTGATGGTAAGTTAATTTTCTATGATATGAAAATTCTGATTATCTAAAGCTATTTTTTTTGTTTTTAGAAATGTATCAATAACAGCAATTGTGAAACATTTTTAGTGAGAACACATTCTTTAAAACAATTTTTATTTTATTCCTTTTTTTATAATATACTCATCAATGTATTTCTATGCTTGGTTTTCATCTAAATAGTTGTTGAAGTAGCCTAATGTTTGTTCTCCCTACTATATCTCCCTAGTCTTCATTTTACCAATATTGTTGTTATTGGATGACGAAAAAATTACTTTGCTTTATAAAACTTATCATTTATTAACTATATTTAAAAATATGTCTTTGGACATTTAGCCAGATATCTGAATTTAATCAAATTGCTAGGTTTGTACAAAGGACTTCTTAAATTTCTCTTCAAAATAAACTAGGGCAATTAAAAAACTTTCCTAACTTCAATAAGAGAGTATCATACCTGGAACTGTAAACCAACTAACTATCCAGGGCTAACGACGTTATAAATCTTGGAGGAGGACCTATAATTGCCACCTTACTTCATTGACATATTTTTGTAGCTACATTCTAAACATTTAATCTTAAGCCACAAATAAATGTAACCCCCACCCCTCAACAAAGAAACTGCTCTTTGTAGCCGTTGGAAACTGTCAATGAAAACCATACACACATAACATACTGGTTGTTGGCTGTCCAGTCCCAAATAAACTACTTACAACACAACTGCTGACTTTAAGGCTCAGTGGACATGGAGGAAAAGGGTGAAGAAGGGCTGTAAGAGCCAGAGGAACAGGACGACTGTTGTAAAACTGTGTCTTCTAGAAGTGTGAAGGAAGATACACCCAGGAAGTCTCAAAAACATGGCTGCCTACACAACACCAAGAACGATACAAACTGATATGCTTTAGCATGAAAGAAGAAATCAGCCTTAGCCATACAAGCAAACAACAACAAGAAAAAAAACTTAGGCAATTCAGATATACTGATAGTGGGAGAAAATAATCTTCCCTTGGTAAGAGTTCCTGTATTGGGGATCTATATCATAAAGGTGGCCCTGCAATCATATACAAACAAGTAACAGAATATGACCAAGCAGATTTTATTTTTAATATGGGTGTGTGTGTGTGTGTGTGTGTGTTTGTGTGCGCGTGCACACACACACGTGCATGTGTGTGTAAAGGAATTAAAGGAAAGAGACCATAGGTCATTAATTTGAGAGAGCGAGAGCGAGAGGTGTTGGATAGGGGTGAAGACACACATGAGAGATTGATGAGCAGAATGAGAAAGTGAAAGGAAGGGGAAGCTAATGCAATTTTATTTTCATTTCAAATAAGAAAATGATTAAATTAGTAAAAGGCGAATGTCTATAAATGAGCGTGCACTTATATGAAGCTTAAACATGTGGCAGGTGGTCATTTCTCCCCTCCATTGATAAGATGCCAAGGCAAGAAAGAAACCAGGTGCTACCAGAAAATGTGATGTCATATTAGACTGGGAGATTTGTTTATTTCTATGCCCTGAAGATTTTGTAATTAATGTGACTTTCTCCAGGAGTAGGACATCATCCACGCTGAGTTCTAATTACAACATGCTATCTTCAGCCAGGACAAAATTATAGCACAGAAATAGGTCTTTGCTCCCTCCTGAAAAAAATCCAATACGTTTATAGACTAGGTCACACAGGTGACAAGAGGAATAGGTCACTTGGTTTCTTTCTTGCAAGACTTATTTGTTTCTACTATATTGTTACTTTGGTCAATAGACTAATACTTAAATTGCCAAAGAAATTGCATATGAACTTAAAATTATGATTTTATATTTATGTTAGTGAATGTCAGTATTATTTTTGAATACTCCTTATTACTGGAACAATAAAGTTCCTTTTCTTGTTTGATCCTTTGGTTGCTATATTTCCAATTAATTGTCTGTAAATCTATGTTGACTTAATTTATACAGAAAATGTACATGATCATCTCAACAAATGCAAAATGGTCTTTGGTAGGTACCAATATCCCTTCATGATGAAAATAGGCAAACAAAGATGATATATCAAAAAAAAACAAAGTTTATGTAGGACAAACCTGTAGTCTACATTATACAGAATGAAGGGAAACTGAAAGCATTATCTCTGAAATCAGAAGGGTGAAAATGTTCTCTGTTCTTCCATAGTTTAACCCCTGAAGTTTTAAATACAGTAATATGACAATATTAAGAAATAAAATGTAGCCGGGCAGTGGTAGCTCATGCCTTTAATCCCAGCACTCGGGGGGCAGAGGCAGGCAGATCTTTGTGAGTTGGAGGTCAGCATGGTCTACAAGAGCTAGTTCCAGGACAGACTCCAAAACTACAGAGAAACCCTGTCTTGAAAAACCAAAAAAAAAAAAAAAAAAAAAAAAGAAAAGAAAAGAAAAGAAAAAAATGTACAGAATTAAGAAATAGTCAAATTACCTACTTATGCCTTTGCAGGAAAATGAATGTAACTGGAGATTATTTTATTAGGCAAATTAAGCTGGTCTCAAGAAGACAAACAGTCCATATTTTCTCTCATATGTAGTCCTCAGGTTTTATGTAGGCATATAAAATAATTTAGAAGTATATGACATGAAAGTAGAAGTAAAATTCTAGAGAGCTAAGGGGACAAACAGAAAGGAAAGAAATGAGAGAGGCATGGGGAGTGTGGCTTGAGGAAGTGCTCAACGTCCAGTGCATAGTTGAATGGTAAAATCCCCATGCCACACACATAGTACCAGTAATCCTGATTACATGCAATGAAATGAATTAAAATGCATCAGACCAAGACATGAATTACATTGATTCCAACTGGCTCTTTATTTAGGTATGGTTTTTTCTCCTTTCCCTTTTAGAGACAGAAATCTGCCTTTGAGGCCTGTTTTCTTTTTTTATCTGCTGAGTCTATTACTTCTTGAGCATTAGCTACTGTGTATCTCCCAGCATTGGTTAAGAGAAGGATGCTAGAAAGGAAAAGTGAACTGGAGGGTTGTGAAAGCTCACTGCTTCTCTTTTGAAGTTTTGATAAATTATTTTTAAAAATTCTGTTAGTGCATTCCTCAATAATTCCATATGTGTATGAAACACATTCTCATCACTATCTCTTGTTCTCCTCTAACTCCCACCAGTCTCAACTCACTGGGTAACAAGAACCACATTTTTGAACATGGATGTGAAGCTGTTCACTGGAGCATCGATAGCTAACCAGTGGCACTGGAACTGAAGATGTCTTCCTCTCCGGTAACAACTGCAAATAGCTTTCCTTGGAAGGGCCAGGCATGTGGAGTTCCTCCTCCATCCACAACTAAATGCTAATGGGCTCAGTTTTATATATTTTCTGTGCAGGTAGCTACAGCTGCCATGAACTTATGAGTCCAGTGCTATATTACGCCCAGATGATAGTGTTCTGGTTTTCTTTTTTTTTTTTTTTTTTTTTCTTTAATTTTTTTATTTATGTAGGATGGGTTTGCTTCAAGCCTTCTCTTTCTTTCTTCTCGACACCATAAAATATAGTATATTATTTCCTCTATTATCTGTTGTTCTACCAGTTTTCATATATTAAAATATGCTTTCAATTTTCTCTGCATTGCTTATGAATTACACACACATATGCAGATGGCCAATAAATTATTTTCATAAGACTTATCAACTCTGGCATTCCTCTGTAGCTCAAAGTAGTTCAAAATTTTTTTTTTTTTATTTTAATTTATTTATTTATTAAGAATTTCTGCCTCGTCCCCACAACCGCTTCCCATTTCCCTCCCCCTCCCCCGATCAAGTCCCCCCCCCCCCCCTCATCTGCTCGAAGAGCAATCAGGGTTCCCTGACCTGTGGGAAGCCCAAGGACTGCCCACCTCTATCCAGGTCTCCTAAGGTGAGCATTCAAACTGCCTAGGCTCCCACAAAGCCAGTACGTGCAGTAGGATCAAAAACCCACTGCAATTGTTCTTGAGTTCTCAGTATTCCTCATTGTCCGCTATGTTCAGCTAGTCTGGATTTATCCCATGCTTTTTCAGACCTAGGCCAGCTGGCCTTGGTGAGATCCTTTCACAATGTTCCTTGAAACATCAGAGGGCAGAACTGGATGGTTCATTTAGAGCTCAGAATTTAATAATTATTTATTGTTTAGCAGTTTGACCAGTTATAGGTCTCGGGCATTATAGCCCTTGATGCTGCAGCAAAGAATCTCTCCAGTTAATGCTGAGGACAGCACTGCTCTATAGTATAAACATAAATATTTAGGAAGAAGATTGACAGCATACATGTTTAGCGAAACAAAAGCAGCAGATTATCCACTAGGACCTATGCCTTCAGCCATGGGTCTGTGGCCAGGTCCATACTACCATGTGTGAACCCTGTCCTGCAGAATAGGGCTGAGATTTAATCAGTAAAAGTAATAGACATGAGAAAGACAAGAGAAATAGTTGTGAGTTCGACAGTTTCCATTGATGTTGATATTATGAGAGACTCAAGCTTTTGTTTTCTGTTTAGGTGAGGCATTTTGTTCCTCTGTTTGACAATACTTTCTCAGTGATCTGTAGAGGTGGGCAATGGCATTCATCTGGTGGGGTCCTCATAAGCTCTCACTACTAACTCTTAACAGGATTCAGGCTGGTTCCCTGTGAAATACCCATGTTTCCTTTACCACCTAGAGGAAATGAGATCATTTCATTATTTCACATCTCCACTGAAATGAGTTATCAACCCTTCCTTTGGTTTCTGGAGTTATGGATAAGACCAGGATATTTCACAGTTTAAGTATAATGCATCAAGCTCACTAAATCATTTTCTTGAAGTGTGTTTACTATATATTTACAGTGAAAAACAGTGTTCCTGCTTCTCATTTCTCCTAAGGAGGACACTAGAGATGCGTTGGATTTCTTTTTGAAGAGATTTCCTCAGAATTTCCCTCTCAATCAGAAGTGATGGAAACCAGCTAAGATGGTCACGATTCTCAACACAGATACTGGATTGGATCTCTTTCTATCAAGAAATAATGATCACAAAATCGTGGAGAAACCTTTATAGAGCCTAGGTTTGGTAGGTATACTCTGAACTGCCCGTGTACCTCCAAGGGAAGTGTCTAACACCATGGAGTGTAGCAACTCATTTAGTTTTAAAATTTGTTCCTCAAGAAAAACATGTGAGCAAATATAGATTTGTTTTTTTTTTTTTTTTTTTTTTGGTTTTTCGAGACAGGGTTTCTCTGTGGCTTTGGAGCCTGTCCTGGAACTAGCTCTGTAGACCAGGCTGGTCTCGAACTCACAGAGATCCGCCTGCCTCTGCCTCCCAAGTGCTGGGATTAAAGGCGTGCGCCACCATCGCCCGGCTGCATATATATAGATTTGGAAAGAGTTTGACCTACTCATAATTCTTGAAGCTCTATTTTCATAGAAAAAATATAAAATGTAATAAAAACAATGTCATAGGACCATAATAAATAACATATCAGGAGTGATATTAGAAAACAACAGCAACAAAAAGAGTCAAAGAAAGGGAAACAAGAAGTTGTCTAAATTAGATTATGTGTATCTGAATGTGTGAAAACACCAAGTTTCAAAGTATCATGGGATCAAATGATATTAATGTCAATATAAGATTTGAAAAAGACTAATGAGGAAGAAGAATTAGTAAGCATTTTGGAAGATGAATTTTATTACTAAAATCGGGTAGAAACAAGATGCCCTTGGGGGAAAACTGAACATTTTATTACTTAAGATTCTCATAGGAAAAAATGTCACTTAAGAATTAGAATAACCCGGGGCTGGAGAGATGGCTCAGTGGTTAAGAGCATTGCCTGCTCTTCCAAAGGTCCTGATTTCAACTCCCAGCAACCACATGGTGGCTCACAACCATCTGTAATGAGGTCTGGTGCCCTCTTCTGGCCTGCAGACATACACACAGACAGAAAATTGTATGCATAATAAATAAATAAATATTTTAAAAAAAGAATTAGAATAACCAAGGGAAAATATAATAAATGGATAACTTATAAAACCGAAAGAAGGAAAATAGCAAAACCACAATCGATGGGATAATGGCTAAAACCTAGAGCTACGTGTTTTGTCATCCATAGGCCTGAGTTCACAAGGAGAACATGTTTACCAGAGAGGGAAGGAAATGTCTTCTGCCTAGGGGGATAGTCAGCTTGAGAGAGGGAACATGGCAGCAACCTCAATGTGGCACTGCCATCTTCACCTCAGTTTCCAAGCTTACAAATGAGTTCCTCACTGGCAAAACTCATGCAGAAGATAGAATAGGAGGCTGTGCAGTGATGTAATTCATATGGAACTGAATGGGTTATGTCGGGAGCCCATTGCAAATGTGATGGAAGGGAAGGCTAAATCAACACTAGGTTGCTGATTACAGAGATGTCCTAAACGATTGGATGAAGGAAAGGCTGTAAGTTCACATAACAGAATCAAGGAGGGCAAGCATTGTGCACGGCTGAAGGCGGATGAATGCCTTTGAGAAGGGAAGGCAGGAAACATAATAAATGAAGCAGTCTGGGATGGAAACAGAACAAGTAACACAGGGTAGACATTCTAGAGCAGGAAATGGAACTCCTTCTCTATTAACAACAATAGCTAAAGTAAGATCTCTGCAGGTGGCCAGTGTTTGGGAAACCCTTTGTGATGCAGAGGGAGCCTGGAGCCAGCGTACTTCAGAAAACTTGTAAAACCAGTTCCCATCTGCCAGAAAGGAAATATGGCTTTCCATTGACATATACCTGTGGTTGCATATCAAAGTGCATGCTGGCCTCCAGGCAGCCTCTGTATCACAAGTACTTAGAATTGCTAAGCCCCATGCCCTTCACTTCAACAACTGACTTCTCACCCTCCTTACAAGCCCTCTTATCTCACTATGTACTTCTCTTTCAGATAGCTTTGGCAATGCCACCTCCTGTCTGCTGGCCTAATGAAATCTACTTTTTCTTTCTCCCTAGATTCCTCCTCATGGCTCTCTTTCTCATATCTATAATAAAAACCTTCCCACTAAACATATTATGAAACATTCATGCCAGGAGTTTCTTACTGTACCCCCTAACATACAGTATTACATTAGATGGCGGAGCTGGCTTATTATACAATCTGTTTATTTTGGGAGTGAAAAGATTAAATGGAACGTAATAAAAACACATACTTTTGCCTGGTAGCAGCTCATGCATGTCATGTGACTGAACATAACACCAATTGTGTGAGTTCTAAACATTTAAAGACCATAGTTTAGGTAATGCATTGTGGTTAGTGCATTGTGGTACTGGCCTTCAAGGCTGTGTAACTTAGTGAGACCATGCTGATTGCATCAGAAAATTAGACAGAAATTACAGAAGGGACAAGTGGATGAAGAAGATGTATTTAAGAGTAATTAACAACTGTTTACAGACATATGCAGTCACCATTAAATATGAAATAATGAATAACTCTATTGACATACAATGTGCAGTCACCATTAAATTTGAAAATGGAAAATCATGCTGTTACTTTACATATCCTAGCATGCTTTAGTTTCAAGAATCGAGGGTGCATTGTTTAATCAGTTCTCCTGCCCTTTGTGTGAAACTCCCAAGACCACTACTTGAGAAGTAAGAACACCCACAGATTTTTGTACGCATTATGATTGTTTAAATTTAATTACTGTATCACTCAGACATGGCAGCAGAAAGAAGCACCTTGTGGATTTCTACATCCCTGCTCAGCAACTCTTTTGTCAGCCACATAACAAGAATGTTAGCAAAGAACAGATTCTCATTCATTCCATGAGAGTCAATTATAAAATTCTGCTTACAATGGAAAATGTCATTACTAGTCAGGATACAGAAAGATAATGAGAACATAACTTGGATTTATCTTTTACCAATGTGTGAAAGGCAGGATAATTGGAACTCTAATCTTTGGAGTAGTTTTCTTTGGGAAAAAAAATCCCCAATATTCAAATAAATGATTATTTATATTTCTTGTTTTTTTAAGGCATAGCAGCTTTAACAGTAAATAATAATTTTAAAAAACAAATATTAATTGTGCTTTTTATTGTGAAATTTTCATTTTTATCTCATCAATTAATGTTTTTAAATTAATTCCTACAAACATAACTGGAGTTATTCTTGTCTTTTGAGACAAGAATATAAAACAAGAATTGTTATTCTTGTTATTATGTATTCAAGAATGACTATAAATTTCTGATTGTCCTGCTTCCCCCTCTGTTTATTAGTACTGCAATTACAGTTGTGTACTACCTTTCCATGATTCAAAGTTGGAATTTTAAAAAATATTTAATATAATAATATGTTTACATGATAAAGGGAAGAAGAGAGTAAAAGACAAAGATGGAGGGAGGGAGAGAGAAAATGAACAAATATTCCTTAAAGGTCTTGCTGTAGCACATATTATAGTCACAGTTTAAAAGATTATTTTTCAATTAAAACTGTTATTTTGAAATATAAAATATCTCTAACAATAATTTATAGTTGTAAATTATTCATTTCAATGTACTGATTTTATTAATATTGATTTGATAGCATTTTAACTTTATCTCAGATATATATATATATATATATATACATATATATTTAGTTTGATCATTATAGAGTTTAAGAAGTAGTAAAAATGTAAAGTTGTTTAATATAAATAATTTCATTGAATTATTTAAAAAGATCAATAAAAGTAAGCATACTATATGTTCTACCATTTTAAGTGAATTTCTTAAGTGTAAGAAATGAATGAAATTGCCAATATTATATAATAATCATTATCCCATTTCAAATTCTACCCTATAATTTCTGATGTTTATTTACAGATTTTTATCTAAAGTAAAAAATGCATACAAAGTGTCCCCCCAAAAACAGGAGGAACTGATCCACTCAGCACTTGACATCTAAGTATGATCTTAAATTTCTACTAAAATAAAATCAACACCTAATATTAAGAACAAAATCTCATACTTTATGGGCATTAATTGGGACTATCATTACATAATATCTTGTGTATATTTTTATCTTCATTTAATATGTTTAATTAAAAATATATAAAATAAAACACTGCAGCTAATTAAAATATAAGTCCTTTATGCTACAGGAAACACCTTTCTGGTAACTTATTTCTACAACAATTTGTGTGTGTTTTCAAAAAAAAAGAGCAAAATAGAAGAACTAAGAGGAGAATTACAAAAGCATTCATAAAAGGGCAAATAGTACTGTTTAATTAAGATCAATGAGGGAATAGCCTGTATCATAGTTAATATTATTACAAATTAGTGACCTAGGAAAATGGAGCCAAGTCAAGCAAAGACAAGGACAAGGGGAAAATGTACCTCTGGGAATGAGACATTACAGATCTAATTTTAACTGGACATATGATTATTTGAATTGGCACATGTTAAATTAAAGTTTGAGCCTGACATGAATAGTAATTTTTTATCAGAATTTGTATTAATACATCTAAATACATAAAAATATATTTAATCTTTTTTTTGAATTTTCTGTGTACAAGCCATATAAATTCTTAGTAACAGAATATTTTTTGTTATTCTTATATTGCTTTATATATATATATATATTTATTTTAATATATCTATGATATGAATTTAGTATCTAGAATGCAAGGTACTTTCAACAAATATTTATAATCAGTGACTAAATCTTTAATTTGAGGAATTCTCAATAAATAGGTTACACTGAGGGCTAAAGTTATGATCCTGAGAATTATGATCAGTCTTTATTCTGAGCCAGGTTTATTGACTTACATCAGTAAAACTCACCATGCCCATTCCAATAGCTTATATAAAGAAGGAAAAATAATTTATGATGAAATTTATAAAGAAAGTAGGTAGACAAGTAGAGAGTGTCCTAGAGGAATAAAGAGTTTGTCAAGTGAAAAAGCTGGAGGTATTTTCACAGCCGAGTTATTCCGTACTAATATGATTTGTCTTTGATTGATTGCTTTAGAAGCAAAGCACAATAAGTACTATTGAAGCAGAATTAAAAATTTCATCCGCCATTATGATCAAGTAGGCTTCATCCCAGAGATGCAGGGCTGGTTCAACATACGCAAATCTATCAATGTAATCCACCATATAAATAAACTGAAAGAAAAAAACCATATGATCATTTCATTAGATGCTGAAAAATCATTTGACAAAATTCAACACCCCTTTATGATAAAGGTCTTGGAAAGATTAGGAATACAAGGGTCATACCTAAATATAATAAAAGCTATTTACAGCAAGCCAATAGCTAACATGAAATTAAATGAAGAAAAACTCAAAGCCATCCCACTAAAATCAGGAACACGACAAGGATGTCCACTCTCTCCATACCTCTTCAATATAGTGCTTGAAATACTAGCAATAGCAATAAGACAACATAAGGGGATCAAGGGGATTCGTATTGGAAAGGAAGAAGTTAAGCTTTCGTTATTTGCAGATGACATGATAGTCTACAGAAGCAACCCCAAAAACTCTACCAAAGAACTCCTACAGCTGATAAACAGCTTTAGTAATGTGGCAGGATACAAGATCAACTCCAAAAAATCAGTTGCCTTCCTATACACTAAGGATAAGGAAACAGAGAGGGAAATCAGAGAAGCATCACCTTTCACGATAGCCACAAATAGCATAAAATATCTTGGGGTAACTCTGACCAAGGAAGTGAAAGATCTATTTGAAAGAACTTTAAGTCTTTGAAGAAAGAAATTGAAGAAGACACCATAAAATGGAAGGACCTCCCTTGCTCTTGGATTGGGAGGATCAACATAGTAAAAATGGCAGTTCTACCAAAAGCAATCTATAGAGTCAATGCAATCCCCATCAAAATCCCATCAAAATTCTTCACAGATCTGGAGAAGACAATAATCAACTTTATATGGAAAAACAAAAAACCCAGGATAGTCAAAACAATCTTATACAATAAATGATTGTCTGGAGGCATTACCATCCCTGACTTCAAACTCTATTACAGAGCTACAGTATTGAAAACAGCTTGGTATTGGCATAAAAACAGAGAAGTCGACCAATGGAATCAAATAGAAGACCCTGACTTTAACCCACAAACCTATGAACACCTGATTTTCGATAAAGGAGCTAAAAGTATACAATGGAAAAAAGATAGCATCTTCAACAAATTGTGTTGGCAAAACTGGATGTCAATCTGTAGAAGAATGAAAATAGATCCATATCTATCACCATGCACAAAACTCAAGTCCAAATGGATTAAAGACCTCAATATCAGGGCGAACACACTGAAAACGATAGAAGAGGAAGTGGGAAGTACTCTACAACACATAGGCACAGGAGACCACTTCCTATGTATAACCCCAGCTGCACAGACATTAAGGGCCTCTTGAATAAATGGGACCTCCTGAGACTGAGAAGCTTCTGTAAAGCAGAGGACACTGCCACTAAGACAAAAAGGCAACCCACTGACTGGGAGAAGATCTTCACCAACCCCGAAACTGACAAAGGTCTGATCTCCAAAATATATAAAGAACTCAAGAAACTAGACCGCAAAAGTCTAATCAACCCAATTATAAAATGGGGCACTGAGCTGAACAGAGAATTCTCAACAGAAGAAGTTCAAATGGCCAAAAGACACTTAAAATTAAGGCCATGGTCAACTTCCTTAGCGATCAGGGAAATGCAAATCAAGACAACTTTAAGATACCATCTTACACCTGTCAGAATGGCTAAAATAAAAAACACCAATGACAGCCTTTGCTGGAGGGGTTGTGGAGAAAGGGGTACACTCACCCATTGCTGGTGGGAATGCAAACTTGTGTAACCACTCTGGAAAGCAGTGTGGCGGTTTCTCAGGAAATTCGGATCGACCTACCCCTGGACCCAGCAATACCACTCTTGGGAATATACCCAAGAGAGGCCCTATCATACAACAAAAGTATATGCTCAACTATGTTCATAGCAGCACTGTTTGTAATAGCCAGAACCTGGAAACAACCGAGATGCCCTTCAATGGAAGAATGGATGAAGAAAGTATGGAATATATACATATTAGAGTATTACTCAGCAGTAAAAAACAAGGACTTCTTGAAGTTTGCGTACAAATGAATGGAAATAGAAAACACTATCCTGAGTGAGGTAAGCCAGACCCAAAGAAAGGAACATGGGATGTACTCACTCATATTTGATTTCTAGCCATAAATAAAGGACATTGAGCTTATAATTCACGATCCTAGAGAAGCTAAATAAGAAGGCACACATATAGGCTTCCTCCTGAATATTAACCTTCATCAGGCGATGAAAGGAGACAGAGACAGAGACCCACATTGGTGCACCGGACAGAAATCTCAAGGTCCAAATCAGGAGCAGAAGGAGAGGGAGCACGAGCAAAGAACTCAGGACCGCGAGGGGTACACCCACACACTGAGACAATGGGGATGTTCTATCGGGAATTCACCAAGGCCAGCTGACCTGGGTCTGAAAAAACATGGGATAAATCCGGACTTGCTGAACAAAGCAGACAATGAGGACTACTGAGACCTCAAGAGCAATCGCAATGGGTTTTTGATCCTACTGCACGTACTGGCTTTGGGGGAGCCTAGGCAGTTTGGATGCTCACCTTACTAGACCTGGATGGAGGTGGGCGGTCCTTGGACTTCCCACAGGTCAGGGAACCCTGATTGCTCTTTGAGCTGATGAGGGAGAGGTACTTGATCGGGGGAGGGGGAGGGAAATGGGAGGCAGTGGCGGGAAGGAGGCAGAAATCCTTAATAAATAAATAAATTAAAAAAATAAAAAAAAGAAAAAAAATTAAAATTTCAGTCGCTTAAGGTTGTATGTTCGGGATCAAGTGCAGTAGTTGACAGAAAATATCTATTCAATACTATTGCTGAGTTAATGAGGGAATTAAAACGTGGGTTTTAATTACACTTCATAAAGAAGTGAGAATCTACAAATAGGCTCGACAACAAGAAATTTAAGCAACATTTTCCAACTCTCTTATCTCAATGTCCAAATTTTAGGTCTTTTTATGTGCTTATGAGTTTAAAAATTACCAAAACTAGGCTTGTTTTTTAGTTTCTGATACAAAAGTAAAAAGAAAACTTAGAAATCAGTACAACAATGGGAAAAGGAACGTTCAGGAAAATCTACGGTAATGAATGCCATCTGAGACAATAAAAGGACAACCCTCACCCCCAGCCTTCTGCAGTTAAGACAGCTAGGATTCAATATAGGACTGAGAAAGGTCATGGAGTTCTAACACTATTTGTTAAATGGTGCTTTAAGTTGATGAATTATTGCATCATTGAAGACTGAAAGGTAGTATATCTCTATTATCAATATTTTGTATTTGTATAATGAATCACAATTAGTAGTTTTCAAGGAATTGAAAGAGACATTTATAAAAATGTTATTTTTAAAAAATTCAAATAACTAGATATCTCTCATCACCAAATGAAATCTCCAGTTCTAGGAATGGATTACATATAATCAACTTGTTGTCCAACTCCCCGTCCCATGGGAATCCCTTAACCACCCAGGTTATTGTCAAGGCTGTGTTTCCTCTCCACAAACTGATTACAGGATCCCACTGTGGAAGAAAACATCTGTGTAACTCCCTCAACACCAAGAAATCAAGATGGTCCATACTAAGAGCCTCTTGCCATGCTGACTATTGTCCATGGTACTCTGCACACAACTAGAAAAGAAAGTTAAACCTTATCCTGGCAACAAACTGTGTGATCTACAATCATGACTAGCCTGTAAAGTACCGTAGTGCAGTAGCGACACAAATGTCATAAGAGTGACCAACTACTAGCTGATTAGTAAGCCCCAATCCAGAAGATAAAACTGAAATCGAATACTGTTTGGGTGGCCAGGAACCTGAGACTAGATAGGCCATATACCTGGGGGCAAACCAAATACTACTGATCTAAAAAAAAAAAAAAAGATCATAGCAATAAAATAACTCTTAACCACATTCTTTTATGCACCTAGATCAGTGTCTTGCCAGCCATTATCAGAGAAGTTTCCTCCTACAGTAGATCAGAACAAATACAGAGACCCACAATTGGAAAATGAGCAGAGATCAAGGGACCTTAGAGCATTCAGTCCTAAGTGGGGTATCTCCATCAAACCCCTCCCCTCAGAGCTCAGGGAACTCAGCAGAAGAGTAGGGAGAAAATGTAAAAACCAGTGGAGATGGAAAAAACTAAGGAAGTAAGTCCTTTTACAACATATTTAGAACTGAAACACCATGAACCCACTGAGATTATGGTAGCATACACAGGGTTTACAGAGGTCTAAGCTAGCTGGCATCCCAGTGCAGAGAGGGGAAGGAATATTTACTCTTCCTGTACCAAGATTTATTAATTTTTCTCTGTAACACAATTAATAATAACCCAGAAACAGATATTGGGGTTCAACCTGAAGGTCAGTAAAGCTAAAGAGCCAGATAAGAAGGAAACCCAAACACTGGCTCTTACCTCTACTTCAGTCCTAACAATGCTGCCTCCAGGAATCCTCAGATTGAGACTATGAGAGAGCTGTCTCACCTGTTTTATATTCCTCTCCAAATTTGGGATTAAAGGCTTGCATCACTACCGACCGGTTTCTATGACAAAGTAGTGTGGCTACTGGGATTAAATGTGTGTATTTTGACTTGCTTTTCCCTGATTGGTAAGGATGTTGAGCACTTCTTTAGTACTTCTTGGCCATTTGAGAATCCTCTATTGAGAATTCTGTGTCTAGATCTGTATCCCATTTTTAATTAGATTATTTGGCTTGTTGGTGTCTAATATCTTGTGTTCTTCATATATTTTGGAAGTCGTCCTCTGTCACATGTGGGGTTTAAGGTCTTATCCCATTCTGTAGGCTGACATTTTGTACTTTTGACTTTTTTTGACTTATACAAGCCTTTAGCTTCATGAGTTTTCATATACTAATTGTTGATCTTAGTTCCTGCAAGATTTATAATTGTAATCATCATTATTATTATGATTCAAATATCTGTTTTCTATCTAATGAGAGAAAGACAGAAAGACTATGGATTTGGGTGGGCATGGAAGTGGGGAAGATTTGGGAATAGTTGGGGGAAAGGAAATGGTAACAAAAACATATTATATGAAAAACTATTTCCAATAAAAATTTTGTTTGTCTATGCACAATGTGTAAGAAAAAGATCACGTAGTTTAGAAAGAACTTTTAGTCTATGTGCTAATTTTCGCTTTGAGCCTAGTTTCGGAAAACTCAGTTGTGAAATGAGGAATTTGAATGAAGTGGATTAAAAAATTAAAAATAAATCTTAATGTGGCAAATTTCCATTGCAGGAGAATTGTGTGCTCTAGTAGTTTAGTGAGGACAGTAACTTTAAAAGCATTGCACATTTCATTAACAAAATATGTCCAATACTTTGGCAAATGCATCATTGAAAGTATAGCCTACAACTCAGTTTTCCGATCCTAAATATATTTTGCTCACGTGTTTTGAGACTGAAAAATAAAAACCTTAAACATATTTTAACATTTATGTATTTTTAAATCTCTCTCTCTCTCTCTCTCTCTCTCTCTCTCTCTCTCTCCCTGTGTGTGTGTGTGTGTGTGTGTGTGTGTGTGTGTGTGTGTGTGTGAAGGGCTCATGAGTGAAGGTCATAGGACAGCCTGAAGGTGCCAGTTTTGTCCATTCACTCTGTGAGTTCTGGTATATAAGTTAGGTGATCAGGCTTGGCAGCAGATACTTGTACTTCCTGAGCTGTATTACAATTCCCCGAATATGCAAATTTTAATGTGATTTTCCTCCTTCATTTTTAGAAGACCTAATTCTTTTTACATGTATGAGTGTTTTGCCGGCATCTATGTATGTGTTCCATGTGTGTCCTCAGAGACCTGAAAGCATCTAGTACCCTGCAGTTGGAGTTACGGATCATTGTGAGTTGTCATGTGTACGTTAGCAATGAACTGTACCTTCTGCAGTAGCAGAAGGTACTATTAGCCATTCCAATCTTAGTTCTCTCCTTTAAAATCTGGATTATGAGTGAAGGAGGCCCCTGGGCACAAGCATGGGATAAAACTGGACTCGCTGAACATAGAGGACTACTGAGAATTCAAGAACAATGGTAATGGGTTTTTGATCCTACTGCACGCACTGGCTTTGTGGTAGCCTAGGCAGTTTGGATGCTCACCTTACTAGACCTGGATGGAGGTGGGCGGTCCTTGGACTTCCCATAGGTCAGGGAACCCTGATTGCTCTTTGAGCTGATGAGGGAGAGGGACTTGCTCGGGGGAGGGGACAGGAAATGGGAGGCGGTGGCAGGGAGGAGGCAGAAATCTTTAATAAATAAATTAATTAATTAATTAAAAAAATAAAATCTGGATTATGAAAACATCTGAAGCCTGATGGCAGCAGCGTACCTCTTGGAATTTTCCATACACAAGTCGCAAATTCTTCACAGAAAATAAAAGTTATGGGGCATGTTTAAAGAACAAGTGTGAGGGATAATTGCAATAAAATCCGGAATATATGCAGACAGGATTAAAGTGCCTACAGGTGGAGACCAAGTGATTTCAGCATCCGAAGAACAGAAAGCAAAGGCATTTTTACTTCCACTTTTGGAAGTAAAATTATGCTGTGATAAAATATTGACAAAAACCTACGTATGGGAGAAAGGGGCATATTTCAGCATACTCAGCCCATCACAGCAGTGAAGCCCCAAGGGTTGGAGCTTGAAGCTGCTGGTCAGATCAAGTGCATAGTCAAACAGGACGAAAGGAACATACTCATACTTCTTTGCTGACTTGTTCATTGTATTTAGCTTGGTTTCCCCATTCTCACACACTTCAGTATTCCCCTGTCTAGAGAATGGTGTTACTCATTGTGGGCTCAATATTCTCATAACAATTAACTTAATGAAGACCTCCCTGAAACAGACATACCCACAAGGCCAACCCCATGTAAGCTATCACTCACTAAGACTGTTTTCTCAGGTGATTCGAGGTTATCTCAAGTTGACAGTTAGAGCTAACCATTGCAAAAGTGAAGTGATAGTGTCTGTGAGGTATCCGAGGATGAGATACCAAGACCACCTTGGCACCATGGAAAGCAGAGCATGCCAGCTCTCCACATGCTATCAGAACTGGGAGTGATGTTACATGCCTCCTTTCGCAGGTCAGACAAAGAGTTCTTTGCTAAATTTAAAAAAGATAACAGAGTGTAGGAACCTGAGTTGTAAATGGCAGAACTCTTCAGTATAGAAAAATTCTACAAAATATTAAAAGTAAAAGTAAAAACTCCATTAAATTATTTTCCTTAATATTTAGTAATTAATTTTTTAAAACTTCATTTCAAAATAAAATTTAAAAATGAACATAAATGTAAAATAAATCAGGCATACATTAAATCACACCATCAAACATAGACCTTAATGTATTTGAAGCAGAATTAATATCCATTCATGTATAATATGAAGAAAAATAAAAGCTACAAAGAAACTCAAATTTTAACAGGAAATTCCATAGACATTATCATTCTAACACTATGATGGTGTAGAGATACGTGGCTCTAACTGTCCTCCATCTCACTATGTTCCTCTAGATGGGGGAATGGAGCTTGCAAGCTGCACACAGAGCTGAATCTGCTTCTGCTTGGGTCTGAAGCACTCAGCAGGCCACTGAAATTGACCACAATGAGCATTCCTACAGCACGATTTGTGGCTAAGAAATGCCATGTACTTTACTGGGAACCAAGCATCTTTGGCACAGCAGCTAAATCCACTTTGGGCCAAAAATGGAACAAGATGCAAATGGAGGTTTCGTTATGCTAATACTAAAATGAGTAAGTTCCCTCTGGCCAAAACTAAAATAAATTGAACCACAATATGCTCAAAAAAAAAATCTCTGAATTCTTCAGTAGATTTAAATATATGTGAACATGTTTTAAAATTCATTATATCATAAAACATTTTCAAAATCAAACATCCACTGTAGCAGACTGTCAGTTAACCACATTCTGCTTTGAAAAGTAGGTAAAATGGATTGTGCGTTCATTTCAGCTTTTCTTTATCAATTGTATCACTGAGTAACTAAATAGATGAGAAGGTTTTTATGGCTGTATTACAGCTAATGAATGAAGAGAGAATTACAATATCATTTCACAGCTCCTAATGAATTAATGGTCCTAGACGTGGATCATTAATTATTGCTAAAATTGCACAGGAAGACAGACCTTGACTTTATGGAAATGACAAGCCACTTTATGAAGCATCTTCATTAAATACTGAACATGAATCTGACTTAATTTCTAAATCCAAATCTCAAATTACAAGAAAAAAAAATAAGTAGACCATGCTAAAAGCAAGATCATGGGAGAAATTATTTAACAAATGACATGTAATTTCTTTTGTCATTTTAATTATTATTAAAATTGAAATAGCAATTTTAAGATATAGTATTATTTTATTTAATACCTCAGCCTTCCAGAAGAACTTCTTCAGTTCCTTGAAGTCAAATTCAAACAGGTTTTAAGAACCCTCAATATTAAATATGAGCATGATGCAAATCAGTTCAAGGTGATTCCTGGTGAGCCGTGTGCTGGCAGCCTAGGTAATGACATTCGCTCAGAAGGATTACCACTGAGCAAAACTGTATGGCTGAAACATGAATGGAAAGGAAAAAGATTAAATGTCTTGTTTGGAAGTTAATTTAATCACAGGGCTTTGATATCTTTCTCCCTTTCATTGCAGGAATGTTCCTGACCATCACAACTAGAATGTGCTGTGTTCCATTTATTCCTTCCTGACACACCACGTTATATATTTGTGAGTCTGAGCCCCTGAATACAGGCTTGAATTTTCCCAACCTAAAACATTCAGACTATATCATTCAGGAACTTGCAATGTAACTTGTGAAATAAAAGCTCAGTTGTATTGTTTTGATGGAGAAGCAATGGCTACTGTTGACAAGACTTAGTCATTTTTTTTTATAAGGGCATCAGTCATTTCAATTTCCCTAACACACCAACTCCTAAGGTAAGTTCTGGGTATAAAATGATTTATTAAATTTATTTAAAAACTGGAGAGATGGCTCAGTGCTTAAAAAGTACTGGCTGCTCTTCCAGGTGATCTGAGTTTGATTCCCTGTCCACAAAAACATCTGTAACAGCAGACCCAGGGAGTACAACACCCTCTTCTGGCCTCCAAAATAGTCATGAGGCATGAGAAGTGGTGTATAGATAGACACATGCCAGCAAAACACCTATACACATTAATAAATAAATAAATAAATTTACTTGCCCGCTTCATCATACTCAGTTAATGCAGGGCTTCTTTATTGTATCACTTAAGCTCAAGATGACAAACCAAAAGAAGAAAAGCAGCTCCCATGCCTTCTACACATGCACTTATTACTATCTCAACTATTTACTTCCTGGTTTTACAAGATCAAAAGAAATAATGTGCTGCTTAGCCTTTGACAATTGACCTAAACAGGAGTAGATGGTGAGGTAGAACCTCATTTAAAGAATCAGATTGTTTGTGGATTTTTTTTTGTGTGTGTGTATGTGTGTTTGTGTGTGCTTTTTTTACTTACAACTGATGACCCAGCCCCCTGGAAACCTTGCCACCCCAGGACATGTGGTCTTGGGTTGGGTAAGAATCAAGGTGTGGGTGCCATAATGAACAATTTGATAAGAGGCACTCCTCCATGGTACTTCTCTACTCTGGCTTGAGTTTCTGTCTTGATTTACCTCAGAGATGGACTATGACCTAGAAATGTAAAGAAATACTTTCTTCCTCAGGTGCTTTTGCTCTGTGTTTGACCACGGCAAAAGACAAGCAAATGAGGATGAACAATTTCAGGATTATATATTCAGGCACCCAAATTAGATGATAGTCATAGAGATGGTGCTTAACAGCTGTACATGTTTATTCTCTTAAATTTCTTTCAGACTTTTAAAATTGTGTAATACATATTTCTTAGGAGTATGGTGAGGTCCCCAGGGTGTTGTGACTCAGGGTGCATGGGAAATCAAGTAGCATTAGCTCTACGGATGCTGCAGGTATATTGACATGTGTAGTTTAGCATTCAATCTCGGACATAACTAATATGTACATTAGGATATGTCTAAGAGTTGGCACAAATATGACAGCTGCTTTAATCTTATATAGCAGGAACTTATATAAAGTGCTTTACACTTCAGATCTTCACATGAAAGAATCTTTTCAGTTATCATCACTTATTTTTTTCATTTTCACATTACTAGAAAAATAGAATGTGATACAGCAATTCATCATTAGCTGTGCATTGCTAGTTATATATAAAAATGCCCTCGTGGGTGCACCATAGTTTAAAGTTACACAAAGGCAGCACGAACAGTGAATAACTGTGTATTCATTTTCAGACATGAGAGAGTTAGAGTGAAATTTGATCAGCCAATAAGAATGGCCCTGGGAAGTTACTAGATGTCTTCTGGTAATGAGTGCCATAATCTGTATTATTATACGGCAAATGTAATATTCAACTTGAATTTTACTTTTGTAATTTACATGTGGTAACCAAGATGCTACTGTTTGGCATGAGGTAAATATTGAATAATAAAATAATAAAGGAGTGTATATAAGAAGTTGACTGCCTGTGGTTTTATCTACATGATCTATATTTCTATATTTCAGAATAAGAAGAAATTACTGCTTGGAATGTTAGAGAACTGACTTTTTAGAAAGCTTAGTTCTATGACTTTCAACAAGCTTAAATTGTAGTTACAAAAGTGTATCTTATATCCCTCTAAAACTTTGTATTACTTTATAATTTTAACAATTCAAAGTAATTTATTGGATTTGTTTATTGTTTGGGGATTTTACTGTTTTTCATGTTCTATAATATGAGCATCAAGCTCTAGAGCAGAAGGAAGTTTGTTATTAATTTATGTAAAAAAGCAAGAGTACAGGCATGAATCTTTTCTCAGAACATGAATAAGGGCATGTGCTGCAGGGGCTGCCTTTAAAACTAAAATCAGACATGAAATGAATGACGAGCACATGCTTCACAAGGCTGGCATCACTAACACTGAAATCAGACAGAAGCTTCACACACAGGAAACACAGGCACCCAAGGTTAACTGCAACCTGTCACCTAAGTAAGGGGCAGCAAGGAGGGAGGAAAGGGAATGGTCATTGTGTTTGCCAAATGTAACTGTCCACATTCATGTTCTAAAGCAGCAGTTCTCAACCTATGGGTCCAGACTCACTTAGCAAACCTGTAACTCCAAAAATATTTACGTTACAATATGTAACAGTTGTAAAATCACAGTTATGAATTAGCAACAGGGTAATTTTATGATTGGGGTCAGCACAACTTAAAGAACTTTTTTTTTTTTTTTTTGAGGATCACAACATTAGGAAGGTTGAGAAGCTCTGTTCTAAAGGAAGACCCGATGTTGGGACCAATTGGAGTCCTGGCCTTCAGCTGCTCTTCCCTGCTAGAGCCTTCTGACTGAAGTTACTAAAAGCTGTGACTTGCCTAGAGGATTAGAGGATAGGATTTTCACCTGTTGGCCATTGACTGCTGAGTATTTAAGCCTCCATGGTGCTATTAAAGAAAGGGCTTTGTACCAATGATTAAAGTCCGTGTGTCTGTTCTGTCTCTGTGTGTGTTTGCTCAACCTCCAGGCCCTTGTCGGAAGCTTGAGAACTGTATTGTAGCACATAGAGCATAGACAGGGTGGGGGGCGCTGCAACCCACTTGTTGAGATCCACTTCTTCCCTGCATAATTTAAAAAAAAACATCAATATTTAGTATTCCTTCCCTTTCTGTACCCTATCTTTCTAAGCATGAAAGATCTGGCATGTTCTATATAAAGGCAATTTGTTTTTGATTAGTGACTGAACCCCCACCCCCACCACCACAGTAGAAACTATCATTGAACTAACCCTCTATCATACATGGGCCCCCTTTGCTCTGGTGGAGCACTGAATATTCTGTGATGCATTACTCTCAGGGCGTCTGGCCACTGACATGGCATAGATCAGTCAAAATCATAGTGTCCAAGGTTCTGAACATTCAGATGCTTTCATTGTCTTTGAGACAGGATCTTACTGTGTAGCCAGCCCTATCCTGGGACTCAATATGTGGCTCAGTCTGGCCTCAAATCTTAAACTCATGATGCTCCTGCTTCAATGTTCTAAGTGTGGGGGAACTATAGGCAGTGGAACTATGTTTCACTTGCTCAGATCACTTTATCCAAGGGCACAGAGTGAAGAACTGTTGAATTACTCCTGGCGATACTTTTCAGTTGTCCATTTCTATAGAGAATGGGCAACAGTATAGGCCAAAGAGGAGGCTTACCCATCACGTCATGCAGTTATGGTAGGCCACACGTGCCCTCTTCCCTGTTCAGACTCAATGATTTTGAAGCAACCTGCAGTAGAGATTCTCACTGGAAATTGCTAAAGCTATTTTCTAGCCAGAATCCCTTTCTTCCTTAGCTTTTAACTGTACACCCTTTTCTTCTACCCTTATCTTAAGAACTTCCTCAGCAAATATTAAGGCAAGAATCATCTTCACAAGTCATGTCTCTATTAAATCAAACCAAGATAACTTTAAAAAGTTTCTCTGCTGCACATCCTTGCTTTCCAAACATTCTTGATAGATATCTATTGAACACATCCCTGAGTTCATAGTCTTTATAACACTCACAAACAAAGACATACCTCAATCCATTGGAAGCCTGTTAAAGTGTGCTTCCCCACAGCTAAGACCTCTTACTATTAATGCACAGATGGAGAAAGCTGGATTACAGTGTTAAGTTCAAAATGGCCCCCATACAGCTATTACACCAAGATCTAATGGCAAAAGTTTTTTAACAGTCCCTTCTGTTGTGTGATTTTTTAAAATCACATTCTGTTAATAGAGTTTGATTTAAATCAGAGGGCAGAGAAAGCTACTAGTTGACCAAATTAATCATAGAAGCTTTTGAGGACTGAGGACAGATAGACAGGAAGTAGCGGGGTGGGGCTTAGAAAGGACCCTGGCCCTTTTGGATGGAGGAATGAAAGAGATAGCAGGTCATTATTCACTTCTCTGTTGCATCTCTGATCATTCAGGTTCTTAACCTGATATCTGACCCCCGAGTTTTTATTGATAAAAAGTAATTAAACACTTCACTCTTCTCTGTGTGTGGGGGTAGGAAAATGGGTTTTGTTGAGGCTGTGTGTAAGCTCATGCTGTAATGTTCTTTGTTCAGAAATTTAGAACATGAGGTTGTAGGATGAATCATGACTCTTCAAGCATATTTTATCGCTGACTTCTTGATTTTTGTTAAAGAATTTATTACTTGAAAGAAGGCCCACTAAGAGCTAAACAAATAGAAAATTGGTTGAAAATATTAATTTAAAAAATTACTCACTATCCAAGTATTTAAATTATATTTCAGATAGTATCAAAATTCCTCAAAATATGTGTCTTTAGCTGGGGTTAAAGGCACCTTCTAACAGGCTCAGGACTTTCAACAATCACTCACATACATTGAATTGATGTGTTTCCCAATACATGAGATTTGCAAGAGGCAGTGTGCAAATGCACAGACAGGTAGTATGATTTTGTTATAGACATAGCACTAAGAGGGATAAAATCATTTTTTGATTATACGAAAATATAACCATCTAGATCAATGATAACAAGTTTTCATCTTAACAGATATTTAATATTTTTAAAGCTATTGACAATATTAAATTATGTTACATATGTCAAACATTTTTAACAGTTTAGAAATGTTTGCCTTATTCTGTAACCTAAATTAGTGGAGTTATGCATTTATGTACATTTCCATTATTGTAGATAATTTCCCAAGCCCCCAAACAAGGAACATATTTACCTGAAAAAAAAAGAACAGTTTTAAGACATGTCTTGTTCCATGATTATTATTGTAGATACTTTTAATATTTAATCAATGAAATGGCAGGCATATTTATCTTATAATACATACTAAAAGCAAATAATTAAGCTTGTTCAGCTGATTTTGATTTTAGTTGCTTTATTTTTAAACAATTTCAGGAGATGTGGTTTTGCTTGATATTAGTTCTAATATTGTGAATCATAGTATTTTAAAAATTGATAATAAGAATGCAATTTTGCTTAAAGCAAATATGATAGATTTGGTAAATCTGACAATAAAATATGTTTCTGCTAATTAGATCATTTGTTACTCATCTGGTGATGTATTCCTGATTTTATATTGGCATTGTGGATCTGATCTCAGGTCATTCTGTTTGCAGAGCAAACATTGTGCCCAGTGAGCTCTCTCTTAAGCTCTGGACAGTTAGATTTAATGACAGACATAGTGAGGAAATTAACTCATCTGTACACAATAACATCTTTACCTCTCCCCCATTTCCAGGTTAGAACAAAATAAACAATAGTTTGATTTTACCAATTCTTCCTGATGTGACACCTAACGAGGTAGCACTATGTGATAAATCAAAAAAGATTGTTTTAAAACTGAATAAAATATCCATTGTAGAACAGGAAGATTGTAACCTTTGACTTGAAAAAAAGCTAGAAAGTACTTGATCACCATTTTAGCAGATATTTAAAAGAAATTTTTTAAAATTAAAATTTGTTATGTGAGATATTTAGTAATTATTTTTGAATAAGTTAGAATAGTTGAACGATACTATCAAAAGACAATATTCATTTCTTAGTTATATAAACTTGCCCTAAGGAAAAGCAAATTCCTAAAAAAAAAAATGATAGTACAGAGAATAAATCTGAACCGGAAACAGTTCTCATATCCAGAGAGTGGTAGACTGAGATTAAACAATTTAAGTACAATCTCGGCCTACCTTATGAGTCAACTGGAAAAGTAAGCGTTGGTAAAGATTTTGAAGTCTAGTGGAGAAGTAAAAACGGTATTTGAGGATACATGACATACTTAGATAGGGTCATTACTTTAGAATTATGTCACAACTGTTTCAGGACACTTGATCTCATGAGTTCTCCAGACTTGAAAGCTCTGGCTTTCTCCTCCTCTTTACATAGCCATGTAGTCCCAAATTAACATTTTTTATATGTTACAATCCTTTCTGGGAAATTCTCAATGTATATTAAGATTTCAGGTTTCTGCAATGTGGAACACTTTATGACTAAGTACCTCTCAATGTAAAATGGTGAATACAGACCTCCATAAAATGAAGCATAAAAAATAATATTTTCTCAAACATTCAAATTAGACCAGTTACTGAAGTGTTAAAACTACTAACCCAGCATGCATTATACTCTTCAGGAAAGAAAAGTCCAAATAAGGAACTGAAGATTTTGGGTCTTCATGACCTTCGTCTCTTTGAAGCTGCCTCCTGAACTTCCTGTATCCCAGCTCCTTTAAATAATTAGACAATGACATGGCCCCTTCTTATACTGCTCCTAATTTCCTTCAATATTAAAATTTATGTTTTATAATTCCAAGCAACTGAACATCAAAAAATATGTAACACATGGCAAGTGTGTTTCCCCATAAGGGAAAAGAAAGAACTGGGCAAAAAAAAAAAAAATTTATATGTATGAGAGGCATCAAGTCCTTAGGATCAGGGATGACTCAGATTGTTCTAGTGTTGTATTAAATAAGGAAGGGGTTTTTGAGAGGTAATGGCTAAGTTACTTTCACTGCTATTTGGTACATTTAGCTAAGGCAACATTGTTTCCACCTGTTGCCTTGGCATATATTCTAGAGGGTATGGGATTTCCTTTACAACCATCCGTACATATTAGTAAATATTGGCGATTTGAATATTTCCTCTTGGCATCTTAGTGCGATGTATGGACCACTTTTATGATTTTTTAAAACAAAACCAGTGCACCCTGCTGTGAGTCTTACATGTAAGACCTTACAATTTCATATTAAGGCTTTCTTTGTGAAAAATACCCTAAAAATGTAAGCATTTGATTTTCAATGTGTTCTCTTCCCCTGACCATTTAATGAAATTCAGAAGATGTAAACTCCAAATTCCAAATTTCAATTTGAAAAAGAAACTTATGCTGGTTCACACTCATGAAAAGACAGGACGTTATTTCTTCACACCTGTGTCATTGACATCCTTCTATTATTTATTGATTTGAAATAAAATCAATCTTATCCTCTATTCTAGTTGGCATTCATGGTAAATCCAGAATTCAAATGGATTTTGCAGCATTGCTTAATTTAATGTGGTTTGGTTCAGGGGAGAGAAGGGCCAAATTGGAGTCAGCACCTTAGCTGGGATTGGTGCAAAACCAGCAATTTTGATTAGCACGTTATTGAGAATCAAAAGAGAGGTATAAGTAGTAAATGACAAGATGGCATCAAATGAAGTCTAACAGGCTATGTAAGTGGGAGAGCAGCGAAGGGGAAAGAAAGCACCAGGAATTTGAGCCGACATGAGCCTTAGCAGCACATGTGTTCTGTGCTCACGCCACACACTACCCTCAAGGCAGTAGTTTAAAACACACCGGTTGTAGTTCAGGAATATTCATTTTGATACTGACCACTAGGTCTCCTTATTTTTGCCTACATTACAAATTGTTTTCTGGTTTTAATTCTTTGAACTTACAAACATTCCATAGATATAATATTTTTCAATTGCCCTTCACCATGAGCTAAGATAATTTAAATTGTTTGTGTCTGAAGTTCACCTTTGTCTTTCTTATAAAACACTTAAATTTGAAAAATGACACTGCTATGATCAGCAATGCCCTTAGTAACAAATTACACTAAAGTGATAGTGTTCGTTTATACTTCTCCAAAGATGAGGACAGTCCTGTAGTCTGCTAAGTTACATGTAATCATGACAGAGTTATGGGGAGGTTTACAGAGCTAACTTAGTTTCAAAAGGCTGCTGATTTGCCTTGGAGGTTCTTTCCAATTTAATTTAAGTTCCTTATCCAGGGAGCTGCTCAGATGATTTGTGGTTTCATAAAGCATTCTGAAAGGCCATTTCATTGGCCATAGGATATAAACTTGGAATCAGATTTCCTCTACCCAGTCTATGATAGAAAGCCAGTTTCACAATGTGCAGTACAACTTTTATTGGAAAGTGTTGTATTGCCATAAAGCCAAACTTAACTATATTTCTGGTCATGCACAGTGAATAAATATTTATGCCATGATTTAGGCAGAGTTGTACACACCCACAAACATTGCTGCTCATGTTACTACCATTTTCCTTGTTCTCAAAGACTCATCATCTTTAAGGAAGGTTAAATTATAGAAAAAAAAAGTTGTTCCTGTGTCTTATTGCTTCTGGTCAAAGATTTCAGTCTTGAAAGCTTGGCACAGTAAGTCTTAATCACCATAGCAGTGGAAAATTCTGGTGAGAAAAAGTCCATCATTTTAGACAATTATTCCCCCTTTTTGGTTATCTTCCTTCTAACACATAACACACACCATCACATTGCTTGACTCTCCCTTCCTTATATGGTGAATTATCCTTAAAATTTCAATTTAAATGGACTTAGTGTTTCCCATACATCAGACAATTTAAGCAGTTTTTATATCCATCAGCTTTTCAACATTAATAAAAATAGACTTGCGTTAACTTTGCATGCTAATGTGAGTTTAGTTACAAACACCTTGAGCAGCTTTATAGTAATGCCCTGGCTTACTACTTCATTTCAGCTTCCTCCATCATACATGTATTTTTGAAAGGAAAATATCATTTTAAGAATAATGTAATGTGTCATTAAGTATTAGCTTATACATATCATCTAGACTCAAATATAAGAGCCTGCCATTCTTGAAATTGCAGTTATTAATAAAGATCCAGTCAAATAGCATTACTATGTAAAAGGATTGATGAACGAGAAGTCACAGACTGTCACTGGTCTTGTAATTTTAAGAACAAATTTAAGCAAAGAAAAATCATATGGATAAACAATGCCTTACTGTAGGAGGTAAGCCATTTATAAAAAGGCATCTATATTTTCATTTTATTTATATCTACATATATTGTATATGTACCTTATAGTACTGGATATTATATATAAAATTATGTTTATGTTAAATATATATCCAAGAGTAGGTAACTCAATAATATATAGTAACAGAGGTTGATGGTTTATATTTTGTCATTTTATGAACAAAAACAGGTTATCTTCAATTCCCTGTTCTCAATGTGGCCTCTCTGAGGCAAACCCCTGTTGGTCAAGTGGCTCTTGGTTTTTTGCTACACTCTTCTGCTCACAGCCAATAAGATTTCTTCTTTTGACATGACATAGCTCTCCTAATGCGGGTCTGGGTGACCTTACTCCCACTCTCTCCTTCAGATTCATAAGGCTGAATTAAAGTGTACTCATCGACACTGATAGGGCTGATTTCTACTCTGACTTTCATTCCCTCTTCATAAAGGACTTCAAAGTCTTATTCTCAACCCTAGCCAACTGGAGTTCACATGCATTTCCACCTCCTACTTCCCCAGTCTTTTTTTAAAATTTACAATCCCATTATTGCCATGATCCTGATCTAACCTTTCTTACTTTCTATTTAGTAGTCTGTAACTTCTGAACAGTCACACATTCAATAAGGCATGCTTGGATAGCTGCTCATTAGTCTAACACTCACCTTGAATGGATTTCTCCCTCTCTCCCTCCATCTCTCTCTGTCTGTATCTATCTATCTATCTATCTATCTATCTATCTATCTATCTTTCTTTCTCTTTATTTCTGTCAAATCATCTAGCTCTGTATACACACACACACACACACACACACACACACAGCATAATCATGTCTTTATAGCATCATCAGTATCTAAATAATCAAAGTCCAAAATCAAAGAATCATAGAAAATGTCTTTTTTTCCCTCGTTCTCCCACTTGCTCACTATTTACCTTTAGTCTATGTATTAAGCAAGCTCTCCAAATTATTCAACTGCAGAATATCTTTGGAAAGTATGCTCTCTTGTCTAGTCTCACAGAACTAACTCTTGCTCTTATTTTTGGCTTTTTATTCTGCAATACCCAGCTGTGTCTCTAAAAAAGACAGATATCCTGTCTCAGTTCCTCCCATCTGTAGTGGCATTTCATTTGTATTTTAATAAATAAAGCATGCCTGAAAATCAGAGAGTAAAACAGCTTCAATGGTCAGCCTTACAGAACAGGGAGTGGCAACATGCATTTTTAATGCATTAGCCACACTAGTTTGCCATAGAAACCAGATAGTGCATGCCTTTAATCCCTGTGATGCACACCTTTAATCTTACCCCTAAAGAGAAATATAAAATGGGAGGAGACAGCTCACAGACACAGTCTCATTCTGAGATTCCTAGAGCCAGGATTCCATTTCGGATTAAGGTAGAGGTAAGAGTAGTGACTGGTTGTTTTGCTTTTTTGACCTTCAGATTGAATCCCAATTTCTGTCTCTGAGTTTTTTTTGTTTTTTTTTTTTTTTGTTTTTTTTCTTTTTTTTATTTATTTATTTATTTATTTTTTAAATTTATTTATTTATTAAGGATTTCTGCCTCGTCCCCACAACCGCTTCCCATTTCTCTCCCCCTCCCCCAATCAAGTCCCCCTCCCTCATCTGCTCGAAGAACAATCAGGGTTCCCTGACCTGTGGGAAGCCCAAGGACTGCCCACCTCTATCCAGGTGTCTCTGAGTTTTTATTAATCATGTTTCACCCAGTCATTCCAAATTGTGATTTTTCTCTGAAAGAAATTTGGCTCAGTTCCTGTTCATAAAAACCAATCATTAAAGACAAAATGTCTAATGATTTTTCACCTAATCAAGAATGAATTCTGAAATCCTTAACCTGTCTGGGAACTCAAACTACTTTTCAGATTTGTCTTCACATTTTTACATAAAAATGATATCCAGTCACTTTAACCAAACATGCCATTCTCTTCCATCTCAAAGTATTATGCTCTGTCCTTCCTTCCTGGACTTTTTCCTGATTGGTTACCTTCTCCATCATTCACATTCAGTTCCCTTATATATAAGGCCAAGTGTTTGCCAATGGATAGTTACTGAACAGAACAAATATTCTTATGATGGAGTGTGATATGAAGGTGATATTTTTAAGGTAATTCTTTAATTCCTAACATTATATCAAAAATTCAAGCTAAAGATGTATCCTGGATATAATTTTATACTACTTAGAAGTTACTTAAAAATTGAAACAATTCTTACAATCCGACTTTCACAATTTTAATTGTAATATACTTCCAGTTCATTTATTTGACTCTTGATATGTATCTCGTGCTTAAAATCAAGCACGTTTATGTACGTATTGCTTGAGTAAAATAACAGCAAGAAGCAAATAAGTAATCATTTAATAGCAATGACAGGGCTAGGGAGATATGGATTAGCAGGTAATGAACTTGCTCCATAGTTACTAAAACTGGTCAGATGCAGCCATAAGCAAGCATGTTAGAACTGTTCAGAGCTCAGATTCGGCACACCATAAGTGCCCTGATGCTGGAGAGAACTAGTGGCCCTCCCTTAATTCCACACGTTAGAGATAGAGACTCTAGTTTAATCTTCAAGCTCTGGGTTCAAACGAAGTAAGTTTCCTCAACATATAAGATGGAAAACAACTGAAGAATTCACACATCAACCATGTACATGTACGTGACACATAGGCATGTACACATTTAAGCACAAACAACACACACATACACACACACACACAATACTTCTGATGTGTTTCAAAACAGACTCAAAGAAAAAATGCAATTCTAAAAACCTCCCTTTTAATTTGTGTTAAGAATCAAATGATTTTAAATATGTAGAATATACTGAGAATAATCTTTCACACAGAACAGATGCTAAAAATGTCACCATCATTGTGTCTCCTTGAAGTCCATGGCTTTAAATCACTTGCTCTCATTACAATTTCACTTCTCTTTCAGTTCCAAATCCTAAATGCATAAGTTATAGTCCACTCATGAACATAGATAGCTGAGTTTTCATAATAAAAAATTAGGTTTTCTTTGCTTGGTAAATATATTACTCTAGATTTACAATTACTATTTGACAGACATACTTGCATATTTCCATTTTGTTCTCCAAGAAGGAACATATCAATCATCTAGCATACATTAACGAATGACTTTGTGTATAGTTATGAGTTTGTTATATGTGGCTAGAGGAAGGGTTGTGCTCCGACAGGAGAGTGGTATTTCTCTGCCAGTTTGATGTTCAGAGCCAAGCATGTGGGTTGATTCCACCACAATTTCAAGGCTCACAAAAATGTTAACTGTTATTAAATAATGAAGTTAGTAAGCAGACGCACATGTGTACATATGCTTAAATCTGTGATAGTTTGCCAGAAAGTTAACATGGCAAATTCCAAGTATTCATTTTATGTCTGAAAATTTGAGATCACTAATGCAAACAGGTCAAGAAATGCTTATATTTTGAAATTAATGTGTGTATAGCATCTAGATGCAGTAATTGTCCCTAACAAGCTCAGGAAAAAGTATCAACTTAATAGATTTTCACCTACTGCACCAGAGACATGGCTGTATTTAATAAATACAGCATTTATGTTTCCATGTTCATTTATGTATGGGGTGTGTGTGTTCACATGCACATGCAGATACACAGACTTCATGTGTTTGTGCACACACTTTTACACATGTGGAAGCCAGAAGCTTTATTAGATGTCTTTCTCAGCCACTCTCCACCTTACAAATTGAAGATCTCTGGCTTGAAGCCAAAGCTCACTGATTCAACTAGTTTAGATACCCTGCTTTCTCCCAGAATCTCCTGCTTCTGGCTCCTACATTCTGGGATTAGTTGCAGGATTCCAAATCCTCCCATTTGTGTGGGTATTATTAGGGATTTGAACTCGAGTTCCCATGCTTCCTGGCAAATAACTTACACATTGTCCCTTCTCTTCGTTCCTAGTAGGGGCATTTATTTTTTTTCTTAAAGCTTGCTGAGTCATGTTAATAACATTAAATGATGGTTCTGCACTGATTATCCCTACCTTTGTATTTGAGCAGCGATGTCATTTTGAGGATATTATTGCAGATGAACAGGCAGTATTTCTCAAGATTCATACTCTGCAGCAAGGGCAATCAGAGTGTTAGATGGCTTCATTCTAAACTCGGGTGTGCCTCTGTCTTGGAAACATGCTGGGTCATCGTCCTCTTTGTTGTGTGGCTGTGTAGAAAGTGATTCCTTTCCTTTCCATTATATTTGGTTATTTCGCAAGGTGTGTTCTTATTTTTCTTCTTTTCAGAAAACCAACTATCTTAACACTGTGCATTATATTTGTTAGCCATTATGTTATACGACACGTTAATAAAGACGTGCCTTTTGCTCGAAAGACACAGGCTCGGAAGTGACTTCTCCTGCTTTGAGGTAAATTCAGCAATGTTTGAATTTAGCATTTTCAGAACCTGTTTCAATTTCAAGGTCTCTTTCAATTTCCCTTCTTTTCAGTGGCAATGGAACAAAGTGAAATTGTCCTCCACAGGAGCTCCCAGCTTTTATTTTTTTTTTTTAAGGTAGACCAGTATGAAGGGCTTAGAATTATATACCCTTTGCAGGCAGTAAAAATTAATTGTGCTTTTTATTAAAAAATTAAGTGGTTTCATAAAAATCAGAAGAGATGAGCAGCAGAGAGTGTGGAAATCAGTCTAAAAGTTGCACAGACACACACTTTCATAGATTTTCACACACAGTCACACACATACATCACACACACACACTTTCACACACAGTCACACAATACAGACACTTAATACACAGTCACACACACTTTCACACACAGTACACACACAAACTTTGACATACAATCACGCACATACATCACACACACACACTTTCACACACATATTTTCACATACAGTACACATACACACTTTGACATACAGTCACCCACGTACATCACACACACACACACACTTTCACACATATATTTTCACACACAATATACATGCACACTTTGACATACAGTCACCCACGTACATCACACACACACACTTTCACACACAGAGTACACACAGTACACATACACACTTTGACATACAGTCACCCACGTACATCACACACACACACTTTCACGCACAGTCACATACATACACATAGTAAATTAGATTTGTTAAAGCAAGGAACTAAGACCTCTTGATTTTTACATGATTATGTAGCCCTGAGTGGAAATCTTTCAGGGTATTTCTTAGCGTGATGGTGAACAGCAGTTCGTGAGGTGCAACATCACTACTCACCAAAGAAAACAAAGTAGGCCACGGATTTCTGATTCCACAGCAAGGCGGTAAAATGAGAACTAGTTAAACCAAGGCAAAGTCTGAGAAATCTGTTGGTGGGAACACTAAGTAGGGGTGTGAGCACCATAATTTTTTTGGACTAAACAGTGACAAATCACTAGAAGATATCAAACCCATGGATAAAAATACTAAACAGTAGGAGTTTCAAGAGTCCTTTTAAAAAACTAGAACCTCTGGAGCGCCTCTTCATGTCGGTCATTCCCCCTTTAATTCACTTCCCCATGCATTTGAATACAGCGGTTAATCAAACAGTCTTTAAATGAGTGTTTTTGCAGGGCTCCTCCCTTTGGCTCTAGCACCAGACTTAGTCACAGCTGCTTTAAATTTTCTGAAACCGCTGAGACCAAAGGAGGAAAAGTAAATTCCAAAAGACAGACAAAGAGGAACCCCCAAACTCGTGGACTGCTTGCAGTATTGCTTGTGGCCCTTGCACAGTCTGTCTCCATTTTTAAAGCTTCTGCTTAGAAAGTAATTGGCAAACCTGCTCGGTCCGTCATTGCTGCTATACCCCACATCTTTTACTGCAAGAACTGATTCTCTGGTCCTTCCTCAGGTCATTCCCTTTCCTGCTTCCACACGGTTCCCATATAAAACTTCATTGTTTATATCCTGCCGCAACCAACTACAACAGTAGCAATAGTTATTTAGTTATATAACTCTTCCCAGAGGAATTCATTTATACCTGAGGGACAATTCTATGTGTTGGTAATCAGTGCTTTCCGATTTCATTCTGTGAAATGACACAGGCCTTTCCTCGTTTTTATTGATGGGGGTAAAAAGTCCAGAAAATTGTTTCAGGCCTCAGATGGATGGCGTCAGCAGAGGTTCATACGTCCCGGTTTGAAAAGTTTGGTGAGAAAACAAGTTAACATACCTACTACAAACCACTGTGATCTTAATTGCACATACTGGATGTACTTCTTTCCTCATAGACCAAAGGAGTTTTCTACTTTCAATGTCACGCAAAGTGCTATTAAATGAGCTAACACTAACAACCTATGGGAAATTCAGGAACCAACTTTAAACCTGAAATACTTTATGCTTAGATGAGGCAAACTCAGTGAAAAAGTTGACGATAAGCCCTCAGAGCCGGTGAAGGCTCTGTGAGAGAAAAGCTGGCAGCATGAGCCTGAAAATCTACATCTGCATCTTCAGCATCCACATAAAGACGATGACAGCTGCCCATGCCTGTAAAGCACTTGGAAGAGGATATATGCACGGATCCTGGCGTCTCTCTAGCATGAAGAAGCTTTAGTCACAGCCGTGAGCTATAGCTTCCATGGAGAGCAACAAAAAACATCAGTACAGGGAAGGGAGGGTGCAAACCTGCACAGGGATATTCAACTCATATTGCACATGCAAACCTACACGCAACAGGCATACTCACACAGAAACAGATACACACACGATAAATTACATAAAAAGCCTGTCAAGAATCTTGAACGTAGCATAATGAGAAACACATTATAAGGGTCCATCTTAAGCAGGACAGATATTGCTTGGGGGCATTGTGAAAATCCAGGAATGTAGGAAGTAATAGGATTTGCATTTCCAAATAGGATTTGTACCAGCCTGCAGCAGTATTTCATAAGGACACTTAGACAAAACCTCTCACTTATTCTCACCAAGTTGCAATTAGTCTCCTGTCATTCACAGGGGATATTCCAGGACCTCAGTGCTTGCCTGAAGCCACAGATGACATTGAACTTTTTCACCAAGTACTTATCCTCTGCTGTGTCTACAACCTGTGCAGCTTGGGGTAAAGAAAAGCTAGCAGAGATCGTGAGGACGAACTCTGTCCAAAGCAGAACAGAGGAGAATGGTGCAAAAGTTCATCATGCCTACTTGAATAGGCATGCAAAATAAACCATGCCCTGTTTTGCTATTCATAGACTGTGGCTCTATCAGTACAGAAAGATTGGAAATCGAAATCATGGGCAAAAAGAGACTGATGTCTTAACTAATTGCAGGTATAGTCTTGACTACTTGCAGTTATAATTAATCACTTATAGGATTAAAATTATTTAAAGTAAGTAAAGTAGGTGAATTTTGACATATCAATAAATGACCTGCTTTTACATCTATAGCTTAGGATATTAAAATGATTTCCAATGGCCTATATAAAGTTTTGGAATATAGCGCCATTTTAGAGATAACTCTACGAGCCCCAAACCTATGTGGCTTATTTACTTTATAGATAAATATATGATACTTCCATGGTAGTTTAATGCTATAGATAAAATAATATAGATTGTTTAAAAAGCTCTAGGAGCCTCAGATATTGTCTTATATGTGAAACATTAATTCTGCATAGCACTTATTTTACAATTATAAATTGAATAGGAAATCATGATAAATTGAAAATAAAATAAGAATGTTGAAAATCAGTTCTTGTGCTATCCCTAAATTTACTGAGTTCAGGTCTTTTTATAAAATGAATTGCATGATTCAATGCTGTCCACTAGTACTGTATAGCAGGAAGACAGCTGTGATCATCAACAGATGTTTCGGTAACTTGGAGAATCAAATAATATATTACCCATATATAAGTTCTCTGTATATACAGAAATTCTTAGCAAAGTAAAAACTTTGGTTATTTTTAGTTTATACATATTTAAGATTTTCTCATAACAAAACTTATCTGAAAAGAAAAACGAACACATCAAGCATTTTATATTAACTTGATAAAAATATTGAATATAAAATGTCTTCTATAAAATATAATTTTTAAAAAGTGTTTGTAAGCAAGTAAAATAATTTCTATTGCAATAAATTCAGGTTTCAAATAAAATAATCTCAACAAATTTTGCCCTGTAATTTAAAATATGTATCTTAGATATTCAAGTTAAACGAGTACGTATCTCTAAAAATTAATATGTGTGAACACAGACATTTTGCATATATTTCCACAAATACTATTTATTTCAATATTTTTATTGCAATTCTTTTTATAATTATTATTAGTGTAGTTGACTATAGTAACCACATCTTTTAACCTTAAGAAATGATTATGAACTGTTTCAAATGGGTGTGATTTCATTGGCTTTTATTCCAGTTCTAGGGATGGTGAAACAGGAGGATAGAGACTGAGATCAGTTCGGGCTTCATACTGAATTTTTAGCCTCTCTGTGCTATAAAATAGAACCTTTCTCTAAGAAACTAAGTAAGAAAGAAAGGCAGGAAAGACAGAAAAAGCAGAAGAGAAAAAAACACAAAAAGTTGAATCATCACTGATGCTTGACCATAGCAGATAATAAATAAACACAAAGTTTTGATTTTGTGCTAACGATGAACAAAATCATTAGAGCAGGAAGAAAGAATTTGGGTCATTTACCAAGATATGTCAAGATCCAATGCACTCTAGTTTCAGAATAAACATAGGCAACCACACTAAAAGTTAGATTGAATGTAAGATTGAATGTACTTCTGTCATATTTAATCAAACAATTCAAAGATGTACTTATATCTTTATACAGCAGTACCAGGTGGGAAATTCCTTTGTGTATTTGTTATTGATTAGAGAGGGTTGAAACATCTACTGGTGATGAACCCAGGTTTCATTAAAATTGCATAAACTAGCTAATTAGAAGAATTAGATACAGTGATCTTCATATGAACAATTCAGTTAGCATTAAATTACTTAATAAAATAAATGGTATTATCAGTTTATAATATATTCCAACTTCTGAAATGCTGCAGTGAGAAACTATAAGTGAACTATTAGAATCCATGAAACAAAATCAAAATATATGTTAATCATAAACTTTTTTGTGAATTTTGTATTATTTAGTAAAAAGCTTTTATGCTCAGGCACTCTTCTTAGTACTGTTCATGGATTGATTTATTTAATTTCCACACACAAAGAGCCTGTTTGTTGAGATGATTAGGATTAGTGAGGTATGCGAGGCCCACAGTTTTATATATCTATACACAACTGTAGCTAATGAAGAGCTGTAGTTAACAGCGAAGAGTCATTTTTTCCTTAACAAATAGTGCTTTGAACACTATTTTATAATCTTCCAAAGGTAATTTTTCTCAATCAAGTTTTCTTCAGTAAAATTTATATCCAAATATAAGGAACTTTACTCACGCCAGATTTTTTTTTAAAAAAATTAAAAACTGAAAAATGTCCTCTCTTCAATTGCTTTCCATATTAAAAATAACCAAGAGAACCAAAGAAAATTCTACTTCTTTCTTGAGCTAAGAAAGGACTAAACATCCACTGAAAAGATGGCTAGGTATTTGGCTTCCATTGTTGTTTTTGAGAAGGCAGATGGCTTTGAAATTTTCTACCTGAAGAAAGCAATCAGAAAAATGCAATCAGGCTTGTGTTATTCTGAGTCATTAACAACATACCTGCAAAGGGATTGAGTTGGGTTTATTCTGTTTCAGCTTTTATGAACAGGTTTATGAATTGGAGAATCATTGTCATTCATTGATTTCTGAAAAAAGTCACAGCTATTATGTCTTTGAATATTGCTTTTTTATTATTTTCAGGAGATATGATTAGAGTCACCACTGAAAAGAATTAAAATTTTCAGACTACATCAAAATAACAAAATCAATTTTTATTCTATTCCTAAAAGATACAGCACAGAGATACTGGAAGTTAAAAAAGCACACACACACACACACACACACACACACACACACTAATTTAATGACCAAAAGATTAAATTAGAAAACTAACAGATGAAAAAGAATTCTTAGAAAAAAATATTTCAAATATGATGTTAGTTGTTTTATAATGTAACATACGAGGTCTAACTCATCAGGAACATGTAGTAATTCTAAATTATTTAAAGCCCCCAAGAAAATCACAATGGTTGATAATATTAAATTTTATCGACTGAGACTATTAATAAAATTGTTAGTAAATTTATCAGGTAATAGAGATATTAAAATATTAAAATTTTTAGATTAACAAACAGAATCTTAAAAAATTCAAAACAACTGAGCAACACAATTAAGAGATTTTGCAAACATAATTCCTACCACTCAAACTGAAGATATATACTTTCTCACACCCGAGAAGTATGACATTCATTTACTGATGACAAATTTCCAGAAACCTGGAAAAGGCTATCAGCGTAACAATTATAGAAGGAGAGAATGAATGAAGACTGTTCCAAACACTGAACTGGGAAACAGACCGTAGAGAAGATGAAGAAAAAAATAAATAGAATTTACCAATCTCTATTAAACACTTCAATTAAAATGTTGGATTAGATAAAACAAAAGACACCAATTTAAATCAAAATGTTATAAAATCAAATGGTAACTAGTTTCAAAGTTGTATTAGCACACCTTATTAATAACAAACAAGGATATTAAAAATATAATAGAATAGTTTCAGGAAAATAAAAACATTGTGATCTCACAAAGGTAATTTATTCTATAAATGCTTCTTTATTTTTCTTTTATGTGTATGACTGTTTTGCCTGCATGTATGTCTATGCACTCTGTGCATAGAATGCCCACAGAGGACAGAAGAAAAGTTGGAACCCTTGGAACAGGAGTTTCAGAAAGCTGTGAGTGACCAGGTTGAAACTATATTTGAAGCAAGGTCTTCTGGAATAGTAGTCAGTACTCAGCCATATCTTTAGTATTCACAAAGATAGTTTAAAAATAAAACACACTAATCAAAACAAAATTATTTATTAATTTTGAAATGTCAAAATAAAATATCTAAGCTTTGATAATTTAAAGTGTTTAAATAACAAATAACAACAACACTTTAAAAACATGAGTAGACAAAACATGAATAAAAAATGATTTCAATCCTATTACATGGTAGGATCATGAGTTTGGTGTTAGTCTTACCTCGAGCTTCAAGCAAGCATGGTTATATAGCAAACCCTAAATCAAAAGTCCAAAGTCAGTGAACAGTCCACTCCCAAAGGATCACACATAATGTGTTAAATAAAAATGTATTTTACTATGGTAAAATTTAAATATTTCTATATATCTGATAATGACATTAAGACATGTAAAGGGAAGCAATGTCTAATATGTAGAGAAAAACTATTACAAATATGTCTTCTGAGAACACCAAACTAGATCTTACATCTAAAAACCTCCACAAAGACCAAAAATGTGAAATTGAAATGAGAAAAGCATGGGCTGTACAAAAAATGTGAATAAAGAAGAGTAATTAAATATATGATAAAAGCATTCGGCCTTATGATCCCGAAAATGCCAAATGTTAAAAGTCTGACAATCTTAACATTGGGGAGATGATCTATGAAAACAAATTTATGAAATAGGTGTAGAACTACTAATTATAAGAGGATTAACTTCCAAAATAACTGCAATGAAAACTATTTGTAGATAATATATATGGTGAAGATCTATATTGCCAAACGGGGGATGTAACATTGTAAATAATTTATTGTTTAATGACACTTCCACATGTAATGACTGATTAAAGAATATGATACACACCAAATTCAGGATGCTGGATTTTCTCCAGTGGAAAAACATGACTTACCATTGGGAGCATCAGGGTAAGGGTATGCATAGTGATGTCAACGGTGTGTGTTTTCTACCACTAAGAAGTAACAGACATTCGGTAGTATGCTCTCTAGAATGTATGAAATGCTAAACATCTGATAATAAGAAACGCTTCTGAAGAATAGTTGATTGAGGGAGAGAAGTGTTTGTCGAGGAGAATTCCCAGAAAGAAGCAGTGTCTGCCGAGACTGTTTGGTTGAATAGCACTGCAATGATGTACAGATGTTGGAATATTTCAGAACCAGAGGCTAATGACATTATCTCAGCTAGCTTTAGTCCCCTGAGCAGTCATTCATTGTACATCTTTGTGTCTGAAATACTACCTGTGACTAATATCATAAATAGAACATTTCACAATCTATTAGCTTAACTCACTAACAGCTTCCACTAACCTATAAGATAAGAATGTCATCAGATAGCCTGCAAGGACTATAGAAAAGCTTCCCTCATCTTGCAATAACTTCCTGTCTATGTACCCACCAATATATTTTAAACCTGCCTTGATTTAGGAATTTCTCTCTTTTGTACAGCAATAGAACTTCTTTATGTTGGAACATGAAATTTGAGATGATCTCAATCTGTGATACTGTGCTGAGGTCAAACAAACTTGGCCCTGGAAAAACTATCCCTTATTTATTTTAAGGTGAGAACTTCAGGGTTTGTTATTTTGATTTTTTTCTTTGCCTTTGTTTGTTTGTTTGGTTTTGGATTGACATGTTCATTGGAAACGATCAACCCTAGCAATAGACTAAAGGAGTGGATCTATTCTACACAAGTAACACAAAGGGGAGTGAAAGATCCAGACTAAACCCAGCTGCTCTAAAGCATTAGCCTGCTTTCTGATTTATAGCAGCAGTGACACATTCCAGCTCTCTCAGGATTGTATAACCAAGGTGCTATTTTCCATTATAATTCAATTTATTCAGAATAACTATGAACTTCCACCAGGAGCACAAAAGGAATAGTTTGTTTTTTGCTTTGTTTTTCTCTTTAGTCATATTTTAGATATGAAACCACCTTGGTGAAAAGGTGATAATTATTATAACAAAAACATCACACATCACGGTTTCGTCTGAGAAGAAAAATTATATTCTAAGCCAATTAATTTGTAAATAATATATATAATATATAAAATTACCGATATGCTAATACAGAGAAAACACCCTCTTGACTTTCCCCAGGGCATCTAAGCATTTGCCCACAAAGATAATAATTACCCTCTCTAAGGGTTCTCTCTTCCACCTTTCTCAGCCTTTGACAGCTTGGCCACTCTCAGCAAGATACCTTATAATGTTTTTCCTTTTCCATGTACACAACAACTCTAATTCAAGTAGGAAACAAGATCTTGTACCTGTAACTGTATCCCTCCCCTTATGTTCAAGAAGATAGTCTCTCAGCAATTAAATTATTCTATAAACTAATCAAGGTACTCTTAAATATTTGTATAAGGCCCATTACCATCTGGCCTTTTGGAGTGCAAATAAATTGAGGGACAACTTAATCTTTAGAATGAAATCTAATTTGCAATTAAAAACAGAATATCCTCAACATAAAACTCATTTGCCACAGGTCTTGTTGTAAAATATACTTTTAGGGTCTTAGTGGTGGCACATGCACTTCAGATGGGGAAGGAACTGATCAAAACAAAAATGAAAAGAGCAGAACAAAAATAAATATATATATTTAAAACAGTATTCATGGTCTCAGGAGATGACTGAGTCAGGAAAGTGTTCTGTATATAAACCCGACGCCTGAGTTCAGATCTTCCACACCCATGTAAACACTGATCCACGTGAAAGGACACTACCCTCCTGGGACAATGGTACTTTTCTTTTTTGAGGGATGTTCTTCACATATAAGCAGGACAGGGAGACAGAAATAAGAGAATCCCTGGTGCCTTTTGGCCAGTTAGTTCCTGGCAATCAGTGAGTTTTTGTTTGAGAGATAGACCCTGTCTCAAAAAATCAGGTGTAGCTGAAGAGACAGAGGAAGATAACCAACATCAAATCATGGCCTCTGTATGTATACCCATGTATATGTGGACTCACAAATAATAATACAGCACAAATCCACACATAAAACAATAGCAATAGATGAAAAACTCCTACTGTAGTAATACTGATTTTATATCCAGAACACAGATTAACATGAAAGCATATGGATAAAGCATATGTATTTCTATCTAAAATTAAGCACATTTACAATGGCTAGTGGCCATCAAGAAAGACAGTAATCATGAAAATAAGAAAGAATCACCTTAGTAGACTTTATTCCGTGAGTAGGATAATTATGTGAGGTTTTATCTTCCTTTTTCTTTTGCTACTCAAACACTACGCAATATTCTAAATTTCAGGGATTTTTATAAGAGTGTTATTTGGTACCTCTCACAGTGATGTCGAGTCACATGGAAATTATTATTTAAAGGGTCATAAATAACAAAGAACAGTGAGAATGTTCTGATGAATGAGCCTTCTCTATTTCATGAGCAGTGTATTGTTCTTAGTCAATCATCCCATCATCTCTTCTCCCCTCTGACTTTACACAGATCTCTCCTTATACCTTTCTCCCCAGTGACCAACCTACAAGAGGCTTCCAGTATGACAACTGTCTCGGCACATGGATGAATTTTGCCTCTGTGAAACTGATTTGCATGGTATCCTAAATGGTTCAACCAACCTTTCTTATTTCTTACTTGATCAATTTCCCTTGATTATTGTGACTGCGTTTTTTAACTATTAAACCTGAATGTATTAACTGTACACTGCCACATTGTTGGAAAAACATCAAACAGTCAACTTTTTCCTTTCAATAGCTTAAACTTAGATGCCCCACATTTAGCAGGGCTAAAAATCATTAAAGTTTCCAGTCCTTTTTATACTCCTATTCTTTCCAGTACTTTTCCATATGCACAATTCCATAGACATTGACTGATTCATAGAGGCTACTGAATCCACTGATTTTTCCACTTATGTGTTATTCAATGAATACACAAGGGACTCCAGGCAGTTGCAAGTCATGAGCTTTCCTGATCACCCCAGAGCTGAGATGACTTATCCAAATGGCAATATCTTGTTCTTTCCTACTCCTTATCTTATTTGATTCTCACCACCATTGAGCAAAATTACATTGTCAATGTAGCTTTGTATAATCTGAAGTGAAAAGATAATGAACACAGCCAAAGTTAACTCTTTAATACTGGCCCCAGTAAGCAAACTTGATCCTAAACCAGTATCATATAAAATAAAGCAGAATTACTCAAATTATTATACTATGCATTTTTTTCTATTACTTATTATTTGCTCATGTACATATATTTATATAATGTTATGTTTCACTTTATTCATTCTTAAAATATAAAACATTATTTTTTGGTGTTGTATCTGTTCTGACCTTGCATAAAATGAGCATAGCACTTAGCAATATTAATATTAAAATTAGCATGCAATCAATATTCTAAAAGTTATAATAGATAAGCTTGTAGATGACTTAACTGTATCGTCAAAACTTATCTAGTGATACATATCTGTTTTTCTTTAATCTTATCTGAAATCACGTCTCCTTCTAGCTGGCAGATCTATGCTACTCAAGTGGTAATAGATATTCACCAGATCTAAGTCTCACTTGTGTAGCATCAAGGGAGCTCTATATCCTTGTTCTAAACAATTTCCTTAAGATCTGGTCATACAGCTGCTTATGTACACCAGCACATCCTTTAGTTATCATCAGTAACTCACCATTCTTAAAAAGACCCTGGTTCTGCCAGCCAAGGCTGATTGTGCTGCCTCACTGGTGGTGTTGAGAATTCTTTACCTGGGGTTGCTAGTACACTATTAGTTCTTCTCTCAGGCCTTAAAACCACATCTCCCATTAAGCTGTTCCTATTTCTTAGAAGAAAAGATATTGTCACACTTTTTTTTTTACTTTCTGTAATAATAGTCATTTAGTCATATGAAACATGATTCTTTCTTGAGCTACAGATCATTGTGTGCATACTTTCCTTCTGCTCAAAGTTCAGCAACTGCACTGTGCGTGTTTTGAGGGGCTCTGTAGGTGTCAGGCAGACCTCTCAAAAAGGTCTCACCTCCTTATCAACCTTGATCAAGATTGTGGGGTATCTGATCTCAGGCAGTTTATTCCCAACAAATTTAAACACAGTGTAATTTGAAAAGGAAGTTTCTTGATGTAATAAATCTCCAGTACACACAAAACTTAGACAGATACTCAACTCAGTATACATTTCTTCTAAGAAGATGGGTTCAACTGACTTTACTAGTCTGTGGTTTTAGGGAAGTTCTCTGGCCTGGTTTGGATCATATAGATAGCACATAGACCATTTGGGATATTAGCCACCACTCATTCTATTTGTGGGAGGTTGGCAGAGCTCCTAGCTATACAGATAATGTAAGGGTCACTTAACTATTAAGTATTTCCAATCCTGGTTGTGGGAGCTTCGGGGATCCTAGCTATATAGATAATGCAATGGTTGTTTAGATTATTTGAAATCTCCAATCCTGATTGTGGGAGCTTGGGGAGTTCCCAATGCAAGGGTCATTTAGATTATTGGATATCTATGCTCCTGCTTATGGGGCCTTGATAAGGCCTGGTCCAACAGATAACATAGATTAACCAAACTGTTAGTTACCTCCTATTTGCAGCCTTTTGTAAAAATGGGTTATGTGCTCTTCCCTTTGAAAGAACGATCCTAGATGCTTCACCTTCATGGTTTCTTTGGAGATTTATGGGCACAGGGACCTCCATGCTGTGCTCCCAGAAATATTTTTATAGATTTTATTTAAAAGCAAAGATAACGTGCATAAATGAGCAATAACACATATTAAACTAAATTATTCACTTAGCATATATAATATATTTTCTGCTTGAATACCCAGTTTGATGGATGCTTTCATGGTACATAGTTTTTTATGTTTTTCATTCTCAGCAAAATGTTTACCTGTACTTGGTTTTGAAAGTTTATTTTTAAATGAAAAAGATCTCATTGTTTCCTTAAAGATATCTCCTTATGGAGCAAATTCAGTCTTTTCAGTTCACTAAGCTAAATATACTGTGCTACCTCACGGAAATCAAATGGAAACAGACCATCATGAGTACTTGAGGTTAAGAATTTAAAGAAAAGAAAGTTACGATGAAATATATCCTGACTGGTGACTGTTCTTTCAAGCAAACTAAAAAGTGCTGCTTCGTATATGTAACATCAAACTAGGAAGGAGAATCTGTATCAAACAGGAGGAAGTCAAGATTGACACCTCAGGGTGTCCTCTGACCTTCACAAACACCCTGTGGCATTTGCACACCTACACACACACATGGGCTCTAGTAGACCTTTACTAAATTAGTCAAAATTTTCTATGTAGAGCCTTTGTCTTCTGCTCTTTAAAACTGGATGTACTAAAAGATGTAAATTCATAGCATGAATCAGTGTTTATGTAGAAAAGGAACCAATATGCACAGCATCTGATGGTACTTATTTATTGATGGTACCAAATGAAGATGTTGGAATAACACCCCTCACGCCCACTGCTGCACACCTGCTGATCTTGTTAGGTCCTCGGCGCAGTTATCTCCTGGGGAAGCCTAGATGAGGAGAACAGGCTGAGCTTTCAGGGATTTTCGCTTTCCCTCCCCTTCCCAGGATATTAGGGTTTATATTCTGCCTGCCCCTCACCCTTCCCCATGTGCTGTAATGAACACCATAATGGTACATCTTCCTCCTGATCTAAGATACTTTCTTCTTTGTTCTTTCTCTGGGTATACACATCTGGCGTCAACACAAATCCAAACATTGGAAACTATCCTAAACCATTCTCTGGAAATAGATCAATGAATTTATGATTTATTAAATATTTACTCACTAACAGTTAAATATTGTCTAATAATTCTCAATTAAATACTTTACAATCCATATCTAAGGTTGCTTCCTTCATATTTTAGGACACAATTGAATGTATGAGAAAAGGTGATTAAAGTCGTCTCATGTTCACAAAGATGTGAAGAAAGAGATTGGTGATTATTAAGAGCTCAGGTTAAAGAAAAGTTACCATCTGCTGAGGTCACTAGAAAACATGACACATTTGCAAAAGAAATGGGACTTGAGATATCTTTTAATTTTTTCTTTTTAATTAACACATGATAATGTTATGAATTCATTGGTATAGTGTGATGTTTCAAAGTATATACACTGTGAAATAATTAAGTCAGGGCAATTAATATTTTCCAATCATTTATGGTTGGGGACTTCAGACTCCTGCTTGCTAGTTTGCCACAACACTTAAAGCAGATCATTATGAACTATAGGCGTCCAGCTACTGGACTGAAGAACACTAAACCTTCTCCATCCTAAAGTGACGTTAGTACCTACTGTGCAATAACCTTCTGTGTCCCACTCTTCTTCCTTCCTAGCCTCTAGGAATCATTATTCTACCTTATAACACTTTGTTGTATTATTTTAAATGGGAACATTATGAATTTTAGTAGTGACACTGAAGCTGATAAATTATATTGAAGCATGATGTGGGATTTCCCTCTGTATGCTGTGATTACCATTGATAAAAAAAGGAACTGTGTTGGGCCTATAGCAGAGCTATAGGGAAACAGAGCTAGGCAGGGAAAACTAAGCTAAATGCTGGAAGAATGAAGAGCAGAGTTAGAGAGAAGGCATGTAGCCCCGCTGAAAAGAGACATTGGAACTTTAGCCAGGAATCCACAACCAAGTGGAGATACACAGGCTAATAGAAATAGGTTAAATTAATATGTAAGCATTAGCCAATAAGAAGGTAGAGTTAATGGGACAGACAGTGATTTAATTAATAGAGTTTCTGTGTGATTATTTTGGGGCTAAACTGCAGGAAACCAACAAGCGGCCTCTTTACTACAGAAGCAGAAATACAGAAGATTTAGTTGAGTAAGAATGTGGACTAATCAGACAAGAACACTGTATATTACAAAGTAGTAAAGATAGGTATAGAAGAGGTAAATTTGGGGTGGATCATATAGAACCTTAAATAAATTTAATTTTATTAATTAGACCATGCCATTTTGTCTTATGTACAGTTGATAGTCAAAGAGAAATAGATGCATTTTTTTGAAGATATGTAAGGGTCTCAGCCTTGGGGCTGGGGAGATTGCTCAGAAGTTAAGAACACTGGCAGTTCTTCTAGATGACCCTTGTTCAATCCACAGTACCCTCACAGTAGACAGCCTTCAACCTTCTGATTCCAATTTTAGGGGATCTGATGCCCTCCTCTGGCCTCCATGGGTATCAGGCACACATGTGGCACAAAGACATATATATAGGCCAAACACCCATCCACATAAACGAAAAGAAATAAAACAGCATATTATATATCTGATGATAAATGAAGGTGTGGATGTGGAGAAAGTTATAATAAGCAAGTAAGTGTAAGCTGGTACAGCTGATATAAAAATCAGAGTGGAACTTTCTCAAAAAGTTGGAAATAGATCTACCACAAGATCTAGCTATGCCCTATATAAATATATAAGCAGGCTGACCTTGAACTCACAGAGATCTGCATGCCTCTGAGTCCCAAGTGCTGGGATTAAGGGTGTTTGCCACCACTGCCTGATGTTCAGCTCTTTTTCTATATAAAAATTTCACAACTTTGTTGAGTTTCAATATTCTGTTATCTTGCTTGGGTTGCACAGTTTAAGAAGTCATCAGTTTTTTGCATATCTAGTGAGTATTGGTAAAGAACCATCAGCTTTTTCTTACAAATAAATGTCCTATCTAGATTTGAGTTTGCTAATTTAGGTTAAATGTTAACACTCTTTTGATTTATGTTGTTCTTTGGGTCCAAATTATAAATTCCTGTTCTCAGACTTCAAATTAGAAATTTAACACTCCGAGAGCATTTTGAAACACATGACCTCTTTTAAATTTAAGATAAAACATTGTTACTTGAACTAATTGAAGGGAATAATAAATTCATTAAAAAAGAGAACTCTCAACTGCTACCACTTAAACACTTTAACACTTTGTATCTGATCCTAATGATTTATGTGTATCCATATCCTGATGTTTTGCTCAGAGACTCATTAGAGTTTGCTGACCTTCATAGACTTTGAATTTTATTTTTAAAAGTGAACTAGTATTACTGGTATGAATCCTTTATCTACTAGTGGTCATAATATTTTAGATTAAAGCTGTTATTTGAAGTAGCGTGCAGGATTCATCTTTGCAAGGCAACAGCTAAATATCAAGACTGAGAAAGGCAACACTGCAATCTTTAGTCCTTTTATATAATACTAATGCTACTATAATGTGTTTATATTTTCTAAAATACTCTGCACAAGGTCAATGTAGTTATATACAAACCAAGACAAGATACCATTGAAATGGCATATGAGAATGTCAGACTGAAACTTAGAAAATTATTCTCAGACTAGTTAACCTTGTTACTGTATTTTATTACTTTTGTTCTTTCCTTCTGGTTGGTTTTCTTTAGACTGGTTGTCTTTAACTCTTGCTTCGGTCTCCCAAGTAGCTCGAATAGAAGTGCATCACCCTGCTCAGCTTTGAAGTTGGCCTCTTCTATGTTTAGGAGCAGCCACAGGGTCAGTTTGCTTGGCTTCAGTGAGTATCGCCATGAAATACTGCCAACAACAATACCGCTCTCTTACCCAAAACAATATCATAAATTAGAAGAGATAAAAATGAGAGCTTCTTAAGGTCAAGCCCTCTTAAACTATTTTTGTTAATGCCAATATTTGCAATTGTATAAATGTTTCAGGAAAGTTGAAAGGATGCTTGCATCGTTTCTGGGTTTTTGGTTGGGACACAAACTCAGGGGATGCAGCTCAATTACACTCTGGGATATTTTTGTTTCTATTGTACTTTGTTGTGTATTTAGACAGAGAGAGGTCTTTGTGTGCACATGTGTATGTCTGTGCTCGTGTGTGTGTACACAATAGTTAAGCAGTAGCTTGAATCAGTGATTATGGTATAAAGTATTTTAAAGATTATATTTTATCAAAACCACAAAGTCAACAAATCACAAATTAAGTTATTCTTTATCCATGATCTTACCTTCACATCTTTGACATTCATCCTTGTCCCCTCCTTCCCCACAAATATGTCATCAATGTCCACCAGGATGTACCTGTCCAAGGACAAACTCAGCCTTTTTCCTGACAAGAAGGAGATGGCGTCTATGAAGATGAGCTTGTGTAGCCAAAAGTTCAAGTTGTTACCAAATAGAACACGCTGGATCCCATCATGAAGCCCCAGATCCTGAATTATTGTGGCATAGAGTGTTTTGCTGGACAAGAAAGGGAGGGGTTTCTCTGTCTGTAACTCCGTTAAAAGCACTGGCTGGTAGGTAGAATGGTTATATTGGAAAATCGTCCAGTCTTCCCCAGGAAGAGGTCCCCTTTCAACCTTTGGGCCTTTGGTAATGTGCAGCAGAGGAGACTGCGGGTTCACAGAGCAGTCCTTCAGAGCTAGATTATTGAATAAGTTCAAAGGAAAACCTTTCAGTTGTGTCGTTGGTGAGCTGTTCTCGTTGGCTTTATGAAAACCAATTATGCTAACACTGTATTCTATACAGTATTTTTCTAAAAGCTCCCGGTTCCATGAGTCCATGCTGACATATTTCAAAATATTTTCATAAATAATCAACGTGTATTTCCCTTTGCCACTATCGGTAAGAGGTGGTATGTCTCCCTTGCCTGGAGCAATGACCATCTGGTACTGAAAACGGCTGGACTCCAAGATTGCTATAATATCTTGACCGAGCTGAGAATACTGACTCTCTACAAAGAGGAGGATCGTGGGGTCGGTTTTGGATGTGTCAATGGGCTTGGCAGTTTTCAGTTCTATGGACCGATAAGGGAGGATTTTGATGTCAGCACATTCTGCTTCGGCGGTAGTTTCAATCAGTGTCATTTCGGGTTTGTAGCCAGAGTACAAGAAGTAGGCAGAAATGAAGATGCTCACCAAGCAAAAAGTAGCTAAAAGAACAATAAGTGTTCGAAAGCTTCTCCGAAACCTCACAATAAGATTCATTTTAAAAATCAGTGCTTTTTGAGTTTTTTTCCGGCTTCTTTCCCTAGGCTGCCATGGAGAACATGTAGTAAGATGTTGCAAATTTTCCTTCCCAAGCATTCATGTAACCATTGCAAATCATGGGAGATTCTCGAAGTGGTCACAAATGAGTCAAATCCTGTAAGCAGTGGACTAGGAAGGCAACAGCATAGACTCTCTGTCCAATACCAAGAAATTCTGCAGAGTCCGTTAAGCATTATCTGAAAAAGAGGAGAAACGTGATAGCTAGAAACAAAAAAGTGTGTTCCTGTTTATGTGTACATGGTTGTTGATATCTATGGAACCCATGAAAGATTACTCTAGTCCTGTTAAAATGACAGTATCCTAATAGTATCTGCTGATAACTTGGGTCTTAATATTAGACACATGGTCTGTCTAGATTGCCATGGCTTCTATAAAACTCTTTGGAAGTCTGTTTTGACTTTGCTCGAATATCCACACATACCAAGACACACTGAGATCAGTTCCCACTAGTTCTCTTGAAGAGAAGCAAAGGAGGAAGAGAAAATTTGATTCTTGATGTTAATACTTTGGTAAGTTTTCTAGTCTGACATATGATAGTGAACTTTTTTTTTGAATGCAAAAATGATGAGATATCAGTTTTAAGTATTAGAACAGTTCCTTCTAATATGCAATAGTGAAAAGAGGAAAAAAAAACATATGGGACTAGAATCTGTCAACCCAAAGAATAATCAAAATTTAAATGTGACATTTATTTAACATCAGTTTGTTCTGAATTAAGATGATAGATGCATATATCACAATGGTACATGCCTGTGCTCTCAGCCAGCTTATATTTTAACTGGAGGACATAACCTTTGCATTCAGCTTTCTCATTTCTCCTTTGTTAATGATAGTGGCTTGTTAAGGTGAAAAGTCTGGCCTTGATGATGTTAAATGAGTCATGTTTGCTATGTCCTGCGTTGGCGCTAAGAGATGTTGTGATGATATTGTGTAGAATGTCAAGCAGATGTAGTCCTGTCTGTTTGCTTCTCTTACCCAGTGCTCTGTCTCTTACACTAGGAAAGGGGCAAAGACAAGGCCGAGTTTGAAGGTAGGGAGATGAACTGTTGTGAGAATATTACTTTGCATGTATATACAGTATTAGATAATATATTACAATATATAATGTAATATTAATACAATACTTACCCAATAAATCATATACCAAGGTCATTTCGATCATTTAAAAACACACTTGGAAATGAGTCATGAAAAATCAAGGAAATTAAGTCCAGGATAATAGAAAGATTATTTGAAAAGTTGTTTCACAAATATAAAAATGTGTAGTATTCCTTCTTAAGGACTGCAAATTGATATGCTAAAATTTAAATTTGACCTTCAGCCAAGCTTCCTGATGACCTGCTAGCATCAAACAGAATCATAAGGGAACTTTTTCTTCTGGCTTTCCTGGCTCATCTGGCACAGAAAACCAGCAAGGCATTCTGCGAATTACTGGTGTGTCTGAAAAGCCAGTATTTCCCAAATCATCCCACCAAGGAAATCAAATAAGGCTTTAGCTCAAATATACTAAATCTGACTTTCACCTGTTTTAAGAAGTTTGTAAACATTAAGAGCATGGCCCATTCTATTCTTCACAGCAATCAAAGCCTTTCCCAAATGTTCAATCCTGACTACAGCCTTACTCCGGTGAGTGAAAAGGAAACTTTTAGGAGTGCCTTCCTAGTCCTGTTTTGGGATTTGGATAACATATATGCTTCTGTGCGTCATTCTTACAATAAGTAATTCTTACAATAGTCCACATAAGTAATTTTAAACCCAATGGGAATACTGCTGTTTCAATGCTAAGAGTTAAAATAGTCATACTAGAGAGGTAACGTGGTTAACTCAAAAGAAGTTGGGAGGTGGAATGAGTCAAAGTTTGCAATCTTTTTGCTAGGTTTAACTTTTGGTAATTCTTAGGGGAAAACACACACTTGCTCCATTTCTGTGTTGCTACATTCCACAGAATTGCATCTGTTGTCAAGAGTATTACTGATAATTTCCTTACATTTTATATTAACAAATGTTATGTACTTAATTAAAACTGTATTGCTTACATAGTTAACCATTTGTTCTAATGCACCAGTATATTTAGCGGTGACTTTTCAAATTTGTAACTATTTTTCAAAGAGATGTTTCCTTTTCCATACATGAAAATGAAAGAAATCTATCAGAGAAATCCTAACAAACTTTACATGCCATAAAGGTAAGCAGCACTTAAAAATAATGTTAGATGTGTGTTTGTGTGTGAGAGTGTCTGTGTGTCTGTGTGTGCATGTGTGTGCATGCATGTATGTGTTTGTGTTTGAGTATGTGTATGTCAGTACAGCTGAGGTTAGCTTTGTGCCGTGTTTGAGACACACTCATTGTTCAAGAGGTCACAAATTATTGAACCCAGTTTTCAGAGAATTATGAATGTAAGTAGTAGTATAGCTCAAGATCAGGTAGTCTGTGATGATTCTGAGTCTGAAAATGACTCCTGTTAACTCAATAAAATTGTAGACTAAACATCTGTAGACATCATTATGAGTTACCTGGAATTCCTATCAGCTTCTAGGCTACAATATGTCCTAATGTTACTTTCAGGAACAGCTATATGTCATAAATCACAACTATTTCCCAAAATGGAAATTCAGAGCAATGAATAGCGTGTTGCATTTAATCAAAATGACAGTGCTTTGGTATTTGGTGATTTTCTGAAAAAAATAATCTTTTCTTTTCCATTCTGGTAAATAACCTGTTGATTATTTCCTTACTTTTATACACTTCACATTTTTTCCATTTTTACTGACATAATATAAATTTATTTTAGTGCCCAGAGTGTATATTTTTACTAGGGGAAACTCTTAAAGTGCCATTTTCAAACATAATGATAACATTACTACTCCAATATTATACAGTACCATCATATTATACTAGGTACATAGCTCTGAGCTCTCAGCTATATTCACACTTCAAAAGATTATGAAGGGAAGTCAGTAAATAGAAGAGTAAATGTCAGGCAATTTCTTTTATCACTATTTCTTGCAGAAACATAAAGTATGTATGTACTATTTTCTTGGATCTTATTTTTGGGGAAACAACATGATTTTTAAAATAGACTGTATTTTTCTGAAAATTTTGTGGCCAATATGTAATTATCTCATTTATTTTAAAACACACGGGCATCAAAAATACTTCCTGCTTACATGAGCATTTGCTCTGTTTGCTGCATGAAGTTTAAAATACAGTAGTAGAAACACCACTTTGTTTCACATTCTAACCATCTAAAAGTCAATTCTTGAAACTTATTCTTAGACTGAAGATTGCATCATTGACTTATATCCTTAAATACTAAATTACCAGTCAAGTCTACGGCACACAGGGGCCAGAATTAACCAGGACTGATGATTTCAGAGTGCTGTGTCTAATTTAAGGGTGCCTACAACCCTGACAGTTCTTGTGGGACCTCCAGACGAGCGTGGGCAGATCTGTGACATCTGCCTGGCTTCCTGAAGACGTAGGAGTGCTGCGGACAGGGGGCATTCAGAATCAAGCAGAGACCAGGCAAAAACTAGACGCAGTCTTGGATTTCCTTCTAGAGTTTCCCCTTTTGTAAGAAGTATGCCACACCTCAACCAATGGCACTTATTAAGAGCCTGTTTGCCTGATATCATGAGCCAAACAATCTTCGTTCTATTGTTTTAATAGCCTTCTACTTTCCTCTCTTCATTATTTATTTCTCTGTCCAAAAGTCTATTTGTTTTTGTTTCTTTTCTTTTCTTGTTTTTTTTAATGCTGGGTGGTTTAAAGCTTATGCTTAGGGATTTAGTATTAAGAGTATAGGCATTAATATAAAAATATACATGGCAAGGTTTACATTCTCTAACAGCCTTTTCTTCTTCCTCCATATTAACAATTTATATGGAAGCCTCAGACGGCTGGAGAATTGCAGTACTGAGGCACACTTCATTGTTTGGGTATAATCTTAGTACTTTTGTGTTGAAGGTGGAATTTTTTTCTTCTTTTCTGTAAAGTGTATTATCCATAAAGATTATATGTAAAACACTTCTACAAATTCTTATGGTTTCTTTTTCCTTAAGAAAATTTGTTTGTTTTTCATACTCTGCAAGCATTTTGAAAACTCAGAATGCCAGAGTAAAATGAAGATTGTTTAACAAACCCTGCTGTGCTTTCCATCATATGTAATTTGTTTTTATGGATTGATTACACAACAAACATAATTTTCAGCTTGCCGTTTTACTTGATGTTATGAGACAGTTAGTGGTAATAAAACAAAAGGAACTAAAAAGGTTTGTCTTGAATCATCAGTTGTATTTTTTCTGAGTCTACTCTTTCAGCTTGCAAGTGTCTCAGCTTGCCTGGATCGCTAAACTATCCACCAACGATTTGCTAAGAAAATAGAGAGTGGTGGTTGAGCTAGTTAAAAATCACATGTGAAAGTGGGTTAGACTCCTTCCCTGAATGTTTCTAAACCTGGGGGTGCAACAAATTTCCCATTTGCTTCCCTGTGCCTGGGGATTATACAGGCCTTCTTGGCCTTCACTTCCATACTTTCTCATCTTTCTCTTCCATACTATTCAAAGCTAGTGGCAATGTTTTGCTATGAATGTAAGTAACACACACTTCTGTGTTCTTTGGTAATGACACGTTGATTTCTTCTTGGTCTCAGGGCTACAAAGACAACCATTGTTCTTGGCTTAATGTCCCTGGCCTGGATTTATTTCAATTTGCAGTTTTATGTAGAATCTCCAACTCAATCATCTTTAACTCTCTACAATTTCTGTTGCATTCACCTCCGTCTGTAATTGAACAAGAACATTAACATTTTTCTTTGCATTTGAACTTAACTTTTTGAAAGAGTTTTGTTGATGTCATTACACTCTGCAATTCTTTTACCTTCTTCTTGGACCGTGCGCAATTATGGAATGAGAGGGGTTATTTGTTCTTTTGCTAGGCACAGTCTTCTGTTATTCTGTTACTCATTGCTAGAATCCAGCGGAGCAAGACCTAATGATCTTACCAAAGCTCATTGCTTTAGTATGTCTCCCCTGTATTTCACAAGGTCAGCCAATTGACAAAATTCACATAGATTGTCATGAATGTAGGGAATGTAATTTACTCAGAGGGAAATCTTCAACACTCCACATATTATCCAGTAATTCTTGCACATACACACACACCTCAGAATCAGTAACAACACATTCCCTTTTCTTTATGTAAAATTCCAACTCAAACGTCATCATGTCTTATGGAGAAAACGATGGAAGAAAAAACCAAACCAGTTTTATCACTGGAAAAAATAGGAAATTTCTGTTTCCATATTTAAATTCATCCTCTTTAGAGAGATGGAAGAGTTTGGTCACCAACACATTATCTCTGTCTTTTACCTTGTGTATTTTTGAATTTTTTGTAAGAATGATATACTGTTATATAAGCACCAGACAGAGCATAGGTAAACAACTTTGAAACAGGAATTAGCTTGATGACTTTGTTTCAAACAATAAAATTCTATAGTCCTATAAGCAGACAGCTTCCTCTACTGACTAACTTTCTTCTAAATCTCTCAGGAATATGCGGTCCCTATATTCTATTTGGAACACCCTCAAACATTTCTTTAACTAGTGTGGGTTTTCCTAATGAAATCATGTGTATATTTTTGTAGTCTACTTTATCGATTGTTTTTCTCTCTGAGTCATATATTTTCCCTTCTTCCAAGCATAATCCAATACTGAATTTTAAAAACAGTAAATCTGAAATAATATTTAAAGAAATCGGTGCTTCATTTTATAATATTTTAAAAGTTTCACTACAACAATAATCAAGTCTATGTTTTAGAAAATTGAACAATGAATCACACCAAATTGTCGCTAAATTATTGTGAGTAGACAATTTTGATGTATGCATTATTCTTGATGAATCTAAATTCGTCAGATGTTATGTATGTATATACATACTTATAAATAACCTTAAGTTGTATTTATCACTAGTCCCTGCCATCTCCAACCAGCTTATTTTTTATGAGTAGCAAGCAAATATACAGTCATTTGTCTGTGCTGATTTCACAGTTTTTCTCAAGATCATGATGGTAACAGGGCATTGTGAAAGCAGAGAAGCAACCTTGTATGGTCTCTAGTTCTCCCCAAGAAGCCCCACAGCAATGGCTTTTGTGAAACATCAGAGTGAGGTCCAGGCAGTAAGAATAGAGAGAGACAGAAAAGCCATGACACCCAGTTTATTGCCCACACGATATCTTTAAGGGACTGACCTCTTTTCTGACAAAAGAAAAGAAGACCCAGGAACATTCAGGCTGTCATTAACAAGATCCTATTTGCATTTTTGTATGCCACCAGAGATCCACAGAGGTTGGAAGTGTATTAATATTGGTGTGACTTCCTTCAGAATTTAGTTTTTATTTAAAAATTCAAAAGGAGATCTAAACTTTCATCTGATTTTAAGTATAGCTATTATCTTAGAAATTATTTTGAGTCTCACTCAGTCTACCATAAATACAATGACATGTACCCTGTCCTTTCTGCTTCAGTCATAAACTCCAGTCTATGTTGTTGTCAAGGGATCATTTTCCACTGAACTTCCCACTCTGTCCTTTGCTTTATATATTGCAGGATTTCAGGAAGGCAAATTAAGTTCTCACTTGGCAGAGCCAGGCTTCATGACACCTATAAACTACCCACATCAACAGAATAGCTTGTGCTCCACACTGTGTTCCTTAGGTTTTAATAAGACAAGAATATTTAAAGCTATTTTGGCAATAAAAACAATGAATTTATAAACATGTACGAGGTTGCATACCATAAGTACATTTTCTTTCCTGACGTATATTACACAAGATAGTGATAGAAATAAATGATGCCCTTAAAACAATATGCAAACTATTAAAATGAAATCATTAGTTTTAGTCCAAGCAATATGCCATAAAAGTATTCTATTAAAGAAGGATAGTCAATACTTTTAACATTTGCTTAGTAGTTTTTTTGTTTAAAAAAAAAGCAATGGCCTGATTATTGATATTTAATATTTATGGGAGGCCTATCACTTTCTGAACAGAAACAAAGGAGGAGTAGAAATGAAGTGAGCAGGGCAAAAGAAGGGGAGGGAATGGAGGAGAGGAGAGAGAAGAAAATGAGGTCAGATGTAAAATAAATAAATTAAAAAGACATTTATTTTTATTAATAAGTATTTATTTCTAAACAATATTGGGGTCTCCTAAATCTCTGAACACAAGAGGGCAATATTCTCTTTCTTTTATTGCATGAATAGGCCAATCACACCTGCTCTCCGTATATGGATTAAAGAAAAGGAAAGCACTAACTAGATGAATCCACAGAGTGAAGGCAACTCCTATTGAGAAGTCTCTGCTGTCGGCATTAGGAGAGATCGGGGAGTCTTAATGCTAAAAACCAATTAGGCCTTCATTTCACACCTAATACATTTTAGTCATTCTAATCTACACCTTGGTAGTGATCAGCTAACTGTGTATCACTTATGCGGCTTTTTGCATCTGAAATTGCACTTGTTTTCACACAGATTTTGTGGTTTTCTTAACACACAACTTGCCTGGACACATAGCTAACTCTTGTGAACTTTCCAGACCTTTATGAATTTCATAAGGGAAGAAAGCTATAATCAAATCTGGATGAAGAGAATTTTCTCGCACATAAATTCCAAATTAAAATTTATCTTATAATTCTTATTTTATTAAGGATATCGCATAAAATGCGTTTTATTTGCTTTGAAATCATTTTTATATTTCTCTGTTATATGAACATGACATATAACAAATTAACAGAAATGAAGTGATTTAAAGTTCTAGGGTCTAATTAAATACGCGATACATAAAATGCTTAAAACAATTTTATTATTTTATTATTCATTTAAGTGTGTGTGTGTGTGTGTGTGTGTGTGTGTGTGCGTGTGCGTGTGTACTTGCACCACAGACATTCATGCACCCTACACTATTGTCTTTAAGTAAAGACCAAAGCACAGCTTTTGGAAGTCATTTCTCTTCTTTCACCCTGTGGGCTTGAAGGATGGATAGAAAGTTCTAGAAAGTTTGGTTGTCAGGGTTGGTGGTACATGTCATTAAGTACTGTTTCATCTAGCTGACCTCCACTTTTAAATAATACATGAAACCTTAAAATTATTTAATAAGGTTAAAATAAATATAAAGTACATACACAAAAATGTGAAAGCTATGATGTAATTTATTATGTCACTCTCTTCTCAGTTATGAGGTAAGAACCTAATGTGAATCAGTTTGAAATTGTGGCTACATTTCTGTTCAGGGTGGTATTATGATTTACTAGTAAATATGCTTTCTTAAACTCTGCTTCTTTGGGTAGCTCTTAGAGCTGCAGTATGATGTGCTTCCACTAAAACTTATTGATTATCTTAGACTCAGGAAAAATACTGCTTCATCTGCACCTGCCTTCCATGTGATTCAATAGATAATGGAACATTAATGACCATAAAATGGACAATCTTGGGTAAAATGGACACAAGTACAAGTATGAGAGACTCATTTTCTCTTCATGCATTGAGCTTATCTTTCAATATACTCTTCCTATAATATTCCTTAAAATTTTAAAGCAAAACATCATAAAAATAAGAAAAGGGTAAACTAAAATAATTCTGTCCTAAGAACACTGTATAGTTTTAGGATGAAGTTCAAATCATTCATTGACTTTAGGCATTGTTGAGTCAAGTATGAATACTGTGAGAAGGAGAGCAAGAGAGGGAGAAGGAGAGGAGAGAGACACAGAGAAAGGAGAGAATTATTGAGATTTCAATATCAAAACTGGTAGGGGAGGCAGGTGATCTGGTTTAGTAATGGAGTGCTTTCCTGGCATGCAGGAGCCCGTCTAGGCTCAACCTTGGACTGCAACCATAAGAGCAAAAAAAAAAAAAAAAAAAAAAACACACACATTTCACTCATTCTTTTGACATATTTTTGTATGAATATATATGAATGAAATATATCTATATCTATCTATCTATCATCTATATGAAAAAGACCTGGACAAAGTAAGATTCTAGAAAACATCAAATAGATAGTTCTGTTGCTGTTATTATATATACTAATACTTAAGTATATTAAATATAAAATTAAAAGAGTTAAATTGCTTTTTAAAGCAAGCATAAACACATATTGACTACAAGTAATATGAAAAAAATGGTGGCTAGGGAATTGGCTCAGCTGGTAAAGTTCTTTTCATGCAAAATTGAATGACTGAGTTTGGGTACCTCAAAGCCTAAACTTGTCATCAGGCAAACCTTGTTACCAATCCTTTACACCTTGCCTTTTGGAATATCTTCTAAAAAATTCGATCTTTTAGAAAGCACCAATTCTCATGTAATAATTTGGATACTAAAGTAGCTATGTGGATGATCCTTCTAATGCTGTACTTCTGTTTGGGGGGGTCTATGGTACATGTTCTTATCTTTTCCCTAATATTGACACTCAGTCCTATGGTCATATGTCACATATTTGTATTAAAATGAATAAACATGTTTCTAATGCTGGTTTATTCTGTTAATGCCATGCATTGTACTACCAAGTCACAATCCCCTATACAGTAGCTTACTTCACTTATCAACCCAACCTTAGCAGTACTGAAAACTCAGAGCACCTATGAGACATTTCCCTTTCATTTTTCATCCTAACTTATGGAATCACACTCTTCACTCTGTACGTTTTGTGCTCAATCATTGTTTTCTCCCCCATTTTACAGTCAAAACCTTTCCTTTGTTGTTAAGTCTTTTTTTCTAAACAATAGCATTGCTCATATTCCACAGTGCTTGTAATTTTGAGGTCAGAAGAATCACCCCAGACTACTTACATTCATGATCCATGCCTTTAGCTCATCCCTTAATTCTAGAATTTATTTATATATTTTGCTAATTTAATCAGCTTCTTCTCAAAGATTATTGTTTAATTTATTTTCCTTCACCTTCAATTCTAGCATGTTTTGCCTTTTGCCACTCTCCTCTGCTGATCATCTGACAGAGAATGTTTCAGACACAAGCATGTCTTCACTACATGTACTTACTCATATTCACATTCGATAGAGTGTCCTTCTTGCTAATGTATCTGATCAAGGTGTGCTGATTTAAGATGCTACTAAGAGATATTAACCCACCCCACTGAGCTGCAGTGATATTTTCCTCCTCCACTAAACTATTCACATGACCATTCCCTTGTTTTTGCCATGTATCACTCACCCCATATTCCATCACTCCATTCCTTTTAATAGTACAACAAATCTCTGGCAGTAGTAGGTTCACTTTCTTTAAAGCCCATTGCAAGTATGCTTAACCTCACTATTTACTTGGATATGGCACTAAGAAACTCCAGGTTGAGAATTATCAGTTATCAATTATTGCTCATTTTTGTAGGAGAGCAGCACTGTGCCCCAGTCATCAATGACCATTCAGTATTGCAGAAGAACAATGGAAACAAACAAAATCCAAAGCTCACCAGAAAGGTACAGTAATTGTGATAATATCTACTGAAAGAACAGACCAAAAGATCAATAGAAGAGAATAGTGAGTTCCTAAACAAACTCTCTGCGGAAAACTGTTCTTTGACAAGGGAACAAAAGCAAATCTATGGAGCAAGGATAGTCTCAAGAAATGGTAATAGAACACGAACATGTGAAGTATTGTGTCCAAGGACAAAAGGCACTTTCCTCAAATTAACTCAAATGGATCATAGATCACTGTAAAACATACTGTACACTTGCCTTTAGGTAGGTGTAAAAAGCAAACCTATAATATGCCTAGAATACAAGATGGGAGAAAAAGCCATATGCCCTCAGTTCTGACAGTGAAGTTAGACCTCAGCATCAGTCTATGAAATAAGGAAGAGGTAAGCTATTTCAATAAAAACTTTTGCTCCGTGGAAGTCACTGTCAAGGATGACAATAAAAGGTACATATTATACGGTATGTATTTTAGAGCAGGGATAACCAATATTAACAACAAATTTCATACAAATAAATTTTAAAATAAACACGTAAAGATGACCAAGACTAAGAGGTACTCCACATCCTATTTATCCTGGGATTACACGTCATAGAAGCAATGAGATACCACAACTCACCACTTTGAGTGATGGTGAGATCTGTCACTCTTCATTTATTATCAAGTCTGATCCCATTACAAAGAATGTCCTTGGGAGAAATTGTATCTTCTGAACAATTTTCTTAAGAATTTAAAACTGCTCTGAAAATGAATTAATTAAAAGAACATATTGCTTCGTGGCATTTTTATGTAAGGTTTTAGTTAGACCTCCCCAAACAACTTTGAATATTTCTAAGTCACAAAACAGAATGACATTCTGAATTTATTTTTTATCTCTTTATTCTGTGTATATGTTTGCACGAAGGTGTGTAAACACAAGCAGTCAGATCACAGGCCAACTTTAGCACACCAGGCTTGGCAGCACATACCCTTATCCACCGTTCCATCTCACTAGTCCCAAAATAGCCTATTGGTTTTCAATTCCTCTGTACTCCAAGCATCCCCATGACATCCGCATGACATCACATCCTTTATTTCTGTTTTCTTTTTTCCCCTTTCACTTCATTCACTTTCTTTATCTGAGACTATTGTACTAACCTGCTAATCTGTGCCTGTCAGAGCACAGAAAGGCTTTTATTTTAAGAAGGAACAAATACAGTGATTGATTTACATTGTTTGCTGGGCAAAAGCACTTACAGCCACCCTGAGAACTAGATTTTGATGCCTCGAACTGAAACAATGGAGGAGAGGAACCTACTGGCACAATTTGTCCTCCCGAATTCACATGAATGTGTCTGTATGCACATGCACACTGGTGATTGCACATGTACACACACGGACACACACACTTATACACCCTGTTACAACAACATCAAAGTAAAATTGAAGTGTCATTAGTTGCTGATTGATTGTACAGAGGGAAAGTATGATTCATGAATCACCCCAATACTTGTAACTTTCCCAGTAATATAGATTTTTTCCCCCTTGGGTTATTCTTGGTCCCATTCTTCAGTAGCAATGGAAATACAACCTATAACACATTCAAGTAATAAAGCAAGTAAGGGCACCATGTGATGAAGAAAATCACAAGGAAGACTGGGTTATACACAGGTGAAGAAAAATGTTTTGAGAATGAAGTAGACCTGTAAGACCAAGGAGACATGTAAAAAGAAATAAAACTATGCTGCTGATTACAGGTCTATGGTAAAATTGCAAGATCCTGTAGGTTAAGAAAATTCACAAAACTGAGTAACATCATGAAGAAGAGAATAGCTAGCAAGATAACACACACTATGACCCTGGTGTACAGCACTACATAAGTTGTTGTAAGTGAAGAAGCACAATTGATGAAGCAAAAGAAAGATGCAGACATTTCTACCCAACTGCCTGACGCTATGTTTGAATCCAGGTATACAAAGAACCGTCTACTTTGCATTTCAAAGAGAGTGCTGGTAGACTATAGAAAACCAACAGAGTGATATCAAGATAAAGTTAAGTTGAGGAAGCAGGAGTGGTGAGCTAGCTGAGAACAGCTGGGAGAGTAAAAGAGAGCTGGAAAGGGAAGCATTAATAAAAATATTGATTTTACTCTCTTGAACAAATACCAGCCAGTGAGATCCCTCAGAAAAGTACCATGAGATTTCAGAAAAGAAACAAAATTCCCACATGCAGAAGTCAGCAAAGCAAGATTTACAGAAGCTTAGAAATTATTTAATCTCCTTTCTCTAAAACACCATAATTAAACCTAACACCATGCATGTTTGCCAATATGAAATAGTATGGACATATGGTTAAAAAAGAATGAATAAGCAAATAATATTTAAGCCGGGGAGCATTGGAAGTGAGTGGGATAAGGGTGTATGATGTGAAGTTCCCAAATAATAAGTAAAAGTATTATGAATAAATTAATATCAAATAGAATAAGAGGCTTTGCTTTGAGGAAGAGAGGAAATAGGAGTCTAGAAAGTAAAGGAATTCCTCCATCCAGAAGTAGAGATGGAATGGTATGATCAACTTCCTGTATAAATACAATAGTATCTTCAAATTTATCACTTTTCTCTGGACACTTAAGTTCATCCAAATTATAGCCAACGAGAATGAGATGATTGGAACCAGTTGAAGATTGCTTTGGTCTAGCTCAATGCTCATTCTTTAGAAACCATCGTTCCAAGGCGTATTGATTTGCATCCTTGTTAATTGTCTCAGAAGACGAGTATGGAAGTGGTCACCCACAAAACATAAAGCACTCAATTGCTCTTGTATTTGTACAGCCAAGTCTCTAAAAAGATAGAGATCAATGAAGCCAGAATATAGAAACACAATGACCTCTAAATGAAGAGTGAAAAGTTAGTTTATAGTATTTAATGTAGAAATTTCATCTCAACAAATCACAAAGATCATTCTTAAATTGCAAGTTCTAAAATGTAACTGAATTTATTTTATTTTTTTTGTTAGATAATTTCCATGTGTTCACTGGTGTTTCAATTGCATTTCCAAGTCACTATAAAACAATTTGAAATCTCCTACAAGCTTTATTTTAATAATTTTGTTTCTGAAGTTATGCATTACTTTATTGTTATAAATGAAGCTTGCCAGCATCAGAATTAACTAAAGATTGCTCGCTCTTAAAGTTAATTTCAACTATTACTTCTCCACCACTGACTTGCTATGTGAAGTCATCTAAAGTAATCAATAGAAAATTCCCAGCGAAAATGTAGATCAATCTGGGCAATATAACCACAGTCAGCTCTGCACTGCAGAGGAAGAGCTCATGTGCCTGCATTTCTTTTTGCATTATGATGGGGCATTATCAAGAAGGTGTTTATGTAACATTCACTATTACCGAGTGAACAGATGGTAATTGAAAATAAATGCTAAATTAACACTCTTTATTTTGTATATAAGGAAACACAAGTTCTAGTTAACAAAATAATTTTGTAATAACTGAAAGAATGAAAATGATTGGAGTACAATGTCTAGAAAAGTGATGTAACAAAGGCAACATAATCCTGATAATACAAAACTGTCTTTTTCCCATTTGCTGTTATTTGTATCACTTCTCTAAACATCAATAAATATATTTTTTCACTGTCTGGTAATAAGCTTATTAAGAAATTTAGTAAAGTAGAAAATATTTTGTGTTAATATTTTTCTAACATTTTCTAACTGTGTCTTCCTTTGGCTTATTTAATTTGCTGTGAACCATCTGGATAATATTGTATCCAGAGAAGCCATGTTCCATTTGATTACATTAGTATTTTTGCTATTTTTCATCCATTTTCTCTATATTTTATTTTATTTTAACTTTTGACATACTGCACATTGCAATGACAGTTTGATCATCAATGGGAAATAACATGGAAGGTAATATAAAAAACCATTCTCCAGCCCAAAGCTAATACTAGCTCCAACATTCTCAATTTAGAAAGAAAAAAGTCTTCTGTAAACCCATGAGAAGGGATATAGAGTGATTTTCTTGATTCTGTTATTTAGACTACAGAAGAGACTAGAGGAAAGACTTTAGACTATAGGAAAAGATCATCATCAACCCCATATCTGACAGAGGGGCTGATCTCCAAAATAAATAAAAAACTCACAACACTTGATATCAGAAAAACAAATAATATAATTTAAAAATGGGCACAGATCTAAACAGAAAATTCTCAACAGAGGAATCTCAAGTAGCAGAAAAACACTTAAAGAAATGTTCAATATCCTTAACCATCAGGAAATGTAAATCAAAACAATTAATTTCGGCTAATAGGAGTCCACAGAGTCTGAACCAACAACCAGTCAGCTTGCATGAGACCCACCTAGGTCCTCTACATACTTGTGACAGTTGTGTAGATTGGTCTACTTGTGGAACACTTGACAGTGGGAGCAGGGCTTGTCCCTAATACTTTGGCTGGCTTTTGGGAACCTATTCCTCATGCTGGGTTACCTTGCCAGACTTAATACAAGGGGAGGTGCTTAGTTTTACTGCAACTTAATATGCCATGATTTGTTGATACTCACTAGAGTCCTGCCCCTTTGTGAACAGGAACAGAGGAGGAGTGAATGGAGGGGTGGAAGGGAATGGGAAGAGAGGAGGGAGGGGAAACAGTCAGGTTGTAAAATAAATTAGTTAACTAAATGTGTCAAAGGAAATATAATTCTACAATTTTTCAGAGGCAATGCTTCTTGAACTGTTTCTATATTAGTACCTGAAAAATGAAATCTAGCATTGTTTGTGAAGTTAATGGTGGACGCCTTGAGTGTGATAAGTACTGCACCCAAACCATCACTTAGAAAGTCTATTTAATACAAAAAAAAATGGAAAATTATGAAATGTAAAGCATGACGTTCATCTTCAGATTATATTTGGCAATAGGGGTTAAAGTGCCTTTGGGAGAATGAGATCAGTTTAAGAGACACAAATAGATATGTGGTAAGTAAATATATAGTTACATCATTCTACTCCCAGTCCAGGCCAATAGGAGTAATATGCAATATAAACCTGCGAACTATATAAGTATGAGTAGTAAAAAAATGATGGGTAAACAAGATGTCTTATGTTTTCACTGAGTGACTACAACAATGTGAAGAGAAACTTTAGAAATAAACTTCTTTCCATTTCACGTCTTAAGCTACTGGAGAGATAGAAGACCAGACCACCTAAGAAACAATTCTTTTGTTTTTCATTTTAACTTATTTCATTTTCAGAAGGTTTGATTTCTTCTTTCCTTCGATTTGCATGTTCATCCTCTACTCTAGTATGCCACAGAACCAAGGGAGATTAGTAGGTACTTTTTCTTAATTCTTTGACTCATCTATAAGCTCTGTTTTCTTTATTCTGTATGTTTCATTGTTAATTTTCAAGGCCAAGATGAATTTATATTAAATATGCATCAAAAAGTTTGAACCTTTTATTATATTATCAATATTCATACTGAGGTAAACACAGTAGAGAGTACAGTAAGTTGGCTTAGACCTTTATTTTGAAGGGAAAAATCGCTGGGACCAGGTTGAAAAGAGCCAAACCCCATCAGTCACAGGTTACTTTAAAAAGGAATCAAAAGTTATACTGTAGGTCAAAGCAAGATTACTGATGCCTGTAATTAAAACTTTATTCTATTAATTTAAAATGTCTAAAGTTTCCAAATTTGCTAGTATTTTGAAATTTATTTTCATATTTGATTTTCCAGCAATTCTCAGTGTAGGCATTATAACCCCATACACAGGGCTTGAACTCCTGACACAGAAATGTTTTTATTAATCTCCTGAACATTTATTCAAAAGAAGGACTAACTAAACTTAAAACCAATATTGATTGACCCAAAACATATTGTTTGGATGCCTTATGCTAGGTCTTGACATTCATTTTTTTTTTTTTTTTGGTTTTTCGAGACAGGGTTTCTCTGTGGTTTTGGAGCCTGTCCTGGAACTAGCTCTTGTAGACCAGGCTGGTCTCGAACTCACAGAGATCCGCCTGCCTCTGCTTCCCTAGTGCTGGGATTAAAGGCGTGCGCCACCACCGCCCGGCTTTGACATTCATTTTTAAACCTAACTTACGGCTTGCATGACTGTTTGTCTTAATTAATAGAGCTTACATTACAAAATTATTCAAATAATTTCTATGAACTAATAACATTTAAAATATTACTTTATCAATGACTTTATTTGCATATCTTAGTTACTGAACTGCCTCAAAAGACCAAAAACACTATGCTTAAATTAATAAAATAAGCCTTCCTATAGGCATTATTTTCATCCCTTTGTAATTCCAAAGATACTATATATATAAAATTCCATGTAATTCTGCTATATTCAGTACTGGATGGGGTTAGGTGGACAGAGTCCTTAATCACAAACTTTTTTATGTTAAAATAATAACATGAAAAGGAGTAAGAAACCTTATAAACCATCAAATGACTTTTACTTAAGGCAGAAGTTACTTTGCTCTAATTTCAAATGGGTAGATCAACCTGTGTTAGTAGATTTTATTGAGTGAAATAGCAACAATTTCTGGAATGAATCACTTTTTTTGATACTATATAGAAACACCTACCCACTATTTTTCATAATTTGAGATTAATAGCATCCCAGAATACAGCACTTATACCTCCAGAAAGAAATGCATTTATACTGGTCCGTTGTAGTACCCTTTCTTCAAGTATTACCATTTGACCAACTGCTTAGTGCATAGGGCTACCCTACCATGGGTTCCTTAAACTTTTTGTTAATCAAAACCATGCTCCCTCTCTACTTCTCTGAACATGCTCACCACCAAAAATCTCTAGTTAAATTGGAATGTAGGACTAACACAGGAATAGCAATTACACTGTGAGGTGATTGGTTCTGGGATAGAACTACATCAGGACAAAAGAGTGGTACCTAGGTCAGTATGGAAGAAAGAAATGCCAGAAAAGTCGATATATAACACAAGGCATTAGAAACCTGAGATTGACAGGAGGACCAAATGATGTCAAATCTGTGCTAAGCAGGAGTATTGATCATTGTTTCCCTTGGTACCGACACTATGATTTCATTAATGCACCCTAAAGCAGTGTTAGTGATATAGCAAAGAGACTCTTATCGCAGTGTTGCCTGTTATTGAGCTTGAAGTACTTTGCAATTAGTGAAAGTAATATATATGTATTTTTATATTCAGTAATTATACTTATCTTTCTGGACCATTATTTAGCTCCACTACTCAGGTAACTGAATGGTATTTCTGGAATTCTGTTTTGTTATCCTACCAATTTTTAGAAATAAAATGGGAAGTCAGCTCTTCTACTACTTAGGCTTCAACAGTATCTTTAGCTTTTAAAATATACACATAGAAAAAATGGTCTAAGGTAATTTATATTGACATGAGATTTTTTAAAATTTTAATACAATCTTTTCTCATTTTACATACCAATCCCAGTTATCACTTCCTCCCTTATTCCAGCTTTCCTTACCTTCCCCACCTCACTCCCATCCACTGCTCAGAGAGGCATCCCATGGGGAGTAAACAAAGTCCAGTACTTGATATGAGTTATTAAGTACATAAAACTTAAAACAAGAGACAGGTAAAATTGAAAACTCTATTTTGTAAAATCACATGGGTTTCCTATTCTCCAAGAAGTAATACAAAGGGTTTGCTGTAGCCAAACTCCTCCCCGCAGCTCCTCAGAAGTGGGAAGGATAACCAATAGGCAGAGACAAAGTTTAGTGTTGTATCTTGTGTCTTAAAAGAAATAGCTAGCACTAATGACATTGTCTTCTATGATTAAAAAAAATCATCCAGCACTCAATTTCAAATGGATGGTCTGTGGGATGGTTTCTCAGAAGGGCATTCACTAACCTCATCTTCCTATGGCTTTCATGTAAACATTTGGTGCTCCACTTCCATTCGTTCACCTTTAGAGAACTCAAGGCCACTTCTCTAGCTCCCACTAGAATTTAATCCTCATGATAATGGGCTTTAAATAGCATTTATCAGATAGTAAAGAAAGTGATATTATTATCATGGTCACTATGAACATAAATGAACAAATTCAAATCCTTAATTTTCCTCCATGGAAATGAGAACTATGACTAGATAGTGAAATGCTGAGTTCAACTTCAACTGGGCAACTTTTGCATCTTTTTGTGATTATAAACAACATGTTTTATTCCAAGTAAAGCTTCCATACACAGAGATATAAAGAGTCATATACTTTAAATGACTGAATAAATATAATTTGCACATAGATGTTTGTTTTTATATAATTCACATAGATGTTTGTTTTTACTTTACGTTTTAGAATACGTGAACTCTTCCTGGAGTGACATGAAATTTAGGGAAAGACAGTTTGATAGCAGATCAAATTTAAATTCTGATTCTAATTATTCGTCTGCACTTTAGAGTAATGAACAGAATTAGAACTTTTATATGCATTTGTTAGGAGCATATGCATCACCGCATCTGTTTCCTCTCTTGTATTAGTCTTTAGTGTTGCTATATTTATTTTTGAGGTTTAAATGATTTTTTAATGTAGGCGTGAAGCACTATTCAGTGCCTCAAGAACTCTTTAGAGAAGTCTGATGAAATATGACAAATTGCGTGGATTAGCAATCTACAATTGAATTTCTGATTCAGGAATGGAGTCAAGCCAAACTATCAAAATGTGTCCAATATCTATCTATCCCTCCCATAGTCTTCTCCTTTATTCATGGCGATTGGCCTTTAGGATGCATGTGAATGTTACAATGTTTGTTATTGAATAAAAAACAATTAATAATAGCTGTTTAAACAACAATTATTATGATCACTTACTTCTATTATTTTATTTTTAGCATTGTGGTGCATTTGGTGTGGGAAAATATGCTGTGGGAGCATATGCACAGGGAACAAAGAACTGTATATAAACAATTAGAAAAGTAAACTGCCTACCAACATAGCAGAAGAATAGATGTTAGTTATCTTGAGGGCTACTTTTCCGATTCTAGTTTCCCATTTAATCTTACCTTCCTTCTTATTGCTTTAACCAACTTTTCCACACTTACTCTGTGTTCATGCCAGGTCTTTATTATATGGGCTACCATGTTAAACATGAGTGGTTTGCTCGTCAGCTATGAAGAGAGCACTAAACCTGCCATGGCAAAGGTGAGTGGGGGGGTGCAGAGAGAAGAACAAGCATGAAACAGAGAAGGGGGAAAAGGGGGTGAAGACAGAATCAATGCAAATGAAGGAAGATAATGGGAAGAAAGACGAGGGGGAGTAAAGGTGGAAAAATGGTGGGAGAAACGACAGTATCAGAAGCAGTGTGTACCTACGTTTGCATTTTGCATGAACATATTGAACCAGGTCTGTGGACTTTCAACTTCTGCGTGGTTATATTTGAAGATTATTAAATAATTTTAATAAAGACTAAAGGTAAATCAGTAACAGACTACTTACTTAGGATATACATGCAAAAAAGTCCTGTGTTTGAGCCACAGCACTGGAAGAAGGAAATAAAATGATGGAAAATAAAAGCAAAAGCTGTTAAATATTAATGATAAAAACTGTGGATTTGGGTAATTCTAACTTAGGAACATGAGGTATTTATGCTGTGTAACTTTGCTAGATTCTGCTTTCTTTATTGAACTTTTCAAACATTTCAAACAACTATTCTTATGAACAGTAAGGTAAGATTTTGGAACAGAATTTTCAATTCCACAACTTAATAATGTTATTATCTATCTTATTTCCAAAAATACCCTGAATACATCAAGGAAAGTTCCCAAGCATTTGGGCAGAAGTCATTTTAACTCTTTGTGTTTTCACGGGCTCTTCCTTAGGTTCTAGTAATTAACAATAATCGTTCTCAAAATAACATATGTAAGACTCTTGACAATACTGTTAAAATACTATATATTTATATTAACTCAAATTTATTATTAATTTTGTCATCATAAAAGTTATTTTGTTATAACCTGAGTCATGACTGAATTAACTTCATATTAAGGGATATGGCATAGTATATGAGACAATGGAAATATATATACCATGTAATATCTGTAGAACATTTCATAGGTAGAAATGTAGAGGAAGTTACTCTTTTCATTTGATATTAATTATCAGGTGATCCAGGCTTTTAGAGAACACCTATTAATTCAATATTATTGTTTAAAGAAAATTTTAATGTAGTATCATCCTTTAGAATTCTGATAAATAAAGCCTGACAGATTCTGTATGCATGTGAGTTCCACATTATCGTGAAGTTCTCTGACTGCTGAAGCTTCAAGAAGACAAGTCCAAAGGAGAGCTCACTTAACACTCGGTCTAGCAGGATAGCTGAAAGTTTCCTAAGTGTTAAGAGAAGGCTGCTGCCTGTTACATCGTGATGGCTGAAGGCAATAACATAGTGTCTGGCACCTGACCCATTTCTCTCACTTTGTGGACTTAAAATAAACAACAGACAACATCTCCTTTTGCTAGTTATTTAGGGTACATAATGAATGAGAGTTTACCTTTTCTTGTCTAGCTACAACACCACGAAAGTTTTTGGTATCTCTACTTTTACTGGACTTTCTATAAGCTAGTTGCTTGAAAAAAAAAAACAACCTTTAAATTCTTTGGTTTCGCGCACATCAATATACAACATTTTTGATCACTCTGTCATTCCAAGCTAGTGCTTGGGTGAGGCATCTCATCACTTCTTTACTTGCCTCTGCATATTGTGTTTTATGAGGTTTATGCTAGGCATAATATAGATTATTTTGTATATTATATATGTAATTTCATATATATATACATATATATATACATATATATATGATTTCATCCTAGCAACCTTTGACAAAAAAGAAGTCTTTGTAACTTTAGTGTTTTGCTTTAGTCTGACAATATATTTACTCCTGAAATATTTCAGTTTGTACAGGTTAGGCTGAAAACATAATACATTATCAATAAATTGAAGTCCAGAAAAAAAAATTAGCCTTCTGGGTGCACTGCTCCTCTAACCTGGCTGAAAGCCAAGGTTGATAATCCAGCTTTACTTTATAAGTTTCCCCAGCTGCTTTCCAAATCTGGAGAGGCAGCATCAGCCAGAACCTTCCAGTTTGAACACTGTATGCTAAATGCTTCTCTGGTCCCCCTATGTAGTTGCCACTAAATGAAAGAGAGTAAGATGGTATTTCATCTCAGAGGCTGTTCCACACAGAGAAAGTGGGAGAACACAGATACATTAAACTTCTTGGCAACAACTCTTGTATGGATTAGAAACATTTATTTAGCATTTAAGAAACACTGGTTCTGGTGTTGTGATAAATTAACTGTGGTATTTTTTAATATGTCCATGGCACGCCTTCTTGGGTGAAGAAAGAATAGGTATCAGATGTAGCAGTTTTCCTGCCAGACAAAAATCTAAGACTTGTTTCTTCAGGTGAGTGTATATACATATATTACATGTGAGCATGTGTTTCCATTTTGTTTTCCAAATATTGAGACAAAACTATGATCTACACATTTATATTCAGGTGAATTACCCACTGGTTTGTTAAAAATAAGATATAATAAAATATTTTTTTATTTATAAAATTTTCTTTTACTTAAGGTTTATGCATAAATTTTATCTGTGTTTTCTCAACAAGAGTGACTTTCATGCTATAGTTTGAAAGTAGCACACATGGCAATTTTCTCACAAGGTTCCCCCCAATCTTCTCCTGCCCATAGAAGCTAAGCATCCTAAGGTTGCCCGAGGATTCTCTACTGAACAATGGCAACAAAGATAGTGAATTAAAATCTCTATTTCTGTGCTGAAGTAAACATAACTGGCAAGGTTATTTTCTTTATTCAATATATATATATGTCTTAGGAGTACCGGTTAGACCCTTAGAGCCTTATGGCCCGTGGTTTGTATTCTTGACTTATACTTGCTTCACGGAAACAGATAACACAAGGCATGTATTACCTGTTTCTGAATACAGAATTGGCACAATTCTAGTTAGAAAAAAAGATTAAAATAGTTACTTTGATCTGAAATAAAACCATTAAGACAATTTAGGGGAAAGCCATTGCCTCCTAGTTTGGGAGAAATTAAAGTAATTTTAGTAAACTCTGTCTTCATCTGTTTCCTCTTATACTAAGAAATAAAGAATTTTAACTAGGAAGTTGACAAGAAAGTGGATAACGGAAGCCTGAATTATAGAAAGACGTCACTGTCTTGGTACATAATTAACATTGCAACAACTACGACATGAAGCTAATGAACAGACTCTGAGAAAAGACACTGAAGGCATGCAGAGGAGAGTCTAAAGAGACGGTGAAGTGATGAAACTTTCTTGAAGCTAATTAAGGTTCAGGACAGAGTCAACCGTAATAAACAGCGCAGCACTTCTAAACAGTGTTACAGAGACCAAAAACTGGATCCTGATATAATTAGGACATATTTAAAGGAAGTAAGTTTCTAATATTTTTAAACTTCAACTTCTTCTGACATACATAATGGAAACACTAAAATCAACTTCAAACATCCCACTTTTATTGTGCAAGGGACTTTGGAGGTGTGTGTGTGTGTGGGTACAAGCTGTTTGTTTTGCTCCTCACAATCTAGGAAACGAATATAGCATATATTAGTCTAAGATGTTTTCATGTCTAGTAGGAGCGAAGGAACAACATATATTTCATTATAAACAGTTTCAAATGTGTATGCCAGATATTTCTCTCAAGAATGCCATCAAGACAGAGAACACATAAAATCTCAGGTCATAAGAAGAGTTCTCATCTTGGAAAATTTGCATGCCATGTTCCCAGTAATACTTACTAGGTAACAATTAAAACACCAGCCACAATTACCACGAAGGTTGAGTTTGCAAAACTGGTGATTTCAGTAGGACCAGAACTAACCTGTTATCAAGGCAGATGTTTGGGGTGCATATGCTGGGGTAAGTGTCTAAAATTCATTTGCTGTTGCAGTTCCTTTTTTACAGCAGGACAGTCTGTTCTATATACAGGGCAAATATAACTTCTATAAAACATACTGACAGGTATGTACACACATTCCAGAAAGGGAGATTGAATCTGGCTCTAAAACTATCTGCTTCTACATAAATCTTTCACAAATAAAACTTTAGTGCATTTCACTTGTTTATGAAGCTAAGCCACGCATACCTAGTCATTGTCAATTTCAACAAATTAGGGAAGTAACTTACCTAAAGAAGCATCTCATTATTTTTTTTTCTTTTGCTAACTTGAATTTATCCGGAGTTAGAAAATAAGATATCCAGAATTCAGGCTTACTTGACTCCAGGTTAATTAACGGAGCTTTCTGTTCATGCCATCTGCCTCTACAGGATTCCGGGAGCCCTTGTCAGCACCACTGCTGGTGTCTGAACTCTTCCAGCAGTCTTTTTATTTATACACACATTGTCCTTTTCAAAACAAGCAGCCAGCTGGAATGATTCAGACCTCTGTTCAGCACACCGTTAAAATGCAGCTTCCGTCTTGGACACGAGCATTACACCCGGGAGCAGATTGGGTAGAGCAAAAAGGCTGTGAGAACTATTTAATCACCGGAATACCAGCTGCTCCTGTCTGCTTCTGTGCCTGCCGCTGCACCTCTTGCTTAGCTGGAGTCGCTCTTTCCCTCCCTCGTCTTTTTCTCCTATCTCCCGAACTATGAAGGCAGCTCTGCCGGGTTATGATTGGTAGAAATAGCCAATTCCTTCAGCTAATCATCCTCAAGACTTTCCAGGACCCGAAGCTGTTGTGATGTCATCCAGTCAGTGGGATGTTACACATGAACACATTCCAGCAGAAGCTAATTCAGCAACCGGCTGCCTTTCCCCCTCACACAACACTGATTGATTGGATGTTCCTTGAGGATTTGTATAATCTTTCATTGTACAGTTGGAATGTTACATGCAAAATCTGCGCATAACATTCCACTCTGCAGCTATGACGCTGTATCAACTGTTGTAGTGGGTTAATAAAAGTTCCTGATGGGGCTTTCTGCTGTGAATATGTCCCAGTCAAAGACTCAACTCCAAAGGGAGCAAAAATCCAGCAAAGAACAATAAAAAAACTTGGAGAAATGCATGTAAGCTACCAAATTCTGAAAGTTATCATATTATAACCAGGTGTTATAAGTAAGAACAGATAGCAGGATTATGACTATGTATTGTTAAGTAACTGAGGTAAAATCAGAATTACTGTGAGAAGCTACATTTCAGTTTCTCAAACTTTAAAATTATCCTCCATATATATAAGACGATGGCATCCTTTGCTCACTACAAACTCTTGAAAACACATGAACAGATGAGACGTTAAAGTATATTTATGTACTTTGTGTAAGGTCCTTGTACTTTTTGTAGCAGAATGCATATGCAGAGGCAACATGTTGCAGGGAGGGTCCTTTGCAGACTATATGATTCTTGTTATTTCAGTATCCTCTTTAGTACCAATTATTTAATTAAATAGAACAACACATACACACACACAAATGAAGATTTGTTTCAGGAAAGAATAGAGCTGTGGACCCTTCTATGTTATAGTTCTCTGCTGTGTGTGTGTGTGTGTGTGTGTGTGTGTGTGATCAGTGATAGGTGGTACATGTAGGACCAAGGTGATTTCAGAAAATACCTATGACTACAGGTATGATTGGTAGAAATAGCCAATTCCTTCAGCTAATCATCCTCAAGGTGGGTGGTAGTAGATAAGCCATTAAAGTTAATATTTTTGATATAATCTGCATCCTATCTAACTGGTGTTAACGTATGCATAGCATGTGTCTGCTAGTTGCAGATAATCACATGCATATCAAGCTGAGGACAAACACACCTATCAATTCTGCAAAGAGTATTTAAAGGTTATGTATAAGCATTAAGTACAATTTAGAAAGTTATGACTCATGTGTCCACTAATTTTCAGGTAAATAGGAAAACAAATATCAAAGGGATGTCTTTGGTTATAAACCTTCAAGAAGGGTTCAGGAAGGTCTCCTTACTTGCTGTCAATATTTAAGGGGGGCAAAGATGAATTTGAAGGTCAAGACAGAATTTTTGTAGAGAAATTCATTAAAATTGAGATGCATAAGCATATTGCACATAAATCTTTTACCAGTACTATAATAAAATAGTATTAAAAGGAACACACTATTCCATGATTCAATGTAGATAAATTTTAAAAGCTGATTGAAATTTTCCATCTTGCATAGTTTTTGTTTGTGGTGCTGGGGATCAAAACCAGAGCCTTCCAATTGCTAATAAAGCAGTTTGTCATTGTACATGCTCCCAGCCACACTTAACTTCTTCTCTTTTCTTTTTTTATTTAATATTTTAAGTTCTTCAGAAACTGCTTAAGTGAAAAGAAACATTACTGCAAGATACTTGAGGTCATTACACCATTGCTATATTTCTGTTTCAGAGACCTATAAAGAAGCAATGTCATACGAATGGTTGCACTTATTGGAGTTAAATGACAGCTCAGTTATTCTCGATGCAAAACTCTTCCATAAAAACATGGACCAGGATTCAGAGCCGTGGCTGAGATGAAGGTGAATAGTGTAGACTAAATACAAAGGAAGTAAGTTGATCAGAACAGTTTTTCTCAACCATTAGTCTCCACAATGATCTTATCTAAAGATACATAATAATTACTCAAGTGAGATTATAAATACCATTTGCATACTATGACAATGGATATGTTATAGTGTTAAAGTCTGTTCTATGATACAAAATAGAATTTATCAAATATAATTATAAAAATATCCCAAGATAGGAATTCAAATTTTATTGTAGTAGAAAATAAGATTTAATTGACATTTTCTTTTTCTTAAAAAGATAAATATCAGGACAGAGTATAACACAATATGCATAAATGAGTTCAAAACCACTACAAATATATTTCTTCTCTTGAACTTTAGTACATGGACTAATGAATATATTTCTTCTCTTGAACTTTTTGGTGGGAACATGTTAAATAAGGCAGAATACAGAGGGGAATTACTTGCCAAAGCTTTTGTTTGTTTACATGTTTGTTTGTTAGCTTAGATTACTTAACCTGAGTTCCACTATTCAATGGCCTTGTACTTGGGCCAGATAGACCATCTTTTCCATTAGTTTGTAGTAAGATACGGCACACAAAGCTCTTAGCTTACTGCTATAGTTGACTCACATAAAATAGATGCTCTTAATTTTGTTTTGACACCATGTTAAAGATAATCAAATTTTTTCTTATTTAGTAAGTATGGATTTAAACTCAGATGTCAGTGGGTCTTTACCAACATGAATTCAATATATTGTACCAGTCAGGATTATAACTTCACACAATATGCTTTTGCAGTTTCTTTGGTAAGATGTAAATTCTTTGACCAGCTCAAAATCTCTTTGTTCAAAACAATTTACCTTACTCATAAAATTTCATTGTCTGGTGGCATTTCAACAAAACAGTAAATGTGTGTGTGTTGTCTTAAATATCATTTAGAAATTAAAAAATTGAAGAATACATTGTTTATTATAGAATTAAAATGAATAAATACAAATAATAAAAGCAAATATATAGTATTCTAATAATATATAATTTCTAATATATTTATATTAATGCCTTAAGTTTTGGGAGGTATCTTTGGTGGTGTTGTTTTTCTGGTGATGGGGTCTCCCTAAGTGGTCCTAGCTGTTCCAGAGCTTACTATGCACACCAGGTTGGCCTAGTTCTGCCTCTGGAGCACTAGAATTAAAGCTAACACTGGCTCAAAGCTTTCATTCCAAAGGAAGGTTTTTGTTAAGCTAATTTATTGGGAAGGTGAAATTGAGAGATTAATCACAGATTTTAGAAGACTTAATTATAATAGATTTTATAGCATACTTTATTATTATTAAAAATTCTTAAATGCAGTTCTTTTAAATAAATCATATTTTGTGTGTACAAGTTATAAATAGATGATATAAAATATATTTGCATTGTTTCCTGTTTTCATTTATTTATTGTTCCCCTAATTTTGACTGAACATAATTAATTTAACTGAAAACTTAACCAAATAAAGTTTTTGAATGCTGGAACATATAAACTACAATGTCATTTTCTGTCCTTTTCTTCCATACTTTCTCAAAAATGTTCTGTTAATTTTTCTATTATAATTGTTCTATTGGTCCAAGTAACACAAAAGGTTTTGACCATTATTGCAAAAGAAAAGCAATAAATTAAGTATATTTTAATACATAACGGCGTCATGTTTAGAGTCAATAATTTCAGAGGTGAGTGTTTCTAATTGGGATGAGTGAATAATATAAAATTCTCTTTAAGGGAGGAAAAATTCCCCTTGTGTTAGCAAGTATACAGAGCAGACTCGAGTGATGACTAGGAGATTACAGTCATCTTTGCTCCTTTGGTGTCAATACGTTTTTTGGTGGAAAAAAGTACCAAATTTAATTACTTTCAATTGCAATTGCCCTGTACAGACTCTAGAGCTATTGCACATCTAGATCTTTTGTTAAAGTTACTACAAGAAGGAAATAAATGGGAACCTCAGGTTGAGGGAGATACCTTGCCAGTATCACTGAAGAGTGTTGTTTAGCAAGGAGATCAGCATGTTAATACTTCAAGAGACTTATTTGAGATGTGAGTCTCCAAAGGCCGTGAAGAAAGACGCAGGTTTAGAGGCCTGATTCCAGTTTGGCCAACAACTGCCTAAAGCAAGAAGATTTTTAATAAATAGCAACTCTTGGCCCAAGCATCATTGAATCAAGAGAATATTTGTTGTGGGATAAAATGATTCAAGTGTGTCCTGGGGTAAGTTAGAAGGGCCCAGGAGAAATTACATTTGCAGTTTTTCTGAGGTCTAAGTTTTCCTTGTACTGCTTCACAAAGGTGGAAAAAATTTCATGAGGTCCATTAATCAGCCCAGGGTTTCCTTGGAGACCTCTGACCAAGAGAATAGCTTTAAATATAGAAAGTATGGTGTAGCTACCGTAGGAGGATTTACTTTGTTTCTTTTCTAATCTGCATTTTCCAAAATTTTATGACTTAACAGCTATTTTCTTTGGATGTGGACTTTACAATCAAGCCATTTTACATTTGGAATTTAAAGCTCTAAATGTTCCAAGTGAGAAAACTGCATGGAAACCAGAAGCTCAACATGATAGTAATAAATTTGATAAAACCTTGTGTGTCAAGCTGCACATTCTGTTTCATCTGTTAGTAAATTCCTTTTAAGGTAGGACCTCAACATCATTTGTTTTCTGTCTAGTTCAGTGCTTTGGGAGCAGGCTTCTCATTTGTGAGTCACTCCAGCTAATACTCTGATCAGCATGGGATATTTTCATTTTTACCTAGTCTTAGGAACTCTAATCTGTCTAGTTAGCCTGAATGCCTCACTCTAAATCACCATCACTCAGGAAGAATTAAGTAGCAGCTCAGTCTCTCCTATTTGACCTCAGTATAGTGGATATGTGTATATATGGCATGGATATGTCTATAGAAATACATGAATGTACATATGTGTAGATAAGTGCATATATGTGTACTTATTTGTGTATATATATGGTATGTATATGTGTACACATGTTTTGTGTGTATATCTATGTGCATGTTTACATGTATGTATGTGTAGCATGCATAATTGCATTTGTGTGTTGTCTTTATGTTTGTATATTTTGTATATGATTGTGTGTGACGTTTGTATGTATATGTAGTTTTTGCATATATACGTGTATGCAATGTGTGTGCAAACATATGTACAAGCTTGCGTGTATATATGTTTTGTATGTTTGTGTGCATATACAAACAGACACACACATACACACATCACAGGCACATACAGATATAAACATACATATACATATATACATACGCAATATACACACATACAGATACAGCATAGGCTCACACACACACATATATATCACATAAATACTTATAAACAACACAAATGAATTTCTGTATGGATGTGTACAGATGGTGGGGTTTGTATGTATATGTGGGGTGTATATGTGTGGTATGTATAGTTGTGCATGTATGTTTCATGTGTATGTACCTGTTTATGTGTATATGTTTGTGTATATTGTGTGTGTGTGTATATATATATATATATATGTGTGTGTGTGTGTGTGTGTGTGTGTGTGTGTGTGTGTGTGTTGTGATTGGGTGAGGATGTATCGCTTGTATGTTAAGGTCATGTGTCAAATGTAGTGAGTAGTGTTAGCTTGCAATTGTTTATTGTTTTCTTATGCTTGAGAATTGTCACAAGTAAAGAGGTCTGATGGACAATTCACACCCATTGCTACACTCTATCAGGAGCCTTCAGTTACAAGCTCAGCACTATATTCCTACCATTAGATGTGTGTGCGTGTGCGTGTGTGTGTGTGTGTGTATTCACTAGGCATGTTTTCTGTGCTCTTAGTACATAAATCATCTCTAACTCTACCTATTCTCAGTGAATGGAACAGTATAATCATATGGGGAAGATGCTCACACTTAGATAACTAAATTTACGAATGATTGAGTGAATGGAATACAGCAGCAAAAAACTGGAAAATGGAGAGAGTGGTGTGTTAAGATTTGTCGTACAGAAGTGTTTATGAATGAAATTTGCCTATTTCTGTGTTGTCAAAATAGAATAAACTCATTTCAAATTGTATATGGGAACATGTAATGAAAGTGGATTTCCACAGAGCAGAGTACAGAGTAATTTTTCATTTTAGAAACCATGTCATTTTGCTCTACCTAATATTTGTGACTAAAATAATTTGGTAAGGAAAAAAGTGTGCATTGACTTTCATAATTTAAATGGGTTTTTATAAACAAACTTAGCCAGAAAAAGATGCTAATACATACATGTACTCCTTGGTGTAAAGTGGTCATCTTCTAGATCAGACTACAAACCATTGTTTTAGAAACCTAATTGTGGCTTCCACTCCTAAATAGACTATTCCAGCAAAAGAATCACAGATTTGCTTGAAATAAGCATCTTTCCTCGAAGGTTATTCTAACAAAATAAGATAAAACAAATAATTGGATGCTATAGAAAACAAATAAATTGTCTTCTGACATTATAGCAACCCTAAGTAATAAAATGATGCTGCAGGTGCCTGGCAGCCCAGCTATTTATATCGGTTAGAAGACAGGAGGACAGCTGCAATCAAATAAAAAGAAATAAGAAAGGGCATTAGATGATCACAGAAGAAAAACAAACAACAAACATCCTTCTGCTCCTTCGATATTTCAGTTCCCATAGAGGGCAATATTGTATAAAAGATGGTGCACCGAGAATCTGCCAATTCATCTCTGTTGATCCGACTTAAAGAAAACCGCTCTCGCTATAAATTTGTTGCTGCACTCCCTCAGACTCTGACTAAAGTGCAAACAGCGCACCAGAAACAGAGAGCAGACTCATCACACACAAAGAAAATTAATTTTCTATCCCACTTATTGGTAGATTATTGCAGTGAATAGCCTCCAGTTTTACCCATAATTGGACTCAATCGCTGAATCTGACAGAGAGCTGCACTCCGTTCTATAGCTAGCTTACATTTCAACATGAATGTGCTTGCAAATAATTTGCTCTAGTAAAATATTAGTAAGCGACATCTTCCTCAATATTTGTAAAATGAAAGTAAAGCTCAGAATATGGATAAAATCTTGATAAAAGTGAAGTTGAATCTTTACTTCAAGCCTGGCACTTTAAATATAGCCTTAATGTGAGGGTGAGCACTAGAGAAGACCTTTGAATTGTCAAGTGTCCACCCTCATCTCTCTCATAACTTCATACCTTCCTATGCCTTCATCACTCAACATTTGCTTCTTAGATTTATTTTCTGTCAAGTGAACTTGTAGTATTTTCTACTTTTTAGAATATATGGACGTTGATGCATGGATGGACAAGGTACATTGTAATGTGTCATTAGGATGTGATAGTCAGATGAATAGATTTCAGTGCACACAGTGGTATAAACACATGGAGATGCAAGACATGTTGTAATAGTGTGTCTGTCTCCAAGCTCCAGGTCCAGTTTTGCTCCAGAGAAACAAGTTTACTAAGCACTGCTTGTTTTGGGGTATCTTTTCCTACCTTACTAAGATAATATTACATAGGTAGTATTTAAATGTTTCTATACATTTAATGTTTATATACATTAATATTTATATACATTAAATATAGCCTCAAGTCATATATTTTAGACATTTTGCCAAAGGAAAAAGAAAAATAGACCTTTTATTTAAGCTATTGATTTGATTATGAAGGCTAAATCAAACTATAATAAATGGTTTCATTCAAATTAAAACACGATATTCTTAAAAAAATAAGCTCCATTATTTATCAAGTACAGCTTCTCAGGTTTAAATAATTAATATTACTCTAATCTGCCAAAGTAACTATGGTAATCAAATATTTCTCTCTTGTGTTTGCAATTGAGCATTTGGAACAACATGGTTTATGTTCCTCATTTAAGCTGCCACATGCATTGGAGGGAGTCGCTACTCAAGCAAGAGCTGCTGTTGTGTCTATGCTTTTCTTGCCTATGCTTAGGACAATTCAAAGAAAAGGCTACTGGCTGCAGTAGTCACAGGTATTAACTGTCTGAGGTGTTTAAACATGCTACTTTAATAGTATCTTCAGTGTTCAGCATGATAAAAACATTTATAATCCCAACATTCAATAGAACGAGACAAGAGCAGTATTTGGTGGCTAGCCCTTGTCTAACACACACACACACACACACACACACACACACACACACACACACACACGTCAAATATTAAAATTCTCTTAACTTCAAGTCATTTACAAAAGAAATTCTCAGGGAATATTTTGCTCATTGCCTTCCATTTGAGTATTATGTCTGCATCTTATGAATTCTCTGGTACTGTTATAGATCCAGCATAACATGGAGATCTAAGTAGTATATAGAATAAACAGCAACTATCTCCAAAGCCCGCCCTTTGAAAATTCTACTATGGCAAATTGTTTCTATGAATGGATCACTTCAGAGAATACACTTTCATTTTCTTCTACAAGCTTAATGATTATTTAAAGCAATATGTTTAACAATATATCTGGTAAAATATATATGAGCTAGGATCTAAGCATCTGATCATTTGTTCTGACAAAATACCAAGCATTTGGAAGCAACCATATTCCAACACCTATATCAAAAATCTTTTGTAGTCAAAAGATTATTTATATCAGGTATTGATTAGATAACATCAGGAAATATTAAGTTATACTTTAGAGACTCTCAAAAGCACAGAGAATTAAAATTTTAGTCAATGATATATAGTAAGAAGATTAAGGAACACTGAGATTATTATTTTATCTATATAGACTATGTAATTAATCATAAATTATACAATTTCCCTTATCTGGCTTAAAGACGAAGGAAATCTAGAAAGACTCAGTATCTAAGTCACTGGTTGTCAATTTTTTGTTGATTCATGCACACATGTTTTTATATAATAATTTTTAATATAGCTGCATACAGTGCATTGTATTTTTTAATTCTTCTGTGCAATACCATGCAGTTCCATGTTGTTGTGAAATGTTCACCTTAATCTAATAATGAGGTGTACATAATGAGTCATGAGCTAAATTTTTAACCCTATGAGTTTATTCTCTGCATGTATCTATGTAACACTGAATGTATTTACATTTATGAAAGAAAAATCAGAAAGCTTAGGGAAGGAAATGTGATACTTTTCAAACACCAAAACAGAATGAAATTTCTATTCAATATATAATGTTTGTAAATTGAAATGAAAAATAAAGATGATGTTTTCTCATCACTAGGTTTGTTATGCAAATTTTCTATCTATAGTGAGATTGACAAATCAAAACTTTATGAAATGTGAAGATCTAGAAGGATTCATATTTAGCTCCTTGTCTACAGGATCATCTTTGTGGTCTCCTAGGTGAAAGGTTCTTGTTAGAAGGCTTCCCTACTTGTGAGTCAGCATGTTAAAATTAGCCACTATAGAAGCAAGAATGTAGGACAAAACCCTAGTGTCTTAATAATGTTCTAAAAGAGCTTTGATGGGGCATCTGGTGTCTCTGGTCTATATCCCTGTCCTTCTTCTTACCTCTGAATCTTGTTTTTCTCCTATGCCACTATAAACAGTATTATTCTTTATCCTAATTTTCTCAGATTTTGATGTACTAGCCCTGAGTTTTACCTTTAACCCCAAACTATACCAAATTATAAAAACTTAACTAAACAGTTCACAAACATTGAAGAAAGACATTTTCTTTATCAGTCATAGAATGTTTTGTTTTAAATTTTCTGTTCAAACTTCTAAAAACAGCATGTGCCAAAACAACAAGTTAGCACACAACCTCTGCCATAATTCTACCTCTGAACAGCCGTTTCTGTATATATATATATATATATATATATATATATATATATATATATACATTTATGATAGTCTTAGAGTTAGAAAAGTCAGCTTACTAATTTGAAAAAGTTCAGTTAACATTGTGAAACTTCTTAACACATTTTCCGTTTAGTATTCTATGATTGTGCACATTAATGCCACAATCAACCTATTAAGTTCCTGAGAGTTATACCAGTACTTAATAAATCAACTCCCAAGTCTGTTTTAAACCGAACTTCAAACTAAAGCAAGCAGTTTCCTAAATAGTACTCAGTTATTTTTCAGAAGCATTTCCCACCCAAAATAAGTTTTTTTATATGACACAATAATTTTATCGTTTTATTTCTAATGGAACTCAGGATGTACTTTCTTCCCTTAAACTATAGTTTACATACTCTGATAAGTTCTGTGTAAGCATCTGCTTTATTTGGACAAAGTTTGTAAAACACTGTGCCTAAAAATAACCTCAAAGTTAGACAACAGAGGAAGCAGCATGTCAGACAAAGTCTCCTTCTTCATATGAAAAACTAAACATATTCTAAAAGCTTAGGTAATACGGTCCTTGAAAAGGACTTAAGTGTGTCTTGTTACAAATATTTGAGCATAGGAAAAGAAACACAATGCTATCAGCTATATTCTTTGCACATAAAGCACGGACAATTAAACTAGACTGAGGCTATGCAAAGCAACAGAAAAGGCAACGTTGTATCATGTTCTCTATATTTTTTTTATTTTTTATTTATTTTTATTGAAAAAAAATTTCCGCCTCCTCCCAGCCTCCCATTTCCCTCCCCCCACTCCTCTCCCCCTCCCCCCACTCTTCTCCCCCTCCCCCCACTCCTCTCCCCCTCTCTCTCCAGTCTGAAGAGCAGTCAGGGTTCCCTGCCCTGTGGAAAGTCCAAAGTCCTCCCCGCTCCATCCTGGTCTAGGAAGGTGAACATCCAAACTGGCTAGGCTCCCACAAAGCCAGAACATGAAGTAGGATCAAAGGCAGTTTGGATGCTCACCTTACTAGACCTGGATAGAGGTGGGCGGTCCTTGGGCTTCCCACAGGTCAGGGAACCCTGATTGCTCTTCAAGCAGATGAGGGAGGGGGACTTGATCGGGGGAGGGGGAGGGAAATGGGAAGCGGTTGCGGGGAGGAGGCAGAAATCCTTAATAAATAAATAAATTAAAAAAAAAAAAACCAGTGCCATTGTCCTTGGTTTCTCAGCAGCCCTCATTGTCTGCCATATTCAGAGAGCCCGGTTTTATCCCATGCAAGTCCGGCTGGCCTTGGTGAGCTCCCAATATATCAGCCCCCCTGTCTCCGTGGGTGGGTGCACCCCTTGTGGTCCTGAATTCTTTGCTCATGTTCTCCCTCCTTCTGCTCCTCATTGGGACCTTTGGAGCTCAGTCCAGTGCTCCAGTGTGGGTCTCTGTCTCTATCTCCATCCATCACCAGATGAAGGTTCTATGGTGATATGCAAGATATTCATAAGTATGGCTATAGGATAGGGTCATTTCAGGTTCCATATCCTCAGCAGCCCCAGGAACTAACTGGGGACATCGCCCTGGGCACCTGGGAGCCCCTCTAGGGTCCAAAATATATGAAGAACTCTAGAAACTAGACTTTAAAATGCTAATTAATCCAATTAAAAAATGGTGCACTGATCTGAACAGAGAATTCTCAACAGAAGAAGTTCAAATGGCCAAAAGACACTTAAGGTCATGCTCAACCTCCTTAGCGATCAGGGAAATGCAAATCAAAACAACTTTGAGATATCATCTTACACCTGTCAGAATGGCTAAAACAATAACACCAATGATAGCCTTTGCTGGAGAGGTTGTGGAGAAAGGGGTACACTCATCCATTGCTGGTGGGCATGCAAACTTGTGCAACCACTTTGGAAAGCAGTGTGGCGGTTTCTCAGGCAATTCGGATCAACCTACCCCTGGACCCAGCAATGCCACTATTGGGAATATACCCAAGAGATGCCCGATCATATGACAAGGGCATTTGTTCAACTATGTTCATAGCAGCATTATTTGTAATAGCCAGAACATGGAAACAACCTAGATGTCCTTCAATGGAAGAATGGATGAAGAAAGTGTGGAATATATACACATTAGAGTACTACTCAGCGGTAAAAAACGACTTAGTGAATTTTGCATGCAAATGGATGGAAATAGAAAACACTATCCTGAGTGAGGTAACCCAGTCTCTATATATTCTTGATTATAAGAGTATGGTTTGGAATTAGAGCTGAGTGCGTCAATCATATTAAGTATTTACAAATCATAATTTCAAATTATTTATAATACCGAAAACATGAACATGTTTAATATCATGTTGCACCAAGGAAATTCTAGATTCCATCAAATAAATGATTTGCTTTAGAAACCAGGCGCTTGACAAAAAAAAAAATTAAAACACTACTGATCGTAAAATTATAATAACTTGAAACCAAGTTACAGTGAAAGAGACTATCATATTTCCCTATTTCCCTAATATATCATGATAAATTCTCACTGGATATGTCAAATTACTGAAAGAGACAAAAGTTATCTTCCCATTTTAAAGCATTCCAAAATATCCTTATATAATGGGGCATGGAGTTGGGTGTACCAGAAAAATATAAGAGGCTGAAGCTGGGAAGGTATTTTTAAAATACTTCTTTTCATTTTTTGAGATTATAATTTAATTTTATCTTTTTCACCCTTCTTCCCTCTAAGCCCTCCCATATAACCCTTTTGACTCCTTTTCAAAGTTGTGGCCAGTTTTTTTTTAAATTGTTTTTATGTACACTATGTATACATACCTAGATACCAAGGTACAACCCACTCAGTATGTACAATGTTACTCATGTATGCTATCAGACTGTGTATTTGATATCAGATAACCACATGCTGTGCCCTATACTGGGGAAGCATTTATAAAAACTTTAAGGAGCCATCAAAGTTCCTAAAAAAACACTAAATGCAAAGAAAGGAAATGTAAGTGTAAAAAAAATATGTTTATAGCCAAAGACACACAATTTATCACAGCATGATTTCATCTGATTAAAATGTGGACAAATTAATTTTTCATTGACTCATTCTTACAAGATCATTTTACTTTGCTTAGACAAAAATATGAAGCCAAGAAACAAACAAAACCCCAGTTGCATATAAATTGAACAGATGCAATTATTAGTTGCTCTTTCCTCTTTCTGGTAAAATTAAATCTCTCTGATAAAAATTATCTCTGATAAAATTAAAGAACTTTTGGGAAGGAAGTTTATAAACAAATTTCTAATATACTTCAAAGCAACTTCTTTTATGAGAATACATTTGTAATTTTTAAACAAAATCCAGTCTAAATTGGGATAGATCCTAGATAAACCTGTTTGGATATGTAGTCAGGGAATTTTAGAGGAACAGAGCCCCATATTCATTTATATGGTATTTGATTATACTAGTTTACAAGATACAGAGTCATACAACAATAGCTGTCACACTGAAGAGAGACCAAGAACCCAGTTGCTGTTCATTCCACAGGGATTGGTGCTTTAACTACCCCAAATAAGGCACTGAAGGCTTAGAAGACTCTTGAGAGAGCCTCAGGTGTTGAGCAGTTGTTAGAAACCCATAGAAGCTTGTTCTAATATCTGCAAAGGAAACAGTAACATCAGAAATAGGGTTGATGAAATTGCCAGGGAGAGTGAAGGCCAAGAAAATATAAGGCAAAATATTCCCTTCTTTTGCATCCTTTTTATCTGGCCTGCTTCCAGAAAGTGGTGCCCCTATTTGTAGTGGATGTTTTTCACTACAAAATGTCAAACATATATATATATATATATATATATATATATATATATATATGCACACTGTGATAGGAAAGAATGAAAGTAAAATGAAATTCATATTCAAAATGCAGAAGTCGCTTTTGTAAAGATTACAGCACATGTTCAGTGAGTTTGATATCTTGGAAGTAGTTTTCCTTTATTAAATTAGTACCCTCAGAAACACCTACCTTCTGAGATACAAGTTGAGATCCTGAAGCATAGAGGTTTAAGGACATCATTAGTTCAGATAGATGTGGGAGGAATAGGAAATTGGTTTATCAAACCATGGGGCAGTGGTTTCTATGGCGATCCACATCAATAAAAGAAGCAACCTAAAATTTTGCTAAATGTCAGGATATCAGGCATTTTCATTCTCTACTTTATTTAAATTTCTATTAGATCCTTATGTTTCAGTCTGTCCTAATTTTAAAACAAATTAGGAAGCATGTAGTGAAAATAAAGCATTAAATATTTATGAAAATACCTTTAGAGGTAATCAATTGAAAAAGAAGAAAAATCCCTCCCAAATGATAATTAATGAACTGAGCAGGTCAGTAGCAAATTAAATAGAACACCACAATCAAGTTTAAGAATTTATCTAGTAGCCTGAGGCTGTTACAAGTCCAGCTTGGTTTCATATTGCCTGCGATGGTTAATGGCTGATGCTCAAGCTCTGGCTTTACAACTTAGCATTTCATAGGTTTTCTCTATTATTTTCTTGAGACAGTGTCTCTCCCGAAATCTGAAGGTGAAATAGTTGCCAGCAAATCTCTGCAATCCTCCTGTGTCTGTCTCCACAGTGTGAGAATACAGGTGCACGCACACAAGGATACATCTGACTTTTTTTTTTTAACATGGAATTTTTGAACTCTGGTTTGCAAGCATAGGCAGCAAGTTCTTTCTCTTAAACCCTGAGCCAACTACTTAGCCCAGAAAGAACTTTAGCATGTTTTGTAATAGGATGTTTCTGCAGTCAGTCAATTAAAAATTCCATGTTCAATGAACAGTGCAATGTTTATGCTTTGCAAGGAAAGTGAATCAGAACCATAAAGGTACGCAATACGATTTATTAAGATAATTTCTGAAAATTGGTGAAATTATTCTAGGATCTGTTGATATTGCAATCGAAAGCTTAACTACAGCTTGGCCACAAGGACAATTGGTTGCCCAGATCACCAGGAGGAGGTTTGTATGAAACACAACGTGAAGGCTTATCCTTGGCATCAAATTTTCTTCTAAATTGCCTTTCATCCTTTTTTATATTATGTATTCTTTGGACTCATGAACAAGGAAATGAGAGGTTAGCATTGGTCCTCTGCAAAAATAATATATGATCAGCAGTATTATTTGAATTAAGTACATTCAAAGATTTAGTGCAAAATAATAAAGGTTATAAAAGCCCCTCGACCGAAGAATGGATAAGGAAAATGTCGTACAATTACACAATGAAGGAAAAAAAAGACATCTTGAATTTTGTAGGAAATGAATGGAGCTAGAAAACATCATTTTGAGTGAGGTAACTCAAACCCAGAAAGACAATTATCACATGCATCACCCATTAATGGTCTTTAAACATAAAGCAAGAAAACCAGCATACAAATCAGTCCCAGAGAACCTAGACAACAACGAGGACCCTAAGAGAAACTTACATAGATCTACTCTACATGGGTAGTAGAAAAAGACAAGATCTCCTGATTAAATTTGGAGCATTGGGACCTTGGGAGAGGGTTGAAGAGGAGGGGAGAGGCAGGTAGGTAATCAGAGAAAAAAGTAGAGCTCAATAAAAAAATCAGTAAAAATTAATAAAGGATAAATTCAGTAATAATATGAGGCTTTTCCTTCTAATTGTTAGGATTAAAAAAATCACTGCAAGCTAACCTGACATTAGACATTAGTGTGACTTATTTTTAAAACTAATTGTAGTTCAAAATTGATGGTAACAGTAGTTCATTTTTCAATTAAAAATGAACATTTTGATAGAACAAGGCATCATGGGAAAGCAAGATGTTAACTAAGTTAAAAGATTGAATTGAAATATGCCTGAAATTAAGTTTCAAATATAAATAATTCATGACTGATTCTAAACAACCTTTGCAAATGTATTCCCAATGCAGGAGGCACAAACGCTAGTGTGATTTTCATAATTTATAAATACTTACAGATGTAAACAACTATTTTAATTGAACTGGTGTGTCTTTAGAAGGAATCTAATAGCCAATATTGAATATATGTAAATAAAGATATATGTATTCAAAATTTTGATATTTAGGTATCTTCTTTTTTTCTACCTATATTAAATTAAGTTTAAAATCTTTAGTATGTAAATACCTAGAGTTTGTGGAGGCAATCTAAATTTCAGTAATGATATTAACTTTTAAAGGAATTAATCCTCTATATTTTGTTTAAATCCTTCCTAAATGCATCTGTATCACCAGAAGAGAGTGTCTCCAGAGTTTGATGCTAAATAGCCCCACATTCAAGTCTTAGGGATAAAATTATTAACTACACAAATAGATCAGAAACATCATTAAAATTAAACTTCCTATAGGTAAACTGGTGCTGAACAGAGGCGATGAAATGTTTTTCAGGGATGTTATGACACCACATTTTAAATAAGTTTGCTGGTTTTGGAATAGCTTGAATTTCACGAGAGAGTTAAGACTTTATATCACTCTTAATTGTCCATATTCTGTACTCAAATGGGATAAAAATTGTGTCTTGTTATTTTCAAATATATAACACTTCAAATAATTAATTCCTCATAGAAAATCCTTATTTTCCTATAATATCAATAAAATATTCTGAAGAAGCTCGACATCTGTGGGTTGAGATTTTGAACCCTTTATTATAAATTACCAGATTAGAAGACTTCATCTAGACAGGTGTTAGTCCCCACAACAGGACATTTCCTAATGAAAATTTATATAAAAGGGGTTCAGTAAAGGAGTGAAATAGTAAAGTGTATCAGGTATAAAATATATATATAGAAAAGAATTTCAGATGATTAATTTTTAAGATTAAAAACTTGAATTTATTCTTTGTAAGCCTGTTTGGCACTTACGTCTGATCAAAGACACCGGTTGAAATTTGGGAATAAAGCAAAGCTTGGTTGAATCATCACCCTAGCTATCTCGGTATTTGATGGTCACAAATTTGATGATGGCCTTCTCTGTCTGCAGAGTAAATTCAAGCGTAGGCTCACAACTTAGTGAAATGGCATTTTGAAATTAAAAAAAAAAAACCAAATGACTGAGATTGTTGCTCAGTCGAGGGCCTACAAAGCATCAAGGAAGCTCAGCATTCAATCCTAAAATCATACATTCTGAATATGTTATTGGCAATTATGACCTTGATTTATTCCTTATTAATCTGAAGAGTGTTTAATGTGGATTTTAATTGTACAAGGAAGCTTACTGTTGAAAATAATTCCTAAATAGAACTTTTTTTTTAGCTCTAACAGTTTATGAAAGTAGTATGTTAACAAATGTATATCAAAATGTGGCACTTTCAAGACTTTAGTGTGTGCACATTCTTGTTAATGTTTAGTGCCGTAGCCTGGGATTAACAGCTTTGATCAAGGCACAGGACATGTGTAGGCTTTGTCATAGGGTAAACTCAGGCAGTCACATTCTGGAGTTAGAACGCATGTCCTGTGCTTTTTCTCCTGGAATTCCTCTTGTAAAGTAGTCATTCACTCTGGTCAACCCTGTAATACTAATAACAGACTTTTCTCACTGCAATTAACCTAAACCCACATTTATAGCAAAACTGTTTTTATTCAATTGAAATCTATACTAGACATCATGTAATGTACTCTGATTATAAAATAAAATTATGGATATATTGTGGGGTATAGAACATTAATCATTTCAGAAAATATTGAATTCTATGTCTGTATTTGCAACCAACTGGTTGTGTATCTTAATATCTTTGGGAACATTTCATGAAGAGCTGAAACATTCTACACAAATTGTATATTATCAACCAAGCCACAATTACATTTAATATTCTAGGAAGTTTCTTTTTAGTAATATAAAAGTGGTAAATGACTTTATTACCTGTTTAGGGATTTCTTATAACAGCCATTCAAATGAACATCAAAGAGAGAGACTTGTCAATAGTCAATGTTAATTGGCTTTAACTTCCCCAGATTCTTTACAATGTTTTAAAAATGTTTACCCTGATTTTCTTAGTAGTAACTGCAAATGATTGTACATGATAGTGTTAATTCTACCCTACCCAATTTCTGACTTGTAAGGCTTCAAAAACCACTGAAATTTCTTTCTCAGATAAGACCAAGGTCTTGTGAAAGTAGTACTCGCTATTGCATAAATAATAAGTTCATGTATGCCCAACTAATGGGTTATTTGGTAACTCTGTGGAAGAGGTAGTGTTTGACATCTTCAATAAATTGACCTGCCTGTAAGTATGTAATGATACTTTTGGGATCCGATCATAAAACAGCTAGGCTCATGCTCTAATTAAAATAATTTGGGAACATCGTTTACTGCCTTTTGTAGACACATTAACACTTTTCATCATAGGTTTGAATAGTCAGAACAGGTGTAGTATATTATACATTTTAAATATGGTCTTATCCTCTTCCCATGTAGAGTATATATTAGTAATTTTAAGAGTGATAATGAAGAAGAGATAATATCAAGAATCAAGTGCCTTTAACTGATCAACGTGGTGTAAATTGTTTAGAATCTGGTTTGATTTTGCTGAGAGTGCTCAAAGCTCTTCTTTCCCTTTTTTCTCTAGTGTCAAGACATTCAACTGGCATCACTGTGAAACAGAAGTTCCCTGGACAGAAAATGGAAAGTCCTTTGGATTTGAGGAGACAATGAGAATGACTGTTATTGACATGTCCCACTTCAGATGCCAATGAGATTCACAACCAGGATTTTGAAGTGGCTCTTGATCGTAGTCATATAGACACAAGACAAAAGTTCTAGGGGCATGACTCCATAATCTCCTAAAACATGGTGTAGAAATCAGGAGAGTGAGTAGGTGTTTGTGAGAATCCCTGTCGGGAAGAAGAGATTCAAGGGCTAAAGTTTAAATTGCTCTGCTGGATCAGTGCTAGAAATACTGAGGAATGACTAAATGAGGAGATGAAGGGCAGCCAGTAAATCATGACGAAGTCAGGAGTGTGGTTTCAGAGTGCTTCAAGAAAGAGCATGACTAAGAATACAGAGAGTACTGATGGATCAATCAAAATGAAGATTGGCTAGAGACCACAGTTCATGAGTTACATTAAAAATAACATTATTCTGGGTAAAATAAAAAGTATTCCATTTTAAGTTTCAAGGAAAGGTAAAGATATAATTGAGATACTGAGAAGCAATAATACGTGTTTTTGTGTGTGTGTGTGTATGTGTGTGGTTTATGTATGTGTTCCTGTGGATGTAAGTACATGTGTCTGCAGCTGTATATGCATCTATATAAATGTGTAGGTCTGAGCTTGATGTCAGTTTCCTTTTCCAGATGTTCTCCACTTAATTTTTTTTTAGCACAAGGTCTCTAATGAATTCACAGCTTTGTCTAAACTGACCTAATAGTTCACTTCAGAGATCTATGCTTCTGTCTTCCCAGTTCTGGGTTAGAGGTCTGCACCAAAGACCATGGCTTTTTTATGCATGCTGTTTATCTAAACTCAGTTCCGTATGCTCAGGGCAATGCTTTACCTTCTGAGCCATTTCCTCAGTTATAGATAACATTTTCATAATTTCTTCCTATTAAGGAAATAGGTGCGGAATATTATTTTTAAATTCAACCAGTATCAACATTTTTGTAAACTGATGGGAAAGACCTTGTTAAGAAAGAAATTTTGGTAGAGTCAGGAATGGAAAAAAAAATTATTAGTGTAATGTTTTGGAGCAAGAACAAGAAGGAAGATAGGATCTTTTGATTAAAAGAGGATTATGCATTTAATAAAAACACTGAGAGTTTCTGCATGGTAATAAAAGGAAAAAAAATGATGTGAATATTGAGATAGCTGCCAGTATTTAAGATGGTAGAATTGAACGAGGTTTTTTGCTCTAAGTAAGAAATAAAATTCAGAGGGAACCTGAAAGTAACTTATTAAACAATCAAGAGATTGGAAAAGTAAAAGCAAATTCTCTGGGATAATAGTGTACTGAAGAAGAAGGAAAGGGTGAGCACTCGCTACTTAACTGCTTTCAAACTGAAAAGAATAAGCAGAAAGACAGACTTAGAATTCTGACAAATTTTACAAATACACGGAGAAAAGGAAAGGGGTTTTGAGAACTTGTTAGGAGTGATGGGGGTGAGAAAGCCTGATGATAGAATGAGCAGCAGCGCAGAGGCTCATGCTCCTCATGCTCCACGTCCAAGGGATGAGGTTTTGGATTAGAACAAGGAGCAGAGAGGCCGAGAGTTGGACGAAGACAAAATCAATCAGGAAAGGAGGTAAGACACTGAGAGGACAGTGTCTGAGTGTTTCAGGTCATTCTTACACAGTTGTTAATACTTGTTCTTTACTTCTCATCAGAGGAAACTTAAAGCACACCTCCGCCATGATTTGAATGAAACTGGCTGGAAACATTCCTAGCACACACCATGACTTTTTCTTGTTCCTTTCCTATTTTTCCCCTCACATATTTTAAGTACTGAATAGTTTCGTTCTATCCATGGTTTTCTACTGAAACCATAATCTTGGTTGTTTCATCTCAGGCATTTTTATTGCAATAAATATTGCTCATTTATAATGAGTAATATATTATAGTTACCTCATATAGAAAACCTTTCAAATGTCTAACGAGCACAAAACTTCTTTCCCATGCAGAAAATGTTTGGGTTTTTCAACTTTAAAAATTGCAATTCTATTTACAAGTATTTGTATAAGTTTGCCCTATATATAATGCAGCTGTTTTTTTTCATATCTAAGCATTGTGGACCGTTAAAGTTCACAATGCTTCACAATCTGTTTTGCAGCTGTAAATCTAGAAACTTTTTTCTTTTATTGAAAATAGATTTTTTTTCTCACATAATACATTCTGGTTATGGGTTTCTCTTCCTCTACTCCCCCCTGTTCCTCCCTCCCTCCTCCTTCATCTGGATACACAACCTTTCTCTCTTTCTCATTAGAAAACAAACTGGCTTCTTAGGGATGATAATAAAGCATAACGAAATATAAGATAAAACTAAAACTAACATAGAGTACAAAAAAAAAAAAACAAAAAAACAAACCGAAGGAAAAGAGCACAAGATAATGCACCAGAAATAGATAAAAACACAGAGACTCACTGTTTGGAGGCTCGGGAGTTTTAGAAAACCATTAACGGGAAGCCACACTACATACATACACACAAGATCATTGAGACCCTATGCATGCCACCCCAGTATCTGTGAGTTAATTTGTATATGGATCCTGTTGACTTAGAGGACATTGTCTCCTCAGTGTTCTTCTTCCCCTCTGATTCCTATGGTCTTTTTACTTCCTCTTCTGAAGAATTTCCTGGCCTGGAGAGAAGGAATTTGATGGAGACATTCGGATTAAAGCTGAGTGTTCCAAAGGTCTTTCACTTTCCGCCCGTTGTCTGGCTATGGTTCTCTGTATTCATTCCCGATTGCAGCAAGAAGAATACGTTTAACAGTTGTCAAGAACACAGAATAGCATTATCTATCATCACCACACTGGATTCTTTTTTTTTTCAACTTACTGATTTGTGTCTTGTGTCTTTCCATCATCTTTTCCCAAAGTCCCCTTGTCTGAGCCCAAGAAACACTGTTGTATGAAATCTGCCTGTTCACATTCCAGTATCTGTCTTTCTTACCTGCTGTATTTCAGTTAAAAGGGGATATCTTGTGCTAGACTGTAGTGGCATTTCAATTGTATTTTAATAAATAAAGCTTGCCTGAGGATCAGAAAAGTAAAACAGCCTCACTGATGAGCCTTACAGACCGGACAACAATGACACACACCTTTAATCCCAATAGCCACAATGACACACGCCTTTAATCCTAGCAGCTACACTAGCTTGCCATAAATCAGGAAGTAGTGATGCCTGCCCTTAATTCCAGAACTAGGGAGCATTATCCAATAGGAGGAAACCGTGTTCAGTTACAGTCTCATTCTGAGATTTCTGGAGACAGGATTGCCATTTCAGACTGAGGTAGTGGTAAGAGCCAGTGACTGGTTGTTTGCTTTTCTGACCCTCAGGTTGAACCCCAATTTCTGACTGAGTTTTATTAATCGTGGTACACCACACAATTGGCATCTCCTCCAAATTATTTTCATGTGTCTATTTGTATATGTGTGTTCAGAGGCCGGAAGAGAAGCTGGAGAGCTACCCTCAGGATTGCTGTCCAACCCCGCTTATGCAAGGTCTCCCTCTGCTCTTCAGTTCACTGCTGCCTAGATGGTTTTGTACAGAGTTCTCTTTTCTCTGCCTCCTCACAACTAAGATTACTAAGGTGTGACCACACCTGAGTTCTAGGAATCAAAATGAGATTCCCATGCTTTTGTGACAGGCACTATGCAGATGTACTTCCCTGTTAGCCTTCAATAACTATAAATTTTGAGAAAAATCCCCAATGCTCAAAAGTTTGGAGCTAGATCCTGTGGATTCGATTTAAAATGTTGTTTTAGTTGGGTCTCTACCATCTTTGAGGATTATCGTAATGTTGGCTTCATACAATGAGTTTGGGAGGGATCTTTTTGTTTCTTTTTCTCCTACTTTTTTTCTCTTACGAGAATTCAAGAAGGATTGGTTATAGTTATTCTTCGAAAGTCTGAAAAAATTTGGTTGAATGCCTCTAGCCCTGGACCTTTTTAGTCTTAAAGTGTTTTTATTACTGTTTCAATATCTTCACTTGTTATGGCTTTATTTGAGGTGTTGGTCTCTTCTTGATTTTACTTTGGTAGTTTAGATTAAAGAAAAAAAAAGATCCATTTCTTTAAGAGTTATCAACTTAATGGAGAACATATTTTTAAAGCGCTCCCTTATAATATTCTGTTCTTCTTTGGTGTCTGTTTTAATGTTTCTATGCTTTTCTGGTTCTTAAAATGTGGGTCATTTCATTGTTTCTTTTTTTAGGTGACTAAGGTTCCATCAATATTTTCCAAAAAAAAAAAAAAACAAAAAAAACACTAGTTCTTAGAGTCATTGATTATTTGTAGTGTTTTCCTTGTTTACATTTCATTAATTCTGCTGTGATTTTTAATTATTTCTTGCCATATGATATACTTGAATTTGGCTTTTTTTTCTTTTTGACAGATTCTTAAGTTGCATCATTGAGTCATTTATTTGTGTGATTTCTGATTTTTTTAAAAATATAATCACCTAGTGTGATAAAATATTCTCTTAGAACTACTTTTAATGTGTTCCAGAGTTTTTGTATATTTTTATTTTAATTTAGTTACTGGACATTTTTTATTCTATTCTTGATTTTTTGATCCATTCATCCATCATTCAAGAATGAGTTATTTAATCTGCAAGAACTAATAAATTTAGTAGAGTTTTGTTTGATGTTGATTTTAAGTTTTATTACATAATGGTCAGGAAGGATTATTTCATGTTTTTGTTTTGGTTGAAGTTTACTTTGTGTCCCAGAATGTGGTATGTTTATCATCAAGTTCATTGAGAGAAGACACTCTGCTATTAAGATGAAGACTCAATGCTGTGTTTTGTGGAGAAACCCAGTTGCATTATCACCAAAATGATTCTCTTTCCTTGGTGTAAACAGATGCACATATTTTGAACGAAGCCTATAAAATTAGACAACCTGATGAAGAGTCTGTTTTTGTAAACTCTTAAAATATCTGTTAAATTTTACTTTCAGATTATCATATATCCAAAAGATCATTCTGTGAATTCTCTTTACTTTAAATTTTTAATTTTAAGACTAACTTACAAAGTAGGATATTTTCTTAGGACATTTTCATAACACTTGGCTTTGTTTACTCTCTACTCTCCTTCCTCCTGTCTCTCCCACTCTCATATCTTATGCCCTCTTCTCCACTTTGCTGAATTATACTTCCTTAAACCCCTTTTATTCCACTTCTCATTCTCCTCTTTCTAGATTCCTAACCTCTACCCACACTCGATATTACACTAACAGAAGTGTATAAAAATTAAAGCTAGTATCTACACTGGAGAGAGCCCTTTGGCATTCGTCTTTATAAGCATGAGTTGCCTCATTAATACAGCATTCCAATTTTGTTCATTTCTTTACCTTTCTTTATATTTAGTGATGAGTCACGCTCCATTTTGTAAATACACTCATATTCATTTTTGTTTCCCCTTTTGTTGGCTATCAGGCTGGTTCCATTTTCTTGATGTTGTGAGAAGAGCATCATTAAACATGGATGTGCAAGAGATGGTAGGATCTAGAGGCATATGCACAAGTATTTACCTTTTAGAATTTTTTTAATCTTGATTTTTAAAGAGGCGGCATAACTTTGGAATTTATGTGAAGACATAAAACAGTGTTAAGGAACACCAGACTCAAAGCTGTGTCCACTTGTCCCTGTTAAATCTTCTCTACTAAAATCTTTTGCTTAAGGATTCTGTTTCTCAGTTGTCATTGTATGTGTGCATTTGTATGTCTCTCTGTGGGTATGTGCACACGAGGGCAGATACTCAAGGAGACCAGACGCATCACATCCCCTGGAGTTGGAGTTAGAAGTGGCTGGAAGCCTCCTACTGCCGTTGGTTTTAGGAACCAAGCTTGGGTTTTCTGAAAAATTAATAAGCACACTGTACCTGAACAATCTCCCAGCCCCTCTATTTAATACTCTTAATGGGTTTTTATCTTATAGAAGCTCAGATAAAATAAAATCCAAGGTAGCAAAGCTCTTTTAAGTTATCAACGTGTTTAAATGACATCTAAGTTTAATTGTATCACAGACATAGCAGGGACAGTTGTTAGCAGGGACAATCATGAGTGTTCAAATTTCAGGCCTGCCACTTCATTAAAAGAGAACCAACTGAAAGGACTAAGGTGTTACTGGTTTGTTCAGTATGGTTTTCCCCTGAATGTTCCTTTTTTAGAGTGTGATACCTGAGCGAGAGGTTTCTACTAAACTGTGTGCTCATAAATATTTAGAAAATCAATGATAATATTCATATTATGATGCAAATCTGTTATTTGAATGAACAGAGAAGTGAATCAATCAACAAAAACTTCATATTGGACATTTCCATAATGAAGAACAAAGTACCACGGGCAATGAAAAAATAGTGTTGTTAAGTGGGAGGAACTGAATAGTTGGAGATTGGTAAAAGCTGATGACAAATTGGTTCATAGAACCATTTTGTTCTTTTGTAAGAATCATGTTGCAATTTTTTCTGTGAAAAATAAATAACAGAGATTACCAGAAAAAAATTTACTTGAAATCATAACAATTCTTTCTTTTATAGAGAAGAAATTTGATAGTTGATAGTCATATTCATATATGATGATGAGAGATAAATCAGTCCTTTTGATGAAGTGTGTCACTCAAACAACCATGATGGGTATGCACTTATAATATTTAAATTTGAAGTGATATTTATGTAAATTATCTTAAAGAACTTATGCACATCTGGGGTCTTACAAAAATCCTCAAAAATATTTCTCTATATATTGTCTTAATTGTGACATTGTTTTCAATAACTATTTTCTGTTCAAGTCTTATTTCAATACTTTTCATTATATCATGTTATATCTGTAATTTAAATGAAGAAAAGGGTTATTGGCTAGGGAAAAAACTTCATATAGACATTTACATGATAAAATAATCATAACAAGCATAATAGATAACTTTATAAAACTGATGGCTGAAGAAAAAATAGTGACTCTGCTCTACTTTCTAATCCATCTTTATAAATATTCATTTGTTATTATGTGTATATTATGCATATACGTATATATGTGTGTGAGTGTGAAGCATGTATGCATGGCATGCATATGGGCATCAAATGACCACATTTGGGTACTATTTCTACTAGGGGATCTGCTGACTGAGCTATCTTGCTGCCTCCTAGTTAATCTTTGAATGTTCTAAGAAGAGCACTTCCTCTATGTCTATAGAATTAATGCTTTATTGGAAACAAAATATCTGTGTATTTTTCTTGTTTTCACAATTGAATAGTAAAATGCTGTATTTATGTAATTAAAAGGGTAAATACAGTGAGGACTTTGTCCTATTTCTCAATCATTATGTAAATTTCTAGTCTTATTTTATATTTATAACAGCTTTACATTTTTGTTCTTTCATTCAACAGTAGAGCACATGCTATACAACAGAATAGTCAGTAAGAATAGAAGATGAATAAAACATTTTGCTCAGAAGTTCAGAATAAAGAAGGAATCATTTTACTGATATACTAATATCTATATAAATGATTTTAGGAGTACTGTAGAGATGTACTCCTTGCTCTCTAGAACACTGAGAGTGGACACCAGTATACAATCTGTGTAACTCTGAATGTTTTTCATACATTTTTCTGCAATTTTACTTTTCTTCTCTTACTGCAGAATATAGTCAGTAGATCAGAGAAGACATATACAATGAGTGAGCATCTTGAGAATCTTTCTTGTAACGCCAGGAAAGGGTGTTACCTCATTCTTTAGAAATGTAATTGTACAGAGAAGAGACTATTATCCATTTTATTCAGATAAAAGCCTACAGGAAGAGGGCAGAACTAAAGAAAATTCATGCAAATCCTCAGACTTCAAGAAAATGCATTGTTCTGACTGTGATTTGTAAGCTATTTATGGACTTTGAATTATATGACCCAGTAAATTTGCTTTTTCTGTGTGATGCTGACTAAAGTTCTCTGAGATGTGTTACTTGAACTAATAGGGAAAATTGGCTCAAAGTTGTTGAAATCATCCTTGGTTTTATACTTTACCCCTCATGTGATAACTTGTAACCCAAAGAGGTTGAACTTAATTGTACTAGCCTGTATTAAGTCTTTCAAGATCACTCAGTCAGAAGTAATTAATCGCTCCGTTGCCTTCCACTATTGTATTGGCAGTGATCTTACAATGTCTTGCATGTTACTTAGCTGTTTTCCTCAAGAATTTCCTCACTGATTCTGTGATTAGAAAAATGAGTTTCAAATGTCATCTCTTCCAATTACAAGTTGCAAGTTCACTAAACTTCTGTGAATACAGGACAGAAAAGAAGAAAAATACGATACTTCCAATATCCTATATCATCAAATAGTGACAATGAAACTAAGTATAGGATTAAATACGAGTGGTAGAACGTATGCGTTAAGGATTGAATGTGTTTCTCACAAAAAAAAGAGGGACTATGTTGAAGTTTGTACTCCAATTAACTCCTAACAAGACTTTATTGAGAAATGTAGTTACTGTGGATGTCATAAGTGAAGAGGATGTCATACTGGAGAAGACTGAGCCCATAGTCTACTGTGAATTGCGTCATTACAGAGACATAATAAAGTGCCAGCAGATACTCAGGGAGAGCAAGCACTCTCTGACAATTGCCTTCTGACAATGAAGGCAGATATGGAAGGCTATGAGATGCAAGCCCAGTTGTAGCAAAGAACTCTGGGAAGTGCTAGATGTTAAGCAGAAGAGATGACTACAGTGTTTCTTGCCTGTGAATTGAGTTTCAATTTTATTCTTTAAAATGTGAGATTGTTTCCTTTGTTTTTTTCTAAATATATTTTTACTATTATTATTGGTTTAATAAAAATATGTGTTTCTGAATGTATGTTCGTGTATGTGTATATGAAGTACCTATATATTCAGAAGAATGCATTGGGTCCCCTGACGCTGCAGTTACTGTTGGTTGTAAGCCACCCAATATGTTAGGAACTGAAATCTGATCTCTAGAAGATAAGCAAGCATACTCAATCTCTGAACTATATTCACACCCACTAAATACATCTAAATGTATCTTAATTACCATATGATAATAGTAATACTTAAGGAGTGCAATACATATATACAGAATGTAATGAATGGATCTGCATAATTAAAATTTCCATATTCTTAAAAATACATACTGTCTCTGTTGGGGAATACATTTTTGGTTATCTGTTATCAAATATATCATGAATTGCTCTAGGTTATAGATCATTACCTATTGTGGCGCTATACAATAAAGCAAATACTATCTTCTTGTATAAAGTATGCATTAATTTTGTTCCTAACTTTTCTGTTTGATAGTTTATTATATTTTTATGTATGTGTCTGTGCATTTGTATGCCATCTGTATGGCAGTGTCCATGGAGACCAGAAAAGACTATTGAAACTCCTAAAGTTTGAGCTACATATGTTTGTGAAACACCTGACAAGGATGTGGTAATCAAACTTGGTATAATTAACATGTGTCCACTGATATATCAAATCATGCAATTAGAAACTTTGTCAATGGGAATATAATTCAAGAGTTACTTCCTATGACCTCTGGAATGTAAAACAAGTGCTCTTAGCCACTGAGAAAACTTTCCATGCCTCCTGTCCTATTTTCTTTCTTAACTGATAAAAGGATATATCTTTCCTATCATACCCTACAACAGATAAGGATAACCATGATACCTATTTTCTAATGATGCTAAACATCTTTTTTTCTTGCGTTATATAAGAAAAGAATAGTTTCATTCAGTATTAGAAAGATTTCCTTTATAAAAGGAACAAAAATTACCAAATTAAAAAGAAAATTTTAAAAACTTATGCTAACCAAATCAGTTTAAATAGTATATCTTTCAATATTCTTATGAATATATAGACTGGAGTTTTTAGAAACCCATAGATTAAGGAAGAAATATTTAATTGTATTAAGTCATGCGTAACATACATTAATTACTGTCGTAGATTAGCCTTGGCAAAAATACCTCTTGTCTGGGTAGGAATGTGGGGGTATTTAGAAATACAAGTAAAGAGTACAAAGACACATAAAAATTCCAGGACAAATACCACAGAAAGTAATCGGTAGGGCTTTTCTGTGAGTATAAACATCACCTGTGTTTTTTGTAGCTTTTATAGCCAATGTAAATGAGAGAGAAGGTAACAAGGGACTTTATTTACATGATACAAGGGCTAACTCAAACAGTCAATCATTTTATCATTCTGAGACATCAAATCATTATCATTCTGTTGTGTAGGTAGAAAAACTGCTCTAGATCACATATCCTGAAGGCTTCCCCTTTCCCAGTGACTTCACAAAAAGTCACAAAAGAAGGAGCAGAAGTACATTTGTATATTCAAGAATGCACGAACCAACTTGAATGAGCTATTTTAATGTTAAAAGAACTAAGCAATCACATCCTGAGTTGGGACAGGCAACTATGCTTGTCAATCATTTGAGCAACCTCTAACTCTCTGACACTCAGACAAAGTGGAAATGGGCCCGCATTTTTGAGCCTCCACAATTTCTCTCTTTTTATTCGTTTTAATAAAGCCTGAGCTTCTATAACAGGACAGATGATTGAATCTGCCTTAGTTGAACACTGTTTTTGTATCCCAGACTTATCTGTCTTTGGTACATGTATTTTAATTGTACATGTCAATATAGGGGTCTGGGAGGAAAAAAGATAAAGCCTGTCAATGACTGCTGACCTCTCCAAACAAAGGGTTAAGGTAGAACGTACTTCTGGGCTCTGTGTGCCTGAGCCAATATTTTGTCAAGAGAATTCATCTGCAAATAAATAATGCTTTGTGAATAAACATGCTTCTAATGGCTACTAATTAAAGGAGAAGAGAATCACCATGGTTGGGAATACCCTTTTATAAATGATCTAGAGCGTTTCTTAACATTTTTTTGCCATATCAAAATCTAAATCTCTTATCAAATATGCCAAATCCAAGCACTCACAGGAAATGTCAAAATTTTTATCATCTTATGGTGAACTAAAGCAGTTACAAACATTAGCTGGTCAATACCATAATTCTAGAATGAAAATTAACAATAAAGACACAATTGTTACATCACAACTCTTTTAAATTCACTCTAACCAAAAGACAAAATAAGGTTTCTCTGATAGGTGAGAGTCTAACCACATTGCTGCTTTTAAGCAATTGTCCCAGTCTCTGAGAAGCAGCAAAAACCCTTTGGCTACCCTCCTCAATTTTAAAGAGGGGTTTTGGTTACCACTCCTTGTAACAGGTATTTTCTCCCCTAAGGAAAAATTGAGGTCTCAGTTCTCAGGTCCTATATTTTAACAGCAGTTTGAAAACCCAAAGACGAAAAGATTCAAATGTTGAGTATGCATTTTTGGCCCAGGTAAACAGAACTCACTAGGTCTGGAAGTCAGCATAGCAAGCTCATCAAGAGGCTGAAAATTATCAGTCATCGCCATGATCTTTAATTTCTTGTCAGACTACAACAAGTTGTAGTAAGTTAGGAACATTGATTTAGGTACCTCTTTCCTTAGCCTGCAGCATAGTGGTATGAGGAAATCAGATCACAGGTTTAGGAAACTCTCTGCTTTTTTTATGGAACCATCAGCAGCTGTGACCTCATCACAGCTGCTGCTCCTCTGCTATATATGTAGCCATCCCATTCAGTTTTATTATTTTTTGTGACTAAAGCACAAACATATCCTCGACTCCAAATTAATATAGGGTTAGGTCTTTTCCATAGGTTAGGTCTTTTCCATAATCCAGTGTAAGGGTTTTTTTTTTTTCCTTGCCTTAGCAAAGGTCACTTGGTGTCATCATGCCAAAATCTGTCCGTGGCAGATTGCTCACGGGAATCCATAAAAGGTACATGACTTAAGGCAATTTTTTTTATTTTTTGAAGTTTTTAAGGAGTCATGGGCATTCTTTATAATTTATTTTACCATTAACAACATATGCAAGCCGGGTGGTGGTAGCGCACACCTTTAATCCCAGCACTCGGGAGGCAGAGGTAGGCGGTTCTCTGTGAGTTCGAGGCCAGCTTGGTCTACAAGAGCTAGTTCCAGGACAGGAACCAAAAGTCACGAAGAAACCCTGTCTCGAAAAATCAAAAAAAAAAAAAAATACAAAACAACATATGCAACATTTTTTATTGGAAGAACCATCTGTAAAATTTAGTATAACATGTTTAAGGGATCTCTAAAGGAGTAAATTTTGATCTGAATTGTTCAAGTGTATGAGGCTATGTTCACTGTTGACTTGCAAGGCATATTTTCTCAATGTAAGAATATATGAACTCTGAGTAGTGTGTGAATTTTGATATCTGAAAATACATGGCTTATGTACTATTGAGTTTCAAATTATGTTTGCTGTTTGTACTTGAGTTTGATATGCCAAATGCTATGCATAAGTAGACGTAAAGATCAAATCAAGATGTACGCATTGATATACAAAACTATATAACTGTAATCTTAAACAATGTATGTATAGTTATATTCAATGTCCCTGGTGTTTAAGAAATATCTACCTGCAGAATGTAGTTAGTATTAATTATTGAACTTTGAACGTATCTGCTCCATGCATGGGCAACTGAAGTATAAACTTTTCTTATCTTAATTTTAACACAAATATGTAAAAATCCTTTATAGGTCTTATAATTGTATTATAACTTACTTCCCTTTCACCCAGAGGCATTGCTTTAAGCTCTAACTTAGATGAACATATATCTACAAGCCAGAGAGAGGGCCGTTATGTCCTTACTGACTTTTAAAACTCTGATCTTTTTTTATGACTGATTAGTTTAGCTCAATATATTCAGATGTTAATGCAATCAAGTTCATGCTCACTATCAAGATAATTTATACTCTTGTGTCCCTCTTTCTTTTCTTCATTTCCTTCACTATTGTATCTACTTATACATGCTTTTTCATCAGTATATTCCCAGGTATTAAAGAGGAGTCTGGCAAAAACATGACTGGAAATTAATGAATTAATGAGAATACTGTAATAGAGTGAAATGAATTCTTGCATCCAATACAATTCAGATAAACCATGCAGAAAAATGGCTCAAAAGTCATAAGAATTAATAGTGTTCAAACCTTGCAACAATTGCAGTTAGAGAGAAACTACTATAATGAAGGCCAGATGCCAGGTCATCAATTCCAAAGGTTATATTAAGCCAAGGGAAAACAATATTTTAAGATTATTTAGATTAAAGCTGTTTTTGTTTTATTGGTAAAAAGTGATACCATGCATGAGCAAGCCAATTCTTATAAAAGAAATCATTTAACTGCAAGCTTGCTTACAGCTTTAGAGGGCTAGTCCACGACGGTGATGGTGAGAAGAAGACAGATGTGGCACTAGAGCAGCAGCTGAGAACTTTCTATCCAGATTCGTAGGGCAGCAGGTAGAGACAGAGATTGGGTCTGGCCGAGGCTTGTGAAACCTCAAAACTCACACCTAGAGGCACACCTGTTCTAGTAAGACCATACCCATTCAAATAAGGCCTCCCCTCTGAATCCTTTCCCAATAGTTTTACTACCTGAAGATTAAGCATTCAAACATATAAACCTGTGGAGGTGATTCTTAGTTAAGTCAAACTACCACATTCCTCTCCCTGGCTCATAGGCTTGTAGCCATATTGTAATGTAAAATATATTCAGTCCAATTTCAACCCCTCCATAATCTATCACAGTCTTAACACATTTTAAAAGTCCAAAGCCTCATCTGAGTCTTAAGGCAATCTCTTTACAGTAAAACGAAAATCAATAGCCAAATCGCATGCTTCTAACATAATATAGCAAAGAATATACATTTCCATTCCAAAAAGGGAGACTGGGGCATAATGATGAAACACCAGACAAAAGTAAGACCAAAACCTACATGATCAAACTCCACATTCTGCCTTAAATGGTTCTTCCCTTCCTGACTGCAACAAACTTTTCTCTCTTGAACTATTTCCTCACTCTGTTAGGTGCTCTCTTTGGCAGATATCTCATGGTTTTAGCATGTTATACGTCTTGGTGTCACCTACACAATCCAGGGTTCACATTTAAAGTTTCATGAAAGGTTGTTGGAGTAAGGCTGCGTGGTTGTTCCCAGCCTCTCAGTCCTGAAATAATCACACAGAAACTGTAATCATTAAAACACTGCTTGGCCTATTAGCTCTAGCTTCTTATTTGCTTACTCTTACATTTCAATTTAATCTATTTTTGGTAATCTGTGTATCACCATGTGGTTGTGGTTTACAAGGTAAAGATCTCTCTGGCTCTGGTAGGGCTACATGGCTTCTTTCTCTTGACTCCGCCTTCCTTCTCCCAGCATTCAGTTTAGTTTTCACCACCTAGCTCTGTTCCCCTATAGCTCTGCTATAGGCACAAAGCAGTTCCTTTATTAACCAATGATATTTACAGGATACAGAGGGGAATCCTACATCACCCAGGCCTCCGTGCAGGGGCACCCCGAAAGCATGTCTGGAAAGTCCTTTCTCACAAATTAATGTGGGGGAGATTCCACACCTCTCTTCTGGTATCTTTCTTGACACTATATTTAGAATCTTGTGACTAAAGATGCCAATTTCTCCAGCTTGCTGGCGTTAGGTAGCTGGTCCCCTCCATGAAAATAAATTTGTATAAACTCCATAAACTTTGACTTCTTGATGGTTTTTAAATAAAGGGAATTTCTTGGTATGTTTTTTTTATTATCATTTAAAAAATCATTTTATTTAATTTAGCGTCAGATTTTTCTCTTAATTTCTTATCTCCTTCAACATAAGATCTGGCTCCCATGTTACATTTCTTGGTGTTCCTTTTCTCCTCAAATATCTTTGAATTTCTTTTTTGCCTTGTGTGTGCCCTTTCATTTTAGATCTGCATACAAGTGATCACCAATCACCACCTGACACTGTCAATCCTAGGATATCTTTAAATCTCCTCTGCCAAGAACATTAATCCCAAACTCTTCAATTTAGTCTCAGGCAGATTGCTTTTGGACAAGGACAGAAAGCAGTCATATACTTTGTCAAAATTAGCAAGAATGGTCTCTATGTCAGCTGCTAATAGTATACCCCACTGAAATCTCTTGAGCTTGTTTGCCATATTTTTATTGCTCTCAACACTACTATTTTCTATGCACATGCTAGGATAGTCTGTTGTAAAAGGAGGAGCAGGCTGCTTCTTACCACCCTGCTCCTGCCAGCCTGGCTAGCTTACAGTGGAAATAAAAACACACAAATTATATTCATTTAAACACTGCCTGGCCCATTAGCTCTAGCCTCTTATTGGCTAACTCGTACATCTTGATTCAACCCATTTCTAATAATCTGTATATCACCATGGGGTCGTGGCTTACTGGGAAAGATTCAGCAAGTCGGACCTGGCGGCTGGCTCCATGGCAGCTCTCTCCTCACTCTGCTTTCTTCCTCCCAGAATTCTCTTCTGTCTTCCCCACCTACCTGAGTTTGCCCTATCAACTAGGCCAAAGCAGTCTCTTTATTTAACCAATGAAAGTGACACATAGACAGAAGACCCTCCTATACCAATAGTCCATTAAACTTTACTTAAAGTATTTAACTACTTTTCTAGTACAATGTCCTAAAGTCATTCATATTCTTCCAAACAACAACACAGGCCTGTGGTATCAATACCTCAACTCCTGGTACTAACTTCTGTCTTAGTTACTGTACTATTACCATGAAAAGATATCATGACAAGGAAACATGTAAAAAGAAGCACTTCATTGCGTATTTGATTACAGATTTAGAGAGATCTACCATAATCATCATGCAGAAGCAGAAAACACAGCTTGGGAGCAGTATCTGAGAGCTTTCCATCCTGATTCTCAGACAACACACATAGAGGGAGAAAGAGAGAGCAAGACTGGGCTTGCTGTAGCTTTGAAACCTTAAAGCTCACATCTATTCCAACAAGGCCACACCCTCTAATCGTTTCCAAATAATTCCACTATCTGGGAACCATGCATTCAAACATGTGAACAGGGCCATTCTTATCAAACCGGCAGGAGGAAAGCATCTAATAGGCAGATTCTCTACCCTAGTCTTTAAGGTAATATCTATTTTGACAGATCTAGCCTTTTAAAGATTCTAATTAAAACAAATTTATTTTTTCTTTTAAGATTTTATGCATGGGATTAGTTCCTATAGAGTTTCTTTAACTTAGCTAGTTAAAGTTGCTGTTTTCCTTACTAATTACTTCTTACATTTCACTTATCTGGCTGACTTAGAGATAAATGAACCCCAAAAAATACTAATGTGTATTATGATAAAATATAAAATCATGAGGAAATGTGTGACTAAAAATGAGGCTATCAATAGTATAGTATTTAAAATTCAAATTTTAACGCAACTTTATCTGTACCCTCATATGGAATAATAATGGAGATGTTATATATGTATGTGACCTTTATTTCTGCTCATCTACATATTCACTTGTCAACTACATAATGGAGTTTTGTAAGGAGAGTATTTTCTAGTCTTTAAAATGAAAAATGAAGAATTACTCAGTTTCTAAATTTAGTATTATTTTACAGAAACTGTGTCATGAACTGAAGAGATCTATGTGTGAAGTTTTGCAAACACTTCATGTCGAACAAGAATTGACAGTGAATCTGAAGATGCTCCTTTTCTGGTTTCACAGTTAAGTATAGTCCTTCGGGAAATACCAGGTCTTTGTTAGATAAGTGTGATGGCTTGAATTTCAACCATGTATCATTCTTCTGCCAATTATTTGTCTCTTATATAATAATAATATTTCCCAGGCAAAATATATTTAGTTGAACATGTCAAATCTCTGGACAATTTATTTGTTTAAAACCTATGAAATTTAACAGTTATTCATTGGAATTCATTTTAAAGAAAACATTTTGTTTTTATAAGATATAAGTAATTTTCATAATCCAGATTTATATTTTCATGAATGTGATTGAAGTTCTGGATAATTGTATCTCTACACTGACCAGACAGGTCATGGAGTTTAACTGAGAAACAGTCAGTGCTTGAACACTTTCCACAGTCATATGGACAAAGAAACTACTATTCTTGCATACTTTATAGCTCCCCTCTCAAATTATTATCATTTTAAATTATCCTAGAATGGATAATTCTTGACCTTCTATCTTAGCATTAAGGATTGGTATTGGAGACACATGACCTGAAATTACTGAGAACAGAGTATTTGCATGTCCTAAAGCACATGTTTAGAGAACTGACATTTATGACGGTCACATAGGAGGGAGGTCAAAATATTGCCCCACTGAAATAGAGATTAAGGAAATGCCGTGCCACCCCTCCACGGAGGTAACTCACCCCAACTTCCTCACAGGCTATGTGTCCTACTATAAAAGACAGTATTAGAAAGAATTTGGTGACTCATCTGAATCCGGCAAATGAACATGAGGATAAGAGTTGTGAGGTGAAGAAGGGAAGGTAGGAAAGCAAGCAAAAGGAAAGTCTAAGCTAATTAACTCTCATTTACTCATAAAATGAGTACCCATTGCATGTGTTTCTGTAGAGATTAGCTTCATAAATACATTTAATGGACTTTACTCACGTAACCCAGCAGAAATTTGATGTAACTCACAATGACCAGCCTTTCCATTTAGATATGAGACAAGTATGGGTTACAGTCTACCTCTAATCCAAATTTGGGATATATAGTTAGTAATTTACAGAAATTACGTCATAGCTGAAAATGCAAGAATAAAAGCACAGTGGTGTAGAAATAGGCTAGAGGTTCCCTGAATTTAGGGTACTGTTTTAGTGGAATTAATCCATGTTACATTTCTTTTTAACTAACCATGTCTTTGTTTTTAGGAATAGAGAGGAAGAAATAGTAGGATTATTACTAGTTACCAGGGAAGTCAAGAGAACAGAAGATGAGGAAATCAGGGTAATTCTGAAAATAATATGAAGTTGATATCAGTAGAAAAGGATGAAATCTGCAAGATAGCAGTGAATGTTATGCTGATATATGCAGCATTGCTGGGCTTGATCGTTCCCTCTTGTGATCTTAGCATTCAAAGACTGAGGCAAGAATACTGCCATAGTTCAAGACCAGCCTGGTATAGTATATTCCTGGTCAGCATTGCTACAGTTACGTATTTATATATGATATCTCTTACGCACATGTTAACATACACATGCCCATGTGCATGCATCCATATACATTATTAAGATTAAGAAATACTTATACATGGATGCAAATTAGTTTTATACTCATACATTTCAAAATTGTAAGTGTGGTGTTTGTTCATGTGCTTGTGTGTTTGTGATACACTGTACATGTGTGAGTTAAATAACAACCTTAAGCATCTAGCCTCATTCACGATGTTGTTGAAGACAGGATACTATTTTTATTCACACTGGCCTGCCTGGGAGTATCCTGAGATCTTCCTATCTTGCCATAGGAGCACAGGAATTACAGATTACACTACTGCCCCCATCATTTGTTTTAATCTATTAGATTTTTTTTTTAAAAAAGTTCCAATCCAATCCAAATTCCCACTCCCTCCTCCTCCCATTCTCCCACACACCGTCTCAACCCACCCCCTTCTAATACTACGAGAGGGTAAGAAACCTGGCTCTAGAGAAATTCCCAGGAATCTACTGCCCACATCTTTATGAGCTCTTTGTAGTTTCAGACCAAGGTCCAAAAAAAAAAAAAAAAATCCAAAACATACCAGTCAATTGGAATGGTAAACTAGTTTAATTTCAAAAATAAATGTCCAAATGTTTGTACAAATAAATATGCCATAAAGGACAAAAGGATCTAAAATACATGAAGATATGATTAAAAGAGAACCATTTCTCCTGATACCCTATCGCTGGTGGGAAAATACTGTAAGTTGATTGTAGGAACAATAATGTAAAGTTGAAAGTTATTTTCAAATTTTCCTCACATTTTTGTAGAGATTAGAAGTTAATTTTAAATGTTATAAATCATGTTAAAATTTACTCAAAACTGGACAATAAAAATCCTTAAAGGCAGATTTGAACCAACACATACGAATGCTAAAGTTAAAGCTGCTATCACAGCAACTGAATCTAATGTGCAAAGACAAATATAAAAGGGGCATACCAGAAAACGCTGTCTGTCAAACATATGTTACCTAAATAATCGATTTCAAAGATGTTCAAAACTTCCAAACCATACAAACTGCCAAAACAAAAGCCAGGAAATATTAGAAAATACAACAAATACAGTACCACAGCAATTACTTTTTAGTGAACACACGCCTATATATCATTATCTTAGACAATGTGACATACACATTTATTTTCTATTCAAAATCTCCAGTGAATGTTGGAAATCCCACCACCATCATGTTACATATTCTTGCCATTCAGAGAACTATGCAAATAGGGAAGCATGCCTTCTCAGAATCAGGAGAGGAAATGGACATGTTCTGTAAGAAAAATAACAAATGAATTTAGTCTCAGAGGTTCCAATTTTAAAACTATTTTTTTTAATATTTATTTATTTATTATGTATACAATATTCTGTCGGTATGCCTGAAGGCCAGAAGAGGGCACCAGACCTCTTTACAGATGGTTGTGAGCCACCATGTGGTTGCTGGGAATTGAACTCAGGACCTTTGGAAGAGCAGGCAATGCTCTTAACCACTGAGCCATCTCTCCAGCCCCTTTAAAACTATTTTTAAGTTAGCATACATTATGTGAAAAAAACTGGAGTTTTATTTTGATATTTGTATGCATGCATATGAAATACTGTGATAAATCACACCTCATGATCCTCCCTCTCTCTTCTTTCTCCCCATTCTCCTCTTTCTCTTACCATGTAGAACCTATTCTAATTTCAAAGCCTTAAAAGTCCCAGTTATACCTATGAGAGAGAATATGGAATATTTCTTTGTCTACACATAACTTTTTTTTTTTTTTACTTACTTGAAAAGCCCTAACTCCAAAGGCAATGATTGCATTCTTATTTATGGCTGAATAATGCTTCGTTGCATAGATACATGATATTTTCTTCGTCTATTTATATAATGATGAGTACCTAGCCTGATTCCATACTGCGAATGATGCTGGATAAGTGTATTCGTGTACATTTTGATTCCCTTGGGTATATTCTCAAAAATAATGTATCAGGATTCCCAAGCCGTTCTATTGCATTTGTACTGCTTTCTCCTCTATACCGGAGAACTCTATTTTCACATCTGCACACAACATGCTCATATTCATATTCTTTAGAGCATCCTATGTTGACCTCAGATGAAACAACACCTGTGTCTTCCTAAGGCATCACTTAGCTATTCTCTGTGTGCGCAGTGCTGAAGGCACGGATGCCGAGTTTCTATCTGCTCTATTTCCGTGCTTAACTATCATAATGTGCTGAGGGAATGGCACTGAATATTCACTTAATTAATTAACAAGAATATTAAACGAGAACACTTGAAGAGAGAACTCTGATGGAATTACTAAAAATGGTAGGATTTAGTGCTGCCTATGTTTCACAGAATCGCAGACAAGATCCAGGGTCTTCTGTGACCTAGTGGCATGCTTTTGTTGGTTTTGTGAAGATGGCAGGCTGGAGTTAGGGCAGAGTTGAAGGAGAAGCACGGGCCCTGGCAGCTTATGAAACAGCCACTCAGGGTGGGAAAAGAAGGTTGAGGCTCATGGCTGAATGCAGTGATGTCTAAATGGATTTCTCTAGGGTGCTGTGGTTGAAAGTTCTTTTGTTTGTTTGTTTATTTGACTGTTTTCTTTTGTGAGACGGACTCTCTTCTTGTAAACCTGTCTTTCCTGAAACTCATTTTGTAAACCAGGCTTTCTTCCAACTCACAGAGATCTGCCTGCCTCTGCCTCTCAAGTAACCGTGATTAAAGACATGCACTATCATTCCAGGCCAGAAGTACTATTCTTCCTACCTGCTCTTTTCAGAGATTGATGATGTCCATACTGACAAGCTTCCTCTCTTAACAGTACTGCTGATGTAATTAGGACAATGTAAGCGATTGTGTTGGCTTGTCTTAAACTATCAATTTTCTACGCAAGTTTGAGGAAGGTTTCAGACATGTGGTTTAAAGTCAAGAATAGAAAAGCCCTCTGGCTTTAACACTCGCTGGCTGTTGCTATCACTCCTGTTAATCTGTAACACAAAACATCCCACATTTAGCATTCTGGGTTTGTTGTTATGAAGAGTTCTATTTTAATCCCATTCTCCCAAATTAGTCCATGCCCCAAAGGAGCCCAGAGAGCGTGGGTGTTGCAGTGATCACAGATCTAGGGAAATTTTAATCAGACTAAATGACACTATTTCATCAGAAAACATACAAATGGCATCCTATCTTACTAAACTTGTGCATGTGTTTGTGATTAGGTGTGTTTGTTAATGTGTGCTGTGTGTGACTGTATGTATGCTCATGTAGGTTGATATATGTGTGATTATGTGTGTACATATCTCTGTATGCTTGTGTATATGCTCTGTGTGTGTATGTCTATGTATCTGTCTGTGTGCATATGCCCATGTGTATATGCGTGTTTGTGTGTCTATGTTTTTGTGTATGTTTTTGTGTTTAGATGTCTCTGTGTTTGCATGTCTGTATTCCTGTGTCTCTGTATGTGTGTGCCTGTGTGTCTGTGCATGAATATGTATATATGTATGTGTCTCTGCATATCTAAGCATGTCTGTCTCTTTTTGACAGTTTTTGTGTTCATGTTCCCCTGTGTGTGTGGCCACATGTGTGTTCTGTGTGTATTGTGTATATATGAATGTGTCTCTCTCTGTGTGCAAGGAATTGTGTGTGTATGTGTCTGTGTATGTGTAAGTTTGTCTGTCTCTCTCTTCATATATATGTTTTTCTGTGCGTATCGTTGTGTCCATGTGCCTGTGTATCTTCTCTTTGCATATGTGCATGTCTTTGTCTGTGTTCATGTATGATGTGTGGGTGCAAGTGTTTGTGTGCATGTGTGTGTTGTGTGTATTTGTATGTCCACATGTGCATGTGTGCGTGTAATGTGTCTGCATGTATGAGTATATTTCACTGTGAGTAATTGTGGGTATTTTGTACCAGGTACAAAATAAATGCTTTGGAATTTTATCACTACTGATACTTCATCATGTTTCTAATTTTGAAATATACTCGATTTGAGTATTATCTTGAGAATGGCTCATATTTGTATTTTTTCTTTATTACTGTGTTTTCAGTAATTTGACTTGAATTTTTGAGTTACCTTTGGCACACATTTATAGTTGCTTCCCAATTTCATCTTTCTGTCTATTTCCTATATTTTGTTTTTGAGAATTTATAATCAAAATCTTGAAAAGTGCGAGTTGCTATTTTTATGATATTTGTGATTATCTTTTATTGTCTCCCAGAAATTGAAGGCAAGTTCCTATGGCCGAAGATGCAGAATTAGGACAGATGAGTCAGAGGGTCTGAGTTAGATCTGATGTTATAGCTTCTTCCCAGAGTACTAACTTTTCTTCTAATGGAATGTGCTCTGCAAGCTGTCTGTAGAAAGAGCAATCAATAGTCCCCCACCCCCAGCTATAATGCTTATGAACCACAGCAATTAGAAGCCTAGCAAAATATTCTTAAACCTGCACTTCTGTCTTGGCAGTAAGCAACTGTCTAATTGACATTAGGCCTGCTCAATGGAAGAAAAATTATTCGTGGTCATGGTAATATGCACAACTATCTAGGTCTGGTGAGGCGATGGATCTGAGAGGAGAATCTACTGCTGCCGAAACTAGTATAATTCCAGTTTTTAAAACATTTATCCTTATAGCCACAGATTAGTGTAGCTGTCACCCACTCTGTGGAACAGAGACTAATATTGAAGTCACAACTGGTTAAAATGCAGGGAACAGCTGAGTTGAGAAATCCAAGGCATAAAACTTGCATCTCGGGCTTAGGGAATGTCTCTGGAGAGGGGGTAAAAAATATTATAAGATCTGGAGAACTAGGAAATCATCTGTAAGATTGTATCTTATAGGAATGGCAAGCAACTACATCTATAACTTAACAATATGCCTTGTTAAACAAGAATTGAATAATGATAATACCAATAGACACCTTAACAGGGAAGGGGGAAATCTCATGGGGCACCACATCTAAAGCAATGAAGTACAGGCTACTAGGGAATGCTGACAGTGGGAGAGATAGTCTTTTTCAGGGATGACTTCCCTAATAGGCTAACTAATACAAAGCATCGAGTTCTGAAAGATATACATAAAAGTAACACTGAATAGTTTTTATTTATTTATTTATGCATTTATACAGTTATGTAACAATAACAATTATATATTAAACGGGTCATGAATTCAATAGGGAGTGATGGTGGGACAAGGGATTGGTTGGAGGGAGAAGGACAAGGAGACGAAGAAGAGGAATGAAGTAATTACTTTTTCTTTCTTTAAAAATTTATTTTTCATTTTACATACAACCCCAGTTCCCTCTCCCTCCTTTTCTCCCATCCTTCACCTTCCCTCATCCTGCTCTCCATCCACTCCTCAGAGGGTGTAAGGCCTCCCTTGGGGACCCCACAAAGTCTGGTTTACCAAGTTGAGTCAGGACCAAGGCCCCTCCCCCTGTATCAAGGCTGAGCAAGGTATCCCACCATAGGAAATAGACTCCAAAAAGCCAATTCATGCACCTGGAATAAGCTCTTGTCCCATTGCCAGGCTTTCCTCAATGTATCAAGCTACATATCTGTCATCTACATTAAGAGGGCCAATTTCCTGCCTATGCAAGTTCCCTACCTATCAGGCTGAAGTCCATTCCGTGAGCTTTCACTAGCTCAGGTCAGCTATCTTGTTCGTTTTCCCCATCATGATCTCGACACCACCATTTACTTGTATGATTTCTCCTTTCTCTCTTCAGTTGAACTTCAGGAGCTGAGCCCAGGGCTTGACTGTGGATTACTACATCAGTTGCCATCAGTTACTGGAGATAGGGTTTGTGATGACAATTAGGGTAGTCACTAATCTGATTATAATTATAATCTGATTAAGACAGTCCAGGCACCCTTTTCACTAATGTTAGAATAAGAGAAGAAGAAAACGTAAAAACTTACTTAGGTTCTGTCTAGCATCTCAAAGAAAGAGACTGAAAAAGGAAAATCGGACCTAGGGGCTACTTCAATTGTAGCTACTGTGCTGGGACTGGGTGTATGAGTGTTTTGCATGCATGCATGTCTGCATACTACGTGCATGCTCCATGACTGTGGAGGTCAGGTTTTAAGAACCCTCAGAACAGAAGTTCTGGAAGACTGTGAGCTGGGTTCACATGGCTAGGTTGGACATTCAACGTAAAAGAATTCTCACATCAGTACTGGGAATCCAACATGGGTCCTCTGTTAGTAAAAATACTCTTACTCTCTGAGCCATCTCTCATAATCATGTTTACATGTATAATAACATCATGAAATTATGTTTGGTACTTTGATTTTTCTTTTCCATAATTAGAATAGAAGAAGCCAATACTTTTCTTTCTTTCTTTTTTTTTTGGGGGGGGGGGGGTGGTGGTGGTGTGGGAGTACTGGCTCTTACGAATCCAAAGCCTGGCATACTAGTATTTTTTTTATTGTTTTATTGAACTATATGTTTTTTTCTGCTCTCCTCCCTTCCTCCCCATCCCTCACTCTCCCATGAATCCCATGCTCTCACCTTACTCAGAAAATTGTTGGGAGCAGTGAGACCCCAGATCCTGAATTTCTTGTAATCCCCTGATCGGAGTGCCTACAGCTGCTCTGAGCCTGAGACCTTTAGGAGTTCCTGATGGCAGGAGAGTGGTTTCTGGTGGGTTTGGCTTGGGCATGGCTTTCTCTATATAATCTGCCCCTGAACACAATAAATGGGGCATTCTTGGGGAATTCATGGATGACCCGTGTTGCTGTCTCTCTGTCTGTGTGTGTCTGCGTATTTTAACCTCCAGCCCCTTGCCCGAAGCTTGCGAACTGGGTGCCAGTGCACAGAGCGATGACATGGGGGCGCAGTGCGGGGCAATTGGGGGTCTCCACCGAGATATCAGCAGGAAATATTGTCTTTTTCTACTTCCCATGTATTTTAAATCCCTGCATGTCTATTTTAGATTCTTTGTTTTCTAGGTTCTTTGGGATTGTGAATTCTAGGCTGGTTTTACTTTGCTTTATTTCTAAAAGCCACTTATAAATGAGAACACATTATATTTATCTTTCTGGGTGTGATTTACCTCACTCAATATGATGCTTTCTAGATCCATCCATTTGTCTTCAAATTTAAGATATTATTTTTTTTCTGCTGTGTAGCACTTCATTGTCAACAAGATAAAATGACAGCCTACAGAATAGGAAAAGATCCTCACCAATCCCACATGGGACAGAGGACTAATCTCCAAAATATACAAAGAACTCAAGAAATTGCTCATCAAATGAACATATAATCTAAAAAAAATGGGGTACAGACATAAACAGATAACTCTGAACAAATGGATCTAAAATGACTGAAAGACACTTAAAGAAATTCTCAACATCCTTAGTCATCAGAGAAATGCAAATCAAAACAACTCTGAGATTTCATCTTACACCTGTAAAAATAGCTAGATCAAAAACACTGATGACAACTTGTGCTGGAGAGGATGTAGGGTAAAGGGAACACTTCTGCACGGCTGTTGCAAGTGTAAACTTGTATTGCTGCTTTGGAAATCACTATGGCAATTTCTCAGAAAATTAGCAAAACAACTTACCTCAAGTTACAGCAATACCACCTTTTGGGTATATACCCACAGGATGGTCAATCATACCACAAGGATACGTGCTCAACTATTTTCATAGTTTGTTATAGTCTGGCATTGTTTGTGATAAAGAAGATGTGGTACACTTTTCATTTTTCATTATTACAGTTCTTAAATCTAAACAAAACCACAATCACTATGAATAAAACAGTTCAGTGTGTTCTAGAGTTTCATATACAGCTGATTAAGACTAATGATAAGGCGAGAAAACCTGAACAATCCCATATTTGCCCTACCTGGCACTAGTGCATACCCTGTCTTTTTCTCCCCTTATTATCTGTGCTGTGATATACAATGTCTAATCCTCTACTTTATGCCCTTGGTACTCATACAACCCTATTGCTAAGCTGAATTCATTAACATACTTCTGTTAACTGAGTGCACTGATGAACCAAAGAGGCAAAGCACAGTAGCAAGACAGACTGAGTAGAGTGTCCTGTGTTCCCAGGAAAAAGCAACCGAGGCTGAGCTGGACCTTCAGTGGCAGTAGAGAGTAGGTGATGCATCATCTTCTGTTTGGACAGGGCGTTATCTGGAGACATGAGTGCTGATCACTTATCCCGTGGCAAAGAATGCATAGGGAATACTACTTCTCTGTGTGTACTGAAACAAACACTGCTCGCCTACTTCCAGATAAGCAGAAGACAATGCTTTGTCAATACAATGACACCCAAGAAGCAACTTCAAGGTTTTCAGCATAAAGGAGATGGAGGGCCAGGGCATGGTGGAAGCCTTCTGGGGACAATTACCAATTGATTTTTCTGTTATCTGACATAAGGCATCTTTTTCAATCTTTCAGGAAGGAGATGAAGAGATATCATAATATTGCTGTCAGAAATAGCTACAGCAAAATGTGCATTGAAATTGAATTGATGCAACATGTTTTGGTCTGGCTGAATGGTAGAAGAATAGGGCATAGAAACTTCATTTATTTCCAGTTAGACAATAAATCACTCACAAGTCTAAGATTTCAGGCATGTTATTTAAAACAATTTGGGAAACTTTTGTCAGTTTTAATTGATAAGTAAAATGTCTTAGAATACCTGATAGCATTTTTATCATTAGGAAATTTAATATTCAAAAATTTCCTTCATTTTGTAGATCTAACTAGAAAATGTTTATATTTTTTCAATATTTCCTATTATAGTTTTTAGTATAGTAAAATAAAATATTCATGTACATGGGGATGTTTTACACAGGTATAATACTCAATAAACATGAAAAAACAATTCACAATTTATTTTGTTTTTTTGAAACAGCATCTCACAATGTTACACCTCAGTCTGCCTCAAACTCACAGAGATCCACTTGTTCTTGCCTAGCAAGTCTTGGGATTGAATGTGTGTGTTACCATGCTTGTTCAACTACTCATTTCAAGAAAAAATTAATGTAATAGCTGTAACACTCTGTCCTATGTGTGTACATTCTGTTTATGGAAAACTCTGTAAAAATTAGATCTGTGTCCAAGTTTTAAATGGAATAGACATTTTATTGCTGTTTTATTTTATGTAGTTACAAGTAAAACTTTAGAAACAAATTGTGAGTATATGCAAATTAATTATAGTAAGACAATTTCAAGTTAATAAAATTCCTGACATATATTGTTATTATCATGTTAAAAGGGCACTCTCTTTAGTTTTGGACTCTATGTCATAGCTGTAAAATGAGGTTATAGAATTTTAGTACAATTATTTGATTTAAGCAAATTAATTAAAGACTTTAAAATATTTTGGAATAAAAACACTTTTGAGAGCGACATTATCTAAATACAAATAGATTTTTGGATTGTTTCATAATTGCTGATGATCACTTTCCAACGAAACATTTTATAAATACTTTTATTATAGCATTTAATGTAAATTACTATCAAAATACTCTCAACACACTACATATGGATACATACATACATGTATATGCAAAAACAGTTTTAATTATGTGAAATTGATAATCTTCATTCACATTCAACAATATTTAGTGAAACATCTATTAAAGCACTCAGATAGCCAATGTTAACAACAGTTGGCATAGTTGGTAGGCCACTGAAAGGAAAGGGAAATATTAACTGAATATAATTTTGGTGATATATATTGCAAAAAAGAAGCATCAAACTCCAAAAGTACAAAGAACTGAATCTAAAGAAGGTAAGTGCAATAGGTTTAAGTCAAGCTGAAGTTAGTGAAGTTAATATATGACTTTTCTCAAAAGAAATAACAATGTTTGCAAAGAGCTTATCAAACAGTCTAATGGAGTGGAAAAGTCCTAAAAAGACCTCCAGAAACAGAACATGGGAGGTATCAAAGATATGGGCTTTGATCAGGTAAAGAATACAAGCAAGGGGTGTGTTTTAAGCTATGGTGGACTTTCTATTCTTTCTGGATTTTTTTTTTTACTGTAAGACCAACAGAATATTATTATAAAATTTTGAAGGGGGAGGTCACACTTAGATTCAACAGAGAGTGGGTTGGAAAAAAAATTTGACATTCAATTTATGAAATAGAAATTTCTTACTCTGATGGCATAGTAGATAGAAATCAATAAAATTAAAGATGTTCAGATGACAAAGGAAAAGTCTACTGAACAAAAGATTAAGGAAAACAAGTACTTTGTAGTTGATATAACTAAGAATTTACAGATAATCATTGAAACAGATCATACTTGAAGAAAAAAAGTTGTTACGACTGTGTGACTGGGGATTTCTTTAGAGGTTTGCTTTGGAACATTGTAATTTTCAAGGTTTTAATTATGACTAATAAACTGAAGTATATATGCACATATATATATATATACTTAAAAATATCTTGATGCTTTAATGAATATATTTATATATTAAATACATATATATGAAATACATTCTCAAATAGCTAAAACTAGCTATTTAATATATATAATTACCTCAAATGATTTTTATTTTTGTAATGAGATTCAATATTCAGTCCCTTACTAATTTTAAAGTATCTGGTATTATAATGTAGGTCTGTTTGTGGTTTGGAGAAAATAGGTTGAAAAGATTGCAAATTTGAGCCGACTGATTTGAAATTATAATGCCTTAATATTTTTGTGTTCAAAAGATTTTGAAATATATTATTTACAGTTTCCTGTTTAGTATAGCTTAGTTACACCAGGATGAAGAATATATAGCACATTTTTCCACATATTTTTAAAGTCAGTTTACCTAGATCTATATAAAACAGGCCCCAAAGTACTTAGTGTTAAAAACAATGCTCTGGGTTTAACTAAAAAACAACATAAATATATCTTATTTATACATGTACTATGTATTATATGTATTCAAATATAAACATTGTAAGTAGTTCAGTACTGCTTAAATTATTGGCAATGTATGTTCTGATTCTTTATTGAAGTTGAAATGTACAATTTAAATATTTTCATTGACAAATTATTACTTAATTAGAAACATTATATTTTATATAATATTTTTGATAATTTTTCTTAAAAGTATTAATTACTGTGTCATTAGTCAATGGTTTCTTCCTATTTTTTACTTTGTTTCATAATTCCTAGGCAACTATTCCAAATGTGTTAGCAGAAAAATTGCTTAAGTCAAATAAAATAAATACAACTATATCAGTATATAATCCAAACACTTTATAAGCTTTTATTGTCAAACTGTGAAGTAAACATCCGCAACAAAGGTCTTATTCTGGAATCTTTATCTCATCTAGCCTAGAAGTGCTTCAATACATTTTTCTGTGGTTTGTTAAGATGTCAAAATAAAATGAGTCTATGTCTATTGTTGGCTTGCAGAGGAAGTTTCTCTTGTGTTCTCTAAACCATAAGGTTGTTAATCATCCCAAGCTTTGGCTGAAATGAACATGTGGTTTAATGATGCCGTTATGACCCTAGATATCTGAGTTCTATTTTCAGGAGTCCATCTGACTTGTGCTCTGTGACTTAGGAAGTCATTTAACTTCATAGAGGTAGATTTTCATGTATTTCTACCTCTGTTTAGAGAATTCAGTAAACAGAACTAGTGTTATTTCAATCAGTAGCTACTGAAGAGAAAATTCAGGAAGCACTGCAATGATGGTGAACAACAACGGTTGATTTTTTTTTAGATGAGCTACCTACTGGTAAAAACAGAGACTAGTTACTTTTAGTAGATGGACCATACGTGATTTCCACTGCTTTGTTATCTCTGTGCTTTCAGCTCTTTCTAGAGTAAATGATTTATAGCAGAAAATTGCCAAAAGCTTTTGAGTTGTTTGCTGGCTGACAGAATACAATAAAATGTTGAATCTACATATATTTATGTATACATGAGAGCTTCATAATTAGTGTATTCAGAAACTAAGGTAAATAATGTTCAAGTAAAAGTAAGATGGTTTAAATGTTTCTGCAAAAATGGCCAAGATCCATGAAATAAATGTCAGCTCATACAAGTGAGGATGTGGAGTAAGTGGAAACTTATACAGGCCCTGCAGAAGTCAGTGTGTTGATTCATCAAGAATCTAGGAAACCATTTATCTAAAGATCCAGTTCTACCACTCTTGGGCACATACCAAGAGATTTTTTATTCAATTACAGAGGCAATTGCTCAGTCATGTTCAGTGTTGCTCTATTTATAATGCCCAGGAATTGAAAACAACCTAGATGTCTACCAGAGGATGAATGGATAAAGAAAATGTACATTTACACATTGCAATATTAATAAAATTAAATCATGATATTCTCAGGCAGAAACATAGAAGAAGAAAAAAAAATCATCCTGAGTCAGGCAATCCAGACCCAGAAAGCCAAACTTGTATTTGTATATGTGTTTTCTTCATGTGTTCACTTGTATATATATTCACTTATATGTCATGTTTAGCTGTTAAGTCATTGATAAACATGCTACAAGTTGCATAACCACAAAGGTTAAGAAAAGAGTAAAGGACTAGAGTAGAGGATGATCTCTTTAGTAGGGAGAAATAGAAGATTTATAGAGGAATTGGTGGGGAATGAAATGGGAGGACCAAGTGAGGAGGGAGAGGAAAGAGGGGGCAAAAGACAGAATATATGGAGAGCGATAGATAAAATTAAGTTCCATTTGAGGGATTGAATGGAAATCTATTACAATAGAAGATTCCTTAATATATAGGAATCTTCTATTGTAATATATTGTATATATATACAATTCTTCTATTGTAATATATTGTGTATATATATATATATATATATATATATATGAGATTTGAATGAAATTAGCAAATAATAGGGTTGACAGAGCCAGAGCTTGACATCTCTTGTCACCAAATGAAGCTTTTAGTACCAGCAATGGGTTTGATCTCAACAAATTGTTGACCAAAAGGGTCCCTTGGGAACCCTCAGACAACTCAGGCTTTAGCCAAGGTTATTGGTGGCTCTTTACAAACCAACAGTAAGGTCTTATTGCTGAGGAAAATGCCTACACAACTCACTAAGCATGAAAAAGTTGAGCTTTCTATCTAGAATCTTCACCTCCAGACTAGTGTCCATGGTACTAGAAAGTACTCTGCATACTACCAAATAAGGAAAGTAAACATTAGCCCAACTATAAACTCTTTGATCTACAATGGTCACAGGCCTGAAAGGTACATTGGTGCAATGATGGTACAAGTTTCTTTGGAGTAACCTACCAATATCTTATTTTATTTAAGGCCAACTCCAAAAGACCGGATTCATCCCTATTCTGCTTGGGTAGCCAAGAACCTGAGACTAGATAGGCCAGGGACTAGGAAGAAAGCAAAATACTACTGTTCTGCTAAAGGAATGAAGAAATAATAACTTGTAATGAGATTCTGCTGTACTCATACATCCATGCCTTGATCAGTCATCTTAGGAGAAACTTCTTCCTGTAGCAAATGAAAACAAATATAGAGACCGTAGCCAGAAAATATTCAAGAGAGTGAGAGGCCTTGGCACTCAGCCCTAAACAATTTATCTCCATCAAAACCCTATTGCTGGTGTTCGGGGAACTCTGTAGAAAAGGAAGCAGAAATAGTTTAAGAGCCAGAAAGAAAAGAGAACACAGAAGAAACAAGACCATCTAAACACAGCATGACCAGTGCCTATATCAACTGACAGAGACTGTGGCTGCATGCACAGGGCCTGCATCAGTCTGAACCAGAGGTCTTAGAGTTGGTAAAAGAAATGAACACACAATTAACTCAGAAGATACTTTCAATTGATAATCACTTGAAAATGAAAAAAAAAAACAGATTTCTGCAAGGCAGTATCAGTGGGGAAGGAAACCATTGTTGAGTGTAGGCACCATGCGCTTCAGTAGATGGCCAACACAAAATGAACTCAAGGTATATTTGACAGTTCTTTGTCATATAATACCGAGCAGGATAAACCTTTTTGGTTTTGTGTTGTTTGTGTCTTTTAATCTTGCAGGTCTTTAAATATGTATCATTGTTTCCAGCTTTCTGTAATTATGGGACTCCTGTGCGTGCAAACCAGTGAGGCCCTGTGTCTGTATGTGTCTCTTGTGCATCTATCTATCTATCTATCTATCTATCTATCTATCTATCTATCTATGATTTATCTACCTACCTACCTACCTACCTACCTACCTACCTACCTTCCTACCTATTATTTATGTATTTTGGCTTTTTCTTCCATTTGTTTTGTCCTATTTTGATTTTTTGTTAGCTTCATTTTTTAAAATTATTACTCCTTAAATGCCTGTTTGTTTCCTAACAGACAGAAAATGTGTGAGTCTGGATGGGAGGGAACCTAGAAAGAGTAGGAGATGGTAAACCATAATAAGAGATATATTGCTCTGGCCCAGGTCAGGAATCTAAGTGGCTGAAAGACACTTAAGGAAATGTTCAACATCCTTAGTCATCTGAGAAATGCAAATCAAAACAACTCTGAGATTCCATCTTATACCTATAAGAATGGCCAAGATTAAAAACCACTGCTGACAATTTATACTGGAGATGTAGTGGGGAAAAGAGAACATTCCTGCATTACTGGTGGGAATGTTTTGGGAGGTCTGTGTTTCCTGTGGCACTCTAAAAGCCATGCTACAAAATGTTTGTTACAAGGTGGTAAATTTACTGTTGTTTCAATACTCATTTCTCCTTATAATGAAAACTTATAGCCCTGTATCCGATGTCAGGTCTAGTGCATCTCTGAGGGAAAGCATAGCTGTCTCGATGACATTGGGCTCTAATGCAAATCTTAACTTGATCAATGATGCATGAATACACATGTCAGAGTTTTCTTTGGAGACCTTTCAGTATGATACAATGGTTCTGCTTTCATCTATCCTAAGAATAGCCTTTCCCAGCTAATGGCATCTTCAGCCTGGACACTGAAGTAAGAATTCCACTGAATGATAATGTCATTCAGCCACTCACTGCTGTGAATACTGGAGACAAGAAGTAAGAGGCTGTGGTATAAGCTACTGACATTTAGACTTGTTGCCCTACCAGGAAAAATACACATACAATACTCATTGAAAGTGAGTAGATCATAAATCAGAAAATAAATATGATTTCAAAGTTGTTCCCTACTTTATTTTAATCTTCCTGTGCATAGACACATGGTTTGATGTAATCTGGAAGTTGGGAATGCAACAAAGAGAGTTTTAATTCCTTCATAATAAAAGTGCTAAGAATTTGGAAATTGTTCATGCAATAGAGTGTATCGTATTTCTTTTTCTCTCATGATGGAGAATTTAATTGACTATGATTTTTGTTTGACACTGCTTTAGTTTTGATTGTTTACACTTGAGTCAATTCATTCTAGACTTTGTGATATCATAGGAACTTTTTAAATTGACTTACCTTTGACTAATATGACATTTTGTTCTAGCATCTTTCAAAATTTTCTTTTTCTTTATGTTTAGTTTTTAATGCAGTCATGTAGCAAGTTTAGTTGGTGCTTGTTTTTGTCATATCTTTATGATCAAATTGATATTTTCTGTCACTGTTTATTCAAATGCTTTTTCAGACCTATTTTCAGGAGTTATAATTAAAGTAAATTGCTTCTTTTTTATTGTCTCACATATCCATAAATATGGTTATTTCAAGTATTTTTGCTCTGTTTGAATTGTGAAAATTCTGACTTGTCCTTCAGTTCACTATTCTGTTTTTTATAATCAGTTGTTGCAGTCTTGTTGAACGCATGCAGGATATTCTGAGTCTTTAGAAGGTGTACTATATTGTTCAAATTATATAATTTAATTGATTTTACTTCAAATATTTACCTTCAGTTTCTGGGGTTTCCATTTCATTCAAGGTGATTTGTAATAGCCTCTTAGAGCATCGTTACATCAAATGAGATGACATAGTTTGCACTTATTTCTAACACAAGATTAGTTTCAGTATTAGCAAAAGCTCTTTTTTTAAATCCCAGTTGCAATTTTTCTGTTCCTTGTTATAAGAGGGGAGCCTTCTTATCTTGAACTACATTTTTGGTAAGAGTTTTGAGTCCTGTTTGACTCTTTTTACTAGTAAGCTGTCATTCACCAGTGGACACTTTTAATCAGTTCTCCCTTGGAGGACCCCAATACCCAATGCCTTTGGTTTGCTAATTTGATTGTATTTGGTTTTGGTCACCTACTAGGCCCAGTTGCTGAGATCTGTAATGACAAAGGAGTTTCTTTAGGCTGGATTACCTGGTGTCTCTGCAAGATCCCTGTACTTGGGGAGACTTTCTGAACCAAGCAATTCCCAATGGAGATATTTCCATCTATTGCTTCCAGCTACGCTTAGCCTCTTGAAGAGGAAAAGTCTTTTATTCCCTGTGGAGAATGAGAGCACTTTATAGCCCAGGAGGACTGGGCTGTGGCTGTCAGTATCACACTCCAGGCGACTCCCAGATTCTTTTTTCATTGTTCACTCTGTCAGAATTAGCTGGTGGTGTCAGGAGGAGTTCCATTCAATCAATAGAAAAGATGCATCTGTCTGAATAGTCTTTGCCTGCTGGTCTGAAGGCAAAAATGCCATGGCTGGTGTGTCTTACCTGGTGTGGGTGCTGGTAGGATGTCTCCTTGCTATGTACTTACTACAGCCTGGAATCAATAGGCCGCTTACATTCCTCTCATTATCTGTCAAATCTCCACATTGTATACTTCTTGCATTGTCTGTTAAGATTGTAGATGACTAAGTAATGGAAGGCAGGGGAAGTTAATTTGTATCATCACAGGCAAGCAAAGGGGTTTTCAAATATAATTTTTAAAGAAATGCTTTCCTAGTTGAACAAAAATCATCTTATTCAATTTCACTCTTCATTAGTCAGGTTTTTTTTGCAGTTATAATGATAAGGACTTTGCTTATATTCTTCTAAGAACCCAATGTTGAGAACTAATCAATGTCCTACAGGGCCTGTCTTTTTAATAGCATTTGTCAACTGATCTACTGAAAGGATTACACTTCTTCCTAATGTCATATTCAACAGGGTTCCACTGAAGAAAAGGCTCCTAGTATATAGACTTCTAGGGATTAATTATATTCATAGAAGAATGACTCTGAATTAGATTATGTAGCAAATTGGCCAAAATAGGAAGTGAATTGGGGGCAAAATGAAGCTTGAAATTGTCATCATCAATTTAAGATTGTCCTTAAAGCTATTATCTACTCTATTAAAAAAAATTCTGATTTTAGTGCATACAATAGCTTATTTACCTGCTCAGTTGATCACAAAAAACTGGCGTTACAAAAAGAATTCCCTCTCTACAGCTATTTCCCAGTGCTACCAAGAAAAAGTGAGTAAACAACGGGGTTGATTTTCTAGCCCAGCAAACTTGAATTCTGAGCTGCAGCCTGTGACCGCAGTTTGTTTCTGATGACAGTTGGAATCCATTGCAAGCTTTCCCTATGGCTAGCAATCGGTATTCTCTTTTCTCTTTCTTCTCTTGATTTGAACATCTGTGTCTTTATGTTCATGTTATGTACAGACATAATTCATATTCAGTCAAGGGCCATCTGAATGACACATTATCTTGGGAAAACTGCATGTCCACTTTAGGTCAGATTCTGGGGGACTGAGGGTTAGAGCTTTGATACACGGACACGAAGAAACACAGTCGGATCTGTAGCGTTAGCTGAGCAGATGTTCATTTTGCTCTCTCTAAGTGCCCAAAGGTATGGCAGCCCCTTCATTCTCCATCCATGTCTCACTTGTGTTTTATCGTTGTAGTTTTACATTTGACGTAAATTATATAACGATTCATGCACTACATATTGCTTTAACTCAGCAGTCTGCTTGCAGACATGGTCACATCTTCCCTGGATTGTTTTAGTCCCTCCTTAATCTGTTCTGTCTCCTTCTTCTGGCTTTAGCTGTTGCAGAATGTTCTCAGCACTGCAGCCAGGGAGGTACTATGGCAGTGTGTGAAAAGTCATGCTATAAAGCTGCTCATTGAGTTGCATTATGTTTACTAACTTCCCTGAATCCTTTTGTTGGACTCATGACAGCTAGTGGCTGGTATATTTTTGTTTCCTCTTTCATATTGCATCTGTCTACTCATTCCCATTCCTTCCCATTCCTCACACTTTTGAGGCATGGGCTTAGTCTATCCTATCGACTCTAAAGCATTTGTATTTGTTCTCTTTGCCTCTAGCCAATTTTACTGAGATGTCTCAAAGCTTGCTTCACTCAGGACCCATCATTCCTTTACTTGCCACTGTTTCCAGAAGCTCTTTGGTCACACACTATCTTAAATTATATCCTATGACATTATATGATTTCATTTTCTTCTCCGTATTTATTTATATTAGTAATGAAGGTCATCTAACATCACTATTGTACTGTTTAATTTAGCAATTCTATTATACTTCTATTGGAATTAAGACCGCCCAGAGTCTCTGATTTTTCTGTTGCTTTTATTCTGATAATTCTTTAACCTATCAAAGTCTTTTTTTAATTATGTTTGGTTGACAATTTGCTAAACAAATCATTGTATGTGTAAACTATCACCTGATAGATAGCATTTATTTTGTCTTAAAAACTATATACACCATGAAAATATGCAAGGCATAATTGAAGTTATGTTTTACTTACACAGATTCTAAAATGCATGTATCTGTCATATATAATTAGATATTTAACTAGTATAAAAAGGAATATTACTTAATATTAGAATACTAAATTATCCTATACTTCTTTATTTTAGCGCATCTGAATTTATATCAATTTGTTGTCCTTTCAATCATTCTTTACTTTGTATACTCCCAAGGAATGGAAATGGGTACTTTTACAGACAAAAGTTCTCTACCTGTGGGTCACAACCCCTTTGGGTATTGCATATATTAGATATTTACATTACAACACAAAGCAGTAGCAAAATTAGAGTTATGAAGTAACAAAAAATAATTGTATGATACATTTCCACATCATTAGAAACTGTATCAAGGGTCGCAGCATTAAGAAGTTTGAGAGCCACTGTTTCATAAGTGTCCTGGTATCCTCTAGTGAAGAATATTCATGGAAGCCAGGTTCTCACAGATGGAATGCAGGCAAGGAAGTATTTTGTTTCTAATGTTGCTATTGGCTCACTTTTTTAAAAAAGTGAAACATCCTAAATATATTACCTTTCTAGCTATGAGTTGACATTGATCTTACAAATCCAACATCTCATATTGCTTGCCATTATTTTAAAATAGTGTGTGGTTTCATTGATTAGCAAGGCTTTCTCTGCATTGACATTTGGCATACCAGATGTCAGGATGAGTAAGCGACAAAGACAACTCAGGGCATTGAAGGTAAGATAATAGGCAGGGACCTTCAGTGCACTAGGATATCAGCGTGATTTACTGAGATTTGTTTTATAAACCTCTACTAAATATCAGCCTTGCTTTTGTGCCTCTAATAGACACTATTACCATTATCTTGCTTCATTTTCTCCCATAGCAGAGATAACAACTCTCTGTGTTCTTTCTTCAGCTAGAGCCTAATCATTGTGAAATTATTTTCTATGTTGCCCTTGATTATATTACCATTGTATGACAAAGTGATTTGACTTATAACAGGTCCCTGATAAATGCATTGTACAAATGAATGGACTTGCTATTCTATAAAAAGTCTATAGATTGGGTAAAGTAATCAAAAATAAATGCTGAAAAATGAAAGAGTTCAGTGAAAACATAATGAACTCATAGTATTTCACAGTAAAGGAAAGAATAGCATAATCTGAGATTCATGACTAATAGTATTAAATGTTCACACTGGTGGAGAAATAAGAAAAGCTCAATTTTGTTGTCAATATTTAGTGATGTCTTGACTATTTCAGGAGCAAATTTATTCAAGAGGTTGAGTTATATCTAATGGTTTCTGGAGGAATGAACAAAGGTTGGGCCACAAAAAGAAAGTGCACCTAATTTTTTCTTGTTACTGTAAGGGCTAAGTATAAGGAAGAATAAGGCTAAATCATTATATATATATATATATATATATATATATATATATATATATATGTGACCTCTTAAAATTTTGAATCTTTCTTATAAAAATTTGTGTTTTGATCTTGTATTCTTTTTTGGGAGTACTTATTCAATAAAGGCTCAAATATAAGGATAGGAGATAAATTATGACTCAAAAATAGGTAGGTATTAAATCTAATGAAATGAAAAGGAAAATCTCAAGAAAGAATGCGTGTGTTTTTCTACTGAGAATAGAAATACTGTGCATCTTATGAGCGTACAGGGGATAATGGGAGACAGTATCAAGGAATGTACAGATAACTTAAGACCATCTATGGACAAGAAAACATGGATTTGGGGTATGATAAAGAGGATTAACACAGGGACAGAGAGAATATTTAAATAAAACTAGTCTAAAGTTCCTTCATTGCTAGTCTGACATAAAACCTGTAAGAATGGCTGATCACTTTTGCATTATTGTGGGTGCATGAATAAAATAACTAACTCAAAAGCTTGTTCTTTGAAATATTGAGAATGTAAAACATATCATGAAAAGTCATATTTGTTAAAAAAATGCAATGAGGATGACATTAATAATCTTAATGAGATCAAAATGAATGATAATAATAAATGCTTGAAGGACAAATTATTGAGCACAGTTGAAAGAATATTAACATAAAAGTTAAAATTAAATCCTAATATAGTAAATTTTCTCAGTTTGTTTGTGGAAACATGACAGAAAAAATTATAAACTTAACAAGCATAGTAAATTGGAGGTGAACAAAAATTTATGTTTTTTTTGTGGAGGGATGGAATCTCACTGTGTAGTTCTGGCAGTCCTGGAACTCTCTTTGTAGACCAGGATGGCCTCAAACTCACAGGTATTCATCTGCCTCTGATTCCCAAGGGCTGGAATTAAAGGTGTGCATCACCATGTCCAGATAAGATGAGGAAATCTAAAGAAAAAGTGTAAAGTAGTTGTTAGTCATCACATAAAGTTTCCAAATGCTAGGGATGGAGAAATTTCATGGTGGATAAATTATTGCTCATGGGAAAAAAAATGCATGATCCTTGTTTGTCTAAGTCCTTGGTGAATGCAAACTATATAGCAGGTAACGACAATACCAAAGAAAGGTAAAACGTTGCTGAGATGCTGAAGATGAATAAAAGAGAGAATGTACAATGATAGTGGAAAACTAGTGTCTGGACATAATATGAATGAATTAAAAGAGTGCTGTGGAGACTTTCCAGATAGAACTGAGAGAAGTGAATACATCTACTGCAAAAATGGAGATATAGCCCTATACGGGAAAAGTGCAGCTTCTAGTGATGAATAAAGAAAGAAATAATACAATCTTACAGAGTCTTTGAAGGCTCGGTTAGGGTTTTTATAATGAGACTGATGATCTGGAAGTCACATTTGAAGGAAGTTATTAGGCATTGAAACCTAAAAATGTGGGGTTGAAAACATGTGCTAATATTGTAAAAACTGCAGGGAAGGATGTACAACTACAGCTTGCAGCAATGGCAACTGTCAAGGAAATGTAATATTCTAGGAATCACTGGGTTGCATCTCATATGAAAATATGGAATAATATTTTAATAACAAGAGTAAAAAGTGATCCCTTCTTCTTTAATTCGCACATTCAAATTTTTAAAATTGGTTAAATTTATGTTAACTACCAGGTATTGCCAAGCGTTATACATATACAGCCTAGTTTTACATTTGTACAAACAAATGGAAAATGTAGAATTTTCAATATTTTTTTCATCTATGTCATACAGTCTCAAAATCAGAAGAGAAAGAAGATAACAACTCAGATTCGATGTACCCCTGTCATATAAACAGTAATAGTAGCAGAATGCTGACCAATCTAAGCTTAACCATGTTCAACATTTCTAAAAGAGTCATTACATAGCGGTCTTTGATCAGGTTTTCTCTGATGTGTGCTAGTAAAAACAGTGTGCCTTCTTGTACTCAAGCAATGGAGAAGAAAACATACCAACTGGACCCAAGGCATATTACTAGGTACAAGTAACTATGGCACTTTCTTCTACATGCACTTGAGTATGGGAAAGAGAGCAAAACTAGTTTCAAATTAGAATCTACTGGTGATGTTGATAATGAAATGAGAAATAATGGGGTTAAGAGAGAAGTGTTTAAAGCTTAACCTGACCAGGAACACTTTCTGTTCTCCACTCCGACTGCTGAAATAGAGAAAAAGCTTTGCATCTTTGCTTCTATAAACCTTGTAGAGTTTGGGGAAATGGAGGGAAACATTCCAGAAATAGTCTTTAAGAGAAAAAATTGACAGTTATTTAATTTTATTGAATATTTTAACAAACGAAACATAATTTTTTAAAAAAAAATAGAGGTGGCTGAATGATTTGAGACAACAAGTCTTTAAAGACAGAAATAGGCAATAGCCACATGAAAAATGTGCACAGTTCATTAATCACAATAGGAATGAAAATTAAAGCAACACTCATTATTAAATCATTCCATGTAGAATTGCTATTATCTAGTCTATGGAGATGCTTGGTAGTTAAATTTCGTGTGGTACTAACAAGAGGACCAAAGTCAAGACCTCCAGAACTAGCACAAATGCCAAATGTGTGTGGCAGCCTACATGTAATTTTAGCCTAGAGAGACTGAAACAGGGGTTCCCTGGAACAAGCTGCTATCCAAACAAAGCATGTTTGTGAACTTCGTTCAACTCAAGGGCATATCTCAAAAAATAAGGTGGAAGAATTACTGAGGATGATCCTAGCATCAATTTAGGGTATTCACACACACACATGTACACACACACACACACACACACACACACACCTATACTTATAGGGCATCCATCAAGCACACAAGCACATAATACACAGACACACGAAGAAAATCCAAGAATTGCTGTTATTAAAGATAAAAAGAAAACAAGAGCTTAAGAAACTATCAAGAAAAAAAAACAAGGACACTGTAGGAATGTAAATTATTACAGACATGTAATAAACTACAACACAGATGCTGCCTTGAAGCAGAGGTGCAATTTGACTCAACAATGTCACTGGTGAGATTACTTGAAATATTCCAAGAGTGTGTCAAAGAGGCATGTATACCCCTATTGTTATACACTACACATAATGATTAAGAAATGTTATCAATAGAATTCATATGTAGTGATGGAGAAATACAAGATGTAATGCATAAGCACAACAGAATATTATTCAGTCTTCCAAAAACTCTATCATTTTAACAACACCCTGGGAATGTAGATCATTTTGTGAAGTAAAATGAGTCAGGCCCACAAAGACAGGCACTGCGTGGGTACATTAAAATCATGTAGCTAAAATAAATCTGAAAATAGAATTTATGTTGCTATTTACTAGAATCTAGGAACAATTATTTCTAGGAGGATATGAAGTGATGGAAGTCAAAAAATATATACTCACAGAGAGGGAGAGGAGTACCTTTCTGTAGTTACATTGTACAATATGAGAACTAAAAGTTATGATAGTAACTACATATTTGAAATCTCTAAAGAGGATGAATATTATGTGTTATCAGTTCTAAAATGGTAGCAAATGGCCACATATTTGTTGGCTGGATTATCTATTTTACAGTGCACACATGCTTCATGACACTGTGTTTTGCTAGACAAAAACATATATTATCTTCTATTTTACAATAAATAAAAGAAAGGCAATTGTCTGAACATGGACTCAGGAGGTTTTAGGAGCAAGTCATATTATGTGTTTGCTGAAAGGGTTTGTTCTTCATCCTTTTACCTAACTCTCATTCATGTTCACCTTTTATTGCAGAGTTTTTGTCATTCACTCAATTGAATTTTGATGATGTCTTTAGGTTTCCAGTGAGTCAAAGGTTTGATATCTCTTTCTTTCTGTTTCTCTTTATCTTTTTCTCATCTACTTTCATATGATTTATAAAAATCATATTAAGGCTGATAAATTTATAATGACCTCAGTCGGTGGTTTGTGAATATAGCATCAGAATAGATTTATAGCAGAAAGCCTCTCTGTTACTGTTATTAAAATTATTTTCTTATTTATAAATTGAAATCTCTGAAAGAACACACATTATTTTTTACTGACTAGCTATACTAAAACCTTAATTTCACTTGGGGACTGTGATATAATTCTTAATGAGATCTGCTTCTTTCTACCAAGTAGTGACTCAGCAAGCTTAGCACATCATAATTTAATATAAACTATGTTTTTTCTTTTATGACTCAGTTTATTTCCCTGATGAATTCCATGTCATGTTTTCCATGAACTTTGATATTTTTCCAAAGTATAAAACAAATACAAATAAGGCAGGCATCCACACATATATGAATTTCTGATTATTTACAATATATGACTACTATTAAGAATTTTATAAAAATTAGAAGTCAATATAGTTTCCAATAAGTCCTTGATTATGCACCTAACTTTCCATAGACATATTTGGCCCTGTCTGACAACTGCTAATAGGTTAGTGGATATGTGAAGAGGAATTCACAGGGGGAAGTGTTAGACACAAAGCAGTATCATCATTCTAGAAGACAGATGTCTGATGGATTCATCTCTAAACATGATTTAGAATTAGTGGAAGAGATCAATAAAGCTTTCCAATAAGTATATTACATATTTCCATTGTTTTAATAAATTATGAAGAGACTGATTAATTATTTTAATCTGAATGAAGCAAGCTATGAAATTGTTATTTGTTTTAGTCAATATAATCATCTATGTGAGTGGTTCTTGGTACTGTTTTTCGGTACTGGTTATTTTTTGTCAACTTGGCACAAACCTAGACACACTTGGGAAGAGAGAATCTCAAGTGAGGAATTATGTTATTCAAATTGGCTGAAGAATATGTCTTTGATGCAATTTCATATATGCTAATTAATGTAGGATGGTCTGGGAGTCTATGGATAGTAAACACCCCGCCCCCTCCCCAGGAAAGTAGGCCTGGGCTGAATAAGAAATGTTGCTGAGCAGAGAATAGAGCAACAGGCAGTGGGTAGCAATTCTCTATGGTCTCTCTTTCAGTTCTTGTCCCAGGAACCTGCCTTGAGTTCCTGCCCCATCTTCCCCAAGGACTGACTATAACTGGTAAGGTGAAATAAACCCTTTTATTCTCAAGTTTTTTTGGTCAATGCTCTAACACTACAATGGGAAGCCAAACTAAGATGGAAATCAGCATCAGAGACTGAGCCCTATTGCAGCGATGGACCTAATTACATTGTTTTGTAGGCAATTGTGGAAGCATTCACAACTTTGGGCGAAGAGCACTTAGTGCTTAATTGAGCTGCTCTTGTGTAAGCTTGGAAGAAAATGCTGTAAGCATAGTATTCAATAGTTCCTGCTCAGTGGGGCTGAATAAAAGGCTTTGAGAACCAAGAGGACAGGACCACTTACGTGAAATCTCTGCTTTAGTGCAACAGTTGACATTGTTTGGGTGGGGTTGTGAAGTAAACTGTGAATACGAAGAGACTAGCATCATTAAGGCAAAGCCTTCTGAGAAGTATTTTCCTGGGATCAAAAGTTCTAGTTCAGTATGGCAGGGCCAGTGCTGTACAGTAAGCTGGCAGCAGCAGTTAGAAAATAATGTGCTACTGGTTTTGAAAACAGAAAGGGGTCATAGAGAAAAGCTGGGGCTCGGCACCATGTGACAGGGAAGAGTTTCTCTGGCAACAAAAGGTAGGAAGAGGCCATTGGCGAAGGTGCACCCTCAGGTACAGGGGTGACCCAAGGATTGAAAGGAACCATACAAATAAACTCAGGCTTTTTCACGTTGTGCTCATGTGGGACCCTGAAGACGCCAGGGGATACTAAGTGAGTTAGACAGAGAAAGCAAATCATGTTCTTCAGTGGTCTGTGCATCAATTCCTACTTTGGCTTCCTTTAGTAATGGACTATAACTTACTCAGTCTGCTGGCTCGATTTATGCCATCTTGTCTCTCCAGGTCTCTGCATCAGCTCCTACCTCCAGGTTCCTTTCTGATGTCCTTTGATGATGAAAAAGATATGGAGGTATAAACCAAATAAATACTTTCTTCCTCAACTTGCTTTTGGTCATGTTGTTTAATTGCAGCAATAGAAATCTTCATTAAGATACTCTCCAATTAAAAAGAAGACACCCCCCCCCAAGTTGCTTGTGGTCATATTGTCTAACACAACTGAAAAATAGAAAACCAAACTAAGATGCTTCTGAAATACAATTATTTGGAGATCAGTCTGCCAGAGAAAATGCAAGCTGTTGTTTAAATTTGAATTTCAAGTAAATTTTAAAAATCCATTGGTTTAATTGTCTTGATCTTTGTGTAGTTCTTACTTATACTAAATAGTTCTCTATGATTTGCCAAAAAATACAAAATTGGATATGCTGTTTCATTTCATAAATTGTTAACTATAGAACATTCTAGTTTCTGACATCATATTGAGTGAGGTAAGCCAGACCCAGAAACACAAATATAATATATACTCACTCATAAGTGGATTTTAGACATAAAGCAAAAAAAAAAAAAAACAAGACTACAATTCACAATCCCAGAGAACCTAGACAACAATGAAAACCCTAAGAGAGATATGCATGGATCTAATCTACATGGGAAGTAGTAAAAGACAAGATCTCCTGAGTAAGTTGACAGCATGGGGATTATGGGAGAATGTAGAAGGGGTGGGGAGAGGAAGAGAGTGGAGTGGAGAAAATGCATAGCTCATAAAAACAATAAAAAATTACTAATTAAAAAAGAAAGAAAATTCTAGTTTCTGAATCCCAAAACATAGCTATTTCCTTAATTTCAATACATACCTAGTTCCCTAGTCAATACACATCTGGTTTTCTAAGCACAATGAGTATCTACTACCCTAGCCCACACATATCCAGTCCTTGGTGCTAGGTAGTAGTCTATTGGGCCATGTTAGTAAGGCAGTCATTATGAAGATTTTTGTGCTGCCAACACAAACAGCAAAGGATTTACTGAACAAATTATGATAAATATTTCAAAGAATATTTTAATGTTTAGAGCATGGTTAAATTTTGTAACTTAGTAATGTTTTTATTTCAATAACAGGTAGAAAGTGAAGATTGTGACTATCACAGAGATTTCCCTCTGATGTTTATGTCAACCAACAAAGTACTGCACTTTTTTGAGTTGCTGGTTCACTTGACACTTTTTTATTCTTAATGACCTCTGTAGTTGAATGCTTTTCTCTGTCCTGCTGGTCCTACAGATAGGTTTCTTTCCCATTTGTGGGTCCCTGCAGCCACTTATGAAATAACACTTTGAAGGTTGATACTCAATTACAATTGTTTGGCCAATAGCTCAGACATATTACTCATTAGCTCTCACAATCAAATTAACCCATATCTGTTAATCTGTGGATTGCCTCTAGCCGTGGCTTACCAGTGATGCTCTGCCATGTTACTCTTTCAGTGGCCACTTGGCATCTCCCTGATTCCACCTTCCTCTCTCTGCATCTTTGTTTGAATTTTTCACCGAGCTATATTTTTCCTGGCCATTGGCAGAAACATCTTTATTTATCAACCAATAAAAGCAACTTATATTCACAGCATTCAGAAGGACATCCACAGACCTTCCATTTTGTGGTCCCACACAAGGAGTTTTGGTGTGAGCAATCAAGTCGGGATCTCCACAGTTTCTCTGTCTTCTCACTGGACTCTTACTGATTGCAGCATTAGTTTTGGGATGCCTCTTCCTTCTTGCCCCTTCCCTGTTTGGAAGGACATTCTCATTACTGCCATGATCCAGCATTCCCCTGACTTTTGGCAATCCCTCTCCAAAATTCCTCTTACTATAACAAGGCCTAGCTGCAGTACCTCTACACAATGGCTAGCTCTGGCCTGAGGGAAGCACCTATGAATTCAGTCAGATGGGCATGAAATTTAGTGGCTATGTGTTAACACAGTAGGATATGAACTCAGATTTCATTCACTCAGTTTTGCCTTTCTCAGTTTCTGCCTTGCTCCTTGTGTATTCTGCTCTTCCTTTTAGCTTCTCCTGTTATGGTATCCACTTGGAGCCAATACCACTGACACACTAAGTTAATGCAAATGACAAAAAAAATTACTGTAATCAAGCAACTTCTGATAGATCAGGCTGCAGAACTGCAGCCCCGAGTAACAGAATTACAGAGGTTTTAAGCATGGAAACTATAAACATTTGTGCCAAGTTACAGTGACATTTTCCCACCAATTAGGATTCAAAGTTTAGGGGCTTTCCTTACATATTCCATCATTTTCAACCTACACAAAATGTAAGCTTTTCAGTACAACCGATCAGATTCATTTGTTCTTTTTGTTGTTAATAACAACCATGTTTTTAGAGAACTAAAGATGCATTATGACTATTTCTATGATTTCAGGAGGAAGTGGATCAACCTTTGAAAGATTCCAAGCTCCCCTAGGGTTTGGGAATGTTCACTTTGTTTCACCCTACAAGTAAAATAGAGCCTTAAGTCAAAATGGCAATAGTTAGGACAAGGTGCTTTCTCCTGTTCCCAATAATACATCTGCAAATAAAATCCTCCCTGAATCCTATATTTGCCATATACGCATTTTTTTTCTCTAAATGATCTTCTATGTCTAAGATCTAATTCTTTAGAAAATCCTCTTTTTTTCCAACTGACTGGAGAGTAAGTGTTGCTTTGCTCCCCTTACCTAATCAAGTCCTCCGCTCTATTCTGAAAAGCAGCCTTTGGCTTTCTCCTTCTCTGTCTTTGAGCTCCAACTCCTCCCACTAGGACATACCTTGCTGCTTAACACACACTCCATCTCCCCGCTGAGATCTTTTCTACCGCTCATTCTGATTTCTGCTTCCCACTCCCTCCTTTTACTGTCTGGCCCAACACTTTTGAGCAGACATTCTTCTCTACCTAGATGCTTGGCCAGGACTGGGCTCCAGGTGTAACCAACTGAAGAGTCTACCATGATTCCACTTGCAGTTTCTTTTTGTAAGACAAGTATTGAATTATAAAATATACAAAATATATATCTAATCAAGGTTCATTTTAAGATGTTTGATTTCTGCCTAAGCTTCACCTAAATATTGCACAGTAGTTAAAAAGATCAGACTGGTGTAACTGACCTTTTGGGTGTTAAATAATTTCATACTATAGCATGTATGTAAGTAATGTTAACTTAGTAGATTATTTATGCCATGTTTTCATGTAGTTTGGATTCAACTTTCTTTTAATAAGATAATATATTTATTTTTAAATATTAACATGAATCTTGGTAAAGTAAAATGGAACTATTATATAAAACAAAATGTTTTAAAAAAATAAGAATGAAGCTATTTTAATAAAGAATTTCTGTGTAATAAGTCTTTGTTCCAACATGGTTACATATTTTACCAGAATGTGAAATAAAACAGGAAAGTTCAAGCAAGTCATAAAAGTGATGAATAAGTTATATGAAAAATGTAGAAGATGAGAATTAGAATCAGTTCTGACATATGATATTAATATATGATATTAAATATCTAGGCACAATTTAATTTAAAATAGTAGAGTTATCATAAGCTATTGATCTTTTGAACTAAATGTGCTGATAATATATATATATATATTAAAGGTTGATTCAGAAGTGTTAGATTTTTTGATCAAACCTTACATAAATATTACACAGTAGTGAAAAATATTAGACTGAAGAAACTGACCTGCTTAGGTTTAGTAACTATAATTGATGGTCTATGCTGGTATAGAGGAAGAGATTAAAAGGGGAAAATTTTCCATTATCCTCTAATATCAATTAGTTCAAGGGGACTGTAGGATCCAGCTCTGATGAGACACCTGGCCTTTTCGGGTACACAGTGGAAGCCTCATCAATTGGACACTAATCAAAGTCCATTCTAAAAAATGGAAGATCAATAAAGAAAAAATTGCCTTCACTCTTCCAATTGAACCCATGATCAATAAAGACCCTTGACTTATTCTCATGCAGGTCGAACAATGGGGGAAAGAAAGACTAGGGGAGCCAAATGTTTATCTCAAGCTAAGTGAACTTGGGCCCAGACCCAAATTGGCCTTCATCATAAAAGGAAAATGGCTAATTTTGCATGTAGTAAACAACTAGCAGAAAAGTACAACAAAAGTTGAAATCATTGATGATAATATGAGATGAACAATGAATGAGCCAGTCTTTACAGGTTTCTGTGTAGACTACGGACGTATCAAGTGTGATAATCACTGACATCTCAGCTATAATAATATTAAAGGACTTCTATACTTCTACATTTAATAGCTATAAATATGGTGCTGTTTTGTGTATTCTTGTTAATTCTGCTCATATCTATGCTGCTTAACAAGGTCTAAAACTCAGACTAAGATCACTTCCAACGCTACCATCCCATAGGGCATAACTCTAACATTAGGTTTCTAGAAAATAACAGTGAAAATGGGCTCAACCTTTAAAATCTCAGTAATGATGCTGTTTATCTCTGGACCTCATGTACTTGTTTGTTGTCTCAACTTTATCCATTCTTATTTGTAGCTGATCTACACCCAGCTGGTCCTGTGACAATCTGATGCTATCTTTTTTGAGTTCCTCAATCACCTTTCAATGCCTGAAATTCACAAAGAGTGGAGACCTTAAATGTCTCTATCCTGCCCCTCAAAGAGAGTTGTATGCAATTCAACTTACTCAACATCAATTTTCTAAATGACTTTAGGATCTCAACTCCTGAGGGTTAAGATATATGGTAGGTAGCTAGACATATATCAGAAGACATGGAGTCCATTGAGAAAAAAACTTATTTTGTAATAGTATTTTCTTTCTCTAAATTTTCTGATATCAATGACTTTCTAAATACCTCCCACAGTGAGGACAGGCAACTCTTCCCGTAGGAACAAGTTAGCTATAACTCGGTCCCCATTTTCACTTACCTAAGAAAAACAAATTTAGGAGTGTTAGCCAGGGCCACTTTATTGAGGGAAGTTTTGGCAGTTCCAGTGATCCAGAGCTAAAGTAACATTGTTCTAGATTCCTGCCTCTGCTCCCTAGCAGAACACCTGACAATAGCGAGGCATAAGACAAATATATCTGATCACATGGCATTCTTTAATTCACTAATCATCATGTGTTGTTACTCATAGCAGTGTCTAATCTCCAGTCACAAAGGAAACTATTCTACATCTTTACCCACTTTTACATTTTTTGATCTATAACTACCTCAGCTTATAAGTGAACAGAGGACTCTGATCTTTCCCTTCAATAACGGCCTGCACAGTCTTAAAAAACATTAAAATAAAAAATGTGATAAAAAATTTACAGTTTACAGAATCCCAGGAATTACAGGGTAATTTGTATATCTGATACTATCTTGAAAAAGAACGCACAGGGCCTCTGACTAGAAGAGCAACATAATTGTATTTAAAAATAACCTAAGTTAAGGCCCTCACCACCTTAGTTTTCTACCGTAGTACCTTTCAGTTTCAGATCATGAGATTGTCTGGTTTTGTATCAAGTATCGATTTCTCACATTAATTAAAGACAGTGTAATGCATTATTTTCATTAACTTTAAAGTTACTGTGATGTATTCTAAAACACACATTAAGACAAATGCAGAAAAATTCAGTTCCTGTAAAACTAAGATGACTTTGAAAAGACACATGAAAATGTTATGACGCAGTTGCAATGACAACTAGGAATTCACAAAATATTTGGAGGAAATGTTTGGTACTAATGAAAGAGAAAGAACTTGTCAAAGGCTTCTCTTGCTTTGAAGAGACACCATGACCATGGCAAACCACAACTCTTTTTTGTGATTTGTTTTGACAGATTTTCAAGTCAAGATCTTTAGATAGCCCTGGGTATCCTGGAACTAGATCAGACTGGCCTTGTACTTACAGCGATCCTCCTGCCTCTGATTCCAAATACTGGGATTAAAGGAATGTACCATCAAAGCCCAGCAACCACGACAACTCCTATAAAGAAAAAAACCATGTAGTTGTGGCTTATAGTTCAGCGGTTTAGTCCATTATCATCTTGGTGGGACATGGTGGAGTTACAGGCAGACATGGTCCTGGAGAAGGAGTTGAGAATTCTGCATCTTGATCTGAAGGCAACAGGAAGTGAACTGAGACACTGGGAATGGCTTAAGCATATATGAAACCTCAAAGCTTGTCTCCACAGTGACACACTTTTCCAATAAGATCATCCCTACTCCAGCAAAGCCACACTTCTTAATAGTGCCACTCCCTATAATTTATGGGACAAATACAGTCAAACATGTGTCCCTGTGTGTTTCTACACATGTAGTTTTATGTTATCTCACTATTTATTTATTTATTTATTTATTTGTGTGTGTGTGTGTGTGTGTGTGTGTATGCGTGTTTCTACAAGTGTGTGCCAGTGCCTAAAGAGGCCATAAGAACACTTTAATCCCCCTGGAACTGGAGTAGCATATAGTGGTCAGCCACATCACAGATGTTTCAGGACCCAGAATATGGTTCTCTGTAAGAGCAGCAAGAGTTATTAGTTACAGAACCATATCACCAACCCATGAAAGAGATATTTCAAAATAACTGTAATATATATCTTTCAAAACATAAGCAATACAAAGGACTCCAGAGTAAAATCCTTCCATTTCTTCATCCCCAGATTCAAAAGTTAAAAATCATTTTGTCATTATTTTTTTCACTACTTTTCAGGATTATAAACTCTTCAGTACTCTTTTATGATTATCTTTTGTTTCGTTTATAACTGACATGCAATTATCAAATTGAACAAAGCTAATAACTCTTTTATAGTAACTAATGCATTGTTCACACTTTAATTTTTCTGCCTGTGTCAAGGATTCTGGGTACAGATGGCTTTTTCAAAGCAGAACACAAAGTATACATGTTGTATTTAATTGTTATGATTCTTAATTGTCTTTTAATTCTTTTATAGTCTGGCCTCTTTTATTCACGCCATTGATTTGGTAAGGAAACCTTGCCCATTTTCTTTAGTTACATTCCACACTTGATTGTTTGCCTCTCTGAAGTTGAATTAACTTGATTCTCTCTCCTTTATATTTCTTGTTAGATCTAGAGGCTTGATTAGACTCAGATTCAGTTGCTTAGACAAAAGGACTGTCTCTGCAATGGGTCTTCTGATGTTGCAAATTGCAAAGCACACAATATATGGTTATTGGACTGACATTTTTAACCACTGCCACCCCTCTACACACACACCCTGCTTGTCTCATTTGCTATATCCGTTTGGAGAGTTTCAAACTTATTTCCTGAACGAAAGACAAAGTTAGAATGGATATAGATCAACAAATAATTGAATAAATGATTAGTAATTCAAGATTGTGATTTCTTAGATAAGTTGTATCTGATAGACGTTCTCCTGGTTCAATAAAGGAATTTTCTATAGAGGGAAAATTTAGATATAGTGGTGATTAAATTATAATGGTTCCGCGTAGGCTCATGTATTTGAGGACTTGGTTCCCAGGTGGTGACCCTGTTGGGGAAGGTTATGGTACGTTTAGGAGGTTCATCCTTACTGGAGGAAATACTTCAATAAAGGTGGGCTTTGAAAGCGTGGACTCTTGCTCATATCCAGTTTGCCCTTTCTTCTTCCTCTCATAGTGGACAACCCCCTGATGGACTCCCTTTTCAGCAATATGGATTCTCCTTCTGGGACCATAAGCCAAAATTAACTATGACCCTTAGAAAAAGGCACAAATAAGGAAAGCCATTGTTCAAGACAGAGTTCAGAATCTGAAATCTGTGAGATGGAGCAGCCCAAAAAGGAGCTTGTCTTCAAGCCTGACAACCTCAGCTCACTCCTGGAACCCACCCACATGAACAAAGGAGAAACCTCTTTCCTTGTTCTCTCTTTCTCCTGATTTTCCTCCATTTTGTTCCACAATTTTTTTTCTGCTGTGATGATGAATATTTGATATTCATTATCATCTGGATTTCATTTAGAATGACCATGGAAATAAACAAACCTCTGAGCATGTTTGTGAGGGCCTTTCAAGACTGGGTCAGTTGATATACAAAGACCCATTGTGTAATTCTGGGTTGCACTATCCCATGGACTAGAATTCCAGGCTGAAAAAGGAGAATCTGGGAAGCATCGTTCATTGCTCTGCTTTTTGACTGAGGAATATTGTGATCTCAAGCTCCTTTGGGTATGACTTCCTCACCATGATAGACTGTACCCCCCAACCAGGAGCCAAATAAAACTCTTCTCTTCCTAAGGTGATTTTTCATACTTAGCTAGAAAAGTAACTAACCCATCTGTCATTTTCAATATTATTTGGAATTTTTTCAGATGTTAGTTAATGGTTCACTATTCCTCCTCTGGCATCATAATTATAAGTAATTATATCCAGGCAGAAGTTTCTGTCCTGCCTGGTCCCACAGCCATTCAGAAATCAAACAAACAAACAAGCAAACAAACACAGAGGCTTATATTAATTATCAACTGTTTGGCTTATTAGCTCAGACATATTATTAACTAGTGCTTACAACTTTAATTAACCCATAATTCTTGTCTATGTTTAGCCGCGTGGCTTGGTAACTTTTCTCAATAAAGCATTCTCATCTTGCTTCCTCTGCATCTAACTGGTGACTGACTCTCTTATATTGATATTTCATTTGCATTTTAATATATAAAGCTTGCCTGAAACAGCCCCACTGGTCAGCCTTATAGATCAGGCAATAGTGACACACACCTTTAATCCCAGTAAATCGCACTAGTTTGCCATAGAAACCAAGCAGTTGCGGTATAGTACTTTAATTTCAGCACTAGAGAGGAATATAAAATGGGAGGAGACAGCTCTCACACAATCTCATTCCGAGATTGCTGGAGGCAGGATTGCCATTTCAGACTAAGGTAGAGATAAGAGCCACTGGCTAGCTTGTTTGCTTCTCTGACACTCAGGTTAAACCCTCAAATCTGACTCTGGGTTTTTATTATTTATACTGTACTCTTCCTTTCCTCTTCTCAGAATCCTCCTAGTCTGATAGTCCCGCCTATGCTTCCTGCCTTACTACTCACCAATTAGTGATTCAGTAAACTAATACGAGTCACAAAACTTTACAGTGTACAAGAGAATTATCCCACGGCAATTGTAATTAAGAAAACTGAGAAATTGTTCATCTAACATAGTCAACCACATTTGATCAGATGTAATTTGATATAAGAATGGAAAGAAGTAGATATTAATTTTATTGCCTAAATTAGGATAACAATGGGACCAAAAATGCCCAAGAAAGAAACAGTTATTTCTAGTCTCCTTAACAGGAAAAATATCTCTTCCTTCTGACTGATTTTACTTTGACAATGAGAAACTGTTGTGACCTATTTCTGTCAAAGTCTGCAGGTAAATGAAGGAATGTCCTGATGGAGAAGTCTCATTCACACCTCCTGCCTTTGAATACAGTTTCTAGAAATATTTGGATCTTCACGAGTATTGGATGATATCCACAACTTTTTACCCATTTTCTATCTTTTAAAATTATTAGTTAGGCTTCAAATTTTCCCCTAAACCTTATTTCAATATTTTTTTATTCTTTTGCATTTCTCTTGAATAAGATTGCATATTGCCATTTGTAAGTGAAGTATGAAGGATGAAAGTTACTTACGTCCATATTCGTAAGTGCATTTGTTATGAAATAATAAAGAATCGGAAAACCATAGGAGTAAAGCCGATGCACCATAGAGTAGATTCTCTGTATGAAAAACATAAAAGCCGCGGGGATTCTAAAATTTCACAAGTGAGTCTGAGGAATATGAGAAGCCAGTGACACTGGACAGAGGCGTAGCAATCCCAGAGGCTGCTCAACTCCCACTCTGCTCACTGTGCTTTTGGAAAATAATTATGCCATGATGTGCTTTTTTCCACGTCTACCATGTCACAATTGTCTTGCTGTCAAACTGTTAATTAAAACAGTTCTCAAGAGCAGGGAGCTGTCTGAATTAGGGTAGGAAATTTATTTGAAAATGCTTCTTCAATCACATACCAAAGCCAAATTCAGAGTGATTCTCCTATATACTTGCTCCATCTCAGAGTTGTGCCTAGAAAAGAGCATGCTACAGATTCTAAAGCACTGATGATACTAAGATGAGCTTAAAAACTAAAACAATGCCTGTGAAAAAGGACTTTCCCGAAAATCTCCATTTCCTATAGATAGTCAGTATTTTGGAAAATTATGAATGCAACCAATTTTAAAATTATAAAAGTATGTGTTCCATTTTACATTAAGATTGACCAGGAAGGATCAAAGAAGTGTATTACTAACAGAAGTCAAATAGTGTTGCAATGATTATACACACACACACACACACACACACACACACACACACACACTTTGGAGCATTCACAACTAAAATTTTACAGAAATAACTCATATTCTAGGTTTATGTTTTAGTGGAAAGATGCTGAGAATGAAAAAAATATATGCATAAACAGACTATGTTTTAAATAATAATAAATACTACAGAGAAAAATTGGAGAAAATGATCACTATTTAATTACTGTAGATCAAAGGGCTTCCTTAACTCCAAATGTCCTTTAATGTAATGTCTAAAGGGAGAAGTTGTAGATGTATATTGATCCTCTGGGCAGGAGAATTTGAGATTGAAGATAGGGAGTTCAGAAGCACACCTGTTGTTACCCCCAAACAGTGGAGGGTTGAGCTAGACCCAAATGTCAGTGATCATGCAATGATCAGGGTGATGTTGTTGGAAGATTGACCTTGTCTTCCTTGATAAGCTGCTCTGGTCTTTGACATTTACTTTGAGTGAAATGGAGCTCCACCAGAGGATTTTATGATTTATGAGCTGGGTTTGAACGGGATTACTGGACTGCTGTGTGGGAGAGCAAGCTGAACTGTGGCCAGGGCAGAGCCAGGAGACAAGCTCGCAAGATTTACAGTTATCTAGGAGTGAGAAAGGGCAATATGGTCACAGTGCTAGAGGTGCAAAAAACCGGGAGGATCTTGGCAAGATTTTTAAAAAGCCTCTAGCAGATTTTCTAGATGCTAGCAATGAGATTGAAAGGAAGACAGCAGCAAAAGAGCAACCAAATGTCTAGTTCAAGCATTTGAATAGATGTGCTATTTTTTAAGGTAGCAGCAAGATCATGGGAATGCAGTGTTTCAAGATGAGTGTATGTGAGATGATTAGGGATTAAAAACCCACATTTAAATATTTTAAATTTAAAATGGATCTAAGCTATCAAACAAAAATGTAAAAAGATCATATAGATGCCTATGGATCTAAAGCTCAGAAAATAATTCTGTAGTATAGACAGCAATCTAGGGATCATCCAGATGAAATGCTATTTAAAATGATAATAACAGTGATGCAAACACACACACAAAGAAAGAAAATAATGAAAAGAAAATGTTAAAGGATTAATTGACAGGTTGGCATGACAGCCTAATATTGCAGATAAAGCTGGAGTATTGAGCAAAATGAGATGAAGCAAGAGGCCAAAAGATGAAGATAAACAGAACCAAGATAAAAAGGCAGACAGAATCTAAAGACAGGCATATAGGTTTTAAAATAAATGTTCATCAAACACTGCTAACAGATTAGTGAGCGAAGGACTAAGCAGAGGGAGGTGAGCCTGACACAGTCATTGAAATATGTAATATTGCATTGTTTGTCATAGCAGGGACAATTGCACAGAAGTACCTACAATTTTCCTAGGTATGTATACAGTAGGCAGCAGTATTGATTTGCATAAACACACTGTCACAATGGCCAAGTGCTATATTTCAAAGAGGATATTCTTGATATCAATGCTTGACTTTCAGAAATTTTTAGGAAGATATTGGGTAAAATATATCATAACAATTCTAAGAAAATATACTGCAAACAAAAAGCTGAGCAGGTGGACAACTTTGATAATAAAGGTCAGAATTATGTGCCATTAGGCAGAGGGAGAAGTGGAATTGAAGTCAAAAAAAAAAAAAAAACTGCTGACCTCAGCATTTTGTTCTTGTGTATGAGAGTTCCTGAGTCTTGGAAAGAGCACTGTTTGTCAGAATCAAATTACTCTCTGCAAACTGTTATTTGTTTGAGCTATATTCTTTTAATGACAAGGAACTTAATTTTAGTAATCAAGGCATATAAAATATATATCACTTTTCAACATTTTTCATGAAAGCATTATTTCAAAACAGACAAATTACTTAGATATTACTATTTATATAATGAGCACAGAAGTATCTACCACAGATTAAATTTCTCTTAGGTGTTCTGCAGGAAAAAAAACTATAAAGACATGTAAATACAATTGGTATTTCTTTACATTCCTATATATGCTTGGTGTTTATTTGCAAATGATTTTTGAATTCTTCAAGGTTTCCTGATCAATATAAATATGGAAAATAATAATGATGTAAATACTGTAAATAGTGCAATTCATTTCTTTAACTCAATTGGATGACTGTGGCTGATCGCATTTCAGAGACAACTATTATTATACTCTCATAGACTTTGCTCAGGCATGTCTGACCGAAATAAAACTGCATCCATTTTCACTCCACATGCCACCCTTGGCTATCAAAATGGTGTTACTGCAAATCAAAAACAATATAAAGAAATGAATACATCTTCATAATTTTGTAAGTTATCACTCAAAACCGGGAGTGTGGGCAAGCACTCTATCACCTATTATTGTAAAGAAGCCAAATTGAAAGATCAAAAAAATCAAGACAAGAAGGTTTTTGATGGTAGACAAAGTCTGTTTTAGTTCTATTATTTTATTTCCTGAAATTTAAAGACTGTTTGAATGTTTAGATTATTATTATTAAAGTTGCTTGCACATCACTCCATACACATTGTGTGTTAACTGTGAAAACATCTCCTGCAGCTTTACTTGACGACATAAATAGCCTTTAATACACCTTCCAAAAGCAATAACATGACGTATTTAATTCATTGCCTGCACTTAATTGAAGTCAAGTAGACTGTTGTAATTTTCCCAAAAATATCAGAAGTCACATTGTTACATACTAGGTTTTAAATGAACTGATATCCTTGAAAAAGGAAACATTTTTAGTGAGTGTATATATGTGTGTATATGTGTGTTTGTAGTATGTATGTGTGTGTAGGTAGTGCATATGTATATTTCATATATGTGTGTGTTTTTGTGTGCAGTGTGTATGAGCGTATAGTGTATGTATATAGTGTGTATGTGTGTGTAGGTATGTATTGTTTTGTGTGTGTGTGTGCGTGTGCTTGTTATGCCACAAGTGGCACAGTACCCATATAAAGAGGTCAGAGATGGCTGTAGAAGTCAGTTATTTCTTCCAGCTGGGGTCTAAGTCAGATAGAGTTGTACAGGCTTGGTGGCAAGCATCTTTACTTTGCTGAGACTGCCTAACATTCTTGTCTTCAACCCATCATTCTTAGCGTTTCTACTGTTACAATATGACTAAAAGTAACTTCAGAGTGAAGAGATTATTTTATCTTAAATATCCAACCATTGAGGACCTCAGGTCAATAACTTCCCGCCTGGAGACAGAAATTAACCCGGAGGCCAGAGAGGAGAACAACTTATTGGCTTGCTCTCCAGGACTGGAACGTCTCTTTTCTTAAACAACGGAGACCACCAGCCAAGAGGTGGCACCACCCACAATGGACTGGGATCTCCAACATCAATTAATAAGAAAATGTACTATAGATTTATGTATAGGGCAACGTTTTGGAAGCATATCACACACAGAAACAAACCTTTAAATATATATAGTGTTTTTGCCTGTACCAGTGGAAGGCATTTATTATAATAATGCGATAACTAAATTTCTGTCTCTAAAGTACAGAGCAAATGTGTGTTCCTCAACATACAGGGTACTTCTCCATTCTCTGGGGCACTTTCTTAAAATGCATCCCACAGCATGAACTGACATCTGCTAAGCACAACTGATACATAGAATTAATAAAAAAAATGAATGTGATAGAAAGCATTATTTATCTTTTGCAGTTACCCAAGATTCTCAAACAGTTTATGTGTATTTTGAATGTTTTGGCAATTTCTTAGATATTTAGAACATGAAGTTTCAAGTCTTGATATTTCTAGATAGTTAGATACTAGTTGAAGGTGAAGGAAGGACATGAAGACTACATATCCTTGTATATACTTAGCTCTGTGAACTAAAGTATCTTAAAATTACTTAAGGGCTTTGGGCAGAACCCATGCATTCCAGTTAATGTTTAATGTATCAGGGAAAACACTGGGTATCTTTGGAAGGGTAGAATTTTAATGATCTCTATATATGCCATAAATAAATTTTTATTTTCCATGGCTATATTTTGTTCATATGATAATTTGCCAGATCAGAATTATTATCTTATCTTTTGTTGAAACTACTTGAATTTTTCCTATTAATAAAACAAAAAAGTATTCCTAATTTTCTATGTTATCATGCTAGCAAGGAGACTCACTTTCATTGTATGTAATTACATCAAAGAGTACAGTTACGTGTCTTCACTGCTTCTATCCTCTAAGAAACCTAATAAAGTACTTCATTACAATAGCAAATCTTGAAATGCTTTAGGAAGTTGCTACTTAAATTTCAGCTGTACATTTCTCAAAACAAGGAAATAATTCAACAAAAATCTGTTACAACACACTTACACTATTTGCTATTCAAGCTTCATAGCTAATAAAATTTATTTGAATTATGGCTTCAAAATTTAACCAAGGTCCCCTACCCTAACCATACACAGCTGAAATCATCCCTAATAATTTTCTCTGGCTTGATACATAAACAACAATATATTGACTTTATACCCCATCTGGATACAGCTAATAAATTTGGGTTACTCAGCTTTAAAATTGTTTTGCAGAGAGAAAACTCATTTAGCTCATCAATTATGTGGCCATAGTCACTGTCTTTAGTTTTTTTTGGAATATAAATAGCTTACTACATTAAGGCAACTCTGCTGTTACTCCATAAATGTTAGCAGTTGATGAAATATTGTATAGACAAGATTATAAAATTGGACAATGAGTATATACATATTTCATGATATGCTTACTTTATAACTTAAATAGTTTTATTAAAACATTTTCATAAAAGTCTGTGAATAATCCTGGTGGCTGAAGTTACTTAAAATGATATATCTCAGTGTCTCTACTCTGAACGAACAGGAATATTCAAACTAGGTGACATTTCTGAAAGAAAATCTCATCTTAACTTTTTAGCTAAAAACCTTCAGAGGTGAGCTTAGAGCCCAGAGAAAACATAAGAACCTGGAAAGTAAGAAACAGCTTGGAGAGGTGGAGGAATAAAGCAGAAGAGAGTGAATAACAGGAAATAAGTGATATGAAGAAGGAAAGGGGGCAAACTGGGAATCTTTAACTGGGAGGGAGAAGGAGGTCAGTACAGGAGAAAAGGGAGGGGGGAATGCCAGAGAACACCACACTTTTTTGATGAAGCCTCAAGGAATCAATTATTTTGTATTTACCTAAAATTATACAATATATATTTAATATGGATATGTTTAGCATTTAAATTTTTAAATTTGTGGACTGAAACAGAAAGATTTTTAAAATGGTATTGTGATATCTTATGCAAATTTTCTTCTTCTTTTGCATTTGAGGCAGATATTTCTGTTCATTCTCTAAATCTCAGTCATGAGTAGGAGACAAATTATTATTAAAATCCATAGGAATATGAACCAAGGAGCCAACACAATGAGCTAAATTTACACAATGGCTAAAAGTATATAATTCCAAGCTATAAAAAATCAAGATTAATAACAATATAAACTTTTGCTTGGGTTATCTGTAAACTTACATAGTTATTCTTTTTATGCTACTTGTAGGAATTATCAATATTATGTTACTAAATTCAGCCTTGTGAATATATAACTAAAGTCAAACTTTTTTATATACATTATTGGTATATTATCCTCATTTTCATTTTAATGGAAGGCAAATTAAACACTTCTTTTGAAATTTCAAGAAAAGAATGTGGTTGAGAGATGCATTTATAGTTAAAATCATTGGTTGCTCTTTCAGAAGACCCAGCTTTGATTGTCAGTACTCATATCCCAAAACTATCTATAAATCAGTTTCAGGGAAACTGATATCCTCTTTCGGCCCCATGTTTATATATATATATATATATATATATATATATATATATATATATATAAATACACAGGTATATAAATATGCATATATGTGCACATTTGTTACATAAAACAGATAATAAAATAAAGAGGCCAAGAATTTTAATAGAGCAAAAGGAGTATTTGAAGTAAGAATGGGAAAGTAGAAATAATGTAATTATATTATTATGTATAAAATAAAGGATTTCACTTTTGAACTATGTGACTTCATTTGATAAACTAGAAATGAAGGTAGCTACTATGAAATATGACAGAAAATTGCCTGCGGTTTGTTATCTTCTTCCCTAAACAGACCACAAAGCTTAGTACATCTCCACAGAAATGTCAAATTAAATATTAAATTAAATGTCAAATTAAATATTAAATTAAATATTAAATCTCAGGGCAGACTGAGACTGGTAGAAATGGTGAATGGAGTTAATAGCTAGAAGATCTTTTGCATGTCCCATAACCTCTTTTATATTTTTTCAAATATTCATTGGTGATGAAGAAACCAAAAAGATTTTCAATGTGAGCTGTGAAGACTTTAATATTCTAAAATTTTATGGCTTACTATTCAACATATTGTTCACCAAGTAAATTGTATGTATTTTGTAGAAATTTATCACGGGAAGTATTTCAAGTTTAAATAAGCAAAATAAAAATTCTTATCTTTCTATAGCTCCTATCTTTCAGGACTTTTGTGTAGGTGAAAATCTGGGTGAATAACTTCAATGGCATGTGTATGGAAGTCAGAGACAATCATGGGTACCAATGCTCTCATCCCATCCTGAGACAGGGTGTCTTGTTCATGCAAAGCTATCTAACTTATAAGATCCCAGGAATTCTTCTGTCCCCCCTTCTAGGTTCATGGCAGAAGCACTAAAGTGGCAAATGTAGATTTGAACTGCTGCTTCCAAGATTATGTACATTTTAGGAATTCAAATTCAAGTCCTCATGCTTTTATAACAACCACTCTACCCAGTTAGAAAAGGGAACTTATATTATAAATTAGTATCATAACTGTTTATTTGTATTCAAAAGCACTAGGAAACCTAAAACATACAGTGAATGCCATCATTGATATTATAAAATATATATGTTAAGAAGTAAAAAAAAAAAATAAAGAGATGAAAAAGTTTGTTACAGAAAAGAACGTAAAGAATGGTGTGAATTATTTGTACTTTTCCGTTTTCTCTTCTTTTCCTTAAATTTTGTTCCTAAAATAAATGAATTTCCTATTCCATGGCTTGAGGACTGGAAAATAACAGGGAGTAGGAAGGGGAATCTAAACAGACACCTAGATCTGTTCATAATGAAGTGAACAGAAGAGTATTAAGTGCAGCAATCAGTAGGCATATAAATAAACATATCTTAGCTGGTGGACCAGATACTCTTTTTACTACAGCTTCATGTTCACTTCAAAGTCTTAAGGACATCCAAGTAAAATAAATGAGATATGGACTTTGTTCCCAACCATTCTATAAAGAGCCTGAGCTGTGCTCATGTAACTCTCAGAACTTTGCTGAATGAGTGTGCGATCAAGAAAACAGATGCAGTACATGGACCTGCAGTTCAGAGAAGAGATTTAGTAGAATGGCAGTATTACAGGGTTCCTATTGTTCTGAAGAGAATCCTGGAGATAAATATTTGCTAATGTCAGCCGTGTTGTGCAATTCCTAGATAGCTGGATCACAGGAGATTAGTCACAGGAAAACATAAACCATGGCGGATGTAAACACAAGGAAGATTGAGGATTAGCTGAGGAGATAATGTGACAGTGAAAACCATGGACACCCTCTTGGTGGTGATAAAATAATCAAGCTGGAGGTGCCAGAGGTTGGAAACAAGATAAAAAGGTAACGATTTTACAGGATTGTTTTAGCTATCCTAGATTTTTTTTGTTTTTCCAAAGTTCAGTATTGTTTTTCCAAGGTTTGTAAACAGTTGTGTTAGTGTTTTAAAGGGATTGCATTGAAGCTGTAGATTGCTTTTGTGAAAATGCCTATGTTTACTATGTTAATTTTATGAGTCCATGAACAAGGGAGACCTTCTCATGAGAATAGGTCATGTAATCTCCAGTTTCTTTCTTCAAAGACTTAAAGTTCCTGTCAGACATGTCTTTCACTTGCTTGGTTAGAGTTCAAGTGGATCAAAGACCTCAGCATAAATTCAGCTACACCAAACCTGATAGAAGAGAAAGTTGAAAAAAGTCTGGAATGTGTTGGCAGAAGACAACTTCTAGAATGGAACACCAATAGCACAGGAACTAAGACTGATAATTAATAAATGGGACTTCAATGAAATTGAAAAGTTTCTGTAAGAAGAAGGACACCATCAATAGGACAAAACATAGGGAAAGATCTTCTTCAACCACACATCTGACAGAGGGCTGATTTCCAAAATATATGAAGAACTCAAGAAACGGGACAGCAAAACAAAACAAAACAAATAATTCAGTTACAAATGAGGTGCAGATATAAGCAGAGAATTCTCAACATAAGAATCTCAAATGACTGGAAAACACTGAAGGAGATGTTTGACACCCTTAGCCATCAGGGAAATGCAAATCAAATGGCTCTGAGATTACATTTTACAGCTGTCAGAATAGCTAGGAGCAAAAGCAGAAAAACAGCTCATCCTTGTTTCTCGGAGAAAGGCAGAGAGAGGCCTTTAACTATGTATATAACAATAAGTAATTTGGAGTCAGTTTAATATGTGGCGATTTTACAGAATAATAGCATATTCTCCCTCGGGTGTTATGATTTGTCTAGCAATGGCTTCTTGTTCTGTCGTGGGTTTCAACCCATGGGTGATGTTTAAATCCCATCAGAAAGTGGTTGGTTGTGTTCATGCTGTTTGTGCCACTATTGCACCCATGGGCATGTCTTGCCAAGCCCACCTTTATGCTGGCAAGAGTCACCGTGGAGTAGAGCTAATATTTACTTTTCTCCTCTGGGATTCTCATTAGCACCTTCCAGAACTATGACAGCTGGCCACTAAGATTGAAGCTTCCAGGTTAGGAAGCTGTATTTCTCCTGTAATACACATAGAGATACCTGGTGATCTTGCTGAAAGGTAGCTTAAAAACTTGCGGTTTAAGAGTTGAGGGTATGCCCTAAAATTCAACACATGTAACATGCTTCCAGGAGAAAGCTAATGCTGGTTTTACTCACATTTTATATTGTCAGACATTAAACAATATCCCCCGTGTTAAACTTAAAAAAAAAAAAAGAAAGAAAGAAAGGGGAAAACTCTTCCATAGCTGGTGGACGTACAAACTTGTATAGCAGCTTTGGAAGTCAGTGTGGCAGTTTCTCAGAAAACTGGAAATCAGCCTACCCACAAGACCTGCTCTTAGGTATATACGTAAAGGGTACTCAAACATACCACAAGGACACTTGCTCAATTATGTTCATAGCAGCTTTATTTGTAATAGCCAGAACCTTGAAACAACCTAAATGTCCCTCAGCTGAGACATGTATAAAGAAAACTTGGTACATTTGCACAGTGGAGTATTACTCAGCTGTTAAAAACAAGGACTCCAGTAAATCTGAAGGCAAATGGATGGAACGACAAAAAATCATGGTCAGTGAAATAACCTAGACTGAGAAAGCTGAGCATGGTATGTACTCACTCATAAGTGGATATTAGCTGCAAAATAGAGCATAACTACGCCATAATCTACACAGAGAGAGAGATTAGGCAATCAGAAGGGTTGGGGGGATCTAGATATCCCTGGGAAAAGAAAATAGAAGAGATTTCCTGAGTGAGCTGAGGGTAGACAGGGATAGGAACATGACCAATCAAGTTTCGGTGAGAGAGGGTGCGACTGCTGATGGAGAATGCTGGAAGGACATTTGGGGTCTGCTGGAACCCTGGTGAAGGGGAATCTCCCAGGAGTCCTAGCAAGAGGATTTGTAGCCTGAACTGGCCATCTTCTGTGACCAGATTGGTACTTGACCCAGCTGTTTTAATAAAGGCATCACCCACCAACTGATGGAGGCAGATGCAGACACTTAGCCAAATATTAGCCAGAGCTCAGGGAATCCGGTGGAGGAAGAGGAGGAGGAGGAGGAGGAGGAGGAGGAGGAGGAGGAGGAGGAGGAGGAGGAGGAGGAGGAGAAAGTCTTGTAGGATTAGAGGGGATTCAAGGACTCACAGAATCAACTAACCTGTGCACATAGGGGCTCACAGAGACTGAAAGGAAAATCAGGGAGCCTCCAAGAGACCGGACCTAGGATGTTTTCATATATGTTACAGGTATGTAGCTTGTTCATCTTGTGAGACTCTTAACAGTGGGAACAGGGGCTATCTCAGTCTCTTTGGGTACTCCTTTCCTCATACTGGGTCACCTTGCCCAGCCTTAATACATGGGAGGCTGCTTAGCCTTACTGCAACTTGATATGATATGTTTTATTGATACTCATGAAAGATCTGCCCTTTCCTGGACAGAGATGAAGGAGGAGGTGGCATGAGTCACCTCGGAATTCAGGTGCAAGGGTCATGCATCATCTAACAGAAGAACTTTCCTCACCTCCAATTGCATCCAGCCAACATCAAAGATAAAAGCCAAGAATTCACTTGCCCAAGAAAATGCAAATATTTTCTAGGCTCAACTAAGAGGAACTGAATTAAAGTTGTTGGGAATTAATTACAACTATTCATATAGCCCTATTGCCAAAGTCGCTATTTCTTATTTTAGGTCTTCCCAAGAGTACAGGGAAAAGGAGCTGTGTTGATGAAACTAATTACCTGGGAAAATTATTTTAAAAATTATGCAGAAAATGAAGCTTCATTAATATGAATCAATAATGCAATTTAGCTGCTAAAAAGGCTAATGCAATCTCAGCTTCATTAATTGAACCAGAACATCAAATCACAGGAAATAATAGTTTGGCTGTACTTGAGTTTATTAAAAAAATTATTTTAAAATACATGCATCTCTAGGATTTACTCTTTGGCAAAAAAACACCCGCACTTGCCAGAACATAATAGGAGGAAAACAAAGGACTAATAATCACATGAGAAGGAAATGTTTTTTTCCCTTCTCAGAGATTATCTGTCTGAACAAACTGTGCCTGGCTTTGTGAGCATCATTCTCTCAGGTATTCCAATTGTGGCTGTGTTACATTCAGATCATATATGTCATGGATAATTTAACCCTTTTGTATCTGACATTTCTTTCTCATTTTCAGGGCACCATTTTTCTCCTACTTATTTATCTATCTATGGAGAAATATGAATTCTTTTATGTTAATGTGTTAATTTCTTCTTAGAGTAACCTACTTAATGAGAACAGAACTTTTTCTATCCCAGTTCTTCACACATTTGTAGCTAAGAATCGTACTTTACATGTCAAACAACTCACAGAGAGTGAAAAAATACTTTAAGAGATTGAAGATATTTAGAAAAAATTCTTAAAAGGAAAACATAACGACTTGATAGAAATAATCTTTTGCTTAGGTATAGAGAGTAAGAAGTGATGGTTTGGATTTATAAGAGGATACATTTTAGTACAAGAAGTGGTTGACGTATACCTGAAGTGTTATTCTATACAGAGGGAAGCATACAATTCCACTAGAAATTGCATATATACATATAGTGTGTGTATACACACACACGGAAAGGTTAGTAAATAGATTCTCTGTTTTTAAGAAACTTACAAACTCTTAGATATTATTTACTGTGACATAATCCACAATTTTCTAAACTTCAAAAAAATCATTAAAATGCCTTAGCAATAAATTATGTCTCCTTTTTAGCTCAATTCATTGTACATGTGATATTTTTAGTACAGGCTATGCCGAGATATAAAAACTAGTAAGCTTCATGTGACAGATAAAGAAACAGAGAAACCAAGCCAGTTAATATAGAACGAATTACATTTTTAGGTATATTAACCTATTTTCTTTAGTGCTTTGCTGTCATAATTACCTTCAGTTTTCAACTTGGCATACCTAGGCAGAGAGTACTTGAAGAATTATCTCCATTAGGATAACCTGTAGTATGACTATGGAGAACTTTCTCAATTGCTAACTAATGGAGAAGGGCCCAGCCCACTGTAGGCAAAACTATACCTGCCAGGTGGGTGGGAGCTAGCCAGTAAGCACTCCTCCAGGGTCTCTTTCTGAGATCCTGTTTTGAATGTCTCTCCTGGTGTCCTACGATAGACTGTAACCTGTAAACCAAATAAAGTCTTTCTTGCCCCAAGTTGCTTTTGGTCAATGTTTTACCAACAAAAACCACACTAGGATGTATACTAAGACTTTCCTTTCAAGTTTAGAATAGCAATTAATTATGTTATTCTGGAATACAACTAATGTTTAAATCAATTTATATTACTTTGGACTATTTCATGGAAATTACTTATCGATCTTATATCTCTCTATTAAATGTAAACAATGTAAGGTGATTATTTTGTACAAAATATTCTCATCTGGAATCAAAGTGTACATATCTATTTATGTAACTGTGTTATTTCAGTCTTTTGAGGAAGGAGCATCTGATATTACTGTGCCTAGTCTGGAGCTCACCCTGTGGCCCAGGGTGGTCTGGAACTCACTAACTTCTGCCTCCATCTCTTGTGAGCAGATATTATAGATCTGTGTCATCATGCATGGCCAAATTGCTATTTTAATAGAAAGAATTTCATCCTGTAGCAGAGAACAACCTACTGTTATTTTAAGCATACAAAGAAGAATTTGATCTGGCTCTACATTGGCTAATATTTGTCACTTGTTGGCGTCAGTCTTAAGGAAGCTCTTGCCCCAAAGGTAAAGTAATTATGTCTTCCAGGAAAACTAAACTAAATTTTACTCCAACAACTACAGCAATGTTTGTCACTGATTTTCTATGGTCCTTACTGGATTGGATGTATTCTTTCGGTGCTTTGCATTTTTTTTTTTGGTGGGGGGGAGACTAAAGCCTGAGCCAGTAATCCGTGGTTCCTAAGATAACACCATGTATTAAAATGCTCAACATATCACTTAGGAAAGTAATTAAAAAATATGCTGCTGTTGGTAGAGGGTATCTGACCAGTAAACCAAATGCAATTCACTGATCCTCACGATCTTCCAGCATTTGGGAAATTGGTGAATAATTGTGAGGTTACTTATTGTGACTTTACAGACTTAATTAGGAAATCCTGCTTCCCATGTTCCCAAACTTAGTTCATAGAAAATTAGTCCCTCATCTCGCTGTTGTCATGAAAAAAACCAACACCATTCTTTACACACTGATTTATTGTAATTACGGATTTTTGCCCCACCACAGTTTATTAATACATGGAGAATATAGTCACAATGAAAATAAAACTGCAAGAAAATTTTGTATGAAGATTCTAATACCTTTCTGAGAACCAATGTTTCATTGGACTTTAAATGTGGAGGCTGATTCCTTGACACATTATGTTAAAATGTCAGGTAAGGTGTTTGTGTTTCTCAGATTCTTCTTATTAGTATCTAGGATTCAATAGTCATATCATTCTGCAAGCATTTGTTTAGAAAACACTTTTCATTTGAAGTGCCTTGCTATAAAGTATTTGTTATACAGCCCAAACTCTTCTTTACAGACAGGTAGATAATAGGAAAGGTGGATAGATAGATTCATAGATAATAGATAGATAGATGATAGATAGATTGCTCAGTAGATAGATATATTCAGAATTTTGTAATTGATATAGTTATATCAATAATATATATGATCAGTATATTTTATTTCTACATTTTAAGCTTATTTTATTTGTATGAGTGTGTTCTTGCATGTTTGTATGCATGCTACACGAGTGCCCAGTGCCTGATGAGACAAGGAACAGCATTGAATCCTCTAGAACTGAAGTTATAGATGGTTGTGGTAGGTGCTTTTCACTGCTAAGCTATCTCTTTAGCACCCAGTGGGAAATTGTTTTAAGTACTAAAAATATAATGTATATTTGTCATAGGTGCTAGTAAAGTAGCTTAGAAAATTTATCTGAAGGCACCATTATTTCTCAAGTGATAACAGTACAGTTTCTCAACAAATCTCCAGAGACAAACATACAAAAATCATCTTTGTTGGTTTGTCCTCAGAACTGCTAACCTCAGCCTGCTTTCCATCCTTTCTACGTATTCTTCGCTTTGACTCTTTGCCTACTTGTTGTGACTTGTGTTTATAGCATTTGTCTATGTCTAGTACTCTTTTATTTAAAAAAAAAAAGAATTGATTGGATTGCAACTATGAAAAAAATCACTTTGTCATTAGAAGTCAGGTATATAGGTTGTCAGTAAACAAGGTTTCAGAAGACATGCTCTCTTAAAAATATATTAAGAATGTGGTTAGAGACTATACTGGTTTAGTAACATGACCATTGTAGGCTGTCCTTCAAGATCTATTACTTCACTAGCCTAGATGATTGCCTAAGTTTCCATTACAAACATTATTTCCCGCTTGTTAAGTGGGTCTTAATTTTAAATCAAAGTAGAGAGCATTCAGCTACTGGCAAAGTTGGTGTATATCCTTAGAGTTAAGTCATCCTCCTCATTGTTGTGGTTCATGGGCATCACAGTTGGAGAGGACTATTGGTTGTTTCTCTCCCTAGGCTTCATGGTGTATTCTGGTATTATGAAAAAAAAAATCGTTTTAAATAGGATGCTAAGTGCCCCCCCCCCCCCGAGGTCCTATGGGCCCTGTCTCTGGAGTATACTGTGTTTCCAGTAATAGGGACTTAGCTTCCACCTCTGGAAGAAAACCAAATGCAAGAGCAACACCTATAATATTTTGGTAGTCTCTTGGACAAACTGAATAACAACTAAAAAGAGGCCTTCTTGTCACTGATGTTGGGGTTTTCATTAGGGGTTTGTGACTCTTGGATAGACACGGTCAGCTCCAATGGGGAAAATCTACGCAAACTATAGGTATATGTCTGGGTATTAATGCACATTTACATTATATAACAGATATTTTTAGATTGATACTTAATGGTATAATTTTCTTCTGACCTTTTCAGGCATCCTACTCTCATTACCCTTATTTTATCTTCCCCCTCATCCTTTATTCGTTTTTATATCTGCCACATTATAGTTGGAATGCCCATGAGACCTCAGCATGAGAAAAAGCATTTCAGGCAACAAAGCACGCTGAAAGCAAGGGAAATTGTGTCCCAGGGGAAGTGCACACTGGTTTATCAAATACCAAATTATCAGCTCTAAAAACATATGCATAAAAGTAACAGCATATGGACTGAGTGGTTGCATTTATTTATTCAATAACAAAGACAGAGAGGCTATAAATCTGAAAGAAAGCAAAAGAGGAGGATGCATGAGAATGTTTGAAGGGAGGCACCCAATGTGACTTCTGTGTTCTGTCAGGACTCCCTTCTTGCCCTCTACAAAGGGCTATTTTTTAATGTGATGCCATACTGTATTTTGGTACAATGTGATCTTGCTTTCATTTTAGTTTTATGTATACATTTATTTTTGATAGAGATATTTCAATTCACATACCCTTTAGGATCATTACTATACCCAAGTTAGTTTTCATAGTGATAGGTTGTGCTGTTTAGTTTAACTGCCAACTTTAAAAAAAAAAAAGAAACTTAGAAACACCTAAAAAATGATTTAATAATTTGCTACTAGGTGTTTCAAGATTGTATTACATATATCTTCCTCATTGCATTTCTTACTTAATTTATATTATTTTAGGTCATTTTCTTTATCAATCTCTATTTTTGTCTAATTTCATGTTAATTGGCTTTTTCATTACTGTGACCAAACATCAGTAGGAATTAATGGAAGGAAGGGAAAAACCCTGTGAACCTATGGTTTCACAAGTGTCAGTGCCTTGTGGTGACAGCAGCACTGTAAGGCTGAGCTGCTCAGATCACGGCAGCCAGGAATCCGAGCAGTAGAATGTAAAAATGGGACAGGGTAAAACATGTCGACAAATGACATACTGAAAATGATGCAACGCCTCCAGTGATACCATTTCTCCTGCTCATCAGATCATGAACCCATCTAAAGATTAATTTATTAACAAAGGCAGAGGTCTTAAGAGCTAACCATCAAATTCTAGCAGCTAAGAATGAACTCTCTAATAGAGAAGCCTGTGGGGGATGTATGATATTCCAACCTTACCCTTCTATCCCTGTACTCACATTCATACACACACACACACACACACACACACACACACACACACACACGGGGGAGAAGAGATGCACACTGAGAATTATCCAGAGGCTAAAATCCTGCATACCTACGCAAGATCCAGTACACCAAAGGTATTGTAGAATGTTCAGTGAATGCGTACAAATAATATAAACTACAATTTGATTAGGGAGCCACAGCCTGACAGTGAAAAATGCTCTTAACTCCTTACAATCAAAGACCTAAATAAAGCTCATACCATTTCTGACATTTTTTTTGACATTGATAAATCTCACTCATAATTTTAAAGTCATCAATATTCATGGAGTCTGCTTCCTTCTCTTCATTAAAAAATGACAATCAAAATTATGTTTGATTTAATGGCTTTGAGAGGAACATGGAGTTAGATATGGCAACAAGGAGCATCAAGTTAGATAAGAGAGAATCCCTATGTTTCCTAGATTTGTGTGGAATAAACTATCAAGCAAAGAGAGGCAGTGAATGAGAGAACTAGAGGTAGGCATGAGTGTGCTTATGTGTTAAAGGTGCTGACTGAAAACCATATTGTGTTGTATCTTGATAGCACAATCAGACCTATAAACTTCTCAGTCTTAGAAATGGGACATAAATTATCATAGTGGTATTTAAGTATGAAGAAATACTGATAAACTTTACAAATATCTATACTTGTAAACACGCTCCTGGAACTCTGTGATTTATATAACTTTTTTGAAAATAACATAATTGGTGAGATTCCTGTATTTCTCATTTTCTAAATTGGTATTTGTTTGTGTTCTGCAGCAATTTAACACTGGGAATCTGACTCCCCTGGATCTTGCTTTTGTCTCGGTTATTTTTGACTTTACAGATTATGTCCATATTGCAAAGTTTTATATTAAACTGGTACTTCGTGCAGATATTTTAATACTTTTATCATTTCATCATTGAATAAAGACATTGCTCCTGTTTCAAATATGGTCAGGAGGGTCATTGGGTGCAGGCCTGTCTGAACTCACATATGCCACCATACCATGTCCAAGGACTTTCAAGAGGGTATTTATTGGGCTGTTGACTGACCCCATGTCCTTCATAGCAAGGGGACATCAATCCTACAGCTGACCTTATAGATCTGGCCATGGACAATTGAGGGAGCCTGGGCTTCCTTGGATCCTCCACTGCCACTCAGGAGCCTAGAGTAGATATAGCAGGATTAGGGTGACCTATCTCTCTCCTTCTGGACACCTACTTAGTCCTGATGGAGTTTTAGGGACCCACATCTTTGTGTTCCCCTATTGCCCGAATATGGTGAGAATTCACTAGCCTCATCGAATCACGCCAAATATATCACCCAGGCTCAACAACCAGTCTGTCTCCATAGCCTCAGGGGACTTAAGCCTCTAATCTCTACCTTCTTAAGAAAGAATCTTCAAGGTACTTGTTGAGCCATCTGCAAAATGGGCAGCTCCTTACTATGTTCATTTTTGGGTCACCAACTACATGGGCTTCTTCCTTCTATGTCCCTTTGACTACCCACCACACGGGCATGCTCCTTACAGTGCCCTTCAACCGCCCACAATGTGTGTAATTATACTTACTAAAACAGTGCACCTCTTCAGCTATTTTTCTCCTCTGCCTGCTCTAATCTCTTTGTTTTCCCCTTCTGCTGGGTAAGTGTCAATATGGTGCCTAGATATTTTCCTTCCCTTTCCAAAGGAACTGCCTGTTTAATCTCACAGATTCCCTAAACTCTTCTTGGCCTCTGCAAGTGTGTCCCTCTGTCTCTCAGCTTCATCCTGAAAGTCTCACTGCTTCCCTACGCCATCCCAGGTCCCGCTTGAACCTTACAGAAACGCCCTCCAGAGGAGTTTGTTTTTCAGCCCTTCTCTTCCCCCAATGACTCAGGTTTTATTAAAGTATCACTCTTACTACAAACAGCTTTGCCTCAGTACAGTTCAATGACCTAAACTGTCATGCTTGATTTTCAATGGTGGCACCTTCTGCCACTGTACAAACAAATTATCTAAAAATCTTTATTAGGTAAACTGCTCTCTCTTCCTCTATTTCTTCCTAACTCCATGAATCCAGAATAGCTCTTATGTATGGAGAGTCTTTGACACAGTAAATGAGCAATTCAGGTCTTACCCTTTCTCACAGTCCTAACTATAACTGCTGGCATAACCATCGGAGCAATGGGAATGACGATTTCCCTAGCTACTAGCCAGCAGTTTTCCTCTCAGTTCATCCAGGATCATCAACAAGTGGCTCAGACCATCCTTACATTCCAGCGTCAAATAGACTCACCTGGTGCTGTAAGTGCTACCAATCAGTGAGGATTAGATTGTCTTAACAGGAGAAAGAGGTGCTCTTTGTCTTTTCCTCAAGAAGGAATGTTTCTTCTAACACAACCAATCAGGTAGCACAAAACAAAATGTGACACATACAGATGAATCTATAAAAATGTAACAAACAGCTGGAGACCAGTGGCTCATTGATAGCCCAATATGTAATTGGATACTACCCTTATTAACCCCCTTTCTCCTCCTTTTCTTAATCCTATTATTCAAACCTTGCATTATATATAAGCTTCTTGTCTAGATATTTTGTCAGCAACAGATTGAAATATTTCTAACCAGCCATTTAATCAGTTGCTATTACAGAATTGCTGGCCCCTCGCTACAGAACCAGAGGCAAGTGACTTCTGTTTCTACCCTGATGGTGAAGATCAAGTTCACCCAAAGGACTCTGACAGCCATACTCCATAGGAAATAATCTAATGATAACATCACCCCTCTTCCCCATAACCCAATTGTTTCTCAATAATAAACAAAAAAGGGGCGATGTAAGCCAATGAACCATACAAATTGCCAGGTCCCTCCCCTGAGGACCTACAACTGCCAGGTTCTACCAATATAATATGCTAACTGCCCTAACAGTTGGATCCAGCCTCCACCCTACATCTCTGGATGTGAAACTCCACCAATCTCCACCTTGTAAAGCTTTACCCTGTACACAATAAAGGTCTTTGTCTGGTAGGCAATTCTAACTATATTTAGAATTATTCTGAATATTACATTATATCAGAGCAAGGGATGAATGGCCAATTCTCAGTAGCTGGGAGACATACATAAACATACGGGGTTGTGGCTCAATACAGAGAAGGGAGATTAAAAAGGAGATTCCTATTCTGAAAGGCTAAGTACACACGGTGTCTGAAAAGTCATGGTAAATAGAGAAAGTGTGATTGAACACTATATAAAAACAAAAAAACAAAATAGCCCTTTAATGCCATGAGAATTTTGTCAGAGAAGTCTGATTCAGAGAGAAATCTAGATTTAGAAAACACAGGGAAAAAATTACAGTAACAAATAGCATCAGTTATGATCAAGGAAGGAAACTCTTGTTCTTTTCCTCTTTTCTCATTAATGCTCTCTCTCCTTTTTACCCCAGAGCAGGCTGTGTTGGCCAAGAGAGGAGGGGGGGGAGGAGTAAAAATCCTTGCATATAATGGAAGACAGAAACTACCTGCTTGTCTTTTACTTTTGTTAGAAGGGACAAAATGTGATTAGTAATGAAGTTCTCAAATGAAAGAAAATGCAGAAAATCAGAAGAGTTGAAGGGTGTCAAAATTTTTTTCTTAGGGAAGAAAGTAGTACCAAACAGAAGAGGGTCAAGGTGATACATTTAATTACCCCCGTACCTCAAGAGTCACTGTTTAAAAAATATTTCTATGAAAATACTAGAAAGTAAATAATCAACAACAATTTTTTGACGATTATTTGAATGAAATTTCTAAGTCGTCAATCACCTAACATCCTATTTTTGTATTTGATTAATAGGGAAGCATTTTCTTATTCTATAGAATCAAATTTGCTTAAACTGAGGCATCTTCCTAGGGTAGATTTATGGTGATGAGACATTGATATGTCAACTAGCTTTAAAATTGCATCGATTCAGATGTAAATGGCATAATCCTTTGCTGTTTTGCATCAGTATTTGCCCGTCCTGAAAACTAGCTATTGTATATATAGTTATTTATTATGACTAAGTAAGCAAATGGTTAAAATAATGAAGGAAAATAGGAAAACATATCTAAGGTTTGAGAAAGGCATGTAAGTACCCTTTCTAGGTAAGTGTGTGTGTGTGTGTGTGTGTGTATATATATATATATATATATATATATATCATCTGATGATCTGAATTATACAGAATGCAACACATCTTGATAGATGGATTTTTTTTAAATCACAGGAATTCTTTGGTTTGAATTTGTTCAGTGCATTTAATATAGCTCATTTAACACCATGACCCCTTTCTTCTTTCCTGAAAATAATAGGAAATTTTGCTGCTGAGAAGAAATATGAGAACCTCTTTCCAGAATTTAGAGTAGTTTCTCATAGGAGAAAATATAAGGTCCTTTTGTGAAGGACAGTTCCTTGTTTATATTAGCCACTGACTCCCTGACTGGCTTCTGGACATGTGACAAAGAATGTGCACCAGGGAACAACAGCATTGAACTTCATTCCAAAGGTTACAAAAGCGAATAAATGTCAACATTGAAGGAGAGATGCTACTTCTGAACCGAAAAAAAATATTTATAAACGACCTCTGGAAATTTTGCTAAGACTGGATTTTTGGAAAAATATAATAAATATGGTATTTTCAGTTAATGAGATGAGTAACATTCACCTTGACTGTCTACTCTCTACCTGACTGGTTTTCATTTCAGTTCAAATAATTTTTGATACAAGAAACTTGAAAGCTGGAGGATTCTGTTATTAAAATTTGTGATTCTGTATTTGAAGTAAATATGGATGTAAAGAAAGCTCCAAAACCCACTAACTAATCTAACATTGGGTTAATGGAAACTGTCAGATGGCAAGGAGAGCACCCATATGAGAAAAGAAATGTATGCATAAATGCAGACTCCAGAATTCACACCAGCATTGTCACACAAGGGTGAGCATGCTGAAGAGACACCGCCAGCCATGGTACTCACTCAGGCTTGCCTATTATTAGCCGAGGATGGCAGGTGTGTGACAGGTTCAGCCTGATCACAAGGATTACATTGAAATATAAAGGCACATTACAATTCTTCTGAAAGATGCTGTGTGGCAGCCAGAAAGCTGAGCTTGAACTACGTGGCGATGAAGATGCTGAGAAAAAGGAGACTCCTGGCAATTAATCACACATGTCAAGAACAGTCAAGAAAAAAAATCCGTTGCATTTGACAAAATAAAGGACTTTGTGTGGCCCTGGAAGACAAGGCCTCCAAGTCCTGCTATTAGTGTTGACGGGTTGTGGCTCCAAAAAGAAAGAATAAACAAAGAAAAAGTAATGGCTTGAGCATAAATTTATTCAAGACATCTAAAAAAAGCCTTGTTAATTTTCCCTGAAAAGTTAAAAAGTATTAATAAGAACAGTGAGAATTTTTTTCAACATAATGACAAATAGTATACGTTTGCTCCCACTGGTGTTCTATGTTATCTTTCCAGTTATTTCATCTCTGTAATGGTGGAAGTCCATTGTCATTTCTACTGTGTCTCCCTCTCTGGCATTTGCTTTGTGTTCCATCCCCATTTATTCCCCACTCTCTCCATTCCTAACAGGAGATGCTTTTAATGTTACCAGATTTGTTTGTCACTAAATTTCTCTCCAACCCTCTTCTACTTCTAGCTGCAAGTATCTCCTCACATAATGGTTATCTGTGTGTGTGTGTGTGTGTGTGTGTGTGTGTGTGTGTGTGACTGAAAATTTTCTGTGCTACAATGAAAAACCTGTGTTTTTGCTTATGATCACTGGTGAAATAAAAAAGACCTATTTATTGGGGTAGCCAATCTGTCCTTTGATTGGATTTCAGGCCTGCTCTACAGAAGGAAATTACCCATGGCATTGCAAATGTGATCAAGACATATGTCTAAGGAAACCAAAGGCCCCAGGGAAGAAACTATTGATATTGTTTCCCTGAAGGGTCATGCTGTCAAACTCACTTCTAAATACTTATATTGATTGGGTTTGCTGAGCTCAACCCTGGACAGAGACACTTCCCTTTGAATAAGTTGGTGCTTAATGCAGAGGGTCAAAACTGTTCAAGATACTGAGAAGAAGTGATTGTGAGCGATGGAAGTACGTATCTTACTTCTGGGATTCGACCCTTAAATCTCAGGAGAAGTCATGGAAGATATGTATAAATAACATAAGCCCCGGAGGCTGGCAAGGCATGTTATGGATCACTATAGTGATAGTTCATTTGTGTTTTAATAAATAAAGCTTGCCTGAAGATCAGAGAGAAAAACAGCCCCACTGGTCAGCCTTACAGATCCGGCAGTGGTGACACACACCTTTAATCCCAAAAGACACATTAGTTTGCTGTTATAAATGAGAGTTGTGGTGCACACCTTAAATCCCAGTCCTAGAGAGGAATATAAAACGAGAGGAGACAGCTCTCACACAGTCTCATTCTGAGATTCCTGGAGGCAGGATCGCCATTTCATATGGAGGTAATGGTAAAAGTCAGAGCCTGACTGTTTTGCTTTTCTGAAATTCAGGTTGAATCCCTATATTTTTCTCTGGGTTTTTGTTAACTGTGCTGCATGATACCATACCCGTGCATATGTGGGCAGCACTAGTTGGATGTATACGTTCTTTTGTGTTTACTTGTTTTAAGAGATGGAGTTTTTGATGTAGACATTGAGGGAAGTTAGAGGGAGTCAGTAGGGGGATGGAGTGACTAAGACATTATGAAATAAAAAAAATTCTCAAAAATAAATAATCAAAATGATACACACTTTTGAGTTAAAAGAAGAAAAGTGAAATGAAGATATATGCTTTGGCATTAGAATATAATATATAGGAGAGGATCAACATTGTCAACCAGTGTTTTAAATAAAACTAAATATTTTATACACTTTGTATACATAGTCATGGTAAATGTGGTGTACTGTTTTAAATAAAACTAAATATTTTATACACTTTGTATACATAGTCATGGTAAATGTGGTGTACAATATTAAACTGTCTTTAGATGTAACTTCATATAGTTGATTCCAGACTCCCTTTTTTCTGAGTAAGATTTTGAGAGTAATAGACACAACTAGAGAAAATACATCTATAAGTCAAATATAGTCATCAAAAAGTTTATTTTATATAAATTATTTTGGTTACATGTGATCTTAGTATTTGTTAAAGATGAAAGCAAATATCGATAAATTAGATGAATGTGTTTATTTTATTTTACATAAAGAGTTAAATCATGGTATTTTTATTCAATATTCAATATCATAATATGTATTACAGCTTTGGAGTTGATCAATATTTTATAATTGTCAGTGCTGAGAAGGCTGTTTTGCATAAATATGTAGTACAAAGTGGTAGAAGGATTTCAGAAATTGTTGCAATGTCTATCTTAACCTCAAGCCAAAATGCATTCATTGTATTTTAATAAAATTATAGTTGACAATTCAGTTTTAAAAATCGAATATTATAGGACAAAATAATTCATAGATGTGCTAATTTGATATACTAATTTACAAAGTGAGTAGTGATATTAGAAACATAATAATTTATCTTTTATAATTAAATCATTATGTTTATAAAAACAGAAATTATATAAAATATTTTAAATATATAAAATAAAAACTAATTAATTGTATTTCAGCACATCTATCTCGAGTGGTAGATCCATGACGTTCCCTTGATTCCACCCTTTTTCTCCCAGCATTCAGTCCAGTCCTCCACTCCTACCTAAGTGCTGCCCTATCAACAACAGGCCAAGGCAGTTTCTTTATTCATTAAAGGTAATCACAGCACACAGAGGGGACTCCCACATCAGCTTAATCCATATTTCTTTAAATTTTATTTTATTCTATCAGGTTCAGTGTGTTCAGATTGATATTGAGGTCTTTAATCCATTTGGACTTGAGTTTTGTGCATGGTGATAGATATGGATCTATTTTCATTCTTCTACAGGTTGACATCCAGTTGTGCCAGCACCATTTGTTGAAGATGCTTTCTTTCTTCCTTTATATACTTATAGCTCCTTTGTCGAAGATCAGGTGTTCATAGGTTTGTGGGTTAAAATCCGGGTCTTCTATTAGATTCCATTGGTCAACGACTCTGTGCCAAGACCAATCTCCTTGCATTACTGTAGCTCTGTAATAGAGTTTGAAGTCAGGGATGGTAATGTCTCCAGAAGTATCTTTATTGTATAGGATAGTTTTCGCAATCTGGGGTTTTTTCTTTTTCCATATAAAGTTGATCATTGTTCTCCCAAGGTCTGTGAAGAATTTTGTTGGGATTTTGATGGGGATTGCATTGAATCTATAGATTGCTTTTGGTAGAATTGCCATTTTTACAATGTTGATCCTCCCAATCCAGGAGCAAGGGAGATCCTTCCATTTTATGATATCCTCTTCAATTTCTTTCTTCAAAGACTTAAAGTTCTTGTCAAATAGATCTTTCACTTCCTTGGTTAAAGTTACCCCAAGATATTTTATGCTATTTGTGGCGGTCATGAAAGGTGATGCTTCTCTGATTTCCCTCTCTGCTTTTTTGTTCTTTGTGTATAGGAGGGCAACTGATTTTTTGGAGTTGATCTTGTATCCTGCCACGTAACTAAAGGTGTTTATCAGCTGTAGGAGTTTTTTGGTAGAATTTTTGGGGTCTCTAATGTACACTATCATATCATCTTCTAACCACAGTGACAGACCCCACATTCATCATCCTTCTAATTTTCACAACATAAGATTGAAGGAAAACACATATTTCTTAATTGCACATAAACTGCCTTCTTCTATCCGGGATTCTAATCATTTCTCTGCAGAGCAATGTCCTGAGAAGGGAAACACTGTGGACTGATAACTTGAACTTTGACCTCTGAATAGTTATTTCCTCCAAACATGTTTTCTGTCAATAAAAAATAAACTTGGAAAAATCAATTTTGGCTAGCTCTCTAAATGTTTCAGAGCATTAAACACAGATGACTTTTCAAGAAGCATCCATACTATCTTGGATTTTCTTAACTTCTGTCCTCATTTGTTATTTTTTCTCAATGGAAATGCAATAATGATATTTATTGGCAATGGGAAACAATGAATTCTGTGGTTACAGTTGAGTAACTATTATCCTAAGTATCTTTTATTAGCTCAGACAATTCCTTACGTAATTTGTGAACATTGAATATTCTAGATTTGATCTATAAACAACTGCAGAAGACAAGGTTGTATTAGACTGAGAAGCACTCAAGATGAAGGAGGGCCAGATCTGAATACAGGTGTGACAGACTTTTCTTGGAGAGATGCAGAACACACATCCACACTCACATGTACATCCCCAACGTCTACACACACAAACCTATACACTTACACATAGACACATTTACTAACCACAGAGAATGGGTCTGCAATGCCCAAAGTAATAACTATTACAATATGTCCAATTTGATGAACAGTTTTTATTTGGAGTTAAAAAAATATAGGTGAGGATTACTTGCAAGAAGCAGAGATAGTTCAAACACAGCTGCAACACCCTTAAGCTCACCTGAAAATTGTAACCATGGAACTCCCAGTGCTATTGACAGGCAGCTCCAGGGTTCAGATATCTCTTTCTTTCTTCAGAAGCCCAGCAACTGTTTACTCTCATTTATATGGTTGAAAAGAACCGTCAAGAGTCCACTTGAAAAATATTCCTGACACTACAGACTGAGGATCCTTCAGCTTGAGACGTCTGTACAATGGGAGGAGACAGGGATCACTTCGTTAGAAAATGAAGAGAGATTGCAGAAACACAAAGTGAACTAACAGAACCCGAATTCCTTGGTTTGTTTTGTAAGGATATAGTTAGGTTTGTAGTAAGGAGAGAATAACCCAGAATTTAGAAGACCTGAACAGCTAAAGAAACTTTACTTATTGGCAGAGTGGTGACATCTTCAGATCTGACTGCACCAAAATGAGGACAGCAAAGACAGAAACACAAGGACCAGAGCAGAGGGGAGCCCAGATTACATGCTTTAAACTGCAGATTTTGTGGCTAAGGAGAGGAAGTTGCTAAAGGGGTGAGTTGAGGGCAGAATAGGGAAGTTAGCTATTTTCTTGGGATAAGCTGTTTCCTGAGACTCCAGGGTTTGCTTTCTCTCTTTGATGGGGTCAGTTGCTCTTCTTCTGTATTCTCCCAGTAGTTGGTTTCCTAGAACTTAGATTACTGGAGGAAGTATGTCACTGGGGTTGGATTTTAAGAGTAAATCTATTGTTTATGTCTAGTTTTTTTTTTCTGCTTTATGTTCACAGTTCAAGATGTGAGCACTCAGCTCCCTGTTGCTGCTTCCATGACTGATAACCTGCTATTATACCTCACTGCCATGATGGGATCTTATCCCTCTGGAACTTAAAGGACAAATAATCTCTTTCTTCTATATAATATACAAAAGAAATATAGATACGTACATACATACGCACATACACACATAGTCACATGAACACAAATTTGAGAAAACAACTAATTATGCCTTGTACTCCTCAATAGTCAGAAATTAATTCCACATGGAAATAGATATTAATATAAAGTCAAATCTTCTGGAATAGAGCATAACTTAGAATCATCATGACTTTTGAGTAGACAATTTTTAGCTGTCAAAAACAGCAATCATTAAAAATTAACCCATTACCTTGGGTTTGTGAAAAGACAATATTGTGATAGGTAATTGGGAATGCTTACAATCTCTGAGAGTCTTGTACTGCAATATAGAAGAACTTGTAGCTGACAAGCTCATAAGCTAGAGAAAATGCACCACACAATACTTGATCAAGATTAGAGAAGAGGATATCCTAACAGCAAAGAGTCTTACCCATACAAACTGAAGAACAGAAACAACCAAGTGTGAAGTTATCATAATGCAATCTTAGAAGATTATTTCCAAAGGCAAGATACTCATGGATGAGTAAGAATGGTTTTGGGACATCATGAGTAATAAGGGCAGCTTTGGAGATTGCCCAGTGATGCCTATTGCTGCAGAACATGCATTTCTTTAGTGACCAAGATGTTTTACTTCTTGGTATATACCCAATAGATAAACATAAGCATATTAAAGAAACATATGAATATATGTTCAGAGATATACTATTTATAAGAAACCACAAAACAAGAAGCAATACAAATAATCATTTTGACTATAGAATGGATGTTTTTCTGCTGGTAAAAGTAAGGTTTATTAACAATGACAATATATTGCTACTATAAACAATACCAAGATTTAAGATTCATAATGGGTATAAAATGTCAAGATATAACAGGAAATATACTATATGGTTCTTGCTATTAATGGATAAATTGTAGGTAGACTGAGAGCTTTTCAGGTGCTCCTACTATCCCATTTTTTTGAAAATGTAGTTTATGATAGGAACATCATATACCAGCAAAACAGAAAGAATATTGACTACTTTCATATTGTTTGCTGTTGTGGAATAATCTTTTTGTAAACTGTGAAATCTGTCTCTATCAAAATACATTCTGATTGGCTTAATAAAGAGCTGAAAGGCCAACAGCTAGGCAGGATAGGGTAAATGGGACTTCCAGGAAGAGATAAGAACTCTGGGGAAAAGAGAGATGGGATTCACCAGCCAGACATGGAATAAATGGGATACAAAGTACTAAGTAGAGGTAATGAGCCATGTGGCAGAACATAGATTAATAAAAATTATGCCATATAATAAAGAACAAAATGAATTGGGCAAAATTATACTCAATTAAAAAGAAACACTCTGGGGTTGAGATGTTATAACATGGCCCATTGGAGGTTCAAGGACAACTTTGCCTAAGTGAAGAAAGACTCGAGCCACAACAAAATGGTGTATTGAAGCACCTCAGTGAAGGACATTTTTCACCACAGGAGATTGGACAATCAGCTCAAACTACATGTAGATCTTAAAGAAGCTTCATAAATAATTAAGATGTAGTTTTAATTTCTGTTACTTGTATCAGTAATCAGGGGCTGAGCAGGAAGAGGATAATCTAATTCAAGGCTTATAGCCACTCCAGCTATGGAGTAGAGAATACAGTGTAAAGAATAGGCATATGCATGATGCTTTTATCTAATTTAATGACCCTGAAAACCCAACCAATGTTTATGGCAAAATAGATACCTATAAATACTTTCAGGTAGGCTGGGTAGCATTTGCTGATGGACTACTTTTGAAGATGTGGTCTTTAGCAAGGTTAAATGCAAAGCAATTAAGAATTATTTCCAGGTTTCTTACTTTGTGGCTTAACAGTATGTGCATTTCTTTAATTTACATAAAGAAAATATACTGGCATATGACTTTGTAAAATTCGAGTCCAATTTAAGTGTGATTAATAATTAAAGTTGTTATATATAGATAAGTCAAGTTTATTGTTACATAAATCAATTGAGACCTTGAAGTCTAGATATGAGATATACCTCTGGGAATCATCAGATATAGGTATTGTATAAAAAGCCCCAGAAAATATGAACTGACATAGACAGTTGTAAAGAGAAAATGTCACCGTCCAGTCCTAAGAGTCAAACTTACTGATGTCTGATGCCTGGGAAAGATTCAGAAAAGAAGCTCTAAAGGAAGCCTAAGGAAAATCCTGTTTTGTTACAAATATAAGGGATGGAAGTTCCCCAAGGCAAAGGAAAGTCAAGCTGGAAAATTTTGCTGAATGTGAACTGAAAATAAGAATAATCAAATTCATTGTATTTGGCTAAAGTCGGTGACAAATATATTTTCAAAGGGTGTCTTTGAGGCAAAGCAACATGTAAAGTTTTTCGTTTTTACAATGTTCCCACATGGAATGTTTAAAAGTAGAGTTCTGGAGGGGCTGTGACCCAAGGAACTGGAATGAGGATACATGAGTTAAAGATTAGCTCAATACATTGTTGAGTGGCATGTAGGAATGCGCTGGTACATTGCATTTCTTAATACATGTAAAAGAGACAGTTAGTGAAAAGGCATTCATGAATTAGATAGGGAACAGGGAGGGGTAGGTGAAAGAGTTCAGAGGGAGGAGAGGGAAGGGAGAAATTTGTAGTTAAATTGCTATTTCAATAAAATAATGAATAAAAATATATGCTGCAAATATTGCACTGTGATTAAAAAGAAAATTAAAAAACCTTGAGGGGTTGAAGGGATAACTAAGTGGTCAAAAGCCCTTACTCTTTCAAAAGAAATGTACTCTTTTCTCAGCACCCATATCTGGAATCTCTAAACCTCCTGTAATTCCAGTCTTGAGAGATCCAATACATCTAGCTTTTCAGTCACCTCTACCCACACGTTCACATGCATACACAAACACACACACACACACACACACACACACACACACACGGGATAATACCATGTTTTTTTGAAGAACCTTAGGAGATAAATAAGTATTAAACTATTTTCAGCTAGACAATTTTCTGTCAATCAGGATAGACACGATTAGAGAAAACTGTCCTTTCCTTTCATGGAATCTAAGAATTCCCACCTGTTTCTTAGCTAGGTACTTCACACCCAGATCTACTCTGTGCTGAGAATTAGTCATCATGGGATTGTACAGGTTGTCTGCATGCTGTAACAATTGTAATGAGTGTATATGTTCAGACTCCTGATGTGTACAGATACTGCATCCTTGATATTCACCTCTTCTGTCTCTAACATTCTTCTTTCTCCCTCTTCTACAATGTCTCCTGAGCCTTTGGAGGAAGATGTGAATCGCTTTTATGATGCATACTCTTCAAGCCCTTGTTCTTTCACTTTGGTCAGTTGTGGGTCTCTATATTGATCATCTACAGCACATAGAAACTCCTCTAGTAAAAGGTTAAGCCCTAATCTATAGGCATAATGATAAGTCATTAACAGTTTGTTTACTACTATGAATGTTTGGCAAGATAATAGTATTTCTTCTCTCCTAGGTTTTATAGTCTATCTAATCATGGTTTGACCATAACATGGTGACATTTATGACTTTCATATTGAGGGTGGCTCTTAAATCTAATCAAAAAGTGGATGGTTACTTTTCATGACATTTATGCCATGGGGATAATTGGGCACCATTGGGCATTTCTTGCCAGGTCAGTTGCTAATGTTGGTGAAAGGGTTCACACCTGGATAAGAGTGATAATTACTTTCCACCTCTAGCCTCAACACAGCACAGCATAGGAAAGTTATCCAATAGGAATACAGTTTAAAGGATAGTACTAGCTTAATTTCTCCAAGTCTAGGACACAAATATGTGGTGTCTTCTACAACATGGTATTCACATCAAGCTCTTGAGGATAAGTAAAAACATTTTTAGAGAAAAACCCATAAATACTTATTCTAAGACATTAAAGAAAACCTAACAGATCAGAACCATAATTGTTGTGAAGATGAAGTGACTTGACATTGTTATGGTGTGAACATAATAAAGATAGAATGTGATTACAGGAAAGTCCATATGCTTCATTTCATATAATTTTACTTTTCACATTTAGTGCAGCCATCTGTCTATAAAATTTATATCAAAGAGTCTATGACCAGAATTAGCCGAAAGTTTTCTAAACAAAAATAAAAAGATGGGTCTTAGCAGATACCTAGAATCAAAATGATGCTGTAACTTCAAGAGCAGCACAATAAGAGTCATGGCAAATAGAACAAAGAGGGATCCTCAATAAGGAGAATAAAAATCAATCCATTTTTATAAGAAAAAGAACCCATTATCTTTACCCTTGCTCCAAACTCAAGCAGGCATGCTCTGGTAAACATAGGTTATGCCTGCCAGAGAAGCAGACAGGCTAACTGCCCATCTTCAATTCACCTTCCTCTACTCCAAACTCAGTCTCCAAGTACCATCCCCAGTTCTGTAGCAAACCACCTGGTATGGCTTCACCCTATGTATGTAGATTATGGCTTCTGGTTCTCTTTTACTATGAGATTTCTGAATGTGAACAAGTGAGTTTCTGAATATATATCTGTTTCTTTTGCCTTCTCTTGGACTCTTTTCTTGCTGTTTGCTTTATCCTATTCTGAGCTCTTTGTTTTTGTTTTATCGTACCTTACTTTGTTATCATACATTAGAAGTTTCTGTTTTTTCTTAAATGAGAGACAGAAAAAGGGTGGTCCAGATGGAAGTGGAGGTGTAGAAGGACAGGGAGGAGCTGAGGGAGGGGAAACCATAATGAGGATGTATTACAGTAAACAAGTGTATTTTTTCAATAAAAGAAAAATTAAGAAAAGTGATTAAAGGTAGGAAAAGATTATAGATGGATGGAGAAACACAAATTATACCATGTATCTCAATGTGATAATTATAACAACAATATTAAAATATTAATCATTGATGAGATGAAGGCAACATAGAAAATAGTATTCTCATCTAAACAATTTCTTCATTCCTCTAATTCTACTTCTGTGAGGCTGGGACAGTGTAGTATTTTCTAATCAACCATAATATGTTTATTCTAATTACAGACTCAAAATTTTGAAGATTATTATTTGTTTTTACAGACAGTTATAATTAAAATAGAGACAGAAAACAGAAACAACAAGACCTGTCAGATATATTACTTCTCCCTAGTGTTATGAGAATGAAATAAAATGCATTTCTTATATCCTTGCTTCAGCGAGTTCGATTGCTTGGGCCATTCTAATGCAAACAGGAGAGATACATCTTTTGGCAAAGGCCAATAGTTCATACTTTGGCTAACTCTCCCGCTCACTGAAGTGACTGGATGAGCAAGGACTAACATGGGATTCATAGATTTAAAGAAAACTTGAATCTTTTTGTGTTAAACACAATAAAATCTTAGCATTGTGGTTACTACAATCTAACATGAGATACTCTTGTATAAAATTAGGAAAGGACACTTCTGAGCAGGAAAGTTTGTCCCCAGGATCAGAGAACACACTCAGAACATGGCAGACTTTTTATCCCTGAGGTTTCAAAGAGGGGGAATGCAGGTAAGGAACCATAGGAAATAACAAGTCATAGTATGGCCAAGGTGTTTGCCTGTTTCTTGTAGAACTTGGCTTAAATGTTGACTACTCAACTATTTTTTTTCAATACATTAACAATATTTTATTTTCTGATTGTTCTCCTACTCTAACGACACTGATCCTGGGCCCTTTAACAGCTAGAGTCTGGTATTTAAGGCATAAATATGAAGATTTATAATGATAAATCTTTAACTTGCATGTTATTAAAAATTTTTTAGCATATTTTAACTGGTTTTTCTCGATTACATAATCTCATAAAAATTTATAGTGACCAAAGAAAGTTAATAAAAAAACTTAGATATAGTACTGATTCTCTGAAATTGAAGGAAGAGTAGCATGACCTTGAGTTTTGTGTCCAGGTAGTTTTGGTTTTGTTTCTTTGTTTTTCATTTTATTTTAGGCACATAATCTATTCCCCAAAGTTTCCCAATGTGAATGTTATCAGTGAATTCATGCAGGGGTTTCTCTCTGTTTGTACTGTTAATATTAAATACTCTTAATATTAAAACTCAAAGTGATATTTTTTGCTCTGAGAATCAAGTTTCAGGAAGAAAATGTTAAACATCGATTTATTAGACAAAAATCAAGTAAGAAAACAAAGTTCTGGACCTCAGGTTATGACTTTGTCCTTTCACTGGCTTCCTTGTGGGAATTTATTGAAACCTTTTAACTTCATAACACAATCGAGTTAAAGATAGTATAGGAAAGAAGAGCCTCTTCTATGTTTAAATTCCATTAGAGCGTTGTGGGTTTTCACTTCCTAAATGGACCCTTTAACTTCTTAAGGAAATTCTATAAGATCTAAGCTAATTTGTTCTCAACAAAAACGTGACATAGATGAGTAATAAAAGACATTTTTTTTAAATTAGTAAAATGGTTTCCTTACTATGAATGTGTAACTGGAATCTATTTTTAAAATTAAATCATTTGTTACAATGTAAAAAGTTTTAAGTTTAAAGTGAAACCCAGCTAAACTGAATATTTAAACTACGTATTTTTCCCATTAGAGGAGGAAGTGCTAAATAAAATGCTCATAATAGCAATATGACAAAATCTTACAAGCCATTTCAAGTTTGATGATATAATTATCTGCAATCTTTGTTCATAGGTATAATTAAATAATCTGTATTATTGCCATATGTTTGTGTATAATGTAGTGCATTGTTGTGGCTCTGTGCATGCCACTGTACATATTTGAAAGTCGGAGGACAACCTTCTGTTGTAGGGTCTCTCCTACCTTGAGTTTCAGGAATTAAACTCAGGTCATCAACTTGGATAACAAATGCCTTTAACTTCTAACCAATCCTATTGACCCTTGATCCTAGATTTTGATATTGAATGAGTCGAATTCTAGGTCTTTATGAAAAAAAAAAGTGCTTACCTTATAGGATCATTAGAAAAAACACAGTAAGTCCATGATTATTATGCCTTACATGCATAAAAATATGATGTTGCATTGATGGTGTGCATGGAAACTGCACACCCATATTTCTCAAAGATTGCACATCCCGATGACAAAGGAGCAGAGTCCTATTGACTGATGTGTACCACCTAGTTCCTCTATGAAAACTCACTAAAAACAGCACTCAGTGCATACAAAACCCCACAGGTCAAAACAAACTGGAGACAGTGAAAATAGATGGTTCTTCCTGTGTTGATTTATAACAAAATGCCTGCAGGGGGCATGACTGACAAGAAAGAGAATAGTTTCACAGCTCCTAAGACCGTAAATTATTAAAGAAGCCAAAAGTAATACTGAGCATTGAAAACAGGAAATTTTGTGAGTTTGTGTTTACCCATTGCCTCCTGCCTCACTTCTTTACAAACAATTCAACCTCCGACCCAGAAAGGTTGTCTTCTGGAAAAATTCAGTAATTGAACTACAAGTAGGAAAGGAGATAGGTTCCAACTGAGAATATAAATAGAAGCAAGTGGAAAGTGTAGCCCAGTTCTCTTTCTGGTTCCTTTCTGAGCATGCAGGCCGCCATTGGTGCATCTCTAGGAAACAGGAAATGATAGGGAACGAGTAAGAAAGATTCACTACAGCTCAGTCTGCAGTAGAAGCAAATTGTCTTTCTTGAGTTGCCACCTGATCCAATGGTCTTTTTTAAACAAACTGTGCCCGGGCAAGTTTGTTGTACTTTTGTGGCAAGTCACTAATAAGAGACAAGATGAGAAAACTTTAAAAAGAAAGAAAGTAAGAAAAGGAAGCCAATGCCAACATACAAAAAGTTAAATCAAAGCAGATCATTACATGATGATAAAAGGAGTTATTGCCCTCTTTGGTTGAGTGATCTGGTTAGAGAGTAATAAATGGGAAAATGATGCTTTTATGATATAAAATTTATTTAGTGAGTTAAATATATTAGTTAATTAGTAGTAATAATAATTTATAATAATTGAAAGATAATTAAAATTTTATTGTGGCTTTAGTCTAGAAAGTACACACAATATATTTAACACAGTGCACACATGAATATCAGTTACTTCCTTTTCAATTTAATGTGATAAAATTGTATTCTACACCATAATTCCTTATTTGAAACTTTTGAAATTTCTGAACATTGAAGTCAATTAAAAAGTATGGCCTTTTTATTATAGAAAATTCAGCCATTCCTCTCTTTTTCATATACATACCTATACAGATACATTGCTACTCCATTGTGACTTAGGAGTACAGGCTGTTGACAATTAGAGATGATAAAAACAAAACAAACAAAACAAAAACCCACCAAAGTTAATGGGTCCTCTTGGTATCCAACCATATCCAGGGATTTATATAAAAGGGACAGAATACTTTTAAATTTCCAGATTTCTTAATTGCTTATGGGGCAGAAAGAGATGACAAGGTAATTAAGAGCCTTTTTAATATTAGCAAAGTAGAACAAATATCTGTGAAATTCTCTAGATAATCTACATTAGCTCTGGCATCATGATTGCATTATATAATTTCCTTCCAGAATGACTTCAATAATATAAGCTTAGCTTTTCTGAATTTTCTTCTTTTGTGTAGTTCCAAATTAATTTTTATGAGAGGACATTTTATATTAAATTACTCAAGTCAGTTGGTTTTTTGACTATCCCCATCTTCAGTGTGTCACTCCCAACTCCAAACCTGAGAATATTGACTGACAGCTGTTAATATTTTTGACAGTTCCATTTTGTCCTCTTAGGTTATTCCGATTGAGTTATAGGCAGTAAATGAATCACAGATGACCAATCCTGTATATCAGTGCGCTGTACTTACATTTCCATACATTATACATCAATGCTGTAACTGTGCTTTGACGTTGTCTTGAAAATTAATGGAAATGGAAACTTAGTCGAGGACGTGACATTGGATTGTATGCTATTCTCATTTATTTGCCTTAGCCACTTTACTAACTGTAGGCATAAGTCCCGCCCCTTAGGGGACATGTTCGCCTCCGGCTAATGTTTACCTATAAATCTGGCCAGCATGCTCGCAGTGCTAGCTTCTGCTTTTCTGGTCTCCGTGGGAACGGTGGTTCTGTAAGTCTATTTTCCCATTAAAGCTGTATATATTTTTACAATCTGTCTGCATTCATTTACGCCGATACAACTAACCATATGCAATTTTAAGGTGACAGGGGCTTAAAATAAAATCTTTCTCTTAGAGTTAATATAACTTTTAATTGTAGTGCCGTTCACACAATGTCTCTAATCACAACCATATCTCAGGTTTATACAAATGTGCTCTACACATGCAGCTTTAACCTCCATTGATTTCAAGGACTGTATCATTATCCCATTTTCCAGGGTGAGGTGATTTCTAATTACTGCACCCGCTGATGTTTAATTTCATATAATAAGCCTGGCCTAATAGATGAATGGTGCTGTGTATTTCCCAGTGCAAAATCATCTGAATAAAATGATAGAAAGACATCCAACTCGGTGTCAAAGAATTTCTTGCAACCAAAGATGTGTCTAACGCAGGTTTACCAACTAATTTTATTTCTGTCTATAGAAACAAGCAAGCAAAAGGAGAAACCAAAGCCTTATTTGTCATCTCAAGTATATTAAATGATACAATAGACAAAAATAAAAATTACAACCATTTTAATACTGGTCTGTATATGTCTTTGAAAATTTATTCACGCCGGGCGGTGGTGGCGCACGCCTTTAATCCCAGCACTTGGGAGGCAGAGGCAGGTGGATCTCTGTGAGTTCGAGACCAGCCTGGTCTACAAGAGCTAGTTCCAGGACAGGCTCCAAAACCACAGAGAAACCCTGTCTCGAAAAACCAAAAAAAAAAAAAAAGAAAAAAAAAAAAGAAAATTTATTCACAATGTCTAAACTCATTACTCAATATAATACCACTGGGTGAATGTGTACTAAGTGTGAAATATCCAGTGTTTTCATAATTTACATATTTATTAGTACTGAAGAGATTTAAACACTCAAATGAACAGATAAAAGGAGCCAGAATTGTAACTTTCACAAATATATTATTTCAAGTTTCTTTATTCAAATTTAAAGCGTCTGATGATATAGAAATGGATTTTAAATATGAGGGTGGTGAGGTAAGAAGAGTTATCAACAGGTAGCTGAAAGGTTAGCAAAACACCTCCCTACCTTGTGTTATACATTTTTAAAAATAAAGTTGGGCTATTTCTGTAGAGTAGTCAGGGCCTTTAAATAGATGTACATTATTTTTGAGCATGGCTGGATAGTCCCTTGCTGTTCAGTCTTTTGAGTGCAGAAAGTGGTTTTTGCTAGCTCCATCTTGCTGCTCAAGGAAAGCTGAAAAATCGATATCTGCAGGTTGATGAAACCTAAATCCATTTGATTCCTTTCCAGTGCCATTATGCAGACAGTCAAGTGTGATGTATTTAGTTCATGCCGCACTTATTACTCTCAAGCACAGCTCCTCATCAGGGAAAAATTAGACCAGATGAGAAGTAATCAAGAAATCCTAGAGAGGGTGCAGAGATCTTCCTTCCAGCTGCCTCTCCCTCAGTACCCTGAGTCTCTCGGCTCTCTTCATTTTCTATAAGAAAAGGAAGTTGAAATCTTTACCACAATGATCCAGAAAGGTTCTAGATAATTTTTATGGGTCACTTTCCCCTATAGTACAGTCACACCAATAAAGAATATGCATATTACAAATGGAACAATATTCTCCTTACTGGAGATTCTAAGCCACCAGTTTGGCAGTGCTGAAGTATAGTAACAATGAGAAGCAAACGCTGTTAAGATGATTTTGATTCTTCACATTTGCCTGGAAGTTAGAGCATATACAGCAGTGCTTCTCTACCTGTGGGCCTCAGCCCCTCTGGGAGTGGCATACCACATATCCAGCATATCAGTTACAATTTATAGCAGTAACAAATTAAAGTTATGAAGTTCATTGGAAATAATTTCATGGTTGGGGGTCACTACAACATGAGGAACTCTATAAAAGGTCCTGCATCAGGAAGCTTGAGAACCACTGAATAAATGGTCATACAATCCAAAGGCTATCAAGATGGATTCGGTGATGTGATGATTTGGTTCAGTTGCTTTTCTATTAATTATTGGTTAATCTTATACACACTCTATTTTCTAATCATTAATGATTGCATCTCATCAGCTTTTCATTTGCATTAGAAAGTTACAGTTTCTTTAACCTAAAAATTTTAGGGAGAAAACAAAAGGAGTCATTATTTTAGCATTGGCACAGGAGCATTGACTCTGGGTCACCTGCCAATAGCAGTATATTGTAGAGCCCATGTTTGAATTTGCAGAAATGTTTTTGTACTTCACCTATGTTTATGACACCTCCATTTAAGTTTTCAGATAATTTAACTGACAAAACTTCCCATCTCACATTTCTGTAATACAGGTATAACAATGAATAACCCAAAGTTTCTTTCTTACAGTCTCTCGTGTGAGTGATCCACTCACTTAGGGACAGAAAATCCAAGTGGTTCATCTGAAAACAAACGTTTCTTCTTGGTAAAGACCTGTCTTGAGATCCTGAGTACTAAGAAATGTTTTCTATTCCCATCTCAGAATTCTCTCCAGATTTGTTTTATAGAAGCAGAATGCATCTATAAGAATACATATTTTATAATTTAAAGTGAATAACTGCTAACAAAGATATGCTGAGACTTATGAATTAACAGTTGTTCAAAAATCAGTGCCTTTATTTCCCTAAGATGACAGAGGAACAGTGTGATAAGGGAAGCCGTATGGAAGACACTGAAACAAAACCCTATCTATCACATAGGTGAATAAAATAAAGTAATATTGAGTCCTGGGGAAAAAATATCATACTATCACACAAGTTAAAGTGATGATGATGTGACATCCTTTGTTTGTGATGAATTCATGATGACAGATGTCAAAGGTGCCATGACTACCAATTGTTAAAAATCTTAGCCAAAATTACAACTGCAATTGTAAATGACATTTTCTTACCATGAACAACAAGCAAGACAGTCTTGGAAATATACCATGCCTCCATTTAAAAGACGATTCTCACTTGCTACCATTTAAGGAAATTAAAGTATTTGCCTTATATGAAAAGGAGAGCCAAACAAGCTTAGGCTTCGCTCTCATTTTCATTTTCCACTCACAAATGATAAAAGTACCTTGCTCACCTAAACATTCTATAGCATATCCCAGTTGTTCCGTAGGGATCTGGATTTATTGAGCAGAAAATGGAATGCATTTATATGCAGTGTTAATATATTTGGATGAATGCCCGTGAAAGACCATAGTATAGAGATTCAGAGATATGCTACACTGAAGGAACCTTTCCTCTAGGTGGTTTAACTGGTGAGACTGGTGCAAATGCATGAATGTTAGAGTAGCGAGTGGGAAAGCTTAAGAAGTAGAAGGCATCTTCCATGGTGATAATGAGGCAGTAACATAGGGATCAAAACTCAAGAAGGACCAGAAAGTAAAATGCTTTCATGTTTTTTAAGATGAAAGGGAAACCAACATAATATAGAAGGAATTTGGACATGCTGAATTGATGTCTAGGTTGAGAAAAATCTAGATAAAATGTATAGATGGAAGAGAAAAAGATAGATATAACAGTGAAAAGTATAGTTTATTTCAATTGGTACACACACACACATACACACACTCACATCCTATAATATGCAAATGAAAGTTAACCATTACTTTGAAAATCCACAGACAGAAATGATTAAGATGATGTGGATGCTAGTATCAGATGTGTCCAGTACCACATCTGTCTGATGTTTCATGGATAGATCTGGGTACCTAATGTGAATACCCATGGCCAATAATAATATGCCTGCTGGGAGCTTCTTCAGAGCATCAGATAAGAGCAGGTATTACCTCAACACCATGAATAAAAGTTCAAAACCAAAGGTCAGCTACTATCCTTGAGAAGCCTAAGTGAGTCCAGTGATAGGAACTGATGAATGAATTATCCTCAGGTGGCTAATCGTAGCAGACACTTAGGAACTCGCCATGAATCCTTTATTGAAATAGAGTCTTCACTGGTCACAGAAATGTTTATCATGGCACGATTAGAGCTCTCACCACTTTCCTCGTTCTCTGTGGTTACCTTGTCCTATTGAGAAATATATGAATCTTAAATCTAAATGAGTGAATGAAAGACAGAGTGAGGTATGTTGCTTATGCATGCTGTTCAGGCACTATGGGAAATTAGATAAAAAAAAAACCTAGGTGGTTTCTGTTTAGATAATATATTCTAATGATATTATATTAAGTAGACACATAAGAGGGTTGCTGAACTCTTGATCAAACTGAAATTAGTTAGCTCTTAGGGTGTATTGTTACCCAGAGTACTTATTATATTGTGAATCTCAGCGGCATGTATTTATTAAAGGATTTTATTGAATTTTGTAAAGACAGAGATACAATTTATATCAATTTACTTTCCATTCTTCTTGGGAATTTGATTGAATATGAAGAGTGCTTCCAAGTTTTTATATTATATACTGGCAAATGAGATGTACAGTCAAACAGCCCACCTGTTAAAATGTCTAATGCTTTCAGATAATTCACTATAAAATATAAAAAGGTTAGCAACTCCTGTCAGTTTCACAGAGCCTAGAGGTATTATTCCTGCATACATATTAAAAACAAATAAGCTCTCTATTGTGTAGGGAGCAGAGGAAGCCTCGAGTAAATGTGTGAAGAGCTGATGAATTCCTGAGTGAATGTGTATTTTTGATATGGGTATGACCACATCAAATACCTCAGGCACTTTGGGAATAACGAAGCTTTCCCCTCTCTGTGAGGTTCCGAGAGATGGTAAAGCCTTTCTCTAATCTGAATTTGAGTGTTGACAGTGTATGAAAGTGTGAGTGTTCACAAATGATTGTCAGTGTATCCATTTCTTCACCACACTAGTCAGTGTTCCAGCACTAAAATCTTCTGGATATGGCCCCTTGGCACTTAGAGAGAAGGGAGGTATTTATATTCAGCAAAAGAAAGGAAGAATACATTTCCATGATTTTTTTATGATGCCAGATAAGTGAATAAAGTATTTGCTTTAGGCTAGATAATTGTTTACAAAGAGGCTCTTTATTCTAAACTTTCTTTTCTCTGTTTTGTATTTGTTTTTGTCCAAAGAGATAAATATTGAAGCTTGTAGAGGTTGCCTAATTTGCTGTAAGGTCAACTGTGGTGGAAATGTAATTTAAATACTTCTTTCTGTCTTTGTTTTAAAGTTTCATATTTTCCTGACAGCTTTTCTCTTGAGGGCTATAATGTACATAGTTTTGCATAAAATTGCTTAAAGTAAAATCTGTAATGATTTATTTATGAATTAGTATCCTGAATATTTTTCTCAACCAGGGTATTCATTATGTTATATTGTGAAAAACTGAGCAAACTGCAATTCTTTCTAGGCCAAATTTTATATTAGGTTATTCTGTGACAGAAACATGAAATTTCTTGGTTCAAATGGAGCACATGAAAGTAGATACGTTGTATACTAAACCATATATGAGGATTTATAGTCATCAAAGTGGAACTCTGAAGTTAGCTCAAGTGTGGATTGATCCCTATCCTATCAATATGTTTATTTAATATTATGATTCATATTTAAAATTTATATTTTAAAATATTAACATCTACTTACCTCAAGATAGGTACCTAATTCAGATAAAATATTCAAAAATCGAGTTGGATTTTAACCCTGGAATGTTCATGACTGTAAGAGCAATGTAGATTAGCTATAATGATTTAAAAATTGAAGTAATGATTTTAATTAAATGAACTATTGAAATGTTTTAAAATATATGACTATACCAGTCAAAGTAAAACATTTTAAAATCAGACGTGCCTAAATGCTACTAACTATACCTGGTAGTTTTTTGAGTCCAAACCATGAATTTACAAGAAACAATATTGTATATTTTATTTTTTTAAAAAAAGAGATAAAACTATCTTTTTTTATTTTACATACCAATCCCAGTTCCCACTCCTTTCCTTTCTCCCATTCCCTCCACCTTCTCCCCACCCGAGCCCCCATTCACTCCTCAGAGAATATAAGGCACATTGCTTTGAATAAGGTCTAAGACCCTCGCTACTATATCTAGGCTGAGCAAGGTATCTATGCAAAGAGAATGGGTTCCCAAAAAGCCAGTATAAGCAGTAGGGATAAATCTTGGTGCTTCTGCCAGTGGCCTGGCAGTCTGCCCCAGCTATACAACTGCCACCCACATTAGGGTCTAGTTTTGACCAATACTGGTTCCTTCCCTGTGTGGTTGGAATTGGTGAGCTCCCACTAACTCAGGCAAACTGTTTCAGTGGTTATCCCCATCATGGTCTTGACCTCTTTGCTCGTATTCTCACTCTTCCCACTCTTCAACTGGTCATTGAGAATTCAGTCCAGTGCTCTACTGTGGGTCTTTGCCTCTGTTTTCATCTGTTGTTGGATGAAGGTTCTATGGTGATATTAAAATGTTCATCAGTCTGACTTCAGGGTTAGGCCAGTTCGGACACCCTCTCCACTATTGCTTAGGGTCTTAGCTGGGTTCATCCTTGTGTATTTCTGGGAATTTCTTAGTGTCAGGTTTCTTGCTAGCCCCTCAATCAAAATATCTACGTTCATAGCAGCACTATTTATAATAGCTAGAACCTGGAAACAACCTAGATTCCCCTCAACCAAAGAATGGATTTTAAAAAAATGTGGTATTTTTACATAATAGGGTACTACTCAGCCGTAAAAAATGATGACATCTTGAAATTTGCATGCAAATGAATGGAATTAGAAAAAAAAACCCATCCTGAGTAAAGTAACCAAGACCCAGAGAGATTAACATGGTACGTAGGATAACGAAACTATAGTCTTTGATCTCAAAGAAGCAAAGTAACAAGGTAAACTCCATGAAAAACATATATAGATCCACCTTGAAGGGGGAAATAGGCAAGATTGCTTGACAAAATTGGGAGCATGTGGGTAGGGGTAAGAAAGGAGGGCCGAAGGGGAGGAGAAAGAGAACTTGAAGGAACTGAGGGAACGGGATACTCGAGATGGAAAGCAAGAAAAGTGATCTTTTATTTTAAATATGGAAATTACTTGAAGGTCTTCAGACAGGCCATTTGGTTTTAGCACCTCTCCACTGCAACAATATTTGTTTTAAAATTAATATTAAAAATAATTTGTTATTATTAACAGACCGATTTTGAAACATTTCTTCCTTCTCTCATTCTGTCATTTGTATTCAGTGCCATGCTCTGTAGCCTAGACTGGCCTCCAGCTTGACATCTTCCTCCCTCTGTTTGATGAAAGTTAATTATTGATGCCCTGACACTTGGAGGAACTTGGAATTACTGAGGCCATGTCACCATTCACTAACAATATATAACAAATTGGTAGGTATTTCTGTAACACCAAGAAGATTTCCAAAATCTCTTTTATATATTGAGTGATTCTTAGTATGTATTAAAGCTTGTCATATTATGTAACATAAAATATAAAATATATTTTTGAGCTTCTTCTATCATTCTCTCCTCTATCCTCTGATGGGTGATGAAGACAAATAATATATTCCTGAAGTTTGTCATCATATTTTCTTCTCCGATTTTTCAGATGCTGAATTAAATGATTTTTATTTGTTAATTAGATGTAAATTACACATAATAAAACTTAATATTTCTGTAATACAGTTAGAATTAAACTCATTTCATTTCTTACAAGAAAATAACCGACTTTTGTCTGATAATGAATAAATGTTTAGCAATTATGTTCATGATTTTAAGCAAATAATTTTAATTTGCTAAATAATTGTTTCTGTTTGTAATTTTGACTCAGTTAACAACCTTGAGCAATGTTAAAAAATTTTTCACATATTCATGAAGTGAGGCTTTTTGTGTATTTTTTAAAGCTATTTTGCAGGATGAAAAAAATTCTAGGTGTTCTAATATAAATTCTATATGTACAATGTAAACTATTATATATATATATAATGTATGCATATATGACATTTTGAGATATTTTAGGGAAGTTGTACTCCCAGGTAAGTGATGCTAGTCTTTTTGGCTTTCTGGATAATAAAATACGTTAATTCTTATAACAACTGGTGGCAAAACTTTCCCTACATGTTTTTGATCACTTACAAGTACAGAAATTATGCAAAGACCGTTGTGTTCCATCACTACAGAGCCACCCTATCATGGGTGACAGATCCTAAAGCTAGAAACCTGGAGCACACTGACAGGTTGGAGGCAGCTCAGGAGGTCTGAGAGTCCTTTCGGATAGCTCAGTAGGTCCGAGCCTCTTCCAGACAGCTGATCTTTTCTTGGTTCCTTGTGTGCAGATTCTGCTATTGTTTGTTTCTTTCAAGTGCTTAGCTAACCTCTGCTTCTTCCAGGCTGCTTGGATGCACTGAGGGGATTTTTATTGCTGTCCTTTCAGGGACTTCCTGAATCTCTTTTTACTTATTTATTTTTTCTTGGAAAAAAAATTTTCCACCTCCTCCCATCCTCCCATTTCCCTCCCCTTCCTCCCACTCCTTTCCCCCTCCCTCTCCAGACCGAAGAGCAGTCAGGTGGAAAGTCCAAGGTCCTCCCCCCTCCATCTAGGTCTAGGAAGGTAAGCATTCAAACTGGCTATGCTCCCACAAAGCCAGAACATGAAGTAGGATCAAACCCCAGTGCCACTGTCTTTGGCTTCTCATTAGTCCTCATTGTTCAGAGAGTCCGGTTTTATCCCATGCTTTTTCAGTTCCAGTCCAGCTGGCCTTGGTGAGCTCCCAATAGATCAGTCCTTCTGTCTCAGTGGGTGGGTGCACCCCTCACAGTCCTGACTTCCTTGCTCATGTTCTCCCTCCTTCTGCTCCTCATTGGGACCTTAGGAGCTTATTCCGGTGCTCCAATATGGGTCTCTGTCTCTATCTCCATCCATCACCCGATGAAGGTTCCATGGTGTTATGCAAGACATTCATCAGTGTAGTTATAGGATAGGGCCATTTCAGGTTCCTTATCCTCAGCTGCCCAAGGCACTAACTGGGGACATCCCCCTGGGCACCTGGGAGCCCCTCTAGGTTCAGGTCTCTTGCCCACCCTAAGCTGGGTCCCTTAATTAAGATATATGCTTCCCTGCTCCCATATCCATCCTTCCTTTATCCCAACCATCCCAATTCCCAAAGTTCCCCCTGTCCTCCCCTTCTCATATTTCTCTCCCCATCTCCCCTTACCCCTATCCCACCCCACCCCCAATATCTCTTTTGAGTGATTACTTCCTGTTTTAATGAGTATCCTTGCAGGGTAGAATTTTTCAATATTGAGGAAACTTCTATACAACAGTTGCACAGTCAATAATGGGGAACATCGCTGGGTGTCTTAATTCTCCCTTTCCCAGCAGTCATTAGTTGTCTATAGTTCTTTTCCAGGGCTGGAACCTCATAAAATTCCCCTTTCTATATTAAGCATGCAAATTTATATTACCATTGTTCCAAACAGTTTATATAGGTATTTCTAAGAAGTAATGTTTCTCAGTAGATCATTGGTATTCCGGCATAAATCCAAGATGTCTACCCTATTTTCAATAATGTTCCACAGATGTAGGAGCTATGATGCAGATATATTTTAGGGGGCTCCTATTGGTCATCAGTCTCTGCATTATGTACAGTTATGCTTATCAGTGAAGCTCTCCATTTGCTATAAACACTAAGTTATATAAAATTCTTTTCAATGTGATCCCAAATCTAGAATGTTACATCTTACTTTAACAATAGGAAAATATAGAATGTAGGCCCACAAAGCACTTCTTTTGAAGTGTAATAAAATTCATATACATAGCCACTTAAATCATAATCTGTTACTAGTATTTTTAAAAATTCTCTTCATTTCACTGAGCCTGAGGTCTTGTAATAGTGAAGTATCTCTTAAAGCTTGTGGTCATGATGATCAAGGCCCATGCATATCTATGTATGGTTGTAAGGATAAATACTTAGAATGTAGTCAGGAATTTTGGTGGATAGAAAGTGGTGGCTGTAGGCTCTCCTCCAAGAGCTGTGACTTCCCTTCCTTTGACTAGCTCCTAATAGGCTAAGTTTCCATCACTAGGCATGATTTCAGTCTTGTTGAGGGAGCATTCTGTTCTATTACAGAGCTATTGGCTACAACGGGAACAAGGAACTGTTTGGGCCCCAGTTCCCACTGACACCTCTCAGGACAACTCTTGTACCTACAGATCAAAGTTCACTGTGAAAGAGGGAGCAAAAAGATAGTAATAATCAGAGGACCATGAAGGTGCCTGCGAGATTGCATAGTGTTGGGTCCCAAGAGGACAGGCTTTTGCACCCCCACTTGACCTGGACAATATTACAATATTTAAAGAGATGTGCAGCAAATGAGGACAATGACCCCAAAATGTAAGGAATATATATCTTGACCAGAGAAAGGAATGTATACTGCAATATGATAAATATATCCTAAAATGAATTAATATACAAAATATCTTAAGCAGAGGAAGAAACATGCATGCATAGAATAAGGCATAATAACTTTGCATATGTGTATAATTATACTAAATAGAAGTAGTAGCATACACAATATAACTACTAGAAATTGAGTTTAGACAGGAATACAAAGATAATTTTATTTTACATATGTATCTGTAATTACATATGTATATGTAAAATACACAAGAATCTATACCAATGTAAATTATTTATAACTAACAGTTTATAAGTAGGTATACTAATCTATTATCCCATCCCATCCATTATCCCCCTTTTTTTTCAAAAGCAATCCCTGAGCCTTTTTATTTCCACTCCCAACCCTATACAACTTATAACCAGCTCCACATTGGGCACCAAAATATAGACATATTAGAGGTCCACAATAAACCTGAATGGAGTATATCAAAGGTTTATACATTTAGGGATAAAACTCACACTAAGGGTAGAGATTCACAATTCTCTGTGTGTGCTGGAAGCTGGGAACTAAATCCAACAAAAAGGCTTTTCATCTGCATTTATACTACCTTAGACCATGCCCCCAAATGGACCAGTATCTAAAATGCTATTGGCTGAAGGAGTTGCCACAACAAAAGATCATTGCTTTCAACTTTGCAGATCTGAGAAATTCACTGACAATTGAATTTAAGAAATCCTCATAGGGAAAATGAATTTTCTTCATTGCAAATCTCTATTAAACTCAATTCTGCAAGACAATTTCCCCTTGTAGAGACATGCATCTTCATGGATGTACATGTGTTTTCTGCTAACAATGACTGTTTACCTGAAATGACAATTTACCTTAAAGAATATACCTGTCAATCCTTGGTAGACTGCATGGGTAAATGAGAATGTACCCTGCTTCTGTTATATACAACATGGCAATCTCCATTGTAATGAATTTTCTGACATATGAATTATCAACTGAAGGAACTCTTGCCACTCTTTCTCTTAGGAAAAATGATTTAGTTTGTTTTAATTGGAATAAGAAAAATAAAGAAGACTCTAGACTCTTGTTCATGTCTTGTTTTGCAGTAACACATGACTGCTGGTGAGGTAATGAGAGCAGAGTGTCCCACCTGGCACGCAGGCTTTCATCTCTATACAAACAATGATGGTTTGTGTCTTTTCTGAAGCACATGTGTAAATGGAGGTTTCTGTCCACCCCCATCTCTTCATGAATAAAAACTCAGAGTTTTAATTGTAATTGCTTGGCCGATGACTCAGCCTTATTACTAATTAGCTCTAACTTTTAAGCTAATCCATTTCTATTATTTTGTATTTTACCACAAGGCTTGTGACTTGTTACTTCAAATTTTGCTTCTCTGGCAGCTGTTGGTGTCTCTCTCAAATTGGAGTTCTTTCTCCCTGTGTTCAGTTTGGGTTTTCTGCTTCACTATATTCTGCCTTGTCATAAGCCAAAACATCTTTATTCATTAACCAATAAGATCAATATATATTCACAGCATAAATGAGAACATCTCATATCATGCTAGTAGTCCAACTCATAGCTGAACTTCTTTATCTCAAACACATAAGAATGAATGCATAGGGATCCACAGTGGTTTAACCTGAAATTTTAAATAATTATTGCTTGGGATTTGGGAGTTTACTCCATTTAATAGGTAATGACAAAAGTCATGGGACCTTAATTAATATTTTTAAAAAACTGTGTTTTATATATGAATTATTTATTTTCAGTCATCAAGTCTATTTGTTCAGCTAACAACCATGTAATAGTTTTTTCTAATAAACCATCACTTTAAACACACTGTGAACTTTCTTTAACATGATGAGGAACAGCCAATTAGCTACTTCTGTCTCTCTGAAGAATGTTGGTTATGCAACTATTTTATGTCCTCCTGTCCTATATAATTTGTATAGTTTTACATAGATTAAGTAAAGTATGAATTTTGGTCTCTTCACGTTCAATTTTTTGTAAACTTTTGATACTTCTGTAGATATTCTCAGAGCTTTTTCAGAAAATGATTTCGTGTACTTGTAATGCATAAGTTTCATAAATTCAGGATAATTTTATTCTTTATGAAATTTTCTCTCCAATCTGTTCTTCTAAGATAATGAACTTCTAGTTTATCATCTAGTTTTCTGTATATGTTTACTTTTTACAACTTAAATTCATTTGGTTCTTTGAAGCCCATCTTTTATTAAATTGCTTAAAATTTTATTTAGTTGAGTCATTGTTTTCAGCAGCATCCACTTTTCTGTTCAATTCATGTTCTGTGTGTTTTATTCAAGCTGTGATTTACTTAAAAGTGCTATTGCTTTACTTTCCATGCATGTCTATTGATTGCATATCATTGAAAATCTAGCTTTATGTTTTCCAAGAATAAATTTACAAGGATACATCTATGCATAGTTCAGATGAATTTAAGACCAAAACACTAAATCAAGCCTCCTCTTTTTATGGGATAAAGGTGATTTTTGCACGTCATTTCTTCATCATAGCTCTGGACTAAGTAAGGTATGAGTTGAAGAGGATGGATTGCCTAAGGGATGACATGCCTTTGCTTATGGAATATAGAGCTCAATGAAGACATCTTATTGATGTCATTGATGATATCAGTGAGAATAAGCAAACAGTAATGCCCAAGAAAAACATTCTGTTTTCTAGACACTCACTACCCCACTTTTGTTATGATCACGTTTTAATGGACCATTGTGACTTATCTTCTTTCCTGGAGCCTAAAACTGTAATGGATATTTTCTGTGTAGCTGTAGCAGAAAAACCCCAAGACCCTAAGGATTTTCTTACAAACGTCATATCATATACCTTCAACATTTTCTTATAAGAATCCACTATTATTTGAATTTGGAAAGCTGTTTGTCTGTATGATTTTGAAACTGTCTTACGTTTTAATTAGTGGATATTTATGCATAAGTTTTCATAAGGTTAAATGATCAATTCATAGAAATAAGATAGTACACAGGTAAGAATATAAACTTTAAAATGCTAATTCTCTGTCTAAAGCTGTATACTTTTTTACAGTCCAAATTCTGAATCTTTGACATTTAAGGAAGTTAAACTGAATATACAAAACTAATGACAATAGATGTTATTTGTTTGAATGAAATTAGTTGGTTCATTCTTATTTACTGTTTTTGTATGACTGACTAGCATGACTAGCTTTGCACTCTGATCTTATTAAAACACAAATAAAATATCACTATATTTCCCTTTTTTGTTTAAAATTAAAAATAAGGTTATAAATAATGTAAGTAAAACTATATAGAGAAAGTAAAATAACTTCATACAATATATACAGGCAATCAGTACTGTAATGTCTAGCCCATTTGTATTTGACAAATTCAGAGAAAATGCTCCATTATCTATCCTATACTGGTGAGTCCAAACTCTTGTACCTAATTTACTTCCTAGCCTATCTTGCATTACCATCCACTATTTTTTTTTTTTTTGGTTTTTCGAGACAGGGTTTCTCTGTACATCCACTATTTTTTTAATCTAGCTTTACTCCATTGTTTGACAGTCTTAGCATTATTTTGGACCAGGTACTCCATTGTAATTGAGGATCAAGCTCTAACATAGTTTGAACCAAGTCTATCTAGTCTTTAGGAATAATTCTATTACAAACTGACCAGAAATTTAACATTTGCTTCCCAAAAGGTAAGTGCATGCCATATGAAACTATTGCTTCCTTTAATCTCCTTTAATTTAATATTGGCACAGGAGTCAAATAAACTCTTACAAAGCCTCTATCATTTGGCAGTTGATCCTGTAAATTACTGAATATATTAAGGTTGGCTGTTTGAAAATCTTAGGCTGTTCCTCTCTAACCTTATGATGTAAAGTTAAATTAGTTTTCAATTAAATTACTCTGTCTGGATCTGAATATCTTGATGATCTGTTTTATTAAGTTTTTCTAAAGTCTGTATCTTGGCAGTCAAGCCAAACAACTTTTTAAGAGATAAACGAAAAATTATCAAAATGACAGCAAGGAATATCAAAATGAAAATCAACAAACAGTATATCAATCCCAATTATGTTGATTATCCCTTCTTTTGATAGTTCCATTTTTAAATAATGCATTATATAATCATACAGAGACATAACTTTCTCTGTTGTTAATTGTGACTTCTATTTTTCAACACAGGAAAAAACTCTCCCTTTTACATAATTCCCTCCAAAGGAATTCCCAATTTTCTCACCCAATCTGCCACTGATCATGATGAAGATGTGATGCTTTTGCTGCTGACTACAACAGTAAAGGACTAATTAGATTTCAAGGCAGTTGCCTAGTTTGGGAGCAGACTGAGAAGGAGGCTCAGGGAAAGCCCACCAGGAGAAAAAAAAAAGGAAAACCCAGCTTGTAGGGCAGTGACTCCATCCACGTGTATCTCTGGCCTATGTCAGTAGCTGTAAAGTCACAGACAAACAACTTTTTTGTGACTATGTACCCCAATAGTTGGGTGTTAGATGTTGCACGAATAACAAAACCCAGAGATATTTGGGTTCAAGCTGAAGGATCAGAGAAGCAAAGTAATCAACCACAAGAGAGCTCTTACCTCTATGAAATCTTCAGACTAAAAAGAGAGCTTGAGTTCCTGTCTCATCCTGCCTTATATTCTACTCAGGTGCTGGTGTTAAAGGCCTGCACCACCACCACCTGACCTCTGTGGCTCACTAGTGTGATTACTGGGATTAGAGGTGTGTGCCACCATTGCCTGTTCTGTGTGGCTCACTAGTGTGTCTAGCTCTGCACTCTCATCTTCAGGCAAGCTTTATTTATTAAAAGACAAATAAAATATTACTATAAACACAGGTACAATTGTGTGGTTAAAGCCAATATGTTTAACTAAACAAAAATAATATTGCATTTATTATGATGCTTCTAATATAGTGTTAATAATAAAATGATTAAAATGTGAGAAAACTGCTAAATATTTAGCTGTTTTAAATTACAATTATAGTATCAATATATACAGAAATACACATAATTCCAATAAAATGTATGAAAATCTAATTATTTAATTTATGTACTTTAAAAGAATAAATTGTGTTTTTTACTATAATGACTTTAGATGTGGTTTTTCTAACATTCAGTACATCCTTCATTTATGCTCTGAAATAAGATACTAGCCTTAATCTCTGGGCATGTAGATTATTATATGCAATATTAGAGATTAATATGGAATTCCAAATCATATTTAAAATCTATGATATGGCTAATTGTAATAAAATTATAGAAGAAACAGCCCGATAAATTAGATATGCAAGTCAGGTATCTGTCGTGACACAGTGTATATCCCAACACATATTATTAAGGAAGCAGAGACAAGGATCTGGCTTGGTATACAAAGCAGCTTCCTGACCAGCCATGGATACAACCTGTCGAAAAAAAGTCAAAAACAAAGCACAACAGAAAAACTCTGTCTGCACAGTAAAGTTGTTTTTTTTTTTTGATTACAGACTGTTTTTATCATGTAGATACTCTTAAAAACATTATATAGGAATAACCAACTTACTTCATTAAAACAAATATTTTTAACTGCCATCAGGTTTGTGCATTCCCCACAAAGTTCATCTTACATTTTGGCAGACTTCAAAATGATGGAGTTGAGGGGAAAGTTTAAAATCTCCACCAGGTTTCCCTTGTCAGCACTATCACCTAGAAAGGAGAACTACCTTGTAACATCGCCCTGTGTGAACATTACTGACATTGGCAGGGAAGTGTCTATCTTAACTAATAAAAACGAAGTCCCAGGGCTCAATTCTGTCATCTGACTCCCTTATGCAGCAGGCAATAAACACCTTTGCTGAGTTTTGCAGGAAGGTGTGAAGTTTGACAGTTATTCTATGACAATGTCTGACCAAGTGTGCTTATAATTGGCTTAAGATCCTTGTCCAGTTAATGAGCCTCTTTTTTTTTTTTCAGTAGTGTTCTAGAGACAGAAGTCTTTTCTGGAGTAATTTTTTAAATGTGAAGTTTCCAGAACAAGTGCAAAGTGTGAATACAAGAAGATGTAGTACCATGTTATTTCTAAATCTAGAGAAATTTGGAAATAAAATATTTAAAATATCCCCTGACAACTGTCTGTTCTTCTTTCTTGTGTGTGTGTGTGTGTGTGTGTGTGTATGTGTGTGTTGGCATGTGTGCATATTTGTGTGCTTTTCTGCTTGTATACAGCATGTAGGTGTGAATGTACATGTGTGTACCATATCATGCATGTGGACACTGGAGGACAACCTCAAGTATTGGACTCATCTTTTAGTGTGAGACAGGATCATTTGTACTGTTTTTAAGCAACATAACCCAGACTGCCTGACCCTCATGCTGCCTGGAATTCTCTTGTCTCTGCCTAAAATCTTGTTGTAGAAGCTCTAAGAATACATCCAGCTTTACCTGGGAACTAAGGATAGAAGATCAAGTTCCTCATGGTAGCATAATAAGCAGCTTTTCCCCACAGAACTATCTCCCAAGCCCAAAAATTTGATTTAGGGGCACAATGCATTAGATGACAAATAGCTTGGTTGCCTTTAAAAAAATAAATAAAAATAAATTAGGATGAATTACTGTTGGCTGCTTATGTTCACCTGAAAGACAGACTACCAAAGTATTAAATTGTTTCCATTGTATTTGCAATACTATAATTGAAACACAAGGATTTGATAGCAAAATTATTATTTTCTGTCCAAATCACTTTCAAACACAAATGAAATGAGAATGAAGATGTATTTGCTTATTAATATCATGTGAACATCATTCTGTGAAGATATTACGTACAAATGATTTAGAACTACTCAGTGATAAACGTATCAGCACTTGCCAGCACTATGAAATCCAGGCGGTAGGGACAGAGCTCCCATATCTATACTATCTTGATTTTTGTCATGCTCCATGGCTGACATAAGTCGGGTCTCCAGCAGTAGTCGTTACTTTCAGGTTCTGGAGGGTAACTAAGAGCAAGGGAAATAGTCTGTAATCTTTAAGAGTCTTCGGAATCTCTCTTGTCAATAACTCCAAGAAAAGCAGCCCATTCCCATGACTGCGCTTTCTGTTTTCTTTTCTGGTGGTGTCTAGTAAGGGCATTGTTACCAAACTATAGAGTAACTATTTTAACTATATTAGAAAATACGCATATATGGAAGCTCCTACACAATCAGCTTACCACATCTTTTTTGAAAACACTTTAATGTCATTTATCCCTCCTCATACTTCCTCCTCTATTTTATTCTCATGATTCCACACCAGTTTAATCCTTCTTGATCCATCATTCCCTCTTAGGCAAATATGTCAGTGTTGCGGGAGCTCCTTCAGCCAATAGCTGCTGAGATACCAGCCCATTGGGCCGTGGTCTCTCTTTCTTTAAAAAAGCAGCAACTGCCCTTGCTCGCTTACTAGGCTCCTTTCCTGATTGTTCAGAGGGCTGTTGTCTGGGATGGTGATCTGTAAGTGTTTCCCCCTTAAATAAATAACCATTCTATTAATCATACTTCCAAACTGGTGTGGGATTGTTTGTGACTTATGCCTTCATGTCAGTGCATTCTATTGTCTCTCTTTTGAAAGTCTGTCCCCATGGGATAGTAATTCCCTGAACTCTACACATATTCAAAATGAAATACGCACACACACACACACACACACACACACACACACACACATATATATATGTAAATTTAAAGCCAGTTTCTTATCACAAGATGAAACCCGTATTTGGCACAGTTATCAGGGCGAGAACAAATGGTTAAGCAAGCCAGAGGTTCTAGGGGATATCTTTATATTATTCTGTTAAAAGGACAATATTAAAATAACTTCCAATGAATTATTATTACACCCATACATATATCAATTTGAACCCTCGTCTAGGAAGCCTTTATTTGCCATGGATGGTGATTTACTCAGTGACCCATCACTGACCAGTGTTCAGAACATAAGATATTGGAGAGAGCTCTGCCCTAAAGGGATCATATATATCATGCATACTCTTCCAAATCTCAGAGATCATTGTGAAAGAGGGAAGGGGAAGAGTGTGTGATTCAGAGATGGTGGGTGACTTCTAGGAAATATTATCTTCTGACCAGAGCAGCACAGCTGTGTATATGAACTTACGGTGGCCGTGATAGCATATACAAACCTCTGTAAGGCTAAGAAAGAGCAAACTTCAGCAGGAGAAGGGAGTTGAGCATATAATTCCAATCAAGGATGTGGAACAATTGGCAATAATTAGCTGACCAGGCAGGTTTCTTTTTTTAAAGACATTAGTCCCTTTTAAGTCAACCAACAATACTCCGTGGGAGTCCACATATGCAAGAACACTGGTCAATACAGATTAAGGTCGAAAGATTTAAAAATAGCAATATACATATTTTGGAGAGTTGGAAATAGGGGTTGGATAATGGAAGAGTTGTTGAAACTATCAGTGAACTAATAAAATGTATCTAAAACTGATATTTCTCCCTCTGACCCAGTCGTTATCTTATGAATGAAAGAGAGATTAAGTAAATAAGTAAAAAGCTACAAATTAATAAGTAAAAATAGTTGAAAGGGAAAATGTAAAGTGATTATTCTCATAAATATATGAATACACACATATGATAGCCTCTAAATATATATGTATATACTTTTACCTTTAGGCATTATTTTTATGTTTAATCAGTTTCCTATCTTTTATTATCTTTTTTTAATGATCTTGAAATACATTTGTATATTTGTTACTGTCTTCAAAGTGTTTCTTATGCATTGCAGGATACAATTCAGCTTCTGATTGATTAATACTGAGATGATTTTTGATCATTTGATAGCTTTATTTTTACTTATTTATTTTTCTGAGACAGGGTTACTCTGTGTATCTCTGGCTGTCCTGGAACTCACTCTGTAGTTCAGGCTGGCCATGCACTCACAAATATTCACCTGCCTCTGCCTCTCTGAATACTAAGATTAATACTGAATACTGCCACGACCACCTGGAAAGAATTAGCTTTCTTTTATTTCTAAGAACCAGAGCTTGTTGTACATTTCTAAATCATTTGTACATTAATATATTCATATAATATTAAGAAATAACATTAATAAACAAATATGTCTTATTTCTAGTTTTATTTGTGATTAAAAGTAATTTGGGTATCAAACTGAAATTCTTATATCCAACAATCACAACCTTGTGCTTCAGTTTTAATTATAACAGTCCTCAGAATACAGATCAATGTATTAATGATTAGTTCTAAAGCAGTCGGATCCACATTGTAGAATGTATATATGAAAACAGAAATGATCACTTTCATTTTTTAGTAACAAGTATGATGGAAACAATTTAATATTTTGGTAGTATGTCTTTCAGGAAAGCGTGAAAATTCAGCAGCAAATCATTCTGTTTTATTTTTATTTTTTCCAAACACATCTAAGCTATTTATGAGCTGAAGTGTTATCTACCATTCATTCATGGGCATTCATAATATGATTTTTCATATGTGATAAAATTAAGTGCTTACAAAATTCACACTTGCATATGAATTTACTATCAGTTAGGGGTAAAAACAGTTCAGGGACTTTAAATAGCTTTCCTTTTGTCATAGTTAAGAAAGATAAGACCTGATAGAACATCCCCATTGTCTCAGTGTGTGGGTGCACCCCTCGTGGTCCTGAGTTCCTTGCTCGTGCTCCGTCTCCTTCTGCTCCTGATTTGGACCTTGAGATTTCTGTTCAGTGCTCCCATGTGGGTCTCTGTCTCTTTCTCCTTTCATCGCCTGATGAAGCAAGGCCAGCTGGCTTAGGTCTGAAAAAGCATGGGATAAATCCGGACTCGCTGAACATAGCGGACAATGAGGAGTACTGAGAACTCAAGAACAATCGCAGTGGGTTTTTGATCCTACTGCAAGTACTGGTTTTGTGAGAGCCTAGGCAGTTTGGATGCTCACCCTAAGAGACCTGGATAGAGGTGGGCAGTCCTTGGGCTTCCACTGGTCAGGGAACCCTGATTGCTCTTCGAGCAGATGAGGGAGGGGGACTTGATCGGGGGAGGGGGAGGGAAATGGGAAGCGGTTGCGGGGAGGAGGCAGAAATCCTTAATAAATAAATAAATTAAAAAAAAATTAAAAAAAAGAAAGATAAGACCTGATCCTACTGCACGTACTGGCTTTGTGGGAGCCTAGGCTGTTTGGTTGTTCATTTTACTAGACCTGGAAGGAGGTGGGAGGTCCTTGGACTTCCCACAGAGCAGGCAACCCTGACTGTTCTTTGGGCTGATGAGGGAGGGGGAGTTATTGGGGGAGGGGGAGGAAAATGGGAGGTGGTGGCAGGGAGGAGGCAGAAATCATAAGTAAATAAATAAATAAATAAATAGAAAGATGAGACCCAAGAACCAGCCCAGGCTTGTGTAGGGCCTATGGTGTATAATGAAGACTTCTATGTTATGAATTACCACCTTAAATAAGATTCTTAGCCATTTTTATTTTTTTGATTTAGTGAATAATATAAATTTAAAAGTATTGTGGTATATGTCTTTCAGTTTTACCAGGTCATTTCTTTTCATTCTTTTTGGAGATAACACTATGATAAAATTATTTCTTAAATGCATAACATGCAATATATTATTTTAAGGGAATGATATTTCATAAAAATATAAGAACAAATAGCCTTTTCTGAATTACTACAGGCTTATATTTTCAAAGTATTCTTTTAAAATTAATTTTGTGAAGCTACTTTACAAAATAATGAATTTTGGGCATTTTTCATATATACTATATATTATACCTTATTGTATAGACTTATTGTATTGTATGTAAAGATTATATACTATCTGATTATACAAAAATATGATTCATAAAGTACTGTCTCTAGGAAATTGTCCAGGCATTTTACAGTATAGTTAGAGTACCCAGTGAACACACAATTGAAGAAGTAAGCAAAATCAGTAATAAATTCAAACTTAAAACCATACACTTTGTTAAGCAGCACTCCTAATCCTTCTCTTCTTTTCTTGCTTATTCTGTATAAGTGTGTGTGTGTTTGTGAGTATGTGTGTGAATACGCGCACATGTGTGTGGGTTTTGTTGTTGTTGTTGTTTTGAGACAGGGTTTATTTGTCGCTTTGGGGCCTGCCCAGGAACTAGCTCTTGTAGACCAGGCTGGCCTCCATCCACCTGCCTCTGCCTCCCAAGTGGTGGGATTAAAGGCAGGCACCACCACTGCCCGGTGTGTGTGGATTTTTTTTTCAGAGTTATTTGCAATGATTTATTTTTATTGTTTTTAATTATGTGTTTATGTGTGTGTTGGGGGTGCATCCACATGCATATGTGTTCAGAAGCTGAAGGAAGCCAGAGGAATATCCCTGAACTTCATTAACAGGTGTTTTTGAGCCTCAGACATGGGTGCTGGCAAACAAACCTGCATCCTCTGGGAGAGCATTAAGTGCTCTTAAGCGCCAAGACATCATTTCAGTCCCCAGTCACGTTTTTATGTATACCATTCTTCCTTCAGTTACATAAATTATATCACCTTCTCTTGTCCTTTCTTCCATAGTCCCATTAGATCTCGCCCCACATAACTCATAGTCTCCTCTGTTTTTCATGTACTACACACTTATGTATAAACTTTCATGTGTAAATAAATATTGCTATACATATATTTATATATATATTGTATTTTATGTATACATATAAGTTACATTCCATATTTGGTATCTGATTTTGTAATTCTAACTGATTTCACTTAACATAGTTATCCGATTCTATCCATTTTCTTGCATATATTATCATTTATTCTTTGCATTCAAATAAAATATGTATATAGCATTTTCTTCACGTGTCTTTTTGTCTTACTCATTAAATTAGCATATCATTACTGGCAGCTGTGCATCATATTTTGTATGGTTTGTTGCTAGATAATGCCATTGATGTCCTTTATCTTCCAGAATAGTGTAGAACACCTTCCAGGAACTTTCAATTGTACCTTTGTTTTATATTTTTGACATTATATATATATATATATATATATATATATATATATATATATATATGTGTGTGTGTGTGTGTGTGTCATAGAAATATTTTTCTCTTATTATTCCTATTTAATAATTAAAATGCCTTTTGTTTGAATGTCTATGTATTTCTGTAGATCTGCAAATTTTTCAATAAAATTTTTCTTGACTAAATTCTCTGTTCCTGAAATGATGTAGTGCTCAATAAAAATCAATTAAAAAATTTTTCTGTTCCCTGATATTTAATTCAGTAATTTCTTCTTTCTGTCCTTCAACCAGTAAGTAACAAGTCTAGAGGTATGTTTGAATTGGCTTAATTCTTCTGGTTATGTTTCCCATTTTTTCTTCAGTTTTACAAATGTTCTGTCACTGCGATTGTGAATGCACAAAGCTTCGTCTCTCACTTTGGAAGAGAGTCCCTTTACTGCTGTTTGGACTCTTGTCCTTGAGTATGTCACACAGAGACAACATCTAGTATGATATCACAAGCAGAAGTCTCCTGGATCTTTCTATAAGGTAAATTTATTAAGGTATGTTGTTAATATTTTGCCTTCAAAGAAATTCATGTGAAGGATAGCTAAGCTGCCTTTGTAACTGAGACTGCAATATTCCGAAATAAAAAATGTAGGTTAGGCATTGGACTCTCCCATGAGTTCATTAATGGAGTATATTCAGGAACTTAAAATATTAGATATTTGCTCCAGGTGTTATTCTTCAAAGAATATAAAAATTATAATTCCATAACTTAAGAAAATATATATTAAATAAACTTCCCCAACAGCTTAAAGGAATGAAAAACAACTTTCTAGTCTATTGACCTCACTTTTCTGCCTTGTTCTTGTATTAGTCTGCAGGGAGACATTGTCTGAGTCCCGAGGATTATACTGATGTTTCATTTTTAAGAGATGTAAGATAATTCTCCTCAAGGCATGTGATAAATAGTCTGTGTCTTCTGCCCAAAACTTGTAGATACTGAATTTATGACTCCTGGGAGAAGACTCACACTGAATAAATTTATGGCTGTTGGTGCTGATCTCCCAGTTGAGAATTTATGATAACCCACCACCTTCAAACACCAGAGAAACTGAAATACTATGTTTAATTCAAATTCCATATTTGAAATTCTGATTTCATAGGATATTCATTGTATATTGTTTGCTAGAAAATGCAAATGTATTTTTAATGAAAATTATACTTTAAATATATTTTTAGCTGAAATGTGAGGTACAGTGACTAAGAAATACAAGAAAGAAGAACATTTATAAAAAATATGAATAAAATAACTAATAAAATTAATCTTAAATGAATTTCAATATTGCATGTTAAGTTTTTATCAGTAATACTATTACATATAGTGGAAATTCACGATGTGCTTATTCTATACAATAATGCAATGCCATACGATGTTTACACTAATTATAATTTATCCCTACATTTCAACCATTTCTTATATGCTGACACTGCAAATATTTTATTATATAGGTAAATAAAAGGAGGAATTACTAAGCTAGGCTCATCGGTCAGGCATAATGACTGGCTGGGTGAAAGGAATACTGCCTTCACGTTCATATTTTTCAGGAGAGCATTTTGCCTCCTATTAAAAGTGTGAGGCCATTATTAATTCATATGTAAATCATCTTTTCAGTTTATTTGAAATTTTTACTAACATTCAAGGACTTTACTGACCTTGTCATTAAAGGTATGTCTGTTGTCAGTTCAAACTAATTGAAGTCTCTTGGTAATTTTAAACCTAATTAGAGAAAAACATAATTTCTGAAGCTGTTTATGAGTTTTACCATTTAGTCTTAGGAGGAAAAGGAAAAGATATTCCACAAAATCTAAAGGTTTGGTATTTATTATTGATGTATTTAGGACCCCACTAAATATCACCTGGCTGTAGCAAATTAAAAAAAACAAAATAAAAAAGAATGCATGTTCAAAGTGTTGGAACAGAGAAATCTATTTTTCTTTTTAAAAAGATTATTATTTTTGTGTGTATGATTGATTTGCCTATGTGTGTGTGTGTGTGTGTGTGTGTGTGTGTGTGTGTACTACATTTATATCTGGAGACAGTGGAAGGCTGAAGGTGGCATTGAATTCAGTGGTGTTGGAGTTGCTGATCACTTTGAGCTGCTATGTTTTTTTATGTTAGTGCTGAGAAATGGACCTGCGTCCTCTGTCAAAGCAAGGGCTCTTAAGTGCATTCCCAACTTTCTAGCACATAATGTTCTTTGTTTGTTTATTTTTAGAAAATATGCCAAGGGTAATTTATCCTTTTCTAAGTAGACATTAACTTTTTTTTTTTTACTGTTGTCTTGTTGGTTTGCATTGGTTTTTCTCTCTTTTTTGATTTTTTTAAATTTATTTATTTATTAAAGATTTTTGTCTCTTCCCTGCCACCGCCTCCCATTTCCCTCCCCCTTCCCCAATAAAGTCCCCCTCCCCCAATCAAGTCCCCCTCTCCCAATCAAGTCCCCCTCCCTCGTCAGCCCAAAGAGCAATCAAGGTTCCCTGCCCTATGGGAAGTCCAAGGACCACCCACCTCCATCCAGGTCTAGTAAGGTGAGCATCCAAACTGCCTAGGCTCCCACAAAGCCAGTACGTGCAGTAGGATCAAAAACCCATTGCCATTGTTCTTGAGATCTCAGTAGTCCTCATTGTCCGCTATGTTCAGCGAGTCCGGTTTTTAAGAAGGAGAACCCAAAGAAAAACATATAGGCATCCTCCTGAATATTAACCTTCATCAGGCGATGAAAGGAAACAGAGACAGAGACCCACATTGGAGCACCGGACAGAAATCTCAAGGTCCAAATCAGGAGCAGAAGGAGAGAGAGCTCGAGCAAGGAACTCAGGACCGCGAGGGGTGCACCCACACACTGAGACAATTTGTTAACTAAGACTTTGTGGGTATGTCCTACAGAGTACCTTCTTTTTTATTATTTTGTTTTAATCTGTGTAGACTGCAGTTGGGTGTACATTTTCATGTGTGTGTCTGTATGTGTGCATGTATGTGTGTGTCCATTTATGTGTTTGGTTTCATGAACAGGTATGTGTGTGCATGTGTGCATATATGTTGAGGGAATAATGGAATGTCAGGTGTATTCTCCCAACACACTTGGTCTTAGTTTTTGAAACAGGTTATCTGACTGTATCTGGAGCTCCCAAATGGGCTAGACAATATGTAAAGAAGCCCTAGGCATCCTCCTGTATTTATTTTCCCAGTGTTTATTATGAGCAAGCATGTCAGGGTTTGTCTCTTTAAATGGGTGGTTCTTATGCTCTCATGCTTAATACTGCAAACACTGCAGACACAGTCATTCACCTACCTGCTTCCAGAATATTTTCTTCAATGATTCTTATCAACATGCTTACTCACACATGGCAAATATTATTTCTGACGTTGGTTCAATGAAGATCATTCATTGTATTGAAAGGATATTTTTTTATTGTTTTCATGCCTCTAGCATGAGGACAAATAGGTATACGCACTTTTCAAATAACAATACTGGAGTCTAATAAAGAAAGACTTTAAATATTTTGTAGCAATAAACTCAAGTATGTAGTGTATGGTACTGCATACTGCACGACTAAGTTGGATGTGGTAGCTCATGCTCTAATCCTAACACTCAGGAACAAACATAATGCCTGCCGTGAGTTCAAGCAAGTCTAGGCAACCTAATGGTTCTGGGACAGCCTGCACTACAGAGTGAGAACTCATCTCAAGAATCCATATGTGTATATCATACTAGTGCATAATCAGATGTCTTTTTATAGCCACAGTTTCTGATTCAATGTAGCTTAAAACATTTTGTGAAAAAAAAGTGGAAATATGAATTCATTTCATACAATCACAGAAATTTTAAATATGGAAAACATTCTCAGCAGTGCACTGCACATTCATGAATTCCTAATACTTACTTGACAAGACAAAGTTTTATAAACTTCTACCATGTAGCTTAGGCATTGTCTGTGTTATTGGAATCACTAACACTTGGTGGTCATGGTACCCCTAGTGTCCAGAGCACTGAAAATGTAGAAATGTTGTATGCTTTGAACTGGTAGTGCTGCACCCCTTTAGTGCTAACAGTGGAGAGGCAAAAGCAGACAGATCGCTTTGATTTTGAAATCAATCTCATCTACAGACGGAGTTCTGAAATAGCCAGAGCAGTATAGTGAGACACTGTAACAGCATCAACAAAAACAAGTAAATACAGACTGAAGGAAGGACGGAAGGAAGAAAGGAAGGAAGGAAGGAAAAAAGGGAGGGAGAGAGGGAGGGAGGGAAGAAGGATGAAAAGAAGGAGGGGTGGAAGAAAGAAAGAAAGCAAAGAAGGAGGATGGAAGGAAGGATGGATGGATGAAAAAAGGGAAGGAAAGGAGAGATGGAAGAAAGAAGGGAGGGATGGAAGGAAGGAATAAATGAATGAAGAAAAAAGGAAGGAAGAAAGGAAGGAAGAAGGAAGGAAAAAATGCAGAAAGACTCTGACAAGACAGAGCTCTCAAGATTCAGTTGCACATCTGCCATCACTCAGAAAGTGTCCTAGATTTTAGACAATCTTCAAATACAAATAACTGACCCAAGTTCAATTTAGTTTATTATTTTTATACCAAGTTTTCAGACTAACATATTATCAAAGCCAATGTATATAGATGATTCTTTTAATGATCCAGATAGCATGCCACCAAAAACTGATTTCAGGAAATTACCAATGACTTTCTTGTTTCGCTAGCTAAGCAAATTTAAGTTTTTAAGGATTGCTCAGTGTTATGTGATTTTATGTATTTCTTTTCCTGTTGGTATGAAACTAAGAATTCCCACATAGTTTTTTTTAATTTTTTATTTTTTTAATTTATTTATTTATTAAGGATTTCTGCCTCCTCCCCGCAACCGCTTCCCATTTCCCTCCCCCTTCTTCGATCAAGTCCCCCTCCCTCATCTGCTCGAAGAGCAATCAGGGTTCCCTGACCTGTGGGAAGCCCAAGGACTGCCCACCTCTATCCAGGTCTCGTAAGGTGAGCATCCAAACTCTCCTATGTTCATGGCAGCACTGTTTGTAATAGCCAGAACCTGGAAACAACCTAGATGCCCTTCAACGGAAGAATGGATGAAGAAAGTATGGAATATATACATATTAGAGTATTACTCAGCAGTAAAAAACAAGGACTTCTTGAATTTTGCATACAAATGGATGGAAATAGAAAACACTATCCTGAGTGAGGTAAGCCAGTCCCACATAGTTTTAATGAAGTAACTACCTATTGACTATCAAACATATGACTAACGAGGTTTCTATAACTCTGTCTTTTGTTGTTGTTGTTGTTCTCAGTCTCCTCAGCTGCATGTCCAAGAGAATGAGAAAAGACAAAACACTGAGCTGCAGAAGGCTGCTGGTAAGCTGAACTTTATCTCTCAGGGCGTTCAATAAAAGGAAGGCTGTATTTTAATGTGACACTTTTATTAACTCTTCAAAAATTAAAGATAATATATTTTGGTCATATTCATCTCTCCCAGATCACCCCTCCTCTAGTTCTTTAAAACTATCTGCAGAGTCTAATTTGCACTGTCCATACATTTTTTTGGTGTGGTACTATCTATTGGAGAATGGTCAACATATCAGGATCTATATCCTTAAAGACCACTGATTCCATCTTTCCCAGAAGGTACCCACTCATTTAGGGATGGGAACACCCGAGTCCCTTCTCTCTGCGTGTGCTAGGATGTTTACTGGATCTGCCTTATGCAGGCAGTTTCAGTTATTATGAGTTCATGAGGGGAGTGGCCCTGTTATGTCCAGAAAACACTGATTTGCTATGGTCCCCTCTGACCTCAGGCTCTTCAGTCTTTAGAATTCCTCTTCTGAGACAGTCTGTGACTTGAGAGATTGGGTGGTACAAATATACTATTTGTGGGTGAGCGCTCTACATTACTTACTCTCTGCATTTTGATAAGTTGCGACTTTCTGCCTTAACTGTCCTCCATGCCATTTGTCACTGACAAGAACTGAGAGCATTATTAATCTGAGGGCACAGAAGTACAAATTCAGAAGGCAGTTTGATACTGTCAGCTTAGCAAAATAATAGCAGTAGTTTCATTCTTTGAGCCTGCGACCACCCCCCTACTAGTGGTTCTTGAGCAGATTACATGTATTTCTTCATATGGAGGAAGCCTAAAATCTAACAAAATTAATTGTTCAACTAACATAGGCTCATAGGAAAACACAGAAACTGAACCAACAACCCTAGAGCCGGCATAGGAATGACCTAGGTCCTCTGTATACATGGGCAGTTGTGTAGCTGGATCTTCTTGTGGGTCTCCTAACAGTGAGAGCAGGGACTGTCCATGACTCTTTTGTTTTCCAAACATATGAGCCTATATGGGACATTCTTACTTAAACTGCCACAAGAATCTATAGCTTATTGAAGAAAAATTATCTCTCTGTGTGAGGTACTTCAATTAAATTATTTTATATTATACATATGTAATAAAATATGTACATGTGTATGTATGTGTGTCTGTGTGTGTGTGTATGTCTGTGTAATTTGAATGCAACTGGCCCCCATAAGCTCATTGTGAGTGATACTATTAGATGTGATATCATTGGACTAGGCTGGACTTCGCTAGAAGAAGTGTGCCATTGTTGGGGTGGTCTTTGAGGTCTCCTATGCTCAAGATATGCTCAGTGTCTCAGACCATTTCCTTTTGCCTAGGTCAAGATGTAGGACTCTCAGCTCCTTTTCCAGCACCATGTCTGCCTACACACCACCAGGTCAGGTCACACCATGATTATAATGGACTAAACCTCTGAAATGTAGGCTACCAACTTAAATGTTTTTTCTTTTTAAGAGTTACGTGGGTGATGTTGTCTCTTCACAACAATAGAAACCCTAACAAGGACATATATGTTGTCTATTCAATTTATAAGCATATATACATATGAAACTTATAAAATAGTAAATTTCTATGTCTTTTCAAAATTCATATTTAAGTTATCTCTTTTCCACCCACCCAACCCTTGTATGCCTATTCCCAACTAAACTTTGTTTTCCATTAGATGTGATATAAAAAAGAAGGTTTCCTAAGGCTGTGGGGACTACAAATGGTATGTGATGTAAAAGTGAATGGCCACTAATAGTCACTTGTTGGCACATAAAGAATCTCATTATTGCATTACTTAAGAGGCACATACAATCTTCTGTCTTTCCATGATGCAGAATTCACTGAATAAGAATAAATTTGTAAATCACATTCATTTGCAGTCGTGTCAAGAAGTCACAACTCACCCTGATAGAACCTGAGGAAAACACAGATTCTTTTATTCCAATTTTAAATGCTTATATTAATTCCAAGCTCACACATTGTATACCACCATATATATATATATATATATATATATATATATATATATCCATCTATGTATTGATCGAATTGTTAGAAATGGTTAAAGACTCTGCAACATACTTTAATTAATTTAAAGGAGGCCTTTCTGAAAGAAAGATGATAGAAATTCAAAGGGGATCTCTTTAGGGAAGTGAAGTATCAGATAATTAACCGTGTTGGAATCTGATTGGTTATCCTTGTAGAGTTGAGCCATATGATCACATGTTTGAGTGAAGCCTCAATTGAAACTAGAACTTTCCTATAGAACAGTTATTCTCTTTGCCTACTCATGCATCCTTCTACATACCCCCCTCAGGTAGAGATCCCTGCTGGTGCTGCTAACCCAATCCACCACCAGTGAGTGTCCTTGCTGGCTGATTTAGATTGAAGTTCCCTGGGATGATGTTTGCCCCAGAGGATAACTACTAATAGCCTCCTCACTCTCTGCCTCTTTACTGCCAAACTGAAACAGTTCCTACTCAGCAGAACACTAATCAACGCTTAGCAGCTCAGTACAATGAACTGTACTGTTTTCATCATTCAGAAACTGGAGGAAAATACCTTATTTAGAAAGCTACAGTACCTCTAACATACAAAAATTTAGTAGCCACCAACTTAAGGGTGGGTTCTCACTCATTGGCATATTTGACAGTGAGGTCATAGCAATGCTTGATTTCCAAAAAATCCTTTTGCTGAGTCTTTCATTTTACATAGTATGTTAACATCTATTTTCTCGAAAGTGAGAAAGACATGGGAAAATTTTAGTGTAGATATATTTAAAAATGAAATTTTATATAAAGTTGAAAATTTTATTCTCTATTTTTCTCTTTGCTGGCTCTAGGCTTTTTGCCAGTGTATCACCTGCTGGACACTGCTTCAGACAGTGGCTTATTTCTGTCACTCTGTCTTGTTCCCTTGATACTTATGGGAAGTCTGCTCCTATTTTTTTTTTCTTTCTTGAAGGAAAATAGAGGAGAAGTGGATCTCGGGATGGGAGGTGAGAAAGTGTAAGGATGAGAAAATTCAGTCAGGTATGGTGTTTGAGAGGAGAATAAAAGAAAGAAAAGGCATACATGTTGCTTCCAATTTCTAATGCATTAGAGTTTAGTCTGTGTAAGATTCAATCTATTTTTTTAGTTAAAAACATTTATCACAAAACTTTTTTCAACACATAGTGCATTGAATTTGAAAAAATACTGTTTCTACTTTAATATACAATTTCAACATTTCTTAAAAATTTTATACAATCCTGGTAGTAATTGCTTTACTTTGGCTCATATTTTGAGGTAATATGGTTGCTGGGGAAGATATGATTATTAAGAACAGCGAAAGACCATGCTAGGAGAGTTCAAATGGCTGATGATACTGTTACCAGAAACAAGAAACTGGAACTCAAAGTCGAGCTTGGTCACGACCTTCAAGGCACATCGCATAGAAACTCACGTTTTCTAGCAAGACTGGAATTTCTGAAAGTTTTATACAGTCTCCCAAAACTTTGGACCAAACGTTAAAACCCGTGAACCGACTGGTGGTGTTTTATATTCAAATAATAGTAACAATTTTAAAAAAATAAAAGAGACCATTCCCTATGGAGGAACAACTTGCTCAGCCTAGACACACGGTGAGATTGCCTTGGTTCTGCTTCAAGTGACAGACTATGTTGACTCGCCATGTGCCGATATCTCCGTAGAGACCTCTAATTGCCGCACACCGCACCCCCGTGTCTGCGCTCTGTGAGCTGGCACCCAGTTCACGAGCTTTGGACAAGGGAGCTGGAGGTTAAAATACACAAACACACACAGACAGAGAGACAGCGACACGGGTCATCCTTGAATTCCCCAAGAATACCCCCTTTATTGTGTTCAGGGGCAGATTATATAGAGATAGCCACGCCCCAGCCAAACTCACCAGAAACCACTCTCCTACCATCAGGAACTCCTGAAGGTCTCCTGCTCAGAGCAGCTGTAGACACTCAGATCAGGGGATTACAAGAAATTCAGGATCTGGGGTCTCACTGCTCCCAACACCCATGGAAGGCCTTGCCCTCTCTGAGGAGTGGAAGGGGGTGGGGTGGGAGAAGGTATGGGGAGCAGGAAGAGGAGAGGGAGGGAGAACTAGAATTGTTATGTAAAATAAAAACGATTGTTTTAATTTTAAAAGTATGCATAAAAAGGCAAGTTATCTTTCTCATTTATTTTCTAATGGATTGAAACATCAAGTACAATAATTCTCTTTTGCTTCTTATTTTATCTTATCCCAAGTCATTTCTCCTTGGATGCCAATAAATATTGACATAAAATATTGAAACACTTAAATTCTGGTATGATAACAGAAACAATATTTAATAAAATTAATACTGACTATTCTTGGGGATTTTATATCAAAGAAATGTTTCAGACAGAGCTAGATTATTTTATTCGATATCTTACAAATATACATCACAGTGATATAATAGGAGAAAGAAAAAATAAACAAAAATCTGAATTGAAAGATGGGTTATGTAAAAACAAAAGTGTGAGCTTCTGGAAATCACTAGAGTGTGTTAAAGATGGAGTTTGCGCAACATTATTAGCTTTCTTAATAAGCAATAAGGAGTTTCCAGAGTTAAATCTTACTCTACCACAGAGGCTAGGAGATTGGGTGATATCATTTCAAATTGATGGCACCTCTTGGGAAGATATTCTCATCATGCAGATTTGCATTTTAAAAAAGCAGGATGTAGTTAGGGATTATGCTGGTTTAGTAAAGTGGTGGTTGAATGTTCTCCAAGATCTGTGACTTCGCTAGCCCTGTGTACTTGGGTAGGTTTCTAGGACCAGGCATGATTTGTTTAGCAGGCCTTAAATTCAATTACAGAGCTATCAGTTACCACAAAGGTATTCACACAACTTGTGCATATTTATGGTTATCATGACATTCTGGTTGTTATGGTTCTTAGGCATCATAACTATCTAGGACTGTTGAGTCCCTCCTTTGGAATTTTACATGTTCTTTCTGGAACTCTGAAAGCTAGACCCCAGAAAGGAGGCTTTAAGGTTAGATCTAGCTCAGGTCCTCTGAGTCCTGTGTCTGGAATGCATGGGGTCTTCAACAATAGGGACCAAGCTTCCATCTCTACAAGACAACCAAGGGTAGTAGAAATCGTCTTTATATTTTCAGAGTCTCTTGGAACCCTGACCAACAACTCAAAAGCAGACTTCTCATACCTGGTATTGGATTGTTTGCTTGATGTTCTATGGTGTATGGTGGGGAGAGGGAGGGGGACATTATTATCACAGATGGGAAGATTTTGTTTAAATCATAAATGTATGCATGGAGTTAGAGGTATTTTTAGGTAGGGAGATAGTAGTATGATTCCATATGACTTTCCAGACATTGTTCCTGTTATTTTACCCCTCTTCTTACACATTTACCTCCCCTCTCTTTTCCACCCATGCTCATGGAGCAAAGTGGCAGCCCACAAATGAAAGTATATTTTGCCAATTAAATATCTGACAGTGGGTAAGTATCTAGATTATATAAACAACTAAAACCCTGAACATGAAGAAAGCAAATAACAATGAATATGAGGTATACATTTAAAAAGGGAGTTCATAAAAGATGTAACACAAATAGCTGATACTTCAAAAAATGTTTAGTAACATTAGTCATCAGAGAAGTTCAAAATGAAAATACTTTCAAATTCCTTTTTATTTCTTTTAGAATGGACAGGATTAGCAATAAAAAAAAATACAGCACATACTGATGAGGATGTGAGGACAAGGGAATGCTGGTCACTGCTTGTTCATGTGCACAGAAATTAGTGTGGTTTCCTAAAAAGCTGAAAGTTGATCTACCAGAAGATATCCTTATGCTACTCTGAGATTCTTGTTGATCCATGTTCATTGCTGCTCTATCAATAGAGCCAGAAATTGGAAAGAACCCAAAAGTGAATCAACTGATAAATGGATACTGAAACCATGGCACATTTTCATAATGAAGTATTAGTCAGCTACTTAGAAAACAGAACTAATAAAAATTTCAGGTAAATGGATGGAGATAGAAACAATTATCCTGAGTGAGGTGAAACAGACCCAAGAGACAAAGAAAGGCTTTATGTTTTTTTCTTAGCTATCAATGTTGAATTTTTTATTAATTTTTTTCAATTTATATACCAATCCCAGTCCTCCCCCCTTTTCTTCTTCCTCCCATCCCCATACCAGACCACTATCCACTTCTCTAAGGGGAAAGTCCAGGAGTCAAAAAAGTCTGGCATACCAAGTTGAAGCAGGACCAAGTCCCTCCCCCCATATCAAGGCTAAACAAGTTATCCCACCATTGGGAAAAGGGTCCAAAAGTCAATTCATGCAGCCAAGATAAGTCCTAGTCCCACTGTCAGCTTTGTCCAATAGATCAAGCCACATAACTGTCACCCACATTTAGAGGGCCTAGTTTGGTTCCATGAAGTACCTCAGCTATCAGTCCAGAGTCCATGAGCTTCCACTAGCTCAGGTCAACTGTCTCTGTGCTTTTCCCAGTCATGATCTTGACCCATCCCCCTTGCTTATATGCTTCCTCCTTCCTCTCTTCAAATGACTCCAGAGCTCAACCTAGTGTTTGGCTATGGATCAGTTTGTGTGCTTTGGTTATAATAACCAAAAAGGTTAGGACGCTAAAGTAAGGGAAAATGCAGAAAGATAGAATCTTTCATGCAAAAGAAAATAAAGTATAGTATTGTAAAAACGATATAGGGAAACTTAATTAGAAGATTAAATGGGAAGTGGAATAAAAGATCAGTGTAAAGAAGTCTATGTGAGGAGGAACAGCCCCTTGAAAAGTCACATAGAACATACTATTATAGAAGATTCCATATACATATGTATATATGTGTATGATTCCATACATACATATATGTACACATGCATATCTATACACACACACGCACACACACACACACACACACACACACATATATATATATATATATATATATAGAGAGAGAGAGAGAGAGAGAGAGAGACAATTAAAAGGGAGTCATCATATAATGGAAAGAAGGAGGAGAGAAGGGACTCAATTAGATATCTCACGACAAGTAAAATCCCTGTGCCAAAAATGAGTTACCTTTTGTTGCTTTACTGGGAAAATAGGTACCAAACATTCATCTACCTGAGCCATCTAAGGGTAATATCAGGTAGTTTGCTATTTTCCACAACCTGATGATAAGGTCCTATGACTGAATTTGCCACTTATATATGTCATTGAACATGGAGAAATTCAGATGATATCTAACTAGAAGTTTCACCCACAATGACTAATATTCATGATGCTGGAAAATACTCTCCCAAAACCATGAGACAAAAGCAACCATTCATAACTTTCCACTACAAATTCTGTGACCTATATATAACACCACCTGCTTGCTAGATATACTCTTACAACAATGAGAAAAAATTATAGGAGTAATCAATTACTTTCTGCTTTGGTTTAAGGCCCACTCCATGAGATGGAACCCATACCTAACACTGTTAAATTGCTCAAGAATCTGCGACTAGATAAGTCACTGGCCCTAGGGTAAAGGCAACTATTATTTCCTCTTAAAGGAACACACCAGTAAATACTACACCAAGGCATCAGTTGCTTCACTGGATCTCATCAGAGAACCTCCTTGCAGCAGATAGTGATTAGCATAGAGACCCACAACTGCCTAATCTGCAGGGAGGGTGAGGCTTTGGAGCACTCAGACATAGAGACTCACAACTGCTCAATGTGCAGAGAGGGTGAGGCTTTGGAGCACTCAGAAGGATAATGAATTTATCAAACCCCTCCCTTCAAGGCTCAGTAATTTATGTAGAAGAGGAGGCAGAGAGATCATAAAAGCCAGAGTTGTTGGTAACTCCAAGGAAACAGTATCTTCCAGACACACACACACACACATACACACACACACACACAAAAAAAAAACAAAAAACCCATGTATGAACTCAAAGAGACTGTGGCAGCACATATAAGGCCTGTGTAGGCACTAGAGATGAATACTGAGCCCACTTCCAGTGGCACCATAGACTGCCCCAGCTACACAAATGTCATCCCCATTTAGAGCACCTAGTTTGAAGCTATGCAGATTCTCTCGCAGTCAGTCTGAAGTCAGTGAGCTCCCATTAGCTCAGTTCAGCTGTTTATGTTTATGTGTCACGATCATGATCTTGACCCTTCCACTCATTGTGCCTCCCCCCAACTTTTACTGGACTCCAGGAGTTTGGCCTTGTAATAGCTGTGGATCTCTGCATCTGCTTCCAACAGTTGCTTGATGAAGTGTCTACAACCACAATTAAGATAGTCATCAATCTGTTAACAGGGGAAGGCCAGTTCAGGTTCCCTCTCCACTATTGCTTACAGGTTTAGCTAGGGTTATCCTTGTGGATTTCTAGAATTTCCCTAGTGCCAGGTTTCTTGCTAAAAGCGTAATGGCTCCCCCAATCAAGGTATCACTTTCCTTGCTCTCCCTCTTCGTCTTTTCCCCATCTTGGCTATCCTGTTGCCTCATGTTCTCCTTCCTATTTCCTTTCTCCCCACTCCCTCCACTCTTGGTATATGAGTTTCTTCTCTTTGTGTGTTGTTTTCATTGGTTAATGAATAAATAAACTGCCTTGGCCTAGTTGATAGGGCAGAACTGAATGCTGGGAGGAAGAAGTGCAGAGTCAGAGAGCCATGGTCCTCTGCCGGAGATGGACCCCGGTTAGAATCTCTGACAAGCCACTGCCACATGGCAATACACAGATTAATGGATATGGGTTAAATTAATATTTAAGAATTAGCCAATAAGAAGTTAGCGCTAATGGCTAAGCAGCGTTTTAATTAATACAGTTTCTGTGTGGTTATTTCAGGTGTAAGCTAGCCGGGCAGCCAGGATGAACAAGCAGTACCTCAACCCTCTACAACACACTTCTTTCCTTCCCTCTTCATCCCCACACTCACAATTTTCTCAGAAGTTCTTGTCTATTTTCACTTCCCAGGAGGATACCTGTATGCCTTTCTTAGGGTTCCGTTTTTTACTTAGCTTCTTTGGAGTCGTGAAATATAGGCTGATTATCCTTTGCCTTACATCGTATATCTACTTATGAGTGAGTACATACCATGTTTGGCTTTCTGGGTCTGGACTGCCTCACTCAAGGTGGTTTTTTCTAGTTCCATATATTTCCCCAAGAATGTCAAGATTTTATTATATTTATTTTTTACCACTGAGTAGTACTCCATTGTGCAAATGTACCACATTTTCTTTATCCATTCTTTAGTTGAGGGACTTCTAGGTTGTTTCCAGGTTCTGTCTGTTAAGGATAATGTTGCTTTGAACATAGTAGAACAAATGTCCTTATGGTATGGGTCTACATCCTTTGGGTATATGGCCAAAAGTAGTATTGCTGGGTCTTGAAGTAGATTAATTCCCAACTTTCTGAGAAACTACCATACTGATTTCCAAAGTGGTTGTACAAGTTTGCACTCCCACCAGTAATGGAGGACTGTTCCCCTTATTTCACATTCTCTCCAGTATAAGCTGCCATCAGTGTTTTGATCTTTGTCATTCTGACAGGTGTAAGATCATATCTCAGCGTCATTTTGATTTGTATTACCCTGATGGATGAGGATGTTGGGCAATTACTTAAGTGTTGTTTGGTCCTTTGAGATTCTTCTGTTGGAAATTCTCTGTTTAGATCTGAAACCATTTTTAAAATTGGATTACTTGGTATTTTGAGTCTACTTTCTTGAGTTCTTTATATCTTTTGGAGATCAGAAGAGCAGGCTATTTTAATAAAATAATAATTCTGAAAGAGGTTTTTAGAAAAAATTTAATGTTTAGTCTGACAGCTCATGCTGTATTCACTAATGCAAATCACTGATTGTGCACAAGTAAAGCCTATGTCTCTGTGTTATTGTTATTCCCCCTGCCCAAGAAAAATTAATATTACTGTCTTGTTTAATCATACATACTGAAGAGAACTTCCATAGCTCTGCAGTACTTTTGTCATACAGAAGCAAACATTCTGGTCACTTATTGATAAATGAGTATTTTTGATGCTGTCTAGTAAAAATGAATGTTGTTAAGAATTGATATATAAAATGGAAATATTTGAATCATTTATAATAACAGTTTTTAAAAATTGATCATGGCATATTTTTCTCAGAAAACTTATTTTTACTTGATATTTGATTAGCACCTTGTCATTATAAACTTGTAAGTGAATTTATAAATTTCTTCTTAGTACAGGTGGCAAGTTCAAATATTATTAATATTAAGCTTTTTATATCTATTCTAATAGTGTGGCTATATTTTATTAAAGGTCTCTGAAAGTATATTGTATATTTTTATCCTCTGAGATCTTACTATATTTGTATTTATTAATTAATGAATTGAATAAAACAATACTCTCTCATCTTTATGCTTAAGAGTCACATTTTAACTCTTAATAGTTATAAAGGAAACATTAAGAAGTATGTTGGAGAACATTATTTAATTTTGTGTCTTATAGAACACTAGAAGAAAAGTCTAATACTATTTGTATGAACTTATTTATCTTGTAAAGAATTTCAAGGAATAACAAAATTTCTCACCTATACTAGCAGGTAAGACTTAAATATTTACATACTTCCTCCTTCTCATGCCTCCCTATTCTGTAAGAAAAAAAAATTCCAAACTCAAATAATTTTTACCATTATTGTAACCTTAAATAATGAAATTATCTATGATTATATTCTGTTTTATTTGTTTATAAAAAGTCTAATGAACTTAGTTAAACTTGAATGGATTTTTGGATAGCTCGCTGTCCCTTGTCTTTGTGACTACGGAATTACAAACAGGATAAAAACCATATACAATTCCTACTTCTCCCTTGCAAGGACCTCTGTGCCTTTTACATACCACAAGATTTGCATATGTTACCAGATAACAACTCAGATCTAAGGCCAAATGATTATAATTTGTGTTAACACAAAGTAATAGTGAGAAGAGGCAACTTTAGCTTTTAATATGCATCCATAGTTGGTGTTTATTTGGCCCGTGGAAGAATGTATTAGCTTTCCAAACTGTTAGTCTGTAAACCAAACCTCTTTCTTTTCATCTCATTTTTTTTTTGCTTATTTTCAAGGTCGTTTTATGTAGACAGAAAATATTTATTGCTCTCCATTTGTTTCCTACATATTGCTGAGTTATTATTGGGATACATGACTTGTCTTTTAATACTCCATATCAGAGATAAGACCTGAGAAGCAGATTACAAACAAATTTATTATTTATTGTGATATAATTAATTTCTTAATAGCACAGTATCTGACCCAGTAGTTACACTACCAACCAATGCAACATTTTTCAGTCCAGTTCTCATGCCTTAATGTATTCCTGGGGATGGAGAATGCAGAAAATGGAACAGATAATCTCAGTTGAAAATCTTGGAAAGAGTTTAAGGCACAATTGATTTATTTTTTCATTATCAGCTTAGAGAAAGCCTCGACAACTTAGTGAAGGTCATCATATTTAATGAAGTCTATTCTTTTATAGTCTATAGTCCACTGTTCTGTGATGGTAAAAATTATATCACAGCTTTATGAAACAATAGAAAAGGATTTCTTCTGAATGTAATTCCTTCTGACTACCCACAGTAGTAGCATATAACTTGTCATGTGGATGATGGGTGGACTTTTATAGTTATGAGTATATAAACCTACTTCTTATATAGATGTTTATCTGGGGACCTTATGGATTGATCTAAAGTTTTAAAATTGTGTTTTTTAATTGGTGCATCATTTTATTTCCCATTATTGTTGCTCCTTGCTTTGATATTTTATATAAAAAGAAAATAATTATTTCCAGGGTAGTATGTTTTGTGAAAGGATTAAGGCTTTTATTTCCTTTGCTTTATACTGAGAATACTACTTTATCCTCATTGATCCTCAACAACAAAAAAATCTTTTCTGATTCAACATGTATCTAAATCCTTCCCTAAAACATTGTTTACTTTTTTAATCTCAAATGTTTTATTTTGCTAAAATTTGTATCTATTTGTAATATATTCAACGCACGCCTTTGCATGCCTACTGGGAGACAGGTGCTTCACTAGGAGAGTATGTAAGCAACAGGATAAAAATAATAATTTAAAATAAATTCAACAGTAGGAAATATACAACTGAATTATACCACAGTTAAATGTTATAATGAAAGCTACACATAAAATAGAGGGCAAAATGGATATGAACTCTGTGATTTTTCAATTTGAGATAATCCATAACTAGGACATGGTGATGTAAATCCATAATCTTAGTGCATCAGAAGCTTAAGCAAAAAGTTCATGCATCCAGGTCACTCTGGCATACATGCCTACAGTTTGAAATGCTGTCTACACACACACACATACACACACACACACACACTCACAGAGAGAGACAGACAAACACACACACAGACAGACACACACACATACAGAGGCAGAGAGACAGACAGAGACTAGAGAGAGACTAAAAGTATCACTGAACAGGTGACATATAAATGAGGAGTTAAATGACCTAAGAAGGTGTCCTGATGATTTACGTGTCTATTTGAGTGGACTGAGAAATACTCACATTATGGAAATACCTCCTTAGAGTTTCTGAGGACGTTTATGCAATACAGCAGCCGTTGAGTCGTTAGAGTAAAGAAGAAAACTACATACAACAAGCATCATTAACTCAGAGGCATACTTGAATAGAACACAGCAGTGGAAGAAAGTTGAATCCTCCCTGAGAAGGGCACCAGCTTTCTGTTGCCCTTGGATATGCATGTCCCTGGTGCTTGATTTTCTAGAGTTGTACTGAGTTATGCCAGTGACATTATTTGTTTTATATTATCTTGATACATATTGCGTGACTTCATAACTGTGTCTTGTTTTGATCGAGAAGTTTTCCAATGGGCTCAGGTATTTGAAAAATTGACCTCCAGTAGGTGATGCTGTTTTAGGAGGTTTAGAAGATGTCTTGCTGGAAAGAGTCAGTGGGACAGACTTTTCCAGCCTTTTTAGCAAGGTCATCTCTCAGCTTCCTGCTCAAGCCTCTCCCTACCATAAGCAAAAATGAACTCTTGTTTCATATGTGGGGTTTGTCACTGTATTTTACCACCAAAGCAGAAAAGAAAGTAATACTGAAGTAGAAACCAGCAAAGAGGTGAAGAACCTGAGCATGTTTTTTTGGAGGACTGTGAAAGACTGTGGAACTTTGAACTACTAAAGTAGCTTAAAACTACAAGGAGAGCTTCAGACTCCATGCTACTAGGATCCATGAAGAGAGCTCTGTAGAAACCATTGCAGGCTGTGGAGGTCACTATGTATTTCATAGGGAAATTATATTAGGAAACAGACTATCAGCCATTCCTGCGATAGTTTGGCTAGCACCCAAGTGGTTTTTCTAGTGGATTAACGCTTTGATAGAGGAAATTTCAATACTCCATAATATTAAGTCTGTGCCATCGTTATTATTGATAGTGCTTGTATAGACACACAATGAGAAACAACAAGTAGAAAGAAAGAAATATGAAAAGTTGAGTTTGGAAAGAAAAGGAATACTAGGAGACTTAATGTTACATCCAAGACATGCGGTAGGAGAAAGGCTGAGTTTGTTAGGGAGATCTTCAGCATGGATGAATGGACCCCAGGAAAGGTGCCCCTCCCCCAGGCAAGACTCCACCAGCCGAGTTTATAACTTGGAGAACAGAGCTAAAGTCTTTCTCCATTTCAGAGGTGACCCTAGCTAAGACTCGTAACAATAGGAGATATGGGGCCTGAACCAGCCATCTTCTTTAATCAGGCAATACTTCCAGAGGAGGGATTGGGTATCCAACCCAGCCCCAAAAACACTTACCTACGATTTTCTCTGCCTGCAAGACAAAGTTGGTACGGAAATTATGCGAGTGGGCAGCCAATGACTGGTCCAGCTTGAAACCCATACTGTGAGGGAGACCACTCCTGACAACGCCTGACTGGCCAGGGCGCAGAGGTTGGACTACCCAGAGAACTAATAAAGACCCAAACATGTCTGGCAAAACAGATCAAAAAAGTGAGCGAAGTGATTCTGAATGATATTCCGCTATTCTTAGAGTGTTGCCTCGCCCAACTGTTATCAGAGATGCTTCACCTAGTAACTGATGGAAACAGATACAGAGACCCACAGCCAAACATTAGGGAGACCCTGCGGAATCCTATGAAGAGAGGGGGTAGGAAGGATAATGGGAGCCAGAAGGGCTAGGGACTCCACAGGAAAACACAGAGACAACTGACCTGAGCTCATGGGGACTCACAGAGACAGAACAGCCAACCAGAGAACTAGAATGGGACTGACCTGGGCTCTCTGCATGTGTGTTGCAGTTGTGTGGCTTGGTCTTCCAGTAGAAATCCTAATAGTGGGAGCAGGGAAGGTCTCTTCCTCTGTTACCGGTTTTTGGGACTCTTTCCTTTTACCAGGTTGCCTCTCCCAGCCTTGATAGGAGAGGAGCTGCCTTGTCTTGCTGCAACTTGATATGCCATGGCTGGGTGATACCCGTGGAAGGCCTGCACCTTTCTGAAGCACGATTAGCAAAAACTCAGAGACAGAAATTCGGGTTCAACCCGAAGGTCAGAAAAGCAAAACAGGCAGTTACTGAGTCTTATCTCTACCCCAGTCAGAAATGGCGATCCTGCCTCCAGGAATCTCAGAATGAAACTGAGAGTGTGAGCTGTTTCCTCCTGTTTTGTATTCCCCTCTATGGCTAAGATTAAAGGTATGCACCACTGGAATTAAAGGCATGCACTATCTGGTTTCTATGGCAACTAGTGTGGCTACTGGGATTAAAGGTGTGTGTTACCACTGCCTGGTCTGTAAGACTGACCAGTGGGGCTGCTTTACTCTCAGATCTTTAGGCAAGTTTTATTTATTAGAATGCAAATGAAATGCCTCTACACTTTTTTGAGGGAAGGAAGAGAAGGCTGTTGTAGGGAAGGGGTAGGTCGGGTAAAAGTACTGGGAGGAAAGACAGGTGAGAGAAGAAACTGTGATCAGGCTGAGAAAATTATTAATTGATTAATTAATTTAAAAATGCAGCTTATTTTAAAAGCTGCTACTAATCTGATTAAAAGGTACTAAATAAGGTCTATCCCAAGCTGGCAGTCAACTAAGAAGCCCTGTACACATGATGCTTGCTTTAGGAGATTAGGATGCAAGAGACAAGGCATTGTGATATTTTCGGTGGTACTCCAGAGAGATGCTGGGACCAGAAAACACACGGAAGGAGAGTTCCTATAAGGCTATGAGAGTCTATGGCACAGAGCTGTAAAAGTGAAGCCTGGCTTATGAACGTGAGGGGTCACAGTCAAGAACTGCCACCATGCTGACATGTCTGCTCCATGGCATGGCTAAGGGAAAGTTTATTTGCTTTTGGTTTGCTATTGCCATTACAGTTTGCTTTGTTGTTTTCATTGAAGTCACTATTATTACAGAGCAGTAGTTCTTCCTCCTGATTTTTCAGCTAAAATAGAAATATAAAGAATGGTAGTATGTTCTTTGAAAGTGATTTACCACAATTATTGATAGAAGGTTCTTCCTACAAGTACCAAATATGTATCTGTTTTTCAGATTTTGAATTAATTTTACAACTAAGAAAACAGTCGTGTATGACTCTTAGTCATTCATTGGCTGGTGATATTGAAAAAGAGATTATATAAAATGGTTATCTTCCTGAAGCCAAATTTATATTATCGAAGCCAATAAATACAAAGAACAAATACTACTGTTATAAATCATATAGATGGTGTTGTTTCTTATTTTTATTTTTATCAGTAGGTTATTGTATCCTAAATAGGAATGTCATGGTTCTGGTTACAATTTTCCTATAGGTGTCCTTTCCTAAATGGGGGTAAATAGGTCTTGAGTGACATCCTGTAAGTTCAATTCCATAAATGCCCCTATTTAAATAACTCTATATTATAATGGCAAAGAAAGTTTGCTGAAGAAAACCTATTACTTTGACTTCATGGATAATGACTCCACCGAAATGTGTTCATGCAATTAGGACATTTTATAACATAACTTTTCCTCTCACCTCATTTTAATATTCATTTCCTTTCTGCAAAGAGGAAAACTGGAATCTAAGAATTTAAGCCTAAATATGTACTCACTAAAGAAAAATACAGCCAGAAACCAGCAGTCCTTTCCTATACTTTACTATGACTTTTGATAATGTATACATGATTTTATAGAAAGAAGATGTAAATTATTGTGTTTTCGTTAAAGGTCAGTGGAAATAGAATAAAGGTGAATCATATTACTATATTCTTGTCTTCCCAGTATTTTCATCTGAGAAGCTATGCACGTTATTAATATATACCTTATACTATATAAAAAGAATCTAAGTAGATGCTCAAACATAACTCTTTAAAATGTATGATAAACAACTTTGTACTATGCTGATGGGACATATAAGATTTTTAATTTAAATAAATCCAAGTACTTACACTATGGATGATGGCCGATTTGCAATTATGATCTCGATGATGAGATTTTTCCAGAAATGAGAGGGGAATTATAATTTAAATAGAGATATAGAATGAGTTGGTTTTAATTTCTGACCTGGAGGTCAGCAGTTACTGGGTTTAATGATTCTCCTCTAATAGGGAAATTCCAGGCACATTTGTATAATGAGAAATCATAGCTAGTTATGATCCACCATGAAGGCTTTAAGTTTTGTATTCTGATCCATGTACATCTACCTTTTCTTTAAAGACGTAAGTCATTTAAAGTTTAAGGTATAACTATATTTCTGGAATTATAAAGTTATCTTTTATTTACTATGAAGTTTTGAATTTCCAGTGTTTGGCATAGGCTTTTGTGTATCCACGTAACTATTTTTAAATGCATGTTTTTATTGCCTTTCTGAGAACTTTGACAATACTCTTTGTTTTATCCTGTTATTCTTCACGATTTTCTTTTAAATATTCAGATTTTGCCAGTTTTATTTTACATAGAAGCTATGCGAAACAGAGATATTATAATGCATTAAAAGAGAAATAAAACGGAAGACTTAGGAAGTAACATGTCCAAGTTAATTGAGAATTAGTCTGTAAAACATGTAAATTATATTGTAAAATAAATCAAATCCCACTTTTATTTGTTAGTGCCTGAATAATAACTGAACCTTGAACTTTAAGCAATATAAAGAAGAAAAACATCTTTAAGAAGGAATGTTTGGACAAGTAGGCTGACAGCAGACCACAACTTTCCTTCTGTTCCTATAGACCCAATCCCTCCTAAGCTCATTCCCAGCTCTGCAGCAGAAAACCCGCTGTGGTCTCCCCTTTCTTTCTGACCATGGATCACAAAGATCTTCCCACCCAACCTTCCTTCCTCTAGCTCATCCCAATATCCCAGCTCCCAACAATAGCAGACACTGTTCACTGGGACCATAGGTGCTGTGCAGGCCAGGGAAACAGATAAATTCCTCATGCAGCTGTCATCTGAGAAGCTTCATCCTCCAGCAGACAGGAACTGATAAAGAGATCTGCAGCCACACATTACACAGAAAGAGAGAGACCTTGAAACTTACAGCTCTAAATGGCTGTCTCTCTCAAATACCTCCCCTAGAGCTAGGGGATGCTAGGGAATCCCAATGAAGAGGAAGTAGAAAAAGTGTAAGAGACAGAGGGTCCGGAGGACACCAAAAGAACAAGGCCCTCTGACTAAACTGAACAAGGTTCATTTGAGCTCACAGAGAGTGAACCAACATGCACAGGACCTGCGTGAGTCTGCACCAAGTCCTCAATGTATATATTACAGATTTCAGAATAGTATTTTTATGGGACTCCTATGTGTGTGTGAATGAGTAGGTCTCTGGTTCTTGTGCGGATGAACCAGACTGCCTACTTCTTAGGCTTAAGAGCTATCTTACAGCAAAGACAAACAATATTTGTTCCTGTTTGTGATTAAATAAAAGCATATGACAATTCAGTAGGCAGTTATTATTTATGACCAACACCTAGCCGCCATAAAGGTTAAGTGATTGTGCTGGAAATACACTGCAAAACAACTTAGATCATGTAATCTTTTTGTATCTCAGTTTTCTCAACTGAAAATGCAGATGAAAATAGTTGTTATGTACATAATGATAGATCTGCATGAAAAAGACTGCCAAAAGAAAGATTAGACACTACACACCTTGATTTCAATGGAAGAACTTGTGGAGGGACATCTCTGTAAGAAGGTAGCTTTCAGCTTGGTATTTTTATAGGACTCCTACCTGTGCGAATGAGTGTGTCTCTGATTCTTATGTTGATCAACCAACCTGCCTACATCTTAGACTTAAAAGCCATATTATGATAAAGACAAGCTAGAATCGTTCCTGTTTATGATTAAATAAAAACATGCGACAGTTCTTAATCTCTACAGAAGATATCTTAACTGTAGCGCGCTGACTGACAGTCACACCGACAGGCAGTAGGACATGAGTGTAGTCAAGTGGTCCTGAGATCATCTGTCTCTAGTTCTTCATGTTTTCCAAGAGTCTACTTACATAAGAAACAATGCTTCAATATCTTGCCTAAGAACTCTGATTGAAATTTCAATAATTTAATTTAGAATGTGGATATGAGATGCACTTGGTCGATGATTCAGCATCACTAAATAAAGCTTCAGCCTTCATTTAAATTACTTGTTTATTTTACATGGCAATTTGCAGTGAATTTTTTGTATTAATATATTTTAATTTTAAGAAATTGTTATCTCGTCAGCATTTTCTCAGACATCTCTGAAATTATAAGCTTCCTGGAAAAGAAAAGATGCAAATAAGTTCTTGAGACTTTCTGAGGGCATATGCCTTTCAAGCACAGAGAATGATAAAGACACAATGCTCCAGTTGACAGCTGTACTCATGCTGGGTGTTAGTGTATCACTGTTCTGAGTATTGTTACACAGCTCACCTCTCAGAGGAGGAGAATGAAATGATAGGTTCTGTCTGTTCCTAAAAGGGCAGAAAAAGCAAATGAAAGTATCCATGATTAAAACACAGCTTCCTTTTCCCAGAGATCTGTAGTAATAGGGGCGGCGGGGCTGCGTCCCTGGCACCCCAGCCTCCTGCTCGGCTAGCTTATGCCCCGAAATAACAACACACAAACTGTATTCATTTAAACACTGCTTGGCCCATTCTCTTCTAGGCTAATTCTCACATATTAATTTAGCCCATTTCTAATCATCTGTGTATGGCACCCCAAGGTGCGCTTACCAGGAAGATTCTAGCCTATGTCCATCCTGGGTCGGAGCTTCATCCCGGGAGTGGGGCATGGCGTCTCTCTAAGGTGTCTGCTCCCGAGAGGAGAGCTGTCGAAAGTCTGAGCTCACTTCCTCTTCCTCCCAGTATCCTGTTCTGTTTACTCCTCCCACCTATCCTCTAACCAATAAAATGGGCCAAGGCAGTTCCTTTATTAGCCAATGACCTTCCTCCATCAGAGATTGTTGGGAGCAAAGTGACCTAACTTTGAATCAGCGTATTAGTACTTGTCCAATGGGTCTCCACAGGGCAAAGCCCGATGGAGACAGATTCACTCGGTAAGGACCAGCGGACTTTGGGACAGTGCAGAATACTAATGGAACCCTCTGGCCAGTATACTCTCTTCTCTCTCATAATGTTGATGGTTCGCTTTGTGGTTTTTAGTGTCACTTTGTCAGTCATGCATGGGACAAATATGCTCATTTTGAGAAAACCCATTTTTTTCTCAATTTTTTTTCCCATAAAATTCTTCTCGAGTTTCTTTTCTGGAAATATCAGCTGTCACTCCAGACCCTGGGAACTGTTCTGATTGAGTGCTGATGGATGGGAGGCAATGAAAGTTAATGGTTACTTGAAGAAGGGCAAGCTAACTGTATGCGGGCAGCTTGTGGCAGGTAGCGCCTTTTATGTAAGTATGCTTTAAGTTTTCTACAATATTGTTGTTCTTGAAAACATGTGCCTATGTTTTTCACCTTTTAGCCTTGTAAAGACAGGATGGATGCACCTGCCTTGGTATTTGGCCATGTTAGCAAAATGATAAACATTTGTTTTGGTTTAAAAGCTGTTTTGATGTAAGAGTTGGGGGAAAAATGACATATTTGTTTTTGCCAGCGGTTAACGTTGGAGGGTGGGAAAAACATGTTTCTTAGCGTGGAAAAGCAAGCTTAGTTTTGAAGCATAAATAAAGACAATTTGAGCTATTTGGGCCTGCCCACTTGTGTGAAATTCATCTGCTGGTCAGACACTAACTACTTCATTTCTTTGCCCTCACTCCCCTTCCCTGTCTCAGGACTTGAACCTGGTCTGCAGTTGGACTGCAGGCAAGAGATGGTAAACATCAAAAGCTCTTCCCTTTGTTGGCTTTGGCTCTTCCCTAACTGTGATGCTTTTGACATAAAAATATGTAGTGTGTTTCCAGTGTAGCTTTGTTAGGGTGCAGCAATATGGAGTATGTACATCAATATAAATGAGGATGCAAATTGATCTACTTATGAAAAATATCAAATGTATTAGGAAACCAAGAGTAGTAGACAGCCTCTGTGCTTTTCTTTCCTGCTTACCCTCATGATTTTACTGCATTTTTTCTGTTGCCTTTTTATTAAGAATTTTTTAAAATTTTTAAATTTTAAAATTATTTTTTAAAACAATCTTTTCTTATTTTACAAACCAATTCCAGTTCGTTGTGTCTCCTCTCCCATGGCTCCCCCACCACACCTTTCTCTCAAAGAATCCCCCATCCACTTTTCAGAGAGTCTAAGGCCTCTCATGGAGAGTCAACAAAATCTGACACATAACTTTGAGACAGAACCAAGACCCTCCCTCCTATATCTAGGCTGAGCAGGGTATTCCTCCAAAGAGAATGTGATCCTAGAATGACAGTTTAAGCACTAGGGATAAACCCTGGTTTCTGCTGCCTTTGGCCCCTAATCCACAAGAGACATAATCAATTATAGAGTCTCTAGGGAAGATGGTTCCCACAAAGCAGGTAAACTTTGACAACACTGCCTGAAGAATTGGGACAAACAAATGAAGGCAGTAACATGTTGTTTGGAGGGAGGCTCCAAAGTTATTGCCAATGTGTATCTGTGGTAAAGTTCTTACTGCTATGAGGGATGAGAGTAGATATTTTAAAGAATTAGGTTGTGTTGACAGCACCAATTAACCTTGTCATAATATCACAGAAACTCAGAAATGTGTGCACACTGGAGTAGTCCAAAAGGGTCTATTGGAGGATTTCTTTTCAAAACTCATAAAATCTCATAGGTAAGATGAGATGGGTAAAAGACTAAATTAAATAATATAATTAATATGTATTGTATCATACATAGTATATTATTTAAGAGGGCCAAGCTTCCCTATTAGGTGAGTATACTCATATGAAAACATTAAGAAAAAATAAATTGAACTACAAAGATCACTCAGTATTTAACATCACATACTTGCGTTGTAGAAGATCCAAGTTTGGTTCTTAGCTCCCAAATGGATGGAGAAAATTGCCTGTAACTCTTCCTTCAGGGCATATGATGCCTCTCACTTCTCCAGTCACCTGTAATGGTACCCACATACCCACACATAGGCATATTTTAAAAATAAAATGAATCTTTGAAGACCAAACACAGTCATGTATCTTTGCATGTATACACTTGCATGAACTATTTTCATCATCTAAATTCACTGGGTAAAAATCTAGTGCGTAACATTAGCGGGAAACTCAAAAAATTTGAGCAGACTAAAGAAGGCAAATTATCTTATAGACCTCTACGGGCATGGATCTGAATGATCTTTTAATGTCAGGTCATCATTATGAGCATTTTTATCTCAAGTCAAGATTAGCTGTAAAAAGAATCTGCACAATTACACACAATCTCTTTTTCCTTGTCCTTCTTAAGTGAGTGTGTTAAGAAAGATGAAAAACAAAATCTAAGAGGCATAATTTGAGGAGTCTGACCAGTAGGCCTTATGCCAAAAGAGCACTTTACTAAGTAGTGAAGAATCAACAGACTCCAACAGCAAAGGACAGCTGACTGCAAAGAGTGGAGAAGATTTCATTGTAAATGTGACATTGTTATTGAAAAAGCAACAGCCATGATGCATCATGCCTTTGTGTGATAAGTAGACAGATATGGTGGTTAAGGTGGAATGAATGCGCACCAACCTGAGGTTAGCAGAGTAGGTTTTAGGCTCATTCCCAAGGACAAACGCTATGAATAAATGGTATGCTGACTTAGAGGGAAAAACAGCACTGAAAATGTCTTTAAATAGACAGAAAAAAAAGTTTTTGAGATCACCTTCCAAGGGGTAAAACAATTAGAGGAGGGTGTCGTCCTAAAAATACAATTCAGGGTAAGTTTGCACAAAATCTAAGAAAAAAAGTTGTGTGTGTGGGGGGGGGGCTTGTTTACAAGGACACCAGCCTCCTTTACCACTCTATACACCCTCTTGGCACTCTGCACTTGAGTGAAAAACAAACAGTTACCAGAATTTCATAGAGCTAACGTGAACTATCTGCTAGCGGCAAAGAGAAACTCAAGATAGAAAAGATCATGGAGAGCATCAGCAGATGTCTCCTCCCTCCCCAAGCTTTTGCTTCCTATCATCTCTCAGGAATTCTCAATTCATGCCCTGGAGAGTCCATAAGGCTCTTTGAAATAAACTACGCACCTAAGAGGAAATCAATTGTAGTCATTAACTGTTGTAGCCTTAAAATGTAGGCTGTGGAGCTGGAGAGAGGGCTCAGAGGTTAAGAGCATTGCCTGCTCTTCCAAAGGTCCTGAGTTCAATTCCCAGCAACCACATGGTGGCTCACAACCATTTGTAAAGGGGTCTTCTGGCCTGCAGGCAGACACACAGACAGAATATTGTATACATAATAAATAAATAAATATAAAAAAATGTAGGCTGTGAAAAGTATTTGTTTTATATGTTTTAGGTATGTTGCATCTTTTATATAACAAAAGTGTTTTTTAACAATAAAATAAGAAACTCACTCCAAAATAGGGTACAAATGTGTATTGTACAATTTATGAAAAAATATTCCTCCTAAGGAATAAGAAATAAAGATTTAGGTGATGTTAAGGAAAATTCTAAAGTAAGATTTTTGTAAAACCAGATAGTCTATTATAGAAAAGTCACCAGTACTTATGATTGTCCATTAAAAATTCATGTTTGTTTGATAATATCATTAGCTCTTAGTTGAATATTGATAGATATTATTTAAGGAGTCTAATAGAATTGTGGTTATACATAATTTTAAAGGCAATCACATATTTGATTTATTACTCTTTCTGGTTTGGGAACATCCTCTTAAACAGACCACCCGATATGTTATTGGGATGATAAGGGCGACTATCAGGTGCTAAAAGAAAACCACTTTCTAGGTTTCAGTAGGTAGGACTGAAACACAGGGCTAAATCAACCCCTGTCTCTTCAGAACTAGTTCTGCATCAACTTGAGCATGAGGAATGGGGCTGACTAGATACTAGCTTGAATGAGCGCAAAGAAGGCCATTGCAGGGTACAATTTTCACTCTTACAATGGTATAATAATATATTAATATGCTTTATGGATAGAGTAGTTAGAGAGAGGGGGGAGAGAAAGGGAAGAAGAGAGAGGAGGAGAGAGGGGAGGGAAAGAGAGAAGTAGAGACAACAGCAACAAAAAAACCAGTGAACACTATAAAATAGCACATTATTTTTCTCTCCATCTTTTTATCTGTAAAGATGATTAAAGAGTTATCCTTACATTATTAGTTGTAATTATTTTAACAAGTGTACACACACAGGGAGTTTGCCCCTTAGCACTGAGTGCTATATGAAAGCTAACACATGGCTCACTCAGCATTCTAAGAATTTTAAAATGGTGAATGATGTCTTAGTTGTGACTAATCACATATATAGTATAGATTGATCAATACCGGCTTATTAGAAATACTTTGTCAATTATATTCAACTTTAATAATTCTCATATTTTACGACATTTAAATTAAATGAGAACACTTACATAGTTGGCAAAAAGGATCGACAGTTAATAGACCCTGATACACATCGTGATGAGCAAGGTTCAGGTGCCAACAAACAGTAGCTGAGACTCATCCTAGCTGAGATGTGTGCATACATCCAGATACACGAACAAACTGTCCTCATGTGCTTTCTGCTGCTATGATAAAGCTGATCAAAATCAACTTGGGAAAGGATTGGGCTTATTTGACTTACAGGTTACATCCCATGGTGGGAGGCTGAAGCCAGGATGTGAACTCAGTCTAAACCTGGAGGAAAATTGGAAGCATATAATATACATAAATGCTACTTACAAGGCTTGCTTTTCATAACTTGCTTTCTTCTATAACCTGGGACCACATGCCAGGAGTGGCACTTCCCACCGTGCCTGTGCCCTTCCACATAATCAAAACTCAAGAAAATGCCCTCAAAGATACAGTCAGAGGCAAGAATGATGGAGGCAATAGCTCATTTGTGCTTCCTTTCCCCTAGCTGATTCTAGTGTGTGTTCAAATTGACCAAGATTAATGAGACCTTAAATAAACAAAGGCTTTGAAAAAGAGCCCTCTAATCTCCCTTTGTAGCCTCTTCTCATCAAGTTTTAAGTGTCTACATTAATCTCAATGTGTTAGAAATAATCACCAGATCCATTTGATCCAAACCTTTTATAACACTTTTCAATAATCATGATTGGATACTTTGCAGGTCATACGGCACTACCAAGCTTTTATGTATTGTTTTTGGGATATTACCACACAGAGGACCCATTGCCACCTTTCTGATGGGGAAAGCATTTCTTCCAACTCCTCCATAGGTTGTGTCTATGTCGTTATCATTAACTAAGCACTGTGCCTGTCTCTCATTTACCTTTCAATACATTGTGATAAAATAAGATAAATGTAAACTACAATTTAAAGTCACAGAGTTGTGTTTCCCAGAAATACATTATCCTTTCTATAAATTATCCAAACTGTGGTGTACAAACTGCTGATAAAAAGAGTAGGCACAAATATATCTCCCATGATTTGATGAAGTCTTAAGTACAGTGTTTGAAATGATATTACTGATTTAGGTGTGATGAAAGACTTCGTTTTCACTGGAAGAGATTAGGATTTAAGATTGTGCTTGTGAATATTTTTGAGTTAGTTAGTATTCACTATGTAGAAAGCAGGAAAAAGTTTTTGTTTGAATTTTTCCCTTTTCTTTTAAAGCCAAATAAAGGTATGTAAGTATTTATTGTTCACAATCAAATTTGGATGGTTGACTACAGAGCAAATAAATAAATCCCAGGCCAGGTTTTCACACATTTTCTCACACACACAACTCTCTTTTTTTTTTTTTGAGGAATGCAAAATTTTGCATAGTTACAAACAACCTCATCTTCTACATCATGAAATTGAACTTAAAGTTCAGGTTTATGGAATTTCAGTTTTTAGACATCTATGGTGAGAGAGGGTAAAGGATATGGAATATGCATATTTCCTTTCTATGGTGCTTTGAAGTTGAATCAAATATTATACACAATGGCAGTTTTGAAACCCACATATAATTTTAAAATTAACCCTTTGAAAATATATTGGGGGCCCTTTTACAGAGTTCATGGACTTTCCACTGGAGACAAAGCCATGGAGTAATCTGTCAAAACTGATATGTTTTGATTGGAGGAAGCCTAGAAGTCACAATGAGAGATTCAATGGTAAAGAGCAGTTCTAGAGGAAGTAAGATGCCCTTAAAAAGGCAGCCGGAGCAGAGGTAATGACAGAAGAAGGAGGGAATTGTTTACAGAGATGTTAATATAAATTATAGTTATTCTATTAAGTGTTTACTGATTTGTCAATAAAGTTTTCAAAATTACACTTCAAAACTGTTTATATAGTAGTTTTCATGTTGGAGAACCTAGCATATATTTAATTCTCCAAATTTATGCTTTATATAATTACATTAAAGGCAGGTCCTAATATACTCTTCTCTAAATTTTCTTGCAGCTGTGAACATCTTTCTGCTTCCATGCTCATTTTATACTCATACTTATATTTTTCTGACGATAAAATTTCTCTTTGTGATTAAAATATTTTTGTTATTTTGCATACGCGAGTGTTCTGATAATAGGCATGTCTGTGTAGCAAGAGCATGCCTTGTGCCTGCACAGTACAGAAGAGAGTGTTGCGTCTCTTGGAAAGGGAGATACATGTGATTTGAGCTCTTTGTGGGTGCTGGGAATCAAACCCAGGTACTCTGGAAAAACAGCCAATGCTCTTGATTACCGAGGCCATCTCTCCAGCCCCTCCAAAGATAATATTTCAATATGTTAAGGACTTTGTTTTAGAATCCCATTTGCTTCTACAGTTCCATAATGTTCCTACTTATAAACCACCACCATGCTCACACCCCTCTCTTCATCTACATTCGGATGCATAACAACCTACAAAGATGTCAGTTTGTGTGTAGGAATGAAGGGTTTAGATATTTTATGTTAATTTGCATTTCCCATTTATTTTCCATTAACTAGTACATGTGAAATGCTTGCCACATATAAAATACACCTAAATTAGTTTAGGTAGGTGTATAATTTGTAGGTGAAAAATGAACATATACTGGGATATGTTATTTTTTAAAGCAGGGAAGTTATAAGTTAAGATAAGCACACTTCAGGAAAACTTGTATTACAACACATTCAAGAAAATATTAATTACTTTTTAGTTGAACAAAAATTGAAAAAAAGGGAGCAATGTACATTAATTTAACCATAGTGAGTTCTGAAAATTTTAGGGTAGATATATTAAAGTATATATTAAAAGCCAAGAAAATATTCATTAAAAATATGATGAGGTTTCAGTCTTCAATTTTCTTTCATCTCATTTTCAAATAAGGAATTAGGCCAATTTCATCTTTTTTGAAATTATTTATTTGAAGTCTAGTGATGAAGGTAAAAGTGGAATAATTTTAAGGTTGCTTCCATTTCTTATTTAAATTAACTTCAATTTAACTGATACATAAGACATAATTTTATGTATTATGGGTAATTATTCCGATCTTTTGAAGTATTTAAAAAGTCCTTAGACAAGTTGCTCACAACTTGATCCTTTACTAATTATTTATTATTATTTATTAATCATTAAAATGAACGTTATGCACTTCTTGTCTATCTTTATCATCTCTATGTCACTTAAAATTTATCTGTAGTTTTACCTGCTACTATAAATCACATGATTTCTTTCCTCATTATGGCCCAGTATTATTCTTTTGGAAATGGGAGCTCCATGGGCATTTCTTTCATCCACTTTTTGATGTAAAGGTGGTTTTGGTCTCTTGGTTGTTGTTAGTGAGCTCCACTAAACATATAACTGTACATGTCCCCTCAACTAATTTTATTTTTTAAAATAAAAATTCATTAGTGAGATCACTAGGCCACAGTCTATTTTATGTGTAACTTTTTGAGGCTTCTTCATATTGATATTAACAATTCCCATTCTATTTACTTTCTAGCAATACTACAGAAGGATTCCTCTTTACCAGTATCTTTATTACTACTATACACTTTTTTTTTTTTTGGATTTTTTCGATACAGGGTTTCTCCATAGCTTTTTGGTTCCTGTCCTGGAACTAGCTCTTGTAGACCAGGCTGCCATTGAACTCACAGAGATCCGCCTGCCTCTGCTCCCGAGTGCTGGGATTAAAGGCGTGCGCCACCACTGCCCGGCTACCATACACTTTTTTTATATTTGTCATAACCATTCTCACTGGAGTGAGTTGGTGGTTTATTTTGATTCTGATTTGCATTGGTCTTAAAGGTGATGAGCATTTTTCATATACCATTTGCCTGTATGTGTGCTGTATGTTGTGACTATTTGTGAGCTTTGTAAGTGAATTCAGTCCTACAATTTCATCTTTACCTGCCTTTCCTATTTCTTTTCATTGATTTATTTTTTTAAAAATCCATGTTTATATATCTATATGCATGTATCCCTGAGGTAAAACTGTACCGTTTTTCAGTTGTTATATTATTGGCAAAAATAAATTATAAATATTAGTAGTGAATGGGAATAGAATTATTTACATGCCTTATGAAGTTTAATTGGATTTTTCTACATCATTATGTTATTGGACTGATATTTAGCTTTGTACATTTTCAGTGAATGATCAAATTAGTTGATTAGACATATATTTATAAACTTGTACTGATTGCGTAGGTATGTTAAAGACTGAACTGTATTAAACACAGGGACTAAAGACCTTGCTTTGTCATTAGAAAAGTGGCTTCTAGAGTGACAAATGGCATTGCTGACAGAGTAATAAGAATGGTCTTTTTATCTGAAAATAAGTGAGAAGACCTTGAAAGGATTTGAATGAATATAAGAAAAGAGGAGGCAGAGAGTCATTTAGTAAAAGAAGAAAGAATGGATACCAACAATGAATAGTAAATACAGGTATGGTCACACAAGAGGGAACACGTTAATTTGAAGAACTAAATCAAATAGGAAAACCATCATTGAAAAAGAAAATGATAGACTTTTAGATAAAATATAGAAAATTTAAATGTTTTTTCAAAAATTTTTTTTTTCATTTGATGTCAGTAGAAGAACATTTTCAATATAGGTTACATTCTTAAAACTGATTAACTTGATGAGAGTGCAGAAAACAGCTGTGACTGCATTGGAGGAAAAGTTAGGCAGCAGAAAAATATTTTCGCACCACAGTAAGGGCAATTCTACCAGACAACATGCAAGAGCTGAGTTATAGAAAAACACCTAGTGCTACGCTTTCTTCCTTTTTTTCCCCTCTGCTTCCAAAGAAAAACTGGAAAAGATGTGCAACACAATACATCATTTTTACCTGATTTACATGGTGTAAATATACTTTTTGTGACTTTTTTAAAGCAAAAATTACCCTAAAACAAATTCACATTTGGAAGAAATACACAATTGTATAGATTTTAATAGAGTAATGTCAAGATTTAGAGTGTCATTCACAACTATAGAAATCCCAAACAGAGCCTGAGACTTGATCTCATGAATTATGTTCCTAGCGTGATGACCATCTTTTTGTGCTATGATTAAGTCAAAGGTACTATGTTTTGATACAGTATACAGACTTGGCATTTGGATCATGTATGTATATATGTATATATGTATATATTGCTTCGTTTAAATGCTACTCACATCTCTGTCTATATATTTCATTACAAGGTTGTCTGTTCTTCCTGTGACCTTTCATAATTTTAAATAAGAATTAGAAGTTTCTCACCTTGTTCATTAATTTACTTAGGCATCCTTTAAGTATCTACTGCCAATTTGGCATTGCATTAGATCAAAGGAAACAAGGACTCTGTTTATAAATGTATTCTCATTTAAAACATAGAGTGAAGGAGAGAAACATTAATAGGTGATTTGTATTTGTGTCATTGAACAAAAAGCCGTTCTTAGACATAATCAATGTGTGGATCTTTCAAATATTTAGAAAGTAGAAGCAGTTCAGAGAATCATACATTATGAGTCAATAAAATGGTGCCCAGTTACATGACTGATTTAAATATTCAATAAATGTTTATTAATTTAAATTCAGTCACCAACCTCCTTTCGTAATTGTCTTGAGAATGTAAAATACCTTCTTTTCACTTTCTTCCATTATGATTCCAAGCACAGGACAAGTTACACATGCCAGAGCCATTGCCTGGGCTGAAGCAACTCTCATAATCAGCTATGGCTGTGGTCCAAACACAGTCACTTGACATTTACCCTGCAGGCCTATGCCTTCAGCATCTCCAGGGAATGACATTCAGCATGTAACTGGGTATTAAATTTCTAAGCTCCTATCATTGTGAAAAGTCACTACAATAAAAAAAAAACCACAGAAATAATGACTTTTGTAAGTTTTATTTTAGTGATAGTATATTAATTAATAAAGAAAAAATGTGTTTGTTTTATTTTTCAGTCAAGTTAGCCTTTTCATTTCTACACTTGAATTTACAAATGAAGCCCGATCCTTTCTTCCATTAGAAATGCAGCTGAGGGCCAGCAAGTAATTGGAACATCCAATGTCCCCAATAAATAATAGATGTTGCTATTGACTATGGTTAATGTTCTCCTCCAGGATATGGGAAAACACTCAATTATTAATTTTTAAATGACATTTCAGAAGCAAACAGTGTTTAAGTATAACCAGTGAAACTTAAAAGTTCTACCACCGAAAGATAAATCTGAAATGCTGGCCCATGCTTCTAGTCTCTGCACTTGGGAGGCTGAAGCAGGAGGACTTTCAGAAGTGGCAGGCCAGCCTCCACAGGAAGGCAAATGATCATCTCACAACAACTGAATAACAAACACGGAGAATATGTTATGTTCCATTTTATGTTTTGTTCATTTTTCTCAAATAACTGATATTGCCTTTTAATTAATGTGGGATATCACAGAGGTAGTGTCCATCTCACCAAGATTTTTCTATGTGTCCTGAAATGGTAATTTAAATATATTTATTGTAAATTTAGGATATTACAAATTATAAGGCATATAAGACAATCAATCGATCATGTATATATGTATTAGCTTGAAAATTACCAAAAACTTGAATTACAATTCCACATAAATTGCATTATTATTTCAAAATTAAAATGTATACTTACATGTGTTACCTGCTTGAATTTTATTTGGAGTCATCAAGTTGCATCTATACATCTCTATATATGTGCCGATATATACATATATATGCAAAAATAATCAAAGAAATAGTTCTTTAAGCTTAAGTAGTCAGCATGGGAGGAATGGGAGTGGAGGAATATAGAGTATAGAGGGGAAAAGAAAAGGGGAAGGAATACAATTTTATTTCATTTAAAAACATTTTAAAATTTGAAAATGTTACATTGTTTATCAATATAATGCTTTTAAATTTGTAAATTTATCTTTGTGTTTTTCTTTCACTCTTTTGTCTTTAAAAATTGTGACCGTTTCTTTCTACTCTTTTTCTTCCTTCCAGGTGCTCACCCCTTCCCCACTCACCTGACTTTGTGTTCTTTTTCTGTCTTTCAAAAGTGAAAATCAAAACACACAAACAAAAAAAAATGAGGCAAAATGATTATTAATGAAATGAAACAAAAAATACATAGACTAATCATGGAGTTGGTTTTGTGTTGACCAACTACTCCTGAGCATGGGTCCTCACCTAGAATGTGGCTTTTACACCCAGAGACACTCTGTTTAAAACCATGAAATTGGGTGGCCGGATCACCGGGCGGCGGAAGGCAGCTGGAGGACTCCCAGCACAGCCGGCAGGGACCGACTGGGACAGGCTGGAACCGGCTGGGACCAGAGCAGCAGCAGAGGACACAGGCTGCTGGAGGAGCAAATCATCCCAGCAGCAGAAGCAGGCAGCAGGGACCGCGCTCAACACTGAGAACAGATCGCCCCACTACAATTAAACCAAAGAGGTAGGCCCTCGGTTGGGGAGGTCCCTGGCAAAGGAGGAGCCGGGTCGTATTCCTGAAGACCCTTCTGAGGGGTGAGAGGGATCTTGCCCCCCCCCCCCCCCCCGCAGGAACCAGGAAACAGAGCAAGGGCATTTTCTAAGAGGAGCCCCTGGCCAGCAGGGAAACCTGAACCAGTTTTAACAGACGCCTTTGATAGCATCAATAGGAGGAGATGGGCAGGCGCCAAGGAAAGAATTCACCCAATAATCTGAAAAACAACATGAAAACACCAGAACCCTATGATCTTACAACAGAAGGTCTCCAACACCCTAACACAGAAGAAGCAGAAAAAATTGACTTTATGAAAGCAGTAGAATCCCTTAAACAACATGTGAAAAATGCCCTTATAGAAATGGATGAGAAGTATAACCAAAAATTTGAAGGAATGAGTAAATACGTACATAATACCCTGGGAAACAAAGAAAGAATGATCAAACAGGTAATGGAAACAGTTCAAGAATTGAAAACAGAAATGGAAGCAAGGAAGAAAACACAAACTGAGGACCAGCTGCATATGGAAAATCTAGGTCAACGAGCAGAGTCTACAGAAACAAGCATAATCAATAGAATACAAGAAATAGAAGAAAGAATCTCAGATTCTGAGGACACCATAGAGAAAATAAACACTCTGATCAAAGAAAACTGCAAAGCCAACAAATTCTCATCACAAAACATTCAGGAATTATGGGACACAATAAAAAGACCAAATCTAAGAATAATAGGAATAGAAGAAGGAGAAGAGTCACAGCTCAAAGGCCCAGAAAATATTTTGAACAAAATTATGGAAGAAAACTTTCCCAACATAAAGAAAGATATTCCTTTGAATATTCAAGAAGCATACAGAACACCAAACAGACTGGATCAAATGAAAACATCCCCTCGCCATATAATAATCAAAACACAACATACACAGGTTAAAGAAAGAATACTAAGGGCTGCAAAGGAAAAAGGCCAAGTAACTTATAAAGGTAAACCAATCAGACTTACACCTGATTTCTCTATGGAAACAATGAAAGCCAGAAGGTCCTGGATAGAAGTACTGCAGAAGCTAAGAGACCGTGGATGCAAGCCCAGACTACTATACCCAGCCAAGCTTTTGTTCACTATAAATGGAGAAATCAAGACATTCCAGGATAAGAACAAATTTAAATAATACGTAGCCATGAACCCAGCCCTACATAAAGTAATAGATGGAAAACCGCAACCCAAGGAATCCAACATTGCCAACACTGCCTACAATAACTCGGGCATCTAGCAAGCCTTCACTAGCACAACTCAAAGAAAGGAGACACAAATTCTACTTCCAAAAACAATAAGAATATCCGGCATAAACAACCACTGGTCATTAATATCACTTAATATTAGTGGTCTCAATTCACCTATAAAAAGGCACAGGCTAAGAGATTGGATACAAAAACAGGATCCAACATTCTGCTGTTTGCAAGAAACACATCTCAACCACAAAGACAGGCATCTACTCAGAGTAAAGGGTTGGGAAAAGGTCTTTCAAGCAAATGGTCCTAAGAAAAAAGCCGGTGTGGCCATATTAATTTCTAACAAAACTGACTTCAAACTAAAATCAATCAGAAGAGATCGAGAAGGACACTTTATACTCATAACAGGAACAATTTGTCAGGATGACGTCTCAATCCTGAATATTAATCCCCTAATATAAAAGCACCCGCGTATGTAAAAGAAATATTACTAAAACTCAAGGCAGACATCAACCCACACACACTAGTAGTAGGAGACTTCAATACACCTCTCTCAGCAATGGACAGGTCAATCAGACAGAAACCTAATAGAGAAGTAAGAGAACTACTGGAGGTAATGAAGCAAATGGACTTAACAGACATCTATAGAACATTCCACCCAAATAGGAAAGAATATACCTTCTTCTCTGCAGCCCATGGAACCTTCTCGAAAATTGACCACATACTTGGAAACAAAGGAAACCTCCACAGATACAAAAAAATATCAGTGTCCACCTGTGTGTCCTATCAGATCACCACGGATTAAAGTTAGAATTCAACAACAATCCTACCTCCAGAAAGCTGACAAACTCATGGAAACTGAACCACTGAACTACTGAACCACACCTGGGTCAAGGAAGAAATCAAAAAGAAATTAAAGTCTTCTTTGAATTTAATGGAAATAAAAGGACAACATACTCAAACCTATGGGACACTATGAAAGCAGTGCTAAGAGGAAAGTTCATAGCACTAAGTGCCCACTTAAAGAAAACAGAGAAAGCATACATCGGAGACTTAACAGCACACCTGAAAGCTTTAGAAAAAAAAAGAAGCAGACACGCCCAGGAGAAGAAGAAGACTGGAAATAATCAAACTGAGGGCGGAAATCAACAAAATAGAAACGCAGAAAACAGTCCAAAGAATCAATGAAACAAAAAGTTGGTTCTTGGAGAAAATCAACAAGATCGACAAACCCCTATCCAAACTAATTAAACGAGAGAGAGAACACACAAATAAATAAGATCAGAAATGAAAAGGGGGACATAACCACGGACACAGAGGAAATTCAGAGACTCATTAGATCTTACTACAAAAGCCTGTATGCCACAAAACTAGAAAATGCAAAAGAAATGGACTTTTTTTTAGATAAGTGCCACATACCAAAGCTAAACCAAAACCAGGTGAACGATCTAAATAGACCTGTTAGTCGCGAAGAACTAGAAACCGTTGTCAAAAATCTACCTTCCAAAAAAAGCCCAGGACCAGATGGTTTCAATGCAGAATTCTACCAGAACTTCCAAGAAGAGCTAATACCTATACTCCTTAATGTATTTCACAATATAGAAACAGAAGAGTCATTGCCAAATTCCTTTTATGAAGCTACAGTTACCCTGATACCAAAACCACACAAAGACCCAACCAAGAAAGAAAATTAGAGGCCTATCTCACTCATGTATATCGACGCAAAAATTCTCAATAAAATGCTGGCAAACAGAATCCAAGAACACATTAGAAAAATTATCCATTATGATCAAGTAGGCTTCATCCCAGAGATGCAGGGCTGGTTCAACATACGCAAATCTATCAATGTAATCCAGCATATAAATCAACTGAAAGAAAAAAACCATATGATCATTTCATTAGATGCTGAAAAAGCATTTGACAAAATTCAACACCCCTTTATGATAAAAGTCTTGGAGAGATTAGGGATACAAGGGTCATACCTAAATATAATAAAAGCTATTTACAGCAAGCCGTCGGCTAACATTAAATTAAATGGAGAAAAACTCAAAGCCATCCCACTAAAATCAGGAACACGACAAGGATGTCCACTCTTGCCATACCTCTTCAATATAGTGCTTGAAGTTCTAGCAATAGCAATAAGACAACATAAAGTGATCAAGGGGATTCGTATTGGAAAGGAAGAAGTTAAGCTCTCGTTATTTGCAGATGATATGATAGTATACATAAGCGACCCCAAAAACTCTACCAAAGAACTCCTACAACTGATAAACACCTTTAGTAATATGGCAGGATACAATATCAACTCCAAAAAATCAGTGGCCTTCCTATACACTAAGGATAAGGAAACAGAGAGGGAAATTAGAGAAGCATCACCTTTCACGATAGCCACAAATAGCATAAAATATCTTGGGGTAACTCTGACCAAGGATGTGAAAGATCTATTTGACAAGGACTTTAAGTCTTTGAAGAAAGAAACTGAAAAGGACACCAGAAAATGGAAAGATCTTCCTTGCTCCAGGATTGGGAGGATCAACATAGTAAAAATGGCAATTCTACCAAAAGCAATCTATAGATTCAATGCAATCCCCATCAAAATCACATCAAAATTCTTCACAGATCTGGAGAAGACAATAATCAACTTTATATGGAAAAACAAAAAACCCAGGATAGCCAAAACAATCTTATACAACAAAGGAATGTCTGGAGGCATTACCATCCCTGACTTCAAACTCTACTACAGAGCTACAGTATTGAAAACAACTTGGTATTGGCATAAAAACAGAGAAGTCGACCAATGGAATCAAATAGAAGACCCTGACATTAACCCACAAACCTATGAACACCTGATTTTCAATAAAGGAGCTAAAAGCATACAATGGAAAAAAGAGAGCATCTTCAACAAATTGTTCTGGCAAAACTGGATGTCAACCTGTAGAAGAATGAAAATAGATCCATATCTATCACCATGCACAAAACTCAAGTCCAAATGGATTAAAGACCTCAATATCAGTCCGAACACACTGAACCTGACAGAAGAGAAATTGAGAAGTACTCTACAACACATGGGCACAGGAGACCACTTCTTACGTATAACCCCAGCTGCACAGACATTAAGGACCTCATTGAATAAATGGAATCTCCTGAGACTGAGAAGCTTCTGTAAAGCAAAGGACACTGTCGCTAAGACACAAAGGCAACCTACTAACTGGGAAAAGATCTTCACCAACCCCGCAACTGACAAAGGTCTGAACTCCAAAATATATAAAGATCTCAGGAAACTAGACTGTAAAAGGCTAACCAACCCAATTATAAAATGGGGCATTGAGCTGAACAGAGAATTCTCAACAGAAGAACTTCAAATGGCCAAAAGACACTTAAGGTCATGCTCAACTTCCTTAGCGATCAGGGAAATGCAAATCAAGACAACTTTAAGATACCATCTTACACCTGTCAGAATGGCTAAAATCAAAACACCAATGATAGCCTTTGTTGGAGAGGTTGTAGAGAAAGGGGTACACTCATCCATTGCTGGTGGGAATGCAAACTTGTGCAACCACTTTGGAAAGCAGTATGGTGGTTTCTCAGGAAATTCAGGATCAACTTACCCCTGGACCCAGCAATACCACTCTTGGGAATATACCTAAGAGAGGCCTTATCATACAACAAAAGTATATGCTCTACGATGTTCATAGCAGCATTGTTTGGGATAGCCAGAACCTGGAAACAACCGAGATGCCCTTCAATGGAAGAATGGATGAAGAAAGTATGGAATATATACATATTAGAGTACTACTCAGCAATAAAAACAAGGACTTCTTGAATTTTGCATGCAAATGGATGGAAATAGAAAACACTATCCTGAGTGAGGTAAGCCAGACCCAAAAAGAGGAACATGGGATGTACTCACTCATATTTGGTTTCTAGCCATAAACCAAGGACATTGAGCCTATAATTAGTGATCCTAGAGAAGCTAAATAAGGAGAACCCAAAGAAAAACATATAGGCATCCTCCTGAATATTAACCTTCAGCAAGCGATGAAAGGAGACAGAGACAGAGACCCACATGGAGCACAGGACTGAAATCTCAAGGTCCAAATCAGGAGCAGAAGGAGAGAGAGCACGAGCAAAGAACTCAGGACCTCGAGGGGTGCACTCACACACTGAGACAATGGGGATATTCTACTGGGAACTCACCAAGACCAGCTGGCCTGGGCCTGGAAAAGCCTGGGATAAAACCGGACTCTCTGAACATAGTGGACAATGAGGACTACTGAGAACTCAAGAATAATGGCAATGGGTTTCTGATCCTACTGCATGCACTGGCTTTGTGGGAGCCTAGGCAGTTTGGATGCTCAACTTACTAGACCTGGATGGAGGTGGGGGTTCCTTGGACTTCCCACAGGACAGGGAACCCTGATTGCTTTTCGGGCTGAGGGGGGGGGGACTTAATTGGGGGAGGGGGAGGGAAATGAGAGGCGGTGGCGGGGAAAAGACAGAAATCTTTAATAAATAAATAAATTAAAAAAAATAAGAGCTATCAAAAAAAAAATAAAACCGTGAAATTCCCTTTCTTTCCCATTAGGTGTAAACTGAAAGTCCCTGCTTGTTTAGGGAAGGAATCTTATACTTTTTCCAGAGCTCAGTACTTGTTGTCTTGTTCTTTCAAGAGCTCAGTACAGAGTCACTGCTGTGTTTGTTTCATTGACAGAAAACAAAACAAAACAAAACAAAAAAACAAAACATGGAATCAATACAGCAGTTTTATAGCACCTAGACATTGGATGACAAATATGATCTAAACTGACATTCAATCAGCAAAATTATATTTGTTATTTCTAGCTGTAACGATCAAGAAGGTGGTAATTTTGTTGGTCATTCATGTACTTTGTTGTAGGTGTTCCCTTTTAATTTTATGAAATTGAGAAAAAAATTAAGCATTCACTGCAATTTTTGTTTCATTGACAGAGCTGAGAGAGAAAATACAGAAGTGGTATATGAGAATATTCTTCTATCATACTTTCAACACCCAGGAAGAACAGAGAATTAGACACCATTAATCTCCTAAATCTATATGCTTATAATAAAACTTGATTTACTAAGCTTCACATTATAAAAAGCATAGTTATACTTCATGGTATGATTTACTTCATAATACTAAAAAATTAGCTCTAAGTTGAGATGCTTAACATTTTAGAAATCATAAACAAGTAATTCTCACCTTATTTTTCTCCTTTGTTGTATGCCTTCAACATTATTTGATGGATCTATAGTCCAAAGCTGAAAGAATCTGACAAATGTCTTATAAAGTTTACTGAGAACAAGATGTTTGTACACCATTGAAACGGGCTGGTAGTGCAGATCTTAGCAGTTCAGTAGAGAGTTCTAACGATTGCAAAAATCTCAGCATTTTGTCAAGTAAAATAACTTTTTTAAAATACATATATTCTAAATATATTTTCAGTATTTTCATCTATACAAAAAAAAATGACAAAAAATGTATTCATTTTTTATACCTCTGAAGCAGTATGAGCTAGATTAAAACACAAAACAATAATTATAGAGAAATAAAATCTATTATCAGTATCTTTATTCTTTGTGTTTAGCACTACAACACAAAGCCTCTAATGGCAACCTGTAAGGACAGGGTGTAGCTACAGGCTGAGGCATATTTTGGAATCCAAAAATTTTATTTTTATATCCTATTTCAACTAACATTCCTCTTCTTCAAAGTGATTCAAATATTAAAACTTCACACCTTTTTATCCATTATCACTTGTTTATTAATAGAATAAAATGCATTTTCTTCTATACATAGGTTTTGCAATTATTGGTATATTTTAATACAAAGGCAGTAAAATAACAAAAATTCTATTTTTCTCTCTCCTGTAACATGTCTGTACAGGTATCACTTAACTTTCATGTTGGGTTTTAAATTAATTTCTACTTACCTGCCTTGGCTGTCCTTTAGAGATACCTTCTAGTGCATAGATGATATGCAGGGCTATTAAGTAAAATAGTCCTTTTGAGTCAGGGATACAACCTGTGTATTTGAAGATCCTATGTGTATTTGAAAGGGATAATTCACTAAATGATGAACCCAAAAGTGTTCCCAGGTTTAGAAAAGCTCCCCAAAGGTCTGTTACCTTCTTTTTAACACAGACACAAAAATCTGGATTAAGACACCACTGATGCAGAAATCTGAACTAAATCAACATAATATCCTTGAGTACTGTTCTAATATCATACAATAAAGTGGTATGATAGATAAACATGCTATGGTTGGTAAACACAACATATATATGGCAAACATATATAATGCATGTTATAAATCTAATACTTATATTTTATATATTTATGATGAAGAATTTAGTACTACCAAAGAATTTAGTACTGAATGGCAATAAAAAGAATATTAATTTGGCCATCGCTGTATTTTTTCTTCTCTGAAGACTATTTAAGTCAAATCATCATTATTTTAAAGAAAAATAATATGATATTCTGATTAACTCCAACAGAGTATCTTTTGAATGTTCAATGTATCATTTTATGTATTACTATTTTATCGGCATAGGTGGGTATTTTTTTCTTCAAGTATGTTAGAGGTCAGAAGAGGCCAGTGAATCCCTTGAATCTGGAGATATAGATAGCTGTGAGTTGCCATGCTTGTGCTGATTATTACATGCATACATAAATTACTTTTTATTAATATCTTTTAAACTTGCCCTAAATTCTTCAGATAACTACATATTTTACTTCTATATCCAAATATTTTGCAAATGAACTCTTCAAAGATATTTAGCTTTCATAAATTGTGTCAACCACAGATGACCATCGCCATGAATTCTGGCATATACCTCTTCATATATAAAGAAGACCCTTGCAAAAAGCATGGTTTTACGTATATAAAATTTTAATTTTAGAATGTTACTTCATCATTGGACGCATTTAATCATAATATGTCTCAGATATAAAGGTTTAATAGCTGATGAATTGTGCTATTCCACTCTATGAACTTGTAATTCAGAGAAGCAAATAATATAAGAGGGAAGAGTTTTTAATAATCATGTCTGACACATTCAGAATTTTGAAAGCGTTTTCATGAGCTATGGTAAAATGGTTAACATTATTGTTTCCACACTGTGAATGCTCAGTTTTGGTGCAGATTCTATTTTTAGTTTCTTCTACTTAAATATTGAATTGGCCATTTAGCTACACATCTCATTAAAGATTTTTAATTAAGTTTGCCCTCTACCCTTGATGAAACCAGTTTAGTAACTAATGATGGGGAAGACAACTTAAAAAAATAGGTGAAATGAGATTCTCTTGATACATTTGTGTATGCTGAAACTGTTGCTGCTCTTGTTATAAACACTAGTTGGAGCAATTGAAAACAAAACTCAAAATGCATTATAATACAAAATGTCCACTCAGATGATATTCGTAGGATTTAGCAACAATGTTTAGCATGTTTTTATATCTTATTTAATTTTGTTCCATTTGATAACGTCTAGAAATCAAGGGTATGTGTTGCTGTAATTCACGTCTCCAATACGTAACGAGAATATTTTAACAAAAATTTATGTTCTTCAAGAAAGGAAACTGCTATTTTATTCAATATTGGTGTTATCAGACATAATAAATAACAACCCACTGTAATACTACTGTATTTATTGTTTTGTTACTACTAATAGGATATATTTCTTTTATAAATTCGACTTTAGAGTTTATTTAAATCTATTCATTTAATATATTTGGGTATCTTGTATAAAAGAATAAGGAAACAATGCATATGAGAGTAAAACAATTTATGACTTGAACTTTAATTGAACATTGAATATGATAAAATTAACATTAAGTTTCTAAACACTACCTTGAAAAACTCAAATTCAGACATTATAATAAAAGTAAATAATAATAGCAATAATAATAATAAAGTGTGTTTTTGTTTTATGATTTATCATTTATTCATCAGGAAAGCATTTATTTTTATTTCACATAAAAATTCACTTGAAATTGAATATATTATGACCATTTGAGTTTTAAAAACAAGTTTAATTTAAGAATTATGAGAAATTGAGTTCATATAAAACATTGTAATTTTAATTGAAGCAAAAGGTAAGCAGAGAACTTGTGAAAGTAAATATCCATCTTATTCTTCAGCATTTCTGTTCTCGTCAGGAACAAAGGATGATAGGAGAAAAATTATAAGATAGGAAGAAAACCAATTTGAAAAACTGTAATTATCATAGTTCATCTCCTTCTCCAGGCAACAGGACAGTGGATTTTTTGTGACTAAGACCATTTTTATGGGTCTTTTTTCTTAGGAGAAGATCTATACCAGGCAGGGATCTTCTGTGCATGAAAGCGGTCTTATGGACACCACCATCAAACTGTCTGTAATAACTACGGCATCGCTCCTTTCTATTGCATCCAAGCAAGAGCTGGCATTTCAACCCTGAAGTACAGTAGTTTACTTATGTTCCTTTGTGATGGCATCAGAGCAGGAACTGTAAGTAGTCACACTTAAATTTATCTTCTTTGGTTTATACTGCATGGAGAAGGTATCTACACTCTCCCATCTTTGGTGGAGGTAGAGTTATTTGAAAACAAGTTGGGGCAATGTTTACTGTTCACCTGGGGTTTGAATTTACATTTTTATTCAGGACAAGCCAACACCCAAACAGGAAGAAATATCTGAAGCTCTGCTTGTAGCTTCTGGTTTTTAATGTTGCAGGTAACTATGTCTGACACTGCAGGCTGGTTACGATTGTTGTCTTTTCGGTACATAATTCAACTTGATCTGCTCATTTGTGTTCAGGGATTAGGAATCCTCTCTGGGTTAAAGTGATACATGCTTGGTAATTATCAACTTGTTCAAGCTGCCATACGTAATATCATCAAGTGAATGGATTAAGCAACCTTTATGTCTACAGATTGGGAAGCTAAATCAGGCTGCCAATACAGCTGTGCTCTGGTGAGTGCCCTCTTCAGTATCAGATAGTTGCCAATGATTCTATATTCACACATGGGGTTGGTGAGATCTCTGGCTTTTCTTCTTCTGAGGGCATGAATCTTATCAGGGAGGGTCAGCTATCACAATCTTTTTTTTTAAATTTATTTATTTATTTATTTTTTAATTTATTTATTTATTAAGGATTTCTGCCTCGTCCCCGCAACCGCTTCCCATTTCCCTCCCCCTCCCCCGATCAAGTCCCCCTCCCTCATCTGCTCGAAGAGCAATCAGGGTTCCCTGACCAGTGGAAGCCCAAGGACTGCCCACCTCTATCCAGATCTCATAAGGTGAGCGTCCAAACTGCCTAGGCTCCCACAAAGCCAGTACGTTGTTATTCCTAATTAATTCCCATTGTTTACCCCATTGTTCTGAGAGGTGGTTATGTACTCTCTGTCTGTGGTACCAGAACATGGTCAAGACTTTTAATCTGTAGATGATAATAAGGCATTGTGGAAAACAAGCGATAATGCAGTTTAATACTATTTCACCATGAATGATTACCTCTAATAGCCACTTCCTTTGCTTTGTTTAGTTGTATTCCAGTTCCCTTTCCAGTGGCTTTTATGTTACCCTTATTTTGTAAATGAGAAAGTTCAACTTCCTGTCAGAGTAGCGATTGCTCACCCACATGGAGGTATTTTGTCAATTGGTGTCTCTGACACAGTATTCTCTATTTGTAATCACCTGAAATGCTCAAGGGCCAACACCAAGAATAGACGCTACCTCTGGGGACTCTGCAAAAGTCCACTGAATTCCAAACCACCAGACTGAAAAAGGAACACAGATCTGATGCTAATACTTGTTGCACAGACTTGAGAAAATCATTTGTAAGATGTGGTCCAAATTGTAAACAAGGCCTCAAATAGGCTTGTTGGTCAACCTCTTTCTTTAAGGTGAATTACCAAACCTTTCTGTTCTCTAGAAAATCTACCATAGCAGGGAATGCCTCCATCGCTACCATGTTTTGTGTAATTGGTATTTTTACATATGAGAATAGTTTCTAGTTCTTTAATGCTCCATATGTGATTAGAGTGCGATTCAGATACTTCAGATAAGTTTCTGAAATATAGTTGTAAGACAAGACTGGACAATGTACTTAGAGATCAAGCAGTAGTGCCTGATCTTTGAATGAGTGATGATCACATTACATTATGTAATTTTTCCCAGTATAAGATGAATAACCTGGGAGAACTGAGTCCTTGCTCAATTTTGAGCACAAAAGAAGTTAAAAAATATTGCTGTTACATTAGCTTAATGGTAAAATAATTCAAATACTTTTAATTACTCCAGCCAAAATGTTCATGATGACACATCACCCTATACTTTTCCTCACGAAAATTATAACCCCAAACTTAATTCATTTAATATTAACTTATAGAAATCTAATTTGAATTTGGAATGTTCCCTCTGTAGCCTTTGTAGGGAGTATAAAGTAGGGAAAGAACTCAGAAATATTAAATAAAGGAGACTTAGTCTCTAAGCACTTGTCATAGTGAACACAGCATGATTTTACTAGACATCTTTCTGTGTTCTTCGTGAATTACAATGAAATCACAGCTCTATGACTTAAGCTATTTAAGTGACACTGACAGAGAAGTGATGAATGATATAATAAGAAATAGCAATTAAAATGTAAAATTGGGCTCAAGTTATATTTCAGAAAATCTAAAAATACAATGGAAAAACATCAAAGCCCCTTATGAAATATAAAAGTTGGCTTCTTGATCATATAAATTCAAATGTGAAAATAAATTAGAATTCTTAATAAGCTTTAAGAAGAATAAAATGACCACAGAAGTTGCAATAGAAACAGAAGATATGTCACTGGTGTATAATTATGGGTTATTCTCTAACAATTTTTTTTTTACCAAGCTCTCTGTTTTTCAATATAGATAAACCAGTAAACCAAATAGACCTAGGTCAAACTTTCTTTGCCCTGCAGTACATACAAGAGACCCCAATCATGGTATTAAACTGTGTAAATGTTCACATAATTTTAAAACAAGTACCATATGGAATTCATACCATTAATGTGGAATACACAATTTTATATACAATTTGTAGAAGGGAGGGTTGGAAGGTGGATCACTAAGAGTGCTTGCTCTGTAAGCATAAAGATCTAAGTCTTTATGAATCCCAGTCATCCATGCAAAATACAAGACATGACGTTAACTACATATAACTCAGTACTGTGGGATAGAGACAGATGGATCCCAAGAATGTACTGGCCTGCACACCTAGTCATAATTGTAAGCATTCAGATCAAGGCCAAGGCAAACACTGATGAATGCAAGAGTGAAACACTTGGAGTTCTTTTCTGCCCTCTGTATGCACAAGCATGGGCATAGGCACTCTAAACCATACAAGTATCACATGCAACTTTATATACACACAATGAATAAGCTAGTTTTTCCTAATTTTCTTTTTGTTGTATCATTATTCATGTGATTATAGTAGTATTTTAGCATTTCAGGAATTCTAATTCACATTAATATAGAGGTAACAAGAAACTGAAACCTGCCAAATGTACATACTACTTAGTCTCTATCTTAAGTATTAAGTAATCATCAACAATAGTTCTACAGACATTATCACTTGAAAAATTGGAGGCATTTGTGTGCTCAGTAAACAGTGCAATGACAGTTATAATTGCTGAGGAATTACATCCTTAGAGTATTTTATTTTGCTGTAATCTGATCTCTATGAAAGGTTAAGTAGTTATTTATTTATTTTGTCAGCCATGGAACTCATAGTTGATGGAGTCACTTTGATTGACCGAGCATCTCAGGCCCATAAATTGACTCTCAATTCTCACTATACTGAAAAGAATAATTATATGGAACACTTAGTTGATACTATATGTTCTAACATTAAAATTAGTATTATACTTAGGTTAAATATTTCCTTTAACTATGAGTTTAAATTATTATATTAGAGTTTGTTCAAAACAACTTAGTGTTTAGTCTTTTAATTTTGTATCTAAATCACTCTCTCTAATGTTATTACCAAGATAGTGTGCAATATGTAGGTTCCAAGTAAGGAAGAATCTCTTTTAAATTCATGCAACTGTAAAGTTGCTAAAAATCTATCTACAAACATAACAGGTATCTGTATGAGCGAAGTCATGAGTTTACTTTTATTTTGTACCATCGATTTCAAGCAACAGTCTTTTCTAAGAAAATAAAGATTTTACATTGCTTGGTCAAGTTTCCTCTGCTTATAACGCCATCTTTTTTATATGTCTAAACCCATTTCCTATTCATATAAAGTATCAAATTTATATTAATGAATATGTATATTTTCTTTGCTACCTAATTTATAAGAGAAAATCTGTGCCTTACTGATTTATTTCTCTTGAAGTTAACTTAGTCTTTGTAGAAATATCAAATTAGCTATAAATATTTTAATGAAAACTTGTGAGTTAACAGAACTTATTTCTCAATAGTTTTGGTGGTTCCAAGTGAACTACAGCATAGCCAGCAGAGGCTAGGAAATAAAGGCTTAAATTGTACAGCATATAAAATCTGTTTCAGTTTTATTGTAAAATATGATTTAGTTATACATGCACATATACATGCATACATCAATAAATACCAGTTAATATTTTAAAATAAAGAAATATAGACATATAGCTAATTCTGGAATCTAACTATTCCCTAAGTTATTATCCTGAACATGGTCCTGCTGCTAAGTTTGTTACAAACAAAACGAAACAAACAAAAACCTACCTACTTTCTCCTTCAAACCTTTTTCTAAAAATCATTATATAATTTCCATTAACTTTCTATTTAAAGTTTCATCGAATTAAAATATCTACTTTTGATTATCTCATTAATATAACAAATTAAAACAAATAAGTGATGCTTATAATAGAAGTTTTGCATAAATCTATTTTTAAAATGTAAGAATATGAGAAATAATTAAACTATGAAAAAGATAAAAGTTAGTATGTCCAAGTAAAAATTCATTTAGTAGAACATGACAAGATGAAGAATCTACAAATATTCATCTAGAAGATTCTGCAAACTTTCATATGATGGTACTATGGACAGCTTCATGTTTTGATGGAGTCCATTTTGAGTTCTATAACAATATCTGAGAATGGAAGATTATTGAGTAAGGAGAAAAAAATTAGGAAGGAGAGAAACCAGAGGAGAAGAGGAAGAGGTAGAGGAAGATTCAGGAAAGACTGGGAAGTAGAAGGTTGGTGGATTAGAGGAATACAATTGAGTAGAGGAACAAAAAAGTGAAAAGGAAACAAAAGAAAGAAGGAGAGGAGCACTAAGGGGAGGAGGAGCAAGCTGGGGAGGAGGATGGAGAGAAAATGTCCAGGGGAAGAGCAGAGCTAAATTCATTTTTTTTTCATGCACCACTCCCACAATAATCCACCCAAAAGACAGGAAAACTATAACCTACAACAGTCTCAAGTTACCACTTCTCAACAATGCTAATTGTTAACTATTCCAATGTACTGTGTAAAATATCTATGGTGTGTGCTGCCAGGTGGAGTGATTCACAAATAGTGGATAGCCAGGCATCAGCCAGACTTCCCTGTTGCCTCTTCTCGAGCCTCCAGAGTCTCTACAAGCATGCAAAGTTCAAACAGACACAGATATGACATACATAAGAAGGACTTATTAAACCTTGAGCTATTCTTATTTCTTTCTTTCGGTTGGTTTTAAAGAATGTGTTAGTATTTAGTGTAACATGATCCTTTCAAAGTGATTCCCTCAGCCTGACCAAGAGCTATATATGTGTTCAACACTAAGTTTTCTTACTTGCAGTATTGTCTGGATTAATATGTTTCTTCATAAATCAATATTAAAATGATTACTAACAAAATAAAAATAATTTTAACTTGCATAGAACACACATATATATTTCAGACACTTTTTATTACATGTTCTATAATTTAATAAATGATATTTTAAATAATAATATAAGATTTTGTTTTATTAAAATTACCAAAAAATGATAAAGTAGTGCTTTAGATAAGTAAGTATTTAGTTTATGCTTTCAAAGTTAGAATGACCAAATGCTTTTGAATCAAATTATTTAATTTAGGAAAGAGAAAGTTTAGTACAGATATTTGCATAATGCATCACAGTGTTGCCAAATAAAACACATTGAATAAATGAAAATTTGTTTATAAATTCATGAGAAAAATGATCCTAATGGGTCTTATGACAATTCTACACTAATGCACTCTATTTTGGAGCGGGAAAGGTGACTCAGTTACTAAAAGCATGTACTTTCTTCCAGAAGACTCAAGTTTGGTTTCCAGTATCCACATTGGACAGCTCACTGCCTTCTACAAGTTCAGTGATATATCCATTTTCTCTTGCTCCTCTGGGTCCTATACCCACATTCACAAAACTGTCATAGACATACACACATGTTTACAGAAGTGTTTAAAACACTTTGAAAAACACTAATTTTTATTTACAAAACTTGTACATCTTAACAGTATTAGGTGTGATACCATGTATTTACTGTATCCCGAGAAAATGGTAACACTTCTTTTTTATTAATATAAATTTTGTTTATTTTGCATCCCAACCTGTAATATTTTTTAAATAATACCTAAAGCTATTTCTTGAAGGATACATATATTCAAATCTTGTTTTTTTTCCTTGGTTTCTCTTTTAACTTTTATTTGTAATAAGATAGCAATGCTGGTTTTTTTATGTACATATCAAATATACGCTAAGAGATAGATCATCATGTGACTTACTATAAATTAATAATTACCTAATAAACTATTTTGATGTAAACAAAGTGAAATTGTTTCATAATAAGGTTCATAATAATAGAGCTTGAGAAACTTACGTGAAAACCTTTATGTAGGATAGTACCTCCATAACAGATTTGCTGTGCAAACAGTTAATACTCATTTTGAATTTTAGTAGATAGTACACACTTCCCTTCAAAAAGATCATCTCAATTTATACTTCCTATTATTTTTCTTCAAGCATGCACATGGTTTCATATACCACTACACTACGAATAATTCAGCTTACAGTATTGACTTCTAAGTGAGAGAATTAGTACAGCGCTCTGACACCAGAGGACTCTGCACCATTGTACTGGATGGGTCACCCATGCCTGTTACAACAGAATGCACTCTAAGGCTGTTTTCTTCACACTAAGCAAGCAGGAGTACCTCTGCTTACTCACTGGAATGAGGAGAGGCTGGAACCAGCAAAGCCTCGGCAAATCTTCACAGTTCTATAGTACATTCCTTAAATCAAGCCAGTTGTTCGCTTTACATTTATTTTAAAATGCTCCCGATTCAACCGAGTGCATTACCTACATAAACTTTACTTGGATGCATTTGTGACCCCTGCTGTTCTTCTCCAATCTCTTTTTCCAAGAATGCTGGAAAAAGCCTAGCAGCCTGAGCTTTCTCAAGACTGCTTTATGCTTGATGGCATGGAGGCCCGGAGATGCCTGCAGGGATGCAGCATCATGTGCACAAACTATGCAAAACAAGCTTGACATTCATCAGGAAGTTCTGAGACAAGTTACACAAATATGATATTTTCTGTCATATTTTCCTATAAGTATCTATCCATGTGTGGCCACCATAGAATTGTAAGTGCACTGACAAGGCCATGCCAGATATCACTTTGTTTATTTGTATATTGTAATAATGTAATGAAGAGCTAAACCCAAAGTAGACAACAATTATGAATCATATATTGCAGGAATTGACTAAAATGCTTACATACAGACATAAAAACTCGAAATATCTCAGTGTTTTGGGAGTGAATGACATGAGCATGGTCTTCCAAAATTCTTGTTTTAAATTTATGATATATTTTTCCCTTGCTGATGTTAAAAATCAAAGCAACAAATCCTGAATTAGGTATTGGTATCATTCAGGGTAGTAGTTTTTCTAAGCATAAAATGCTATTGATCCTGTGTCTGGCTTATTGTACAAGAATAGAGTGTAATCCATTATCAGAGAAAGCAAAGCCATTAGATTCCTTGTGCATTCAATTAGGCTATTACTTTATCTATCTTAATTGATACTGCTAATAGTATCATATATAATTGCTATGTATAGGCAAAAAAAATGTGCTTGTTAATGAGTCTTAGCTAATTCAAAGAATGCCGTTTAAGCACTATCAGTAAAACGATACAGAGGTTCAGTGCATAACCTATCTTCACTGCCATTTAATAGTTGGTAAATAGAATAGTTTAAATTGGTTGATAATAATCAAAAATTAAGTTTAGTACACTTAACTTTGTAATCAGGATGTGGGCCTTTCCTTTTTCATTTTTTGGTATTATTTGGGTATTGATATTTGGATTAATGATCCAATGGTTCTACATTATAATCATTTTTATAATATTTTACTGAATAAAAAACCATATTCTTAAAAACCATAGCTCTTAACAATTGAAAACAAATGAGAACATACAAACTCAAGCACCCTCAAACTTTTTGTGTTACTTTTCCATTTCGTTTGATCAAATGTGTCGACAAAAGTCAACTTAATTCTTATATGAATTGTTTTAGCCCACAGTCCAGAACCATGCAGGCCATACGGCAGAGAAGGCATGGTGATCTAAACAGCTTGGTGCATAACAATGATCAAGGAGCAGAGGAAGGTAAATTATTATCTCAGTTTTCTTGTTCTTTTATTTTAAATTAAATTAATTTATATTGAAGAAAACAATTTTTTCTCATTTTAACAATCTCAATTCCCTCCTTTCCTTCCACTCTCTCCACCTTCCCCCATCCATCCCTCATCCACTCCTCAGAGAGGGTAATGTCTCCCAAGGAGGAGTCAACAAAGTAGCACTTCAGTTTGAGGCAGACCAAAAGCTTCTCCACTACATCGAGGCTGATCAATGTAAACAGATACCATGCTTATGTTTCCTGGTCACTCAGACCTGAATAATTACACAGAAACTATATTAATTACAGCACTGGTTGACCAACGGCTTAGGTGTATTCCTACCTTGCTCTTATATCTTAAATTAAACCATTTTTGTTTATGTATCACATACATAAACTATGGCCCACTGGTAAGATTCTGGCATCTTTCTCCTTCCAGAGCTACATGGTGTCTCTCTGATACCGCCTTCTTTCTCCTTATAGTCAGTTTAGTTTTTTCACTGAGTTCTACTCTGCCCTGCCATAGGACAGAGCAGCTTATTTATTAATCACTGGTAACAAAACATATTTATAGCACATAGAGGGGAATCCTACACCAGAGCAAGGTATTCCTCCAAAGAGAATGGGCTCCTAAATGCCAATTCAAACAGTAGGGATAAATCAAGATATCCCTTTCCTTGTTCTCCCTCTCTGCCCTTGCCCCATCTGGACCAATCTGTTCTCTCATATTCTCCTCCCACATCTCCTTCTCTCCTTGGTTTTCTACTTCTTATTGGACTCCAACAGTGTGATGATGCTGCCCACTTTTTGGATGAGTCTTCCATCTTCAGGTAAGCTTCAACAGAAAAGGCTTCTAAGATTTACCTACAGGTATATGTACTACCTGACTCTCTCTCTCTCTCTCTCTCTCTCTCTCTCTCTCTCTCTCTCTCTCCATATATATATATATATATATATATATATATATATATATATGTATTTGATTTTTATTGAGCTCTACATTTTTCTCTGCTCTCCCCTCCCCTTCAACGCTCTCCCAAGGTCCCAATGCTCCCAGTTTACTCAGGAGATCTTGTCTTTTTGTACATTGAATCAGGATGATTGGAAACAACAATAACGACAACAAAACAACTAGTTATTCTGTTACAGCATAGAAACAAAACAGAAACAAAAAATCCATGGCGTATTCCTAGCTGACTGAGCAGACAGATGGAAGAATGGAGACCACATGAAAGCAGGACTTATTTACTTTTCCTGTGGATAAGATAAAATAGCCTTACAATGCCACTTAACAAAGAGGAGGTTTACATGACCAACTGTCCACAGGTATGGTCTATCAAGATGAAAAGGGGGAGGTCCTGGTGGCCGAATGCAAGGCATCTGTTCACATTATATCAGCAGTAAGGACACAGAGCAGGAGATCAGAACTCCAGAGTTGTTAGCATTCTTTTTTCAATGTAGCCCAGGAACAACAGAGAAGAGTGCCAGTGGGTCTTCCCACTCACTAATGTTAACCAAAATAAACCTCAACAGACCTGCCCACAGGGAAATAACAGGTGTGCATGCAAGCTATTCTAGAATGCAATTTCAGATCTTGTTGACAATATTAACCTTGGCCATGATCTTTGTTTAAAGTAAATTGCTTTGTGAATGTAAATTAAATGTTACTTTACTTTTTCAAAGAATGTGATCTTATTTAACTCAGGCTTTCAAAAAGAATGCTTTCTTCAAGGGAAAGTATTTCATATGATTTCATACTGTCTCAGGCCTATTTGATAAAGAGAGTCAGTAGTCTTGGTTCATTTATTTTTATTTATTTATTTTTCTTGTTCTGAATCAGTGTCTGGCTTAGAACACAGTACATAGCATAAGCTGGTCTTGAACTCCTGATGATGCCCCTTTTCAGCCTCCTAAATGAAGATTTTATGTATGGACAACAACCACTGACTCTGAGAGCCCAGCTTTGATTCTGGTTGTTCTCACACAGTGTAGAATTGGTCTGGATCGGCACAGAGGCGGAGCGGCGGCGGCCAGACGCACAGAGGCGGAGCGGAGGCGGCCAGACGCACAGAGGCGGAGCGGCGGCGGCCAGACGCACAGAGGCGGAGCGGCGGCCAGACGCACAGAGGCGGAGCGGCGGCGGCCAGACGCACAGAGGCGGAGCGGCGGCGGCCAGACGCACAGAGGCGGAGCGGCGGCGGCCAGACGCACAGAGGCGGAGCGGCGGCGGCCAGACGCACAGAGGCGGAGCGGCGGCGGCCAGACGCACAGAGGCGGAGCGGCGGCGGCCAGACGCACAGAGGCGGAGCGGCGGCGGCCAGACGCACAGAGGCGGAGCGGCGGCGGCCAGACGCACAGAGGCGGAGCGGCGGCGGCCAGACGCACAGAGGCGGAGCGGCGGCGGCCAGACGCACAGAGGCGGAGCGGCGGCGGCCAGACGCACAGAGGCGGAGCGGCGGCGGCCAGACGCACAGAGGCGGAGCGGCGGCGGCCAGACGCACAGAGGCGGAGCGGCGGCGGCCAGACGCACAGAGGCGGAGCGGCGGCGGCCAGACGCACAGAGGCGGAGCGGCGGCGGCCAGACGCACAGAGGCGGAGCGGCGGCGGCCAGACGCACAGAGGCGGAGCGGCGGCGGCCAGACGCACAGAGGCGGAGCGGCGGCGGCCAGACGCACAGAGGCGGAGCGGCGGCGGCCAGACGCACAGAGGCGGAGCGGCGGCGGCCAGACGCACAGAGGCGGAGCGGCGGCGGCCAGACGCACAGAGGCGGAGCGGCGGCGGCCAGACGCACAGAGGCGGAGCGGCGGCGGCCAGACGCACAGAGGCGGAGCGGCGGCGGCCAGACGCACAGAGGCGGAGCGGCGGCGGCCAGACGCACAGAGGCGGAGCGGCGGCGGCCAGACGCACAGAGGCGGAGCGGCGGCGGCCAGACGCACAGAGGCGGAGCGGCGGCGGCCAGACGCACAGAGGCGGAGCGGCGGCGGCCAGACGCACAGAGGCGGAGCGGCGGCGGCCAGACGCACAGAGGCGGAGCGGCGGCGGCCAGACGCACAGAGGCGGAGCGGCGGCGGCCAGACGCACAGAGGCGGAGCGGCGGCGGCCAGACGCACAGAGGCGGAGCGGCGGCGGCCAGACGCACAGAGGCGGAGCGGCGGCGGCCAGACGCGGCGGAGCGGCGGCGGCCAGACGCGGCGGAGCGGCGGCGGCCAGACGCGGCGGAGCGGCGGCGGCCAGACGCGGCGGAGCGGCGGCGGCCAGACGCGGCGGAGCGGCGGCGGCCAGACGCGGCGGAGCGGCGGCGGCCAGACGCGGCGGAGCAACACCGCATACAGGAAGAGGCTTTCGGGGACCGGCGCAGAGGCAGACCCAAGCGGCGGGAACAGGCGTGCAATAAGGAGAGCAGATCGCCCTACTACAATCGAATCAAAGAGGTAGGCCTTTGGTTGGCCAGGTCACTGGCACAAGGGGAGCCTGGTCCTGTCCTGAAGATCCTTCAGAGGGGTGAGAGGGTTCTTGGCCTGCAGCAGGAACCACGAAAGAGAGTGAGGGCATTTTGTAAGCGGAGCCCTTGGCCAGCAGGGAAACCTGATCCGGTTTTTAAAGGACCCATTGGATAGGATCAATAGGAGGAGATGGGCAGGCGCCAAGGCAAGAATTCTCCCAATAATCCGAAAAACAACATGAAAACATCAGAACCCAATGATCTTACAACAGAAGTATTTGAACAACCTAACACAGAAGAAATCGAAAAAATCGACTTTATGAAGATAATAGAGTCCCTTAAACAACATGTAAAAAATGCCCTTATAGAAATGGATGAGAAGTATAACAAAAAGTTTGAAGAAATGAGTAAATACGTACATGATACCCTGGGAAACCAAGAAAAAACCATCAAACAGGTAATGGAAACAGTTCAAGAATTGAAAACTGAAATGAAGGCAAAGAAGAAAATACAAACTGAGGACCAGCTGGATTTGGAAAATCTAGGCCAACGAGCAGAGTCTACAGAAACAAGCATAATCAATAGAATACAAGAGCTAGAAGAAAGACTCTCAGATGCTGAGGACACCATAGAGAAAATAAACGAACAGATCAAAGAAAACAGCAAAGCCAACAAATTCTCAACACAAAACATTCAGGAACTATGGGACACAATAAAAAAACCAAACCTAAGAATAATAGGAATAGAAGAAGGAGAAGAGTCACAGCTCAAAGGCCCAGAAAATATTTTCAACAAAATTATGGAAGAAAACTTTCCCAACTTAAAGAAAGATATTCACTTAAATATTCAAGAAGCATACAGAACACCAAACAGACTGGATCAAAGAAAAACATCTCCTCGCCATATAATAATCAAAACACAAAATATACAGGTTAAAGAAAAAATATTAAGAGCTGCAAAAGAAAAAGGGCAAGTAACTTATAAAGGTAAACCGATCAGACTTACACCTGACTTCTCGATGGAAACTATGAAAGCCAGAAGGTCCTGGATAGAGGTTCTGCAGAAGCTAAGAGACCATGGATGCAAACCCAAACTACTATACCCAGCCAAGCTATCATTCATTATCAATGGAGAAAACAAAACATTCCAGGATAAGAACAAATTTAAACAATACGTAGCCACAAATCCAGCCCTACAGAAAGTAATAGAAGGAAAATCGCAACCCAAGGAATCCAACACTGCCAACACTGCCTACAATAACCCAGGCATCTAATGACCCTTCACGAGCACATCTCAAAGAAGGGAGACAATCTCTACTACCAAAAGCAATAAGAATAACCGGAGTAAACAACCACTGGTCATTAATATCACTTAATATTAATGGGCTCAATTCACCTATAAAAAGGCACAGGCTAAAAGATTGGATACGAAAACAGGATCCAACATTCTGCTGTTTGCAAGAAACACATCTCAACCACAAAGACAGGCACCTACTCAGAGTAAAGGGTTGGGAAAAGGTGTTTCAAGCAAATGGTCCTAAGAAAAAAGCAGGTGTGGCCATACTAATTTCTAACAAAACTGACTTCAAACTAAAATCAATCAGAAGAGACCGAGACGGTCACTTTATACTCATAACAGGAACAATTCATCAGGAGGAGGTCTCAATCCTGAATATATACGCCCCCAATATAAAAGCACCTACTTATGTAAAAGAAATATTACTAGAACTCAAGGCAGACATCAAACCACACACACTAGTAGTAGGAGACTTCAACACACCTCTCTCTCCAAGGGACAGGTCAATCAGACAGAAACCTAATAGAGAATTAAGAGAATTATTGGAGGTAATGAAGCAAATGGACTTAACAGACATCTATAGAACATTCCACCCAAATAGGAAAGAATATACCTTCTTCTCTGCAGCTCATGGAACCTTCTCAAAAATTGACCACATACTCGGAAACAAAGGAAACCTCCACAGATACAAAAAAATATCAGTGTCCACCTGTGTCTTATCAGATCATCACGGATTAAAATTAGAAGGCAACAACCACGCTGCCCCCAAAAAACCGACAAACTCATGGAAACTGAACAGTCAACTACTGAACCACACCTGGGTCAAGGAAGAAATCAAGAAAGAAATTAAAGTCTTCCTTGAATTTAATGAAAATAAAGGGACAACATACTCAAACCTATGGGACACAATGAAAGCAGTGCTAAGAGGAAAGTTCATAGCACTAAGTGCCCACTTAAAGAAAACGGAGAATGCATACATTGGGGACTTAAAAACACACCTGAAAGCTCTAGAAAAAAAAGAAGCAGACGCGCCCAGGAGAAGTAGAAGACTGGAAATAATAAAACTGAGGGCTGAAATCAACAAAATAGAAACACAGAAAACAGTCCAAAGAATCAATGAAACAAAAAGCTGGTTCTTGGAGAAAATCAACAAGATCGACAAACCCCTATCCAAACTAATTAAACGACAGAGAGAGAACACGCAAATAAATAAGATCAGAAATGAAAAGGGGGACATAACCACAGACACAGAGGAAATTCAGAGAATCATTAGATCTTACTACAAAAGCCTGTATGCCACAAAACTGGAAAATACAAAAGAAATGGACATTTTTTTAAATAAGTACCACATACCAAAGCTAAACCAAGACCAGGTGAATGATCTAAATAGACCGGTTTCTCGCGAAGAATTAGAAATGGTTATCAAAAATCTCCCTTCGAAAAAAAGCCCAGGACCAGATGGTTTCAATGCAGAATTCTACCAGAACTTCCAAGAAGAACTAATACCTATACTCCTTAATGTATTTCACAATATAGAATCAGAAGAGTCATTGCCAAATTCCTTTTATGAAGCTACAGTTACCCTGATACCAAAACCACACAAAGACCCAACCAAGAAAGAGAATTACAGACCGATCTCACTCATGAACATCGACGCAAAAATTTTCAATAAAATACTGGCAAACCGAATCCAAGAACACATAAGAAAAATTATCCATTATGATCAAGTAGGCTTCATCCCAGAGATGCAGGGCTGGTTCAACATACGCAAATCTATCAATGTAATCCACCATATAAATAAACTGAAAGAAAAAAACCATATGATCATTTCACTAGATGCTGAAAAAGCATTCGACAAAATTCAACACCCCTTTATGATAAAGGTCTTGGAGAGAATAGGGATACAAGGGTCCTACCTAAATATAATAAAAGCTATTTACAGCAAGCCAACAGCTAACATTAAATTAAACGGAGAAAAACTCAAAGCCATCCCACTTAAATCAGGAACACGACAAGGATGTCCACTCTCTCCATACCTCTTCAATATAGTGCTTGAAATTCTAGCAATAGCAATAAGACAACATAAGGAGATCAAGGGGATTCGTATTGGAAAGGAAGAAGTTAAGCTTTCGTTATTTGCAGATGATATGATAGTGTACATAAGCGACCCCAAAAATTCTACCAAAGAACTCCTACAGCTGATAAACAGCTTTAGTAATGTGGCAGGATACAAGATCAACTCCAAAAAATCAGTTGCCTTCCTATACACTAAGGATAAGGAAGCAGAGAGGGAAATCAGAGAAGCATCACCTTTCACGATAGCCACAAATAGCATAAAATACCTTGGGGTAACCCTGACCAAGGAAGTGAAAGATCTACTTGACAAGAACTATAAGTCTTTGAAGAAAGAAATTGAAGAAGACACCAGAAAATGGAAAGACCTCCCTTGCTCTTGGATTGGGAGGATCAACATAGTAAAAATGGCAATTCTACCAAAAGCAATCTATAGATTCAATGCAATCCCCATCAAAATCCCATCAAAATTCTTCACAGATCTGGAGAAGACAATAATCAACTTTATATGGAAAAACAAAAAACCCAGGATAGCCAAAACAATCTTATACAATAAAGGATTGTCTGGAGGCATTACCATCCCTGACTTCAAACTCTATTACAGAGCTACAGTATTGAAAACAGCTTGGTATTGGCATAAAAACAGAGAAGTCGACCAATGGAATCGAATAGAAGACCCTGACATTAACCCACAAACCTATGAACACCTGATCTTCGATAAAGGAGCTAAAAGTATACAATGGAAAAAAGAGAGCATCTTCAACAAATGGTGCTGGCAAAACTGGATGTCAATCTGTAGAAGAATGAAAATAGATCCATATCTATCACCATGCACAAAACTCAAATCCAAATGGATTAAAGACCTCAATATCAGTCTGAACACACTGAACCTGATAGAAGAGAAAGTGGGAAGTACTCTACAGCACATGGGCACAGGAGACCACTTCCTATGTATAACCCCAGCAGCACAGACACTAAGGGCATCATTGAATAAATGGGACTCCCTGAGGCTGAGAAGCTTCTGTAAAGCAAAGGACACTGTCACTAAGACAAAAAGACAACCCACTGACTGGGAGAAGATCTTCACCAACCCTGCTACTGACAAAGGTTTGATCTCCAAAATATATAAAGAACTCAAGAAACTAGACCGTAAAAGGCTAATCAACCCAATTATAAAGTGGGGCACTGATCTGAACAGAGAATTCTCAACAGAAGAACTTCAAATGGCCAAAAGACACTTAAGGTCATGCTCAACTTCCTTAGCGATCAGGGAAATGCAAATCAAGACAACTTTAAGATACCACCTTACACCTGTCAGAATGGCGAAAATAAAAAACACCAATGATAGCCTTTGCTGGAGAGGTTGTGGAGAAAGGGGTACACTCACCCATTGCTGGTGGGAATGCAAACTTGTGCAACCACTCTGGAAAGCAGTGTTTCGGTTTCTCAGGAAATTCGGGATCAACCTACCCCTGGATCCAGCAATACCACTCTTGGGAATATACCCAAGAGAGGCCCTATCATACAACAAAAGTATATGCTCAACTATGTTCATGGCAGCATTGTTTGTAATAGCCAGAACCTGGAAACAACCTAGATGCCCTTCAACGGAAGAATGGATGAAGAAAGTATGGAATATATACATATTAGAGTATTACTCAGCAGTAAAAAACAAGGACTTCTTGAATTTTGCATACAAATGGATGGAAATAGAAAACACTATCCTGAGTGAGGTAAGCCAGACCCAAAAAGAGGAACATGGGATGTACTCACTCATATTTGGTTTCTAGCCATAAATAAAGGACATTGAGCTTAGAATTCATGTTCCTAGAGAAGCTAAATAAGAAGGTGAATCCAAAGACAAACACATAGGCATCCTCAGGAATATTAACCTTCATCAGGCGATGAAAGGAGACAGAGACAGAGACCCACACGGGAGCACCGGACAGAAATCTCAAGGTCCAAATCAGGAGCAGAAGGAGACGGAGCACGAGCAAGGAACTCAGGACCACGAGGGGTGCACCCACACACTAAGACAATGGGGATGTTCTATTGGGATCTCACCAAGGCCAGCTGGCCTAGGTCTGAAAAAACATGGGATAAATCCGGACTAGCTGAACATAGCGGACAATGAGGAATACTGAGAATTCAAGAACAATTGCAGTGGGTTTTTGATCCTACTGCACGTACTGGCTTTGTGGGAGCCTAGGCAGTTTGGATGCTCACCTTACGAGACCTGGATAGAGGTGGGCAGTCCTTGGGCTTCCCACAGGTCAGGGAACCCTGATTGCTCTTCGAGCAGATGAGGGAGGGGGAATTGATCGGGGGAGGGGGAGGGAAATGGGAAGGGGTTGTGGGGACGAGGCAGAAATCCTTAATAAATAAATAAATTAAAAAAAAAAAAAAAAAAAAAAAAAAAAAAAAGAATTGGTCTGGATCAGAAAAGGTGTTGTCTGTGACGGGGTGACCATTGGTTCTGGGAGGGAACAAGGAGTTTCTACATATAAAATATGCTGTCCTCCCTAGAATTGCTTACTAAGATGTTTATTAAATTCTGTTCCATTAAGTCAGAACACTGTAGAGGCTCCAAAGAAATTGAGCTATAAAGAAATTTAGATCCTCGAAAGATCATTTGATTTATCCAAGGTCTTATCTAGCAGTTATACCCCAAGACATAATGAGATTCGGAATTCTTGAGAATGTATTTTAATTTTTGTTGGGGCACTTAGATCCCTGAACCATGAACTTAATTTAGAAAAATTTGCATAAGATTGTGCTTCCTCAGTCAGTTTATGCAACATATTCACTATGTTTTGAATATGAAGAGATCATATTAACAGCTGCTTTTCAGGAGGAGTTTAAGAAGTACTTCATTTCTGACAGTAGATGCCCTGGCTGCAGAACTCTAAGCATTTTATCAACTATTTATACTGGTTTACTGCTACAAAGCCAGGAAGAGATACAACATTTTACTGACTTTTACTCTGAACCGTCATTTTGCTACCATACTGGAAAATGAGTAACGAACAAATTAGCTAAAATAAATAAATAAATAGATAAATAAATAAGGACACGTCTCTCTTTTCCAGTTCAGTAAAATTCCTAAATGTTAGATAAATTCTAAAGGAATAGCATGTAATATTTAAAGAATGCTTTAGACTTTAGCACTGTGTATGTATGCTTCTTCTTATAGAGAAAAAGACTGGGAAACTTTGAGGGTGTTTAAAACACCATGCAAAAATGCAGTATGTAATTATCACGCAGCTATGTTTTGCTCTGTTCAGAATGACTGGTAATTGAACAATGCCTTCTTGTCATGAGAAAAGTTCAGTTTTGTTCTTGTATGTAATCAGCTCCATTTCTTCATCTTTTTTTCCTACTTATATAAACATAGCTTTTACTAAAATGTAGCCATTTATGCTTTAGAAAGAAGTTATCCGTGCTATATGCATAATATGGTCAAGACAGGGAGGAATATTCATTAATTTTTTTTTTTACTGTATAAGTATGATAGACATTCTGGAACTTCTAAATTCCAATGCACAGCATAAAGCAATTGTGTCCTTACAGGGAACCCAGACAATACATAGCCTGCAAAGTGGTATAAGGTTCTGTTCTTTCCAGACTAGACCCGATAATGAATATTCAAATCTCTTAGTTACTGTTCTATTGCTGTGAGAAAACACCATAACCAAGAAACTAATAAAAGAAAGAATTACATTGGTGACTTGCTTACAGTTTCAGAGGATAAGGTCATGAGCACCATGTGGCAATAATGTGGCACACATGGTGCAAGAGCCGATCTGAGAGCTCACATCTGATCACATCTGATTCAGATCCATTAGTTGCAGCAAAAGAGAGAGACATAGGGCCAGGTTTGGTCTTTTGAAACTTCAAAATCCAGCCCCCATAAGAAACTAATGGCCCAAGCAGTGATTTAATTAATACAGTTTCTGTGTGATTATTTCAGATCTAAGCGGCCAGGACCAATAAGTGGCCTATTTAAATTGACACCAACATGGTTGACTAAAATCCACTTAAAACCTGAGAGGGCTTGAAAAGGAATTCTAGACGCAAAAATGCAGAGTTCAACACAGCTTCTTGCTGTTTGCTGGCAGTGTGTCAAAGCTCCTTTAAGGATGGCATTTAGATTATTAAGAGAGAAGATCAGAAGGATAAAACCTCATGATGGAATCAGTTATCAAAAACAGAGAAAGTCTCTCTCCTCTCCTCTACTTGTTCTCTCTCTCTTTCCCTCTCTTTATGAAAGTAACTTTTGAGAGTCATGGCAAGTCTCCTAAGAGAGGTGTTGTGTGGGTGAAGAGACACAGGAAGTGGAAAGGTTTGTACCTCCTGGTCCTCTCACGATGATGAATGTACTCATTTTCAGCTTGCCCATCATTTCTGCCGCAGAGTATGAATGGCCTGTAAATTTTGGCAAACTAACATAATTTAGTCATGCTCAGGTTTCTTTGTGGAGAAATGTAATAAATGGAGAAAAATAAATACTCCTGCTGGTAAGACTTTGCACTTACCAGAAGAAAAACAGATGAATGTTTTTCCTGAAAGGATCCTTCCCTCCTGCTCTTTCTCAGATTGACAGGAACACAAAAGAGCTTCAGGCATTTCACTGGCGAGTTCTAAAAGAAACAGTGACCATTAGTATTTTCTTTTGAGTCCTTCTGCAGGAGCAGATGGCAAAGAGCTATTAAATTTCAAAAAATTTCTATTGAGAACAATATTCTACACCTAAGGACACCTGATCCCGGGTCATCTTTTATTTTCTGGCTCCACTTTTCTCGGCTTTCCACTGACCTTACCTCTTTACGGCATAAATCTTCGCCATAAACCTACAAATTCACCATTTGTCTGGGCATTCATTATTCAAGCAACCCAACTGGCATGCACAAACACTTCTCACCGTTAGGTTTGGACTTAAAACAGCACTTTAGGAGAGCCATAAAATAGCCTGATTTGTCCTTCCTGGAGGAGCTGAAAGGTTTCTCAGTATTCTCTGTGGATATTTCCTTAAAATGAAACATTCACAATAATTTCTGATGCATAAAAATAGTCTTTTTAAAATAATTATGTTACTTGGGGTTGGGGAGATGGCTTAGTGGTCTAGAATTGCTCTAACAACGTAGTGGTCTTGTTGCACTAATGGGGACTTGAATTCAATTCTTTGCACCCACTTGGTGGCTTATAGCTAACTATTGCTTGAATTCCGGAAGATCCAATACGCTATTTCAATATTATAGGGATCAGAAATGAAAATTGTGCACAGACATTCATTCAGGGAAACACTCACATATATAAAATAATCTGTAAATGTTTGTTTACATGTAAATTTATTGGAGAACTTGTTTGCCTGTATACCACTGTGAGAGCCTGTTCCCCATTTGCGATGGTGTTCTTTGTATTCTGTATGCCTTTACTTTCTTTCCTTTGGTATGACATTTGTACAGATACTTTATGTGGACCATTTTCTACATATTTTTGTACGAAATGTTTTCAAATGGAGAAAATATATGAGGTAAAATGATGATATTTGAATGAATCAAGTCCTTTTTTTTTGCTTTCTTTAACATCGTTATAGCTTTATTTTTATGAGATGGAATGCACTGTTTTCATCAGGCAGACTACTCATTATGCAGCTTGACATCCCTGAGATGCCTTCTAGAGGTCAAAATTGGAAAAATGTTTACCAAACATTATTCTGAAGTTACACACACACACACACACAAACACATGCACACACAGCCACACCCACATGTATACAAACAGTCTCTACTTGTTATCCAACTGTATACGTAGGTTTCAGTTCTCTCCCTTTACTTCCCAAGACATGTATTTCAGAACCACAGGTGATCCTTGCTGTGGGCCAATGGTCTTTTATTCTGTCACTTATATTATTTTAATAAAACACCGATTGGCCAGTAGCCAGGCAAGAAGTAGAGGCAGGGCGACAAGAACAGGAGAATTCTGGAAAGAGGAAAGAGTCGGTTTGCAGTTGTCACAGAGGAAGCCAGACACAGATGAAGCAAGGTGAGAATGCCTCACTGATGAAAGGTACCAAGCCACACGGCTAACACAGGTAAGAACTATGGGTTAATGTAAGTTATAAGAGTTAATAAGAAGCCTGAGTTACTAGACCAACCAGTTTATGATTAATGTCGACCTCTGTTTCTTTGAGACTGAACAACTACGGTACCAGGTGGGACAGAAACCACAGTCAACAGATCCTAAAACTCTATACAAAGAAAATGCACAATATATGTAATTAATTAGAGCAGAATGGTCTAATAAAATCAACTTGAGTGAGGCAAGGCCTATTCCAGTTTAATTTTCCTGTTGTGATAAGTACCCTGACAAAGAGCATTACAGGAAAGAAAGGACTTATTTGGTTTACAATTTCAAGGTACAGTCCCTCATTTTAGGGCAGCCAGAGCAGGAAACCAAGCAAATAGTCACACCCATCTCTAGTTTAAAACAAAGAAAGAATTAACACGCCAGATCCTTGATTGCTTGCTTTTTTGATTTGCTCTTACCGTGTTTTCTCCTGTCTTATAGTTCAGGATTCAGTCCAGAAAAGGGTGTTGCCCACACTGTCTGTGTATCTCTACATCAATTAACAAACAGGACAGACCCCCCAACACACACATCCCCAGATATAAACAATACCACAAACCAACCAATGTAAACAATCCTTTACTGACATTCTCTTCCCAGGTGATTCTTGACTGTGTCAAGTTGATGGTTAAAACTAATCAGCACAAGGCCTATCAATATATCTTCTTGTTGCATTTACTCTTTTGGGAATGATGTGAAATAATGTGTCTTAGTTACTGTTTATATTGCCGTGATGAGACACCATGGCCACAGCAACTCTTACATAGGAAATCATTTAATTAGGGTGGCTATTACTTTCAGAGGCTTAGTCTGTTATCATCAAGGTGTGACACAGTGATTTGCAGGCAGAAATGGCACTAGAGAGGGAACTGAGTTTCCTACAACTTGAATTGCAGGCAATAGAAGTGGTTTGTCTTACTAGGACTAGCCTGAACACAGGAGACTTCAAAGTCTCCCCACCCACACAGTGACAACCTTCTTCCAACAAGCTCACACATACTTCAAAAAACCTAACCTCCCAATAATGCCACTCTCTTTGGGAACTATTTTCTTTCAAGCCACCACATTCTAGTTCAGGGTGCGACCCCGAGAATAATGTTGCTAACACGTCTGTGTATCTGTATGCAATGGCTTCATGACAAGTGAAGGGAGGGGAGAGACAAAAGTTGTACAGTGTCATAGGAGGTATCTTGAGTTGCATGAACAAGTATGATACTATGTGACTAATGAGTAAATAGCGTAAACTCTGTGCCAAGGATTTGACATTTCATTAAGTTATTCAAAGTGACTTGGAATTTAAAACATAAGATATATTTACATCTGGAATTTCTATTTCTGTTTTGAGAACTGAGATGGTTATAGTTATTTTTTAGGAAACTAAGTTTATATTTAAATGAAACTGCAGCAATAAAACTACCCAACAAGGGGTGGTGGTACACGCCTTTAATCCTAGCACTTCATAGGCAGTGGCAGGTGGATCTCTGTAAGTTCGAGGCCTACCCAGTCTACATAGTGAGTTCCATGACGGCCAGGGCTATTAAACAGAGAAAACCTGTCTCAAAAACCCAAAATGTTACATTTTTAATAACATTTCATTGCTAATCAAATATGAATTATTTTTCATTTTAATACCTTACATAGTTTTCATTAAAAAGATATTGGTACTTAAAATGAACTTTTAAAAATAATATTTTTCAAAGAAAAATTTAAATAAAAATTACTAGGAGCTGGAGAGATGGCACAGTGGTTAAAAGCATTTGCTGCTTTTAAAAAGGATCCAGGCTAAGTTCCCAGCTACCACATGGTGACTTACAACCATATGTAACTCCAGTTCCAGGGAATCCAATGTCCCTAGGTAAACCAGGCACACATGTGGTACAAATACCTATATGCAAGTAAAACACCCATAAATATAAAATAAATAAATACATCTTTTTAAAAATGGCTGATTAGATGCAATGTATTTAGGTTTTAAAATCTTCAGGAGAAATATTATTTTAAAGTACACTAATATACCTGTGGTTTTGCTTAAATACATAGAGATATTCTTGCATGTATATATTATATAAACTTTAATCAAAGAAGATTTGTCTTCCTAAAGTATGTCTGATGTTAGCAACAAAAATACGATCGAGGAAAGGCTTTTGATGTCACTTATATATGAGAATGGAGCAAGAAGCACAGGGATGGAGGCTAGAGGAAGCGATGCTGATGCAAGAGCAAGAAGCACAGGGATGGAGGCTAGAGGAAGCGATGCTGAGGCAAGAGCAAGAAGCACAGGGAAGGAGGCTAGAGGAAGCGATGCTGATGCAAAAGTGAGAAAATCTTCACTGTTAACTCTAAATTACCAAGACTTGTATCAATGAGAGAAATGGCCAAGGTGTTCTGGTTTCCTTTTTTGATCTCCTAAAATGGTCTATAGCACAAATCTATCTTCTTTATGATACACAGGTTTAAAAGGTTTTGCACAAAAAAAAAAATTACTTCAAAGCATTAGGCGGGTAGCTGAAGGCCAGGCTTATTCTAATTATAGATATTTCATTTATAGTTTATAATCTACCTGTTTAAGCTTATATCAAGAAGCTAATTTACCAAATGTAATTCGTAATATCTCACATTTTAAATCAGTATTTTTAAAGCTTATCCTGAAGCTCTTACTGTTATAAGGCAACTGGAAAAAATGCCTGATTGGGAAAAAGAAAATACCATTATCCGTAAAATACTTTGTAATATTAAGTTAGGAAAAAGTAAAAACGCATTAAGGTGATAGTTTCCATTAATGTCTGCTTTCCATTCTGAGAATATATCTGCAAATAAATATAGACGTAACATACAACTGAATGCATATTTACATGTTTCTCACAGGTATTTTGAAAAAGACACAGGTTGTTATTATAGACGAAATGTACACTTAGGAAATAAAAGATAGTATATGGGAACTGGGGTCTTGAAAGCCTTGGTTGTAACGGCGTAAACGAATGCAGACAGATTGTAAGAATATATATATCTATAGCTTTAATGTAGAAATAGACTTACAGAACCACCATTCCTGTGGAGACCAGGAAAGCAGAAGTATGGCTGGGAGCACGCTCACCAAATTTATAGGCAGACATTAGCCCGAGGCGAACACGCCCCCCAAGGGGCGGGACTTATCCCTACACTTGGTAAATGGAGTGAATTCAGGAAGATACCTTTCAGCTTGCACTCAGGCAACTTGGACTAAATAAAGCAAGGGAAAGTCTCTACCATATAAAGGATGGTCAGTCAAACCACAGATCTATTAATATGGGACAGAAACGTAAATGACATTTGTCTCTGCAGGAAACAACATGCCATATTTTCAAACATTTTCTAACAAGGGTGAGTTTAAAATGAATTTTTGATCTCAAGAAACTGGAAGAAAATTGATTGATATTTTACCCCTATTCAGAGAGTAAACATAAAATGATTAGAATTATGATATTTGATTATATGATGGTATGGTATTGGCATAATTTTATGATGGTTATGAAATTAACTTTGAAAATCATCACAATCATAGAAAATGGAGCATAAACTTGGTAAAAAAATATAGTCTTAGTAGGAATGTTTAGGCAGACTGAATCGAGAAAAGCAGAAATATTTAAAGACAGTATTTCAAAAATATAATAAATAATTATTTTAAATGAAGTTAACATTCCTTAGACTATGTAATACATAGATTTTAAAACATTTAGTTTTAAAATTGATTTTAATAAAACAAAGACACTTAGTAATGAAGATAACATTAAAATATTCATTAAATGATAAATAAATCAATAAAAGGGCACGTTTAAAAAATAAGAACTTCACAGATGATATTTTTTTTTGTGGATTCCATTTTTCTCAGAGTACATTCTTATATGATCACACCATTATGTTAGAATCTTTCCTTTTTGGCTGTTTTATTATTGCTCATGAATTTCAATTTTCTTCTAACAAAAGTTGTTATGAACTCTATTATTTTTTGAAGCCCAGTCAACAGCCTTGAATGTTTTGTTTTGAAAATTTAACTCTCAATTCTTTCAGTTGAATGGCTAATCTATCTAAAATAGATCTTTTTGTGCATGCGTAATTTTTTCATAAATTATAGCTTCATTTTATTTTGTAGAATGTCCTATTTAAAAATACTTCTAAGCTTTAATCTGTGAAAACAAATAAGTAAGTAGGTGGTGGTTTGAATGATAGTGGCCCCAATAGGTTCATAGGACCAAGGGATGCAGAGGACAGACAATAAGAACAAGGAAGTGTCATGCAGTTAGGACTTATGAGTTTCTCTCAAGTAGCCATATAGACTGTGACTTAGTTTAATGATTAATTAGGGAAGCTAATGTGTCCTAGAAGCTAGGCTAGCTCATGTGCTTTTCATCTTAATGATGGTAAATGTGTTCCTGGGTTTCAGTGTGTATGGTAGTTAAAACAAACTTTAAATAATGACCTAAGTTTAGGTTAAGATGTTCTTCTTAATGAATTTTTTGTTGTTGTTCATGATAGAAAATCTTGGGGAACAATTTAAAGTTTAGAAAGGCACACTTTTAATAGTTAAGTGAGGGATTCATTGAGTTCAGAGAACAAAACAATGGCAGCCTGGCTTTTGCTGGTTGATGTACCTTTCTTGCTAGGATGGGTTGGTGACCTATGGTGATGATTAATTCCTTATACCCATTCCTGCCCTCAGCTTCCTGATACAAAAAACTGCTTTTGTTGATGAGTGGGTACGCACCCTGAGGATTTAAAATAGAGTGGACTGGCTGTTTTTCATATATAAAAATTTAGATTAGCAATTCTTTTAAGAATTTTATTATAAAATTACTCTTTGAGATAAAAAAAAAGTGATTGATCCTTTCTTTGTAACTGCATAATGCAGCCTGCTAGTGAAAAAACTGGCTAAGAAAAAGACCTTGCTTGTTTACACTCTGTTACTCTCTAACAAGTTGCTTGAACATGAATGTATGTATATACTTGGGGATAATTAGTTTTTCACCGCTAATACATGAAATGTTTAATCATGCAAGGGCAATTAATACTTGAAATGTTTAATCATGTAAGGAAAATGAAAACTATGTTGTTTTTTTTTTTACTTGTATTCTTTGCAATCACTTACTTAAAAATACAATGTAATTACATGTAATTTTTATACTGCTTGGAAGATTTTGTGGAGATATATAAGCTATAAGAAAAAATTAAAATGCAGAGAAGGAATTCACCTGGATAGAGGTGAGAAAAAATAAACATATAGAGAGATGACAGAGAGGCCCTGAAAGTCAAATCGAGGGATTAGTTTACTAACTCTGTAGCTTTTCCTCAATTCTTGAACTACTGAAGGCTGTTCCTCAGAGTAGCACTAAACCTCTTAGCTGTAAGCCAGTCCCAATTAAATGTTTTCCTTTATAAGAGTTGCCATGATCATGGTGTCTCTCAATAGCAATAAAAAATTGAAGACAGTAGGCAATTGCCTCTCTTTCCAAATATGCTCAGAATCATACCACCTATTTGAGGTGGAATAAGTGCTCTATACACTGTTTGTATTACTCTCATTGATTAATAAAAAGCTGACAGGGTGGTAGCCATGAAGGAAGTATAGGTGGGACACCCAGAAACAGAAGACTCTGCGAAGAAGAAGGTAAGTCAAGGAAGACACCAGTCAACCACCAAGAAAGCAGGACATGAAGAAAATGAGGTAACAGGCTATGAGTCATTCTCATGGAAACATGAGTTAATTTAAGTGTAAGAGTTAGCTTGTAGTAAGCATAAGCTATTGGGTGAGCATTCATAAATAATATTGTCTCTGTGTGAGAATTTGAAGGCAGTTACTGAGAGTGAGCAGTTAGTCAAGACAAGAAAATTTCCAACTACACCTCTTCCTAGCTCCAACACTACTACAGCTTTTTCAACATCTTAATCATTTGTCTAGAGTTCAATTGAAAACATACTGTTTTCATTGTTTCTTCCCCATTCTTTGGTTGTAGTGGATTTCCTAAAGAATGCCCAAACTATTTTTACTATGAATTTTAAGACTCTATGTCATCTGAAAACCTACTATTATGCAGTCTCATTTCCTAGTAAGGATAATATCAATAAATACTAGTATTACAGAATGAGTGCTAATATTGACCCAGTTAACTTTACATTGTAACAAAAGCACATAGTGTTTAATGTTATCTCTGGTCTTGCTTCATACTTCATAACATTGTTGGAATCAACTAAATTTTTAATTCTTAATATTAATTCTATTTAGTTTCTTCATTATGGCACTTGCTTACATATAATTTTAGTGTCCTATGATATACTTTTTTGATATTTTCTTATTTATATTGGTTAGAGTGATCATGTGATCTGACTTTGGTATTACAGTAATCACAGGGCAACTGCCAGAATAATGAAGAATAAATTGATTACAATCCATTTAAAAATAAAATGCTGGAGTCTCAGCCCCAACGCTGCAGCAGAACACCTGCAGCAGCCTTCTCTTCCCCCCGCCATAATGCACCCCACTTCATTCCCGTCTCTGTGGATTCCTCTCATCCTTCCCTTATAACCTATCCCCTTGTTGCTTTTCCCAGCCATCAACCTGAGCAGGTACCCACTGCTCTCCCAAGGGACACTCTAGTCAAGCAGGGCAAGTAGCTGAGAGCAGATTCATACTTCTCCCTCTACTTCCCCAGAAACAAGCCCCTTTCTCCCAACCCCTGTTCTCTTAAAAAAACAAAACAAGACATGCTGTGCTCTCCCTTCCCTCTTTGACCCCATTTCTAATGTATCACAATGAGTAGTCCAAGGAAACAGGTCCACAGAAAATTTCCTACTAGGCAACCATCTTCATACAGCCATCTTCATACAGTCTATTTTCAGGTTGTTTTCTTAGGCTTTAGCTATTTTAAAACATTTAGTACCTGCTATAACAGTGTGGTGGCTCCAGTGGAGACATGGTTCTGGCTGTTGGTATTTTATGCAGATATATTTATTCAGATGGTAGTTGCATGATCACAGGCGTCTGATATTGATGATATCTGGTTTTGTTTCTGTTGAGTGAGTGTTTTGTTCCTTGGTTTCTGTTTTTTCCTTGGACATTAGGACAGTGGTGTGTGTGTGTGTGTGTGTGTGTGTGTGTGTGTGTGGGAGAGAGAGAGAGAGAGAGAGAGAGAGAGAGAGAGAGAGAGAAGAGGCTCAGGTGGCAAGGAGGATGGGAGATGAAATATAGGACAAGGGAATGAGGGGAGAGACAGCTAAAATTGAAGGCCATTTGAGGGCTGTTATGGAAACCTACTTCAGTGAAACCTTCCTATATTATATGAAGGTCATCCTAATAATATCTCCAAAAATGAGGAAGAAGGAACACCAACTGACAATTTCTTGTCACCAAATGTGTTTTTAATATTGGGACTGGTTTTCATCAAATTGAGTTGTTAGCTGAAAGGGTTCCTGGAATCCATCACACCCCACCCTTCTGCCAAGACAATAGGTTACTCTCCGTAAACTGATAGCAAACCTCCATTGCTCAAGGCAGCACCAATACAACTCATTTAACATGTATCAGGTGCCTACATAGAACCTCCACCCCTATGTTCCAGTGTCTATGACACAGAACAGACTACCAAAAGAGAAACAAATGTTAGTACCTACATATAGTCTGAAAGTCTGTAAAATATGCTACCGAAATGGTGGCATAAACCTCATGGGAGTAACCAACTGATCTCTGACTTGACTGAAGGCATTCTCCATAAAATGGAACCCATACCTGACACTGCTTTGGTGACAAAGAACCAGAAACTATGTAGTCCGGAGATCTAGAGTAAACCCAACAGCTGCTTCTATAAAACAAAGCAAACAAACAGAAAATCTCTGATTCCTTGAAAGTCTTTTATTTTTCTATTGGCTTGGATTGTCCAACTTCAATAGAATCATTTTTTGTTTTATTTTATTAATTTTGTTATTTTCTGTTAGAAACTTATTCTTTTCTAATGAGTGATAGAAAGGGAGTGGCTCCAGATGAAAGAGGAGGTGGGAAGGAAGTGGAGGAAGGGGAAACTGTATTCAGATTATATTGTATAAGAAAGGAATTTTTGATTAGTGAAAAGGAAAACTAAAATAAAATAGCCATTTAATTTCTCACACACATAAGTATGAATTGTCTTGTGTTTATTATTTTGCTAGAAAATTTGCATATCTACACTACCTAGAAAACAGATGCTATCTCTTTTGTTCACATATACTGAAATATTAAATAAAAAAGATGATCATTTTACATATTTGTTCTTATTCTATATCACCAGATAAACTGTTTATGTTTGCACCGAATTATTTTTCTTGAAGATAATATGGTAAAGTACAGAAAACAGTACCTATTTATATCCATTATGTACAATAACTATATTTTTGTTATCCAACAAACTTTCTTTATCTATTTAATTTCACAGTAAAAGGTATAAACTTAAGTTTGGCTTAATTGTACCATGTAGTTATCTATAAAATACTAATTGCTGCTAATTACTCACTATACTAATATGCAGTTCTCTTAAGGAACAAAGCATAAATCCAGGCAGTCGTGGTACATGCCTTTAATACCAGCACTCGAGAGGCAAAGGCAAGAGCATTGCTGTGAGTTTGAGGCCAGCCCAGTATACAAGACCTAGTTCAAGGACAAGTAGGGCTGTTACAAAGAGAAACACTGTCTCGAAAAAACAAAAAGAAAAAAGAAACAAAGGACAAACTCATTCTTTAATATATCACTAACTGCCTATGATTAGACTGAAAATATAACAGTATGGTAGTGTCTTCTACATGGGCAGAAAAGCAAATAATAAATGAACTGAGATTACTATTGTAATGTTTGTAACTAAGTCATGTTCTGTCCTTTATTACTTGAAGAGCTTCAGTTTCACTTCGTGTGTTTAGTGAATGTCTCCACATGATTTTGCACAGTACAATTGAGTTTTGTCCCAAGCTTTGTCTCGTCATTTTAATGAGGTTTTTAAAATTGTAATTATTTGCTACTAATATTTGTTTAAAATGTTCTGTTATTTATGTTTTTAATTCATCCTTTTGGGTGTGTGGTGAGGGGTCTAATGAGGATTCCATGGAATAATTTCTGAGCATTATTCCTCCTATGCTTGCTGATGATAGGGGTTATCCGTGTTTTACTGTAAGGTTTACCTACATTGATTTTAAGTCATGCTTCTCTTCCTAACGATACATTATCTTCATAGCTATGCAGCACAGAACTTCCTGGCTAAGATATTTTTATAACTTTTACCTAGCTGCATTCTACAAAATGTATGAACATTTGCCCAATAGTGCAATTTCTTCTCCCAAAAAATATAGAATAAGTATTTAAATTTCAAGGCAAGACAACCAATCCTTCGCATGTTTGGAATGCTTTGTGCATCTAGAAACTAATTTCAATTGTATTTTTGTATTTTTACTGTTGATAACTTCTCTTTCTTAAATTTAATTCAGTAGCTATTTCATTTGTAGAGATTTCCTGCACAATCATTTTAAAATTTTATCTACTTTCTATGTGTATAAAATTAATCAATTCTCCTGAGAAAATTTTACATTTTTAATATAGAAAAAAATGAAGCATGCCTAATGGAATTACCTAGTAGAAGATGCACATATCATCTTCTTCTTAATATGTTATGCTATTAAGGTCAATAAGTATAAGTTCATATATGTTCATTTGTCAGTTATACAATATTTTATCTTCTCATAAAATTAATAGATTTGTCTCACATTATATATACTATTAAAAAGCTCCCTTCAGAATTGTGGGTTCCATTCTAAATCCAGACTTCTTCAGTTCATTTTTGAGAGAGTGGAGGAAGTGGGGTGAAAACAGTTTATTGTTCACCTTCTGTTCTCTAATATCTGGGCAAACTAAAATATACTCAGTTAATACTTGAGATAACTGAGCTCATTTTCTAGAGTTTATTCAAATAACTACATAGATTCAAAATACTCAAGAAGAGAAGTTACAGAATAAATAACCAATAAAACCCTACAATAATGTATATTTCTCTGGTGTGGAGAGAGGATTCTATTTAGAAACATCTTAATGTTGTCAATACAGTCCTTAGATAAAGACAATTCCCTAGTAAGTGTTCATTCTTTCCATTGAGGCAAAAACAAAATTACATTTTTAATATGTACCAGAAGTTTTGAAAGTATAGCTTTTAAGAAAGATAAAAACCTATGACTTGTATATGAGTATAAAGTGGAAATGTAGTAAGAAATTGTTTATTCATTAATTAACGGGAAAATGTCTGGCCAGTGGGTCTCAACCTTTCTAATGCTGTGATCCTTTAATACGTTCATATTGTGGTGACACCAACCATAAAATTATTTTCATTATTACTTTATAAGTGCAATTTTGCTACTGTTATTAATTTCCAGATAATAATTTACATTACTTCAAAAAACCTAGTATTTTTGGAGACAGAGATTTATCAAAGGGATTGTGACCCAAAGGTTGAGAACCACTTGTCTAGGAAATTATGGAGTACACAAGTGTTGTCTGTATGTAGTTAGTTGAATAAGGGGTGTCCTTAGCAGGACTTCTGGGTCAGGTATCTACTAGTTAGCATTTGACAGGAAAATAAAGCAGAATCCTATGGAAATGCATGCCTTTTACATTAATTACCAAGACATTGATGTCTGTGTTTTCTCCAAAATTTTTGAAAATTCATTCTTTTAATATCAGTTTATAATCTTAAAAGAAATACAAGGTAGGAGAGATGGCTCAGTGATGAAGAATGCTCCCTGCTCTTGTGGAGGATCTGCTTGAGGTCCCCAGCTAACCATCATCTATAATTTTAATTCCAGGGGACCTGGTGCCCTCCTCATCAGTGGGCACCATGCACAAACATGGTACCAGTGCATCTATATAAGCAAAACCCTTCTCTTCATAAAAGATAAACAGCAATGTATACCTGTTGAAAGGGAGTGTCTTAACTGATGAAACAGTTGAGAGTGTAAGAGAACTTGCTGTGTTTGTAGAGGACCTTGGGTTATGTTTCCCACACTCTAGCTCACAACTGAGTGTACCTCCAGCTTCCAAAGATCTGACCACCTCTGCTGGCTCCACAGGCACTCTCAACATGAGGTAGAAATACATAACACCAAGGTGCACACACACACACATTTGTATATTAGAAATAAATCTATAAAAGGGGATCCGATCAGATTCAATAAGCTGAACAGTAAAATTTCCTTTTATATACATAAAATTTTTATTTTGCTTATAATTATAACTAACAACCTAAATGCTCCACAACTATTATAGATGTTTTCTTATAATATTGTTCCTTACTTATCTTTATTTGCATTTAAAATTTAACGTGGAGATAAGAATGCTAAGTGGAGTTTCCTCAAAGCTCTCGTGTGAACATTTCTTTTGTTTTCTTGACTGTTGTCTATGCAGCAGCTCTTTTGTTGCAGTTTCTACCATGCTATGTGTCTGCCAAGCACTGCTCTGAGCGCTCAGAAAAAGACCAACAGAAAAATACTAGCTCCTTCCTCAGCTCACATTAACATTTAGGGGAAGGCAGGAAGTGACATTTACTAAAAGAGAATTTTTAATCTCAGAGAGTTATTCATGCTATTTAAAACTAAAGTAAAATGGAAATAAAATCAGAATAATAGAAGAGAAAATGTCGGAGGAGGACAGGATAAACAGTTAGTGTGTCAGAGGGCAATTGTTGATAGTAAAGTCAATTGTTCAAAGATCAGTAGAAAGCAAGTCACTTCTGAGACATGTCTTCCATTGGCATACGTGACAAAAATACCAGGCTGCAACTTCAAAAGCATTATTTCATCAATGTGTATCATATTTGACAGACAAATTGAACTTATCTAATGCACTTTTCACTCAAATTTCCATATAGGATAGTCGGTTTTGTTTCAAGACATTTGTCAAAATGTAGAACAAAATATGAGTTACATTTAAAGCCCTAGGAAAGCCATCAATTATTACATTATTAAATTTATTTTAATAATTAGCCTAATTAAATTTCAAAGAGGACTGTTTCAGTGACTGAGCTGATCCCATTCAACTCTCAAAATGTGTGGTATCAATGGTGTCTTTACCTCTGTCTTCATAGTTTCAATTCATCTGCTTCAAATTGATTCCCTGAAGGATTTATTTCAGCTTTAGAGGACTGTGTGTTCATGGGGATGAGATTTCAAACCCCAAATGTGTTCATATTACCAATACCAAAATCCCCTTCCTTACCATCCCCACAAACTCAGGTCACTTCTGTCCTCTTCTAGGGCAGGGGACCCTGACTGCTCTTCAGACTTGAGAGGGAGGGGGAGAGGAGTAGGGGGAGGGGGGAAGGAGTGGGAGGCTGGGAGGAGGCGGAAATTTTTTTTTCTCAATAAAAAAAAAAAGAAAAAAAGAAACAGTTAAATACTTACCACAAAGACTGCATCATCTGTGTCTTTCAACATGTTAGGCACTGAATCATGTCTCCTTCAATAGCATGCGCTGAAGCACTAACCTCCAGCATTTACAAAGCTAATGTTATCGGGAAATAAACGCCACATGCACTCTTGAGTTCACCCTGGAGTAGGTCTTTTGTTTCTGTTCCCATGACTATTGGTGAAGGAGACATTTACATAGACATTCATGGAGAGCACTGTGTGAAGATCTAGTATCTGATTCAATAGCAAAGAACAGCAGTGGGTATGAGTCCTGGGAAAAGGTCTTTCATTCAGATATACAGAGATATGGCCTTGCCAACTCTGACTTCAGTGCCTGTTAGATAGCACATTTTTGTGTTTAAAACACTCAATTTCAGTTGCTTTGTTGGAGCAGTATTAGCAACTAATATGATTGTGTTACATCAAATGATTTCTTACTCATGTAGAACACTTCTAAGGTATTTATTAACCGCTGCCCTAACAGATATTCATCACTGTAATCCTATTGAAAGAAAGGATTCTCTTTAAGGTTGCAGTCCATTAGATTCTGCTAATTTGCAAGTTTTTAACCAATACAAATTACTTTTCAGTTTTAGACTGTAGAGAATAATTCAGTTATAAAAATCTCATGCCTAAATTTATGACATCTATTATATGCTTTTCAATGTATATTGATGTGGGAAGTCCTTCTGTATATGTGTTGCTTTAATTAGTTAATGAATAAAGCAGTTGTTCTGCCTGTGATAGGACAGAGTAGAGCTAGGTGGGAAAACTAAACTGAATGATGGGAGAAAGAGGGCAAGGTCGGGGAGATACCATGTAGCCACCAGAGGAAGATGAACGTTAAAAAGAAATGCCACACTAGCTCAGAATTGAGTATAATAAAGGGTTATTTATTTAGGGGTAGACTCACAGATCACGGTCCTCTGCATGAACATGGAACAGTAACCAAATCCAGCAGCCAGAAGAGAGAGCGAGCACGTGCTTTTTATTGGGCATTTATGGTATAAGAGCCATGTTAAGTCGGCTGGTATCTTAAAGGCTATTGGCTGAAAGAGTTCCTACAGTAGTATATCATCTATTGGTTCACTTACTCCCAAAGTCAGTACTTGAACTTTGAGTTCTTTAAACTCTCAGTTGTAGACACTTTATTGTCTTACTTGTTGTATAAAATTAAGGGAAAAAACCCTTTATGCCTGTTTTTAGCTCTCCCTTGTTTTTGTTGGTTTGCTTTCTCCTAAGCTTTTGCTGCTTCTCATTGATATTTGCATTTACAACGCATTTGATGCCCCTGTTGGTTTTAGGAACTCTGATGAGACTGTCTTAGGTTCATATATTTTTATTCATTATATCATTTTTATTTCCACTATGCTAACAGTATGACATACCTATAGGGAAGCAAGTACAATTGTCAGGTTTCAGTCACTTTAAATTCCAAGACTGGGTGAGTTTGCTTTTCCACCCTGACTAAGCAGAGATATTTCAATTGTCTTCCTTAAAACGTTTTACTTTCTTGTGGATATTTTTTTTTAACCACAAATATTCTTTTACTTTAATTCCCTATCATCTTACTATTAAAATAATTTACTTACTAAGCCATTAATTCTGTTGATAAATAGATCACATCTTTTTCAGTGTGTTGTATGTGTTAGGCCAGAAGCTTTTCAAAGAGCATTCCTTCCTGAGGGACCCTTCTTGGCTCATACAGCCATTCACTCACTTTGACCCTCCCTCCAGCCACTCGTTCGCGCTTGTGAAACAGCCTAAAATGTAACACTGATAATATTATTAATTGACTGACTCATTTATTTATTTAATTAGTTGTACAAATCTCACTATATAGTCCTGGCTGGCCCTACACTCACATAGCTCCACCTGTTTCCGCCTTATAGCTGCTGGAATTAAAGACTTGGACCACCATGTTCAGATATTGAACTTTACTGCACTTTCTATCTTTACTGCATCTCGACAGACTATGTTAGGTGTTAATTTAATTTTAATTTCCTACAATGTGCAGACATTAAGATTTTGTTTTCTAAAAATTGGATCTTAAGTCCAATAAAAGACTAAGAAAGGTTTTTTTTGTATTATTTTGTTTTGTTGGGTTTTTTTGTTGTTCTTTTTTTTTTTTAATTTGAGTGCTGCCATTGCAGCCTTTGTTAAAAACAGTAATTCTCGACAGTTGATTTTTTAGTTCATCTATTGATGCAAATCTAATGAAGACTTACTGAAAGACGCTTACTTCATGGGCAAGGAAGCAATACTAACACGATGAGCTGGCTAATATGCTTTATTGCCAAGCATGTCAACCCACTGGGTTAATATGAGACTCCCTGCCACAGGAAAAACACAGAATCCCTTTAGATGGTGTCTCTAAAAGCACTTGCACATACAGGGAACATAATCATTGTGAGGCATTGGATATCCCATTAGATTCCTGACATGAGCTCCAAGCCAAGCACTTCACAGACTGTCAGGCAGCAATTCGAAGATGCAGTCCTAAGAGAAAGGGGCCAAGAACAATGCATGAGCTCCACTGCCATGTGTTACAGTCTGAATGAGTACACACTCTCCCTAGAAGGCTTTCTCATATAATATCTATTTTTTTAATCTCGAATTTTTGGAAAGTGTGTCTATGTGTTTTTGAGTCATTTTATCTCGTGTCTGTAATTTCAAAGCTTTTCTCAAGCCCTGTGAAAATTATGCTATTGTTTTACGCTTCCCATTCATATCATTGTCATTTTGATTGTTTATTTGAAGCACTCCTGTGACAAATGCAGAAACATTGACTAGCTCATGGCCCTTTATTTGCTACTATATAGACTGGCCTTCTCTTGGACAATTGTGCTGACTTTTACTACAAACTTTTTCCTTTGTGCTGCTTGTTTCTCTTGGAAAAATGTTAGAAAATGTGCATTTTTAATGAGAATAAAATTATTCTTAAACTCTATTTTTATATTACATATCTCATATATATTAATTTTATTTTGTACACTTATATTCTGTTTGTATTTTAAAATAATTTGTATATTTCCTGTTATGTGTATGCATGTTTGTCTGTGTCTATGAGAAGTAAGTCTTATCCCTGGAGCTAGAGTTATAAGCTATTTTGGATCACATAGTTTGGAGTTGGACACTGATTCTGGGCCCTCAAGAAGGATAATATATGCTCTTGGAGCCACTGATCCAGCTACTTGATATCATTTAGGAAGTATTTTCTTATTTAATCTGTTGTGTTTTTCCTAAGTTTCTCAGAACTTAACAAAATAGATTGCTTTTCTATGTGATGCCTCATGCTTGATTTTCTTTCTTGTTCAGTCTCCCCCCCCCCCACTCCTCCCATGTACGTGTTCTTTCTGTCTCCCTGTCTGTCTACCAAGAGAAAAGATACAGAGCTAGAGAGGTGGCTTGGGTGATGGAGAGTGCTTGCACATGCATGCAGACCTGCCTGATATTAACAACACTGCTTCCTACTAACACCATTGCTCCAGCTTATGTGATACCATTCAAATTGTGCTATTTTCATTGTTACAATTATAATGGGAAATTACAATAAAGTAATCGAAGAATACTGTTGTCTGAATAGTTATATGAAATAGAAATAACAGAAAGTAAGATACTTCTACCATAGAATGTTTGGAGAGGAGAAATTCCATTAACTCTAAGAAGCATATCTTCTATTAAAGAAAACATGGTCATTTACTATCAAAGGCAGAAAGACAGGATGTGATTATTTATGAATATCTTCAATTTGAGGTATCCTCTTTCTGACTCTGGCAGGAGTGTGACTGAAGGATACAGGGGAAGCTTGGCTTCGATTTTAAGAAGTTGTGTCCTTTCTGCCTTTTGCTCTGTTCAATCGGGAACAATTAGAGTCAACAGTTAAAAGAAAGACACAAAATAACTCCAGCCATGAGAATTGATCGGAGATGTGAAAGCGCTTGGGTCAGAAGGTGCGAGTGACTTGGAGAGGTACTGAGAAGTAATATTTCTCCAGGAAATGTGTGAAGGAGGCTGATAAGGGGTCTTCAGAGATGTAAAAGACCAGCGAGAGTGTGTTGGCATGGAAACTAAAGGGGGAGAGTCTAAAAATGCATGCTGTAATATGAAATGTGGCCAACAAAAGAATAATTCTAATTGTCTTAAGTTTTAGGCAAATGTTATAAAAGCTTGTTACAAAATGTCAAGAGACAATAGTTATTAAATGGCAGAAAAAAATGCAGGCACAGCACAGTCCTGATACGGATATGAGCATAAGAGTTTACAGGCACTTTGATATCACTTACAAGAACTGCTTGAGTTCAAAGGAGACAAAAATCTCAACATGCGGAAGGTTGAGTGGACAGAAAATTCTGCCTCTAATCCAGAAGCTATTTGCAAGTGATATTTTATGGAAAAGGGGAAATCACTTTCCTCCAACAAAGTGTTTCTAAGTGTATCAACCATATTCCACGGCAGGCCCCATTCCTAGGAGTAATTGCCCAATACAAAATTGGGAAGAATATAATAAACATTTATGGTATTTAATTTTTTAAATATAAAGAAGCAGTAACTGAACAATTGCAGCAGAAGATTGCTCAGTGGTCCACATCTTTAATCCCAGCACTAGAGAGACACAAGCAAGCGGGTCTCTATGAATGTGAGGCTGGCCTGATCTACGAAGCTTGCTACACACTGAATTCCTGTCTTAAAAATGAAACAAACTAAAATCCCTTAAGAAGCAAAGAATGAAGAGACTCCCTTATCATTGCAAAATATGCAAATAGTGGATAACATGCTTGGAGCATTTAATCTTAAAAGAACTTCAATACAACTTATTTCAAGCTTGAAAGAAGTAAAAACCTAGTCTTGAAAAACATTGTCAGAACAATAAATTCTGACATACCTGTGTTTCAAAGGATGTACATGTACATGTTTCCACTCAACAATTGTGACCAGAGTGTTTCTGCACTATGTGCAACGTGTCAGCACACGTGAATGGCAATTGGTAAGACTTCATACCTTTATCCCTAAGGTCATGTCTGGAGAATTTTGAAGTGAGTAATGATAAATGAAGTTAGATCATAGAAAACAAGTACTGTGAAGAACTTTAAATAGGCTTCATAATTGAGTCACAAGGTCCCAAGTGCCCAGGTTTTCTGTGTCAGGAATCGATTCTCTTGTCAGTCTATCTGAAAAATAAGCTAAAGGTGTAAGTGTAACATCATTTATACTGCCCTAAATTTAGTGAGCACTTTGCTTCTTGATGATTCAGTGTTGGATGTGTTTACCAACCAAACTGAACAGTATACCCGAGATAGTAAATGACACTTCCAAGCACAACTATTTTAATCATTCTATGCAATATATTTTTTAATTATGAAAGTTAATTAATTCAGCTGAAGCACACCTGTTTAGGTGCCAAAACCTGACCACAATGATTAGGTAGGCAGTGGTTTCATTTCTTCTGTCCACACTAGCTTGAAATATGTTATTGAAATGCTGACATAGCAAAGGGGACTTTTAATTGCTCCACAAAATCCAATGTGGGTCTAGCTTGACATAAACTGAATCATAGAAAAATCACAAAGTTGATCTTTTTTGTGGCACACCCAATACCATAAGTTACTGTCTTCTTCATCATGACCATATAAATGTCTTTAACTATAGTAATTTGGCCAGTGGATTCTCCCACAGATCAGTTTTCACAGAGCTGCTTAAGGACTACTCCTTGAGGCTGAAGGTAGTATATTTAAGCAAGGGTATGGCTTTTATCTACTAGAAGTAGTTTGAATAAATCATTGGGTCTGACATTCTTGTCTGTGAACAGTTTTCTACTTAGTCCAAATTAGTCTTTTCCCAATTTATCTATAAAATGTAAGGAAAATTATGCTAGCTATGTAACAGGTGAGCAAATTTCAGCTGTGGAAGGACCATTCACCAGTTTCCTTCAACACTGGCTTTAACCGATCTGTTCAAAATTTTAAATATCTACAATAAGAGTTCTCAGATATGTTTTATGAAAACATTGCATGAATCATTGAACAATTTACAGTTTTTATCACCATATAAGCATGCCATATCACCATTGGCTGTTAGACTACCTAGAAAAGTGTGCATTAAATTTATTCCTGTATTTATTTAAAACAAATGATTTTAAAATAGAATTTTCATGTTGGATACATGGTACTCTTAGCAAATAATTATATAACAAAATAGTATAAGCATATAAGGATAAACCATATTTTTTACATTGTTATCTCCTATAATACAAAGAGTTGCATAGCTTTACAGTCAGAATATATTTTTCAAGGTGTAAGAGACACAACGCCCATCTCAATGATAATCAGCCATATAATAAAAATATGTACATATTTATGCATGCAAGTCCCCACAATGATTGAAGGTCACTCTACATTTAAAATGTCATCATGCAGTTACTCAAGATATCACACAGTGTTTTTATTTCCTAAAACTGTGTGGATAGATATTACATTTTTGATCCTACAAAAACTGTTAATATCTATAGTTTAAAAATTGTATTAAGCATGTCTTTCTTTGTATCACCCCATAGAGAAAAATTGTGGACCATAGTTCAAAACATTTTCCTCTGATTCTAAATGCAAAAAATTTTAGCAGTATATGACAATTTCAAAGGGAAGCACATGTACTTAAAATGTAGTGTATAGAAAATGGAAATTGGCTTCTTTGTTCTTTCTTACAATGTGAATAACAGTAAAGTCAGAGGAATCTTGTTCTTTTTAATAATTTAAACTTTATAATATTCTTATATATTTCATCAAATAAGCCCACATTCAAACTCTAAAATCTATTTAAAAATGCCTTTTCTTCCTACTGTTCTTTCAATTTTTCATATTTTAAGCCTAATTCTCTAATCCACAGGTTTCCCCATGAGGTGAGGAAAATTGCAATTCTCACCCCTGTGGGAGTATTGCCATTCTCTGCAAGCCTGTTCTACTCTCAAGATCCAGGAGACATTGAGAAGTGGTGTGCATACCCTGGCAGAGTGAACTACTCCAAGTTTCTGCTATATTTTGTTTAAGTATGTCACAGACAGACAGAAAGACAGATAGGAAAACAATTATATGGACAGAAAAATGAACAGTGTGTATATGTGCGCGTGTCAATGTTACTTCAGGGAACATTTTTTTTTTTTGCTTAAAATAGGAAACAAATGGTTTGATATAAAACGAATTTAGTAGTCTCTGTGGTCGAGGGTTGCACTATAGGGAAAGGAAGTATAAACACTAGAAATGGAGGAGAAGCTCTACTTCCCCATGTAAATATATATTATGAAGTTCCTGCAACGTTAATACAAACATGCAGCATTTTATCTTCCATTAAGTACTGCAATCTAGTGAAAGACTCTAGCGCATGAGAGGAGGGTTTAAAATCTGTAAACTTATTCTTATACCAAGTGACATTAGTAAACCCAGAACAATTTATTCGTTGAGTGATTGATGGATAGATGGATGAATCTGGGCAATGTTTACATATACATGTTGCTATCTCGAGCATGAAGACAAAGACCAAACACAAACTTCACTTGTGTTGCTTCAAAAATAAGAACTGCAGTTCTTTCGAAAGTGTGTTTTATATTTTATTATAACCCCTGATATGAAGCAAATTTAGAAATTTCCAAGTGTACCCTTATATTGGTTAATAAAACCTTTCAGGACGCAGAGAGTTTTGGAATTTTTATTTTCAAGTAAAAAGTTTTTATTGCTATTTATTGAAGAAAATTACACATTAGGATCTGAAAATTATGAAAGAGACAAAAATATTGGTGCACCAAGGACAAAAAAATGAAAAAAATGAGAATATAGTGTCATAACCCATTATGTATTTTCTTCATGCTCATCTAACACATGATGTTGACAGAGAGAGGAGAGGGATGCAGTGTTTCTATATTTGTATTTTCATTTGATTTATTTCATACTACAGAGAAAAGAGAAATGGTTTACTTCATTAATGAAGGTAAATATTTACCTACTTAAAAAAAAACACTTTGTACAAATGCAAATGGTACACATCTGTGAGATATCAAAACATCTGTCAAATGCTTTGTTTTTGTGTCTGATTTTTCAGCACGAACATCTGGTGAAATTTAATCTCAGAATCTAATCTCCATCTGCATGAAATGTTCAGATTTTCTTAACAATCCGCTCTCTCTCCCCAAACTCTGTTTTAGATCACATATTCTTCCACCCCAAGAGTCATTAAACATCCTCTCCATATTTAAGCTTTATGGTGGTCTCTAATTCTCTGATTTAATTTTCCAAATACTTGTAGGACTCAATTAGAACTTTGAGTTACATTTCTGTAACAGCGCATAAATACATGAGTATAAAACATAGCATGACATAAATCCACACTGGCCACTAGGTGACTATTCAACTTCCGTGGTATAAGAAAAAAGATTGGGAAAACAGATAGCTACCAGGTGACTAATGAAGGTGATGGGGCCAAGGAGAGATGGTATTAGTATGTGAGAAGAAGCTTGAGGTCAAGTGAGGAAATACCATTGAATAATACTTGCCCAACCAATTTTAAGTTCCTTCTTAAAAAATAAACAAAACACCAATACATCAACACAACCAAGGAAACATATAAAACAACAACAAAAGCACAAAACTGCAAACGCATGCATGCATATACGCAGACATGCATGTATACACACACACACACACACACACACACACACCAAAAACAAAACACAACAAAAAAAATTGGGGTCCAATTTTTGTTTATGAACTACTCCTGAATATGAGGTCTCTTCTGAAATGGTTGATATATCCAATGTCACTTTCCTAGAGGAAACTGATTTCCCCTTTCCCAGCAGTTATCAGTATAACCACATACTTTTAATTCATCAACTCACTTAGTATAATCTTCAACATGTGTTTTCTTTTACTCTAGGATGTTCTGCTTACAAACTCAACTCCTATGAATGGTAAATTTGGACATACTTATTCGAAAATGTTTATACACACACACAAGTCATTAAGTGATCTTAAAGACTATTCAAAATTAAATATTACTTATGTAGATAGTTATAGAAGAAATTATTCATTTTGCTGTTAAATATTTTATTGATTTTCTTCAACATTGAACTTGTACTTGGTATAGTTACAGAGTTGATTACAGGACTCACATTACAAGGTACTTTACGATTTTGGGAAATGCAAGACTTTAGCTGAGGAAGGAAAGGAAGGCATGGAAACAACAAAGGGACACGTGAAAGTTGAAGCCTGAAAGTGCCTCAGTTGGCACCACAATCTGATAAATCTTCATAGCCTGATCAGTGGCTGCTGAAAGAAAGAGGATTTTGAAATAAAGGTGGAAGTTATTGAAACAATAAGAAATAAAATTAAATATTTCACACAGTTGTTTAATAATGCAGTGTAGGGTGTAGAGAGGAAGAACTTAAATTTCCAAAGTTCTGCCTTGTATAAAATAAACACCAGGCAACTAAACCTGCTGGAAAAAAAAAAAAAAAACTTTGGTGAATGGAATGGTCAGTATATAGAGCAAATACTAAAAAGGACAAATATCACTTGCTCTCACCCATACATAGAAAAATACAGGTCAAAATGTCTGTAAGCAGCAAAAGAGTGGGTAGGTGAGTATGAACAAAATGTGTAATGTATGTTTTAAAACATATTAATGAAACTGAGCACTTTGATGATGAATATTCCCCATTTTCTTAAAAAAATTGTCGCTATTACTTATCAGTTTGAGTACCTCAGCACAGCACTGGCAACATCATCCAATATTACCGTGTACAGTCCACACTCACTACTGAGACATGCTGCTCCATTGAGGATTCTGTGGCTCACCTAAGATACTGGTGATGAGCACCATCTTCAAACTCAACTCTATGCACTGTTTTTAGACACAGCGTGTCTGTCACTTTATGCTCTGGTCAGCAGGGCTGCACAAATATACCTCCCATAGACCCTAGTAAACCATGACATTTACAACTCACCTCCCTGGTAGTGTGGAACCAAATCTGCAAGAGTGCCAATATGTACCTCCTGTGACTGAATGAGTCATGGCACAGATGAGAATCGAATGTAAACCCTTTCCCGAAGCTTTGAAGTCTTGACTGTTGGCTGGGAGTTTCCAGGACTAGGCCTGCTCTAAAGATGCGATGACTGCCCTGGAAATGACAGTGAGTAGATGTTTCAGAAGAGACTTACACTTTCCATTCAACCTTCTGCAAGGATGATTGACTGGCCAGCACTTGAGGTTGGAATGTTGGAATGTTGCAAGTCCTGAGCATAACTGAATTTATCTTGTGCTATCTTCAACTCTCTTAATCTTCATTCCTTAGTTACCTTTGTGCCTGACTTATCATTCTTATAACTAATGGGTTAGACCTTCTTAATATATTAATTTAACAGATCACTAGCTTCTGAATGTTAAGAATACCATTAGATGATGTCTTATACCTACAGAATAGAAGAGATTTTCCTACCTTGAGTTAACCTGCCTATCTAATGTTTCCAATGATGTATTTAAAAGGTGAATTAATTTATGATTTCATTTGTTATGTTAATACTAAAATCCATAAAACTGTTATCATATTGGAACACAGAATTTGAGGGTGACCTAAATCTATGTTTCTTGGTCATGGTAATTCATTTAAATCAAGAAAAAAATACCTCTTAACACCTTAAAATAAGAGTTTGTAGTTTGCTTTGATATTGAGTGCAGATGCTTTCCTTACAGTTAATTCATCAATGTAGATGCTTTCCTAAGTGAATTATTTTGGAAGAATACCATGGAGAGATCGATGACCTGCAAGCATTAGCCAAGATTATGTCTAGAAAATGTGAGACAAATGACAAAACTCCTGTTAGCTTATTTGGGAAGAAATAATGGGAATGAAATACTTATTCAGAACTGTGAAAATTGTGTCATAGTCCTGACTAAGAAAGGGAAGAAAGGTTTTCATTTTTTTTTCTGTGAGAGCTTAGAACAAACAAAATGTCCATTTTCATCTATCAGTGCATGTAACATTATCTGTAGTTCTCATTCCACTACCATTATTTATTTCACGTTTCCTTCAGAGATGTCCAATGTCATGGTTTTTGTTTGTTGCCCACTTTACTACATCTGAAATGAAATATGGAAAAGAAGAACAGTATGCTTTTTTTAAATTGGGATCTTGATATGGAATGTCACACACCTTTAATGCAGATCTTGAGGCAGGAAGACAAACAATCTGGGCCACCCCTTCTGCTGGAAGCCATTATAAAGAAAATGGGAGAAGGAAAAAGTCCATTCTTTTTTCGCCTGCTTGTCCTTGCCTTGTCAGCACGTCTATTCCTTCACTGGCATTGGAACCTACTTCTTTGGTTTGCCAGCATATGCAGAAGGAGACACCAAGTCTCATGGGACTGAACAACTACTAGATTCTTGGACTTTCCATTCACAGCAAACCATTGTTTGATTAGTTGGACCGCAACTTGCAAGTTGTTCCAATAAATTACACACACACACACACACACACACACACACACACACGCACATGTATGTATATATGTAAATGAACAGAGAGAGAGAGAGAGAGAGAGAGAGAGAGAGAGAGAGAGAGAGATTCAATCCATAAATAAATTCTATGACTCTAGAGAACTCTACTATTACATCCAGGATTATATCTTTTGCTAAAGAAACATCTACATTGACTTTTCAGAAAACAAAGTCCCCAAAGTATTGTTTCATTCTTTTCCAGGGTTTTATTTCGGTAGTTAGATGAGGGCCTTACATTCATCCACTCACAGATGTACTTCATTCCTACTTAAGTAGCCTTCAGTGAGGAGAGCTCTGTCATGAATCATATTCAAATTTCAGAAGGCATTGTTCACATTGTTTGAGAGAATTAGAAAAGTTCCTTCTTGTTTCTAATTCATTGTCTCTGTTGGTTCACAAAGGGGGCACAATTAAGTAAGGTGTCATGGGGGAGAACTTGGGGAGTCAAAAGGGAAAGGAAGTCTCATTAATTGAAGTTGTATTTCCTGCCTGTTAATTATCTGGATGTACTGCTACCTGACTTGACAAAAGTAACTTTGAAAATGTTGGGATTTCTTTGTAACAGATTATTAACATGAAGTTTAAGTTTTAATTGGATTTTTGGTAAGTGACCTTTATTAGTCCTGGCAGGGACATGACATACAATAATTAAACGATCCCACTGGAGTCTGAAGATTCCAAATGTCATGATGGCATCCCAAGTAAAAGAAATAAGGCTTCTGTTTTTTTTAAATAAAAATAAAAATAGCAAAATAAACTCATAAAATATTGAAAACAAGTCTCTGGCCCTCCAACTGCAGAAATGGGATCCAAGGAAGGAAGGACCCACTTTCGTCCGTCTGAATTTAGCTCTGATTAGATAAAATTAGCTCCAGTAGAGGAAAAAATGTTCGCTATATAAAGACTAATAAATCTATATGCAAATAGGCTTGATGCCCTGCCTGCTGTCAGAGTACACTTTGCAGAAGCAATTCAGCTAACTGGGCTCCAAAACTCTCAATAAGGCAGCATTGAGTGACAGGTTAATAACATTGGGGAAGTTCTGGAATTCTCTTCCATGGTAATGCAATGTGTTCATGGCAGACTGAAACACTGCTCAGAGATGTTAATAGTATATTTTTTTCATCCTAAAAATAGCAGGTTCTCTTATTTACTAAGTTAGTCAGCTGTATGTTTCATTTCCTCAGGGTTCCTAGGATACAAAATAGCCCAAACAGGTCTCTCTGAGTGTTTACACTCAAAGGGGGAATGTAGAAAGTTTGCAAAATAATTAAAAACATTAGGAAAAGGGGTGTCAACATTAAAATACTCGGACTCCAATTCTGCTTTTCATAATTCTCTTTGCCTTGATGCAATGGAGGCAAGCTAATTAATAGAAGGGGAATTCTTCTCAATGACTGCCTGTCTGTGGAGAATTCTCAAGTCTGAGAAGTCAGCTTTAATATTAACAGGGGAATTAAAATGCAGCTGAGCAGATAGTGTGCTATAGGAAGCCTTTTGTTTCTGTTTAAAACATACTAGTCTTTAATTTTATAAATGGCCCAGAATGATATAACCCTGAAGAAGTACATTGACTGCAATTATGCAACCCAAAGGTTTCCTATTTCACAATTAAATGCCCAACCCAAACCCCACAGTGCTGAAATCATTTCTCTGCATGATGGTTATGTTCTAGCAAACTGTAAATACTTAATTGACAACCAAATCAAATGTGTATATACACACCCATCTTATGTCCATGCACAAACTGTCTTTGTGCTTATTCAAATCAAAAGATATTCTTTAACTATAGATGAATTTGAGGACCTGTGCAGTCATGTGCTTAGGGTATGTTTAAATCTATGTTTGCATTATCATTGTGAATGGCTATAGATGTATATATCCACATAATGTACACGATGTATATGACAAAAATAACATTTAAACAGTTTAGAATGTGCAGTTTCTTTTTTCAAATTATTTGTTTATTTGTGTTGAGACAGGGTCTCATAAATCCCAACTACCTTGACCCCACTATGAAGCCAAGGATGACCTTGAACCTCTGATATCTGCTATCTGATATCTGGTGTTAAAGGTGTGTACCACTTCACCTGGTTCCAGTTACTTGTAAAAGGAAGTGGAGAAAAGAGAGTCAGGGAAGCAAGAGAGGTCAGTCTGATTGATTTTTGGTTGGCATTTTATATGATTACTAACGTACATGTATCAAGGTTTCATTATGAATTTGCAAACTTCAAAAAGAATAAGAAGTAGCTCATTTGTCGATTTTAATATTTTATTCTGCTGCATGTATAAATAATGCTTTTTACTAAAGTCCTTAATTCATACATATTTCACTAATAATTCTTTTCCTTTCATTAAGGTGCATAAAATATACCTAAAATATAAGCAATTATACCAAATCAACGTGCTTTTTATCATTTGAAGTTTCTTCATAGCTTTTTTCTCCTTCATTTCAATTTAAAAGTTACTTAAATTTTTTCTTTGATTTATTGACATATTATGATACTGTACCCTAATATTTCACTATGCTACAAATCTGACAAAATAAATTTTGCAATATATTATGTATTAGTTATAAATTATTAAGATTAATTTATATACTTCAGTTACAAAACACAAATAAAACTTTATAAGGTGGGAATGATATTTCTGAACTCACTAAGATTCATTTGTAGTTGGAATATATGTCAACATCAAAACCATAGCCATCTGTTATATAAATATTAAAATATATACTTCGGATATTACTTAGTTTATATCACAAACTAAACTATGACACATGTCTTCACAAAAGTTCACCATCTCACTTGTAGATAAAACCTAACATATTGTGAAATTAATATTTCAATTATCTGTGACTTGTTTTCCAACTAACAATGTGAATTGAATATTGTATATGGTCAAACTGTTCATATTACTTTTTAAAAGATTTTAATGTTTTGATAGGAGGAAAGAGGTGTTTCAGCCTTGTTAATATTAACTATGTTGTTTTTAGGTAATCTTTGGAAGAGTTAAAGTCTCCTATCACTAGCCGTCGTAAGTGAACACCAGGGACAGTTTATTGTTAGATCAAAAGAAAGAGAGATCCCACACTTAAATAGACATGTAATAGTGAATGTGTGGATTAATAAGTCTAATTTTGCAAGTCATAACAATAGAACAGCTTTCATTTCAAAGATTCAGAAGTAGGTTATCTTAATTAATTTCTCAAAAGCAAGAACTTAGAAAGTCAAAGAGATGTAACAGACAAGAAACATCACTTGTTATTTGGGATGATAAAGTCAGAATGAATTCCCTTTCAAAATGACCAGTGTTAGTAAAGACACAAATTATAATAAGGAAGTCCTATGAAGAAGAAATAATTTCTGTAATGACTCTAAGGTTCAATTTTTTCTTTTGTTAGAAAACAACATTAAAAAGTGAAAAGCAAGAATCAAGGGAACAATCTAATTTTAATATTTTTACTATTTTATAGTATTTAAGGAACTCAATAAGTGAAAAACAGAGAGCAAACACAGTCAATATTTTAGGCACATTGGAGACTGTACGTACATATTGGCTGCTAACATTCTGAAAAATTGCTCAAATCCATTCATTGGAGATAAGCATATTATAAAGATGTACAAATACAGATCTACAGCAAAAAAAGAGAGAAAAAAGTCTACTTTGACCAAGTGTTGGCTAACATGAGAAACCATTACATGTTGCCTATCTAACATTAACTATTTTCAAAATAATTTTGCAGATTTTGACCCAAAAGGCTAATTGTATTCAGTGGAACTAGGTAGGTAACACAGATCCATGTATACAAAGCCTAACCAGGACAAGAATATCCAGAGGAGCACAGTGATGAAATGTTGATCAAGTTCTACAGAACCGTGAAACATGAAAAGAACACTTTCTCAACTGTCACAACACAGCTGTAATTATCAGACTTGATGCTGCTGAGACCCAAATGCATGTGTGTGTGTGCATGATCTTTATGTCACAAATATTACACTGCATATGTACTAAACAAAATGCATTATGCCACACCTACATCCACAATTTTATACTATATAATAATGATTAGCTCGTGAACACGTTGCTGTTTTATATAACAATATCATTACAATCATTTTTTATGATTTTTTTTTACCACCAACTAAGGTACAAAGTTGGATACTCTATGCTTAAGAGTGATATTTTACTTCTAAAACTGAGTGGGGATCAGTTTGTAATACTATATTGTTCTACATCACTATATTTTGTATCTAATTTTAAGTAAGTTTAAAACAAAAACTAAAGAGAGTTAGATTCATGTTGTGGGCACAGGCAGAATTGTGGGGATGAGAGGAAGGAGGAGAGGTAGGCAAAAAGCCTGGACACTGTTAATTGCGGACAGTGCCTCAATTCGATACGTTGTTGTTCAGCTGTTTTAATGCACCACTGTTGAAGGCATATGATTAACTTCTTTGCAACAAAAGAGGTAGAGCTGATTAGTTCAAAATTATCACTTCGTCTTAATTTGCTTTTTTAAAAGTGCCATACCAAGTCCATCAGACAGGTCTTCACTTCATATGGAGGTCTTCACCTCATGAAAGAAAGGGCTGTGCTGGTCGTTCTGGATAGGCCCACTGGTCTAGCAGAAGTTTGCTGTTATTTAAACCTGTGCAACAAGGGAGTGGATTTTTAGATTACTGACCTTTGAGATCACTGTGTTTAATTAATGTGTTACTTTAGCTTAACAATATGGGTAGTTACTATTACTGATAAACATTTGGACATCCTTGCCTTTTAAAATATAACATAGGAATAACTATCGTTGCAACCATCTCTAATATTAAGCATGCAACTCCATCTACAACTAGAAGACATTTAGTGAGAATCTGCTCATTCCTATTGTACTTATACTTTAAACAATAATATTTTTAAACACTTAATGTTGTGTATTATACTATCTTTCTGTTGAATCTTCTCTATTTTTGTCTGTGGTGTATAAGTGTGCTTAGTGTTCATATTTTCACACATATATATGTCCATGCACCAGAATGTGTATACATAGAAGTCATAGCTAAATTTTGGGCATCTTCCTTAATGGATTCTCCAACTTGTCTATTAAAAATGATGTGTGTCAGTGTTTTGCCTGTATGTAAATGTATGCATCATGATTGTGGGTGGTGTTCATGGAGGCCAGACAAGGGAATCGGATCCTTTGAAACTGGAATCACAGGAGGGTGAGCACTGTCATGTGGAGGCTGGGAATTGAACCTGGTTCCTGCGACAGTAAGTTATCTTCATTGCTGAGCTTGCTCCCTCTGGACTCTACACCTTATTCTTGTCAGACAAGGTAGCTTATAAAACAAGGGCTCATCATTCCTCTAGAAGACTGGCAAGCAGTTTCTAGGAATTTGCCTTTGTCTGCCCTCCCAGTTCTGGAAGAAGATTTATGTGCCTCTTCGCTAGCTATTGTCTGAGTAATGGTATTCACCATGATGTCTTCCTGTATGTGCCGTGAGCATTTTACTTCCTAAATCCTTCTAATATTTTTGTTAGTCTCTTATGTTTTGAATATTAATTTAGTAGCTAGTTTAATTCTTCCCAGATTAGGGAACCAGACCATATGTGCATAAAACTAACATAGTAAATAAGTCCCACTAAGTACATTAATCTTGAAAAAATATCGCTTTTCGGAAATAATAATATCAAATAACAAGTCAGCTGCACACATATGACCCAAACCCATGTGTGCTACACAAAATTACACAAAAATAAAAGTGATAAAAATAATTTTTTTTAAAAAACGTGTTCCAAAACTGTATATAGTATTGTTTAGTAATAAATCATAATATTCCATCCTTCTAAAGCTCATAAAAATCAGATAATCCTCACAACACTTAATTTGTTAAATTTTGAGTAGGTACTAGAAGGAACAATATTCACTCTTCCTCAAATATGACCTCAATATATCTCTTACTGTATTTTCAATCTTAATTTGCATATGACGTTATGACTATATGTTACATTAAATTAATCTCTTACGTTTAAAAATGTAACTTTTGACTTGAAGCACCCATGTGGGGAATCATTGAACAATGGATTCATTATGAAGTTTTAATCTGTTTCCAATTTTTTTCATGTTTTCAAACTTCTCTCTTATATTCTGCCAATTTTTTTTTTCACTTTAACTGAGAAACTACTTGACACTCTGGGATTAAACTGCTGTATTTGTTTTAGAGAAGGTTTACGAGAAAAGCTGCAGCCAGCAATCGTATTTCAAGTCACATATTCGAAAGAGAAAAGTCATTATCATGTTTTGCATGCTCTCCATACCATGGCCCTAGAGTATTTCATTTTTACTGAAATATATTTTCTCAAGAATAGGAAGAACGCTTTGATAAAGCAGATGTGATGTTATTTTTTTCCAAGAATGCACAGACCAGTGAAGAATAGAATGTGTTTTAAATCCTTTACCTATGCAAACATTGAACATTATAGGAAAACAAAGAACAAGAGATATAATCCTAATGGCGTGATTTACTCTTTAGCCCATGTGAAAAATAATGGCACCATGTATTTTCTACACAAATTGTCATGCAATAGCAGAAACTGAATCAAGAAAATATTTTAAAACTTCTAATAAATATAAAAACAGCAGGAAAATACTTCCATCATATTTTAAATTTTATAATATGTATAATTAAAATAATCCTATTTTACTTTTGTAAGGAAGTGGAGAGTTCTGCATTTCCTAGATGAATGACAACTTGCAAGAAAAACAATGCTTGTCACTTGCACCAAAGCCAAACAGTCTTATGAAGCCTATTTGCCACATACTGGCACAGATCTTGACTAGGAAACATTTTTCATTATCTAGGCTGATGGTATTGGAACAAGTCAATTTAACACTTTGACCATGAAAAAAAATCTCACTAGTTGATCATACTGTGATAAAAATAAGAAGTTTATAGTTGATACTGTTTTGACAAAAAGCAGCTGATCTCATACAGTGACTGGTATCTTACATTTAAATATTTCCTGTGTCCATTATTCCAACTGTCATGCTGTACAAACGAGAAACCAGATAACTAATATTCAGAAGAATATAGAAGACAATAACTTGTATATCCAAGAACACAAATACATAAATGTAATATTTGTCTAAGATCTAGATAATTTTCCATAAAATATTTATTTTAAGCAGTTTCTCAGAAGTGACTACCTGATACCTTTTAAGTATAAATCTGTGATATCTGAATAATGCCATCTGTTCCTAGTTACTAAATTGTGAGTTGATTCTAAAGAAAAAAGCCTTGATTCGCAACTAAGTTTAAAAAGCTTCAAAGGATTTTGGAGTTTTTATTTCATCTATGATATTCTGTTTGGCAAAAGGCTAGCTGAACAGCTAAAGACACAGTATTAAGGATCAACTTCAAAGCTTGTGATGATCTCATTCATATTGTTGTTTTATACATTTATTTATATTTAGTGTATATCCCAAATAAACATTATTCTTAGGACTTCAATACCTCTTAAAGTAGTTGAATTTTGGTTTCCATTATCTATTATACTTTTTGTTGCTAAGGCAGCTTTTTGAATTAAATAAAATAGCTTTGAAATGTTGTAGCTTCTAATAAAAAAGAACTGATGATCTCTTAACAGAAAAATGACTTACCATGATTGCAAAGCAATCTCTGTGTTTAGACAGAGATTGTTCATTCTATTCCTGGCTAACCAAACCTGAATAATCACACAGAAATGATATTAATTACAACACTGCTTGCCTTATTAACTCAGACTTCTTATTAACTATCTCTTACATCTTAACCCATTTCTATTATTCTACGTATGGCCACAAGGCTGTGGCTTACCAATAAGTTTCCAGCATCTTTCTCTTTCCAAGCTACATGGTGTCTCCTTAACTCCGCCTACTCTCTCTATATAACTCTATTCAGATTTCCTGCCTAGCTTTATTCTGCCATAGGCCAAAATAGCTTTTTTTTTAAACCAATGGTAATAAAACAAGAGAATCCCACATCATCTGTGTGCCCTGCTTTTCAGCCTTTCTCTTCACAAAAACACTAATGGTTTATTTTCCAAAATAGCTCAGGGAGTCATTCCAAGAATTGACAAATGCAGTTGTGTGAACCCCAAAGCTTCTGCAGAGCAAATAATTAATAAAGAAATAGTCTATAGGATGTGAAAACATTCCAGAGGAAGACTAATGTCTGTGATACATAGGAACATAGGAACTTAAAAATGTGTTTGTGTGTGTGTACATATAAATATATCTATATATATATACATATAAATGTATCTATATATATACATATATATGTGTGTGCATGTGTGTGTTATATATAGATATAGATATTTATGCCTCGGCAATGCTTAAGCATGCATGGGCAGCACATTTATGTTGTTTCTCCAATTGTTCCTATCCTTAGCAGTCCAAATGCTTGTGTTATTGTTTTACCCAAGATTCCAAGGTTCCACAGTCTTCCTTTATTTTGTCTATCCAGCACTTTTGGGGCCTTTCTCTTTGCCTTATTCTGTACACTCCTCCAAGCAGTGCTATCTTCAGGTATCTGCCTTCGTTCATTCTCATAACATGGCAGAAAAATCTTAAGTGCCATTGCTGTATCCTTTGTTTTACTTCTTTCTGTAGATGGAGATGTTGTTTCCTAATGTCATCGTTGCACAGCCTGTATCTTCGTGTGATGGCCTAGAATCCTCCAGAGACACGCCATCTCAAACACATTCCGCCGCTGTTCTGAGGAGCCTTTTACTGTGCAGGTTTTGGAATTGTAAAGGAGGCAACTCAAAACAGTTTGGTGAATGACTTCTTTTTAACCAAGATCGAAAGACAGTTTCATATGTTTGAGAAATTACCACATTGGCCTTGAAAAACATTTATATGGTCTTTTCCCTGATGGAATAACAATAATGGATGAAAGGTTTACTCTCAGCTTCATTCCTGTAGTTTAGGTCAAGGCAGAATATATGCAAATCTACTAAACTTAGACTAGTGCCTAAGAAGGAGAAAATCTACTCTTTTTATTATTATTTTTTGCTTATTTTTTATGTATAGAGTGTTCAGCCTGCATATATGCTGGAACGGCAGAAGAGGGCACCAGAACTCATTTTAGATGGTTGCAAGCTACCATGTGTTTGCTGGGAAATGAATTAGGACCTCTGAAAGAGAAGTCAGTGCTCTTAACCACTGAGATATCTCTCCAGCTCAGAAATAAACTAACATGATTTTTTTATATGGTAGGCATTTCTACTGCAGTAAATTTCCTTAGCTATAGAGAGCAGAAATGAAGCCTATTCTGAAACTTGACCTCCTTCTATTTCTTGGAGTCCTATTAGTACCAACATTTTTTGAGTTTTAGAAAAAAATAAAATATAAGATTTTGCTACAGCTCTCTCTCTCTCTTTTTGTTAGAGTGGCTAAAGGACAAGTATTCTCAAGGCAAAATTCATATGAAGCCTCGGTGGTTAAGATTTGAAAACAATCCTTCAAGAATCTCAAGTGTTCCCACTGTTCTTCAAAAGAAACACAGTTTTTTTTTCAAATGTTTTCAAGGTTATCTCTTTAAAAGACATATTAAGTTTGTAGTCAATAGTCTGCCCACCAGACAGAAAATAGGTTCCTTTGCCAAGGAAGCAAATGAAGATAATGCTTCCTTTCTGGGAAATGACAAGCAGTTCTTCGAACAGTTTATTTGTAAGATTTGGGGTGTCTAGCTTGTGATTATGCAGGTCTGATATAAGCTTATGATGTGCACAGCCTCCACCTAGGTCATTTTATATTATCCTTGTTGAATTTGAAGCCAATAAGAACAGACTGAGCAATTATTCCAGAATTTGTACAGTTTATCTAGTAAATGTCTCTACTAGAATAAGGAATATTTAATTTTTCCCCAGTATTATACATCCCAGCTACATTGGTAACTTATAAAATGTACTGTTCTGAATGAGAAATATCTTCCCTAGGACTATGCATTTACAGTTGGACACTAATTGCTGGTATTATTTTGAAGTTTTTGGACCTTTCAGAAAGTAGACACTTGATGGAGAAAATAGGTCATTAAGGATCTGAGACTTAGTAGCTGTTCCACTTCTTGATCCCTCTCTCTGCTTCCTCTGTGGGGATAAAATGTCATCATACATCTCCTGTTATATCCCCACCCAACTACTAAGAACTCAAACCTTCTCCAAGTCTAGGATAAAAAAATTCTTGTTGTTCCTTAATCTCAGGCCTTTTCATATCAAAGGAAGAACACAGTTCTTCTCATAAAATGTAGAATATTGAAGTTTACTTAAAGTACCTTGCCTTTTGAAAACAATTTCTCCAAAGTATGCTGATTTAAAACGTAAATAACTTGGTTTTCTATGTCAGACTTAAGAATTGAAAATTTTTCAATAAAGTGTTGAAACATTCTGAGGGAGAGCTGTATATTGTAATATTACAAGAATTTTGGATATTAAATTTCTTATAAAAGCTATGAAATAAATATCAACTTTTAAAGTTTCTATTGCTATATATGTAGTAAATTAAAATATTGATTACATGCCCAAGATTATATTACATATTTATAGTCATATAAACATAATTTATGCAAATATACACTATTCTTGATTTATCTTTATCACAATTCATGTAAAAGTTTGATTATTTGAAAATATAATACATTCCAAGAAATTTAACTGGAGAAAATTTTAATAAAACTGAATATATTTTATTGATGTGGGTTAAAAAGTCTAAGCAATTTTGCATAAATTATAAGTTCTTAAACAGGATTAAAAACATATATATTAAGCAACTAAATTCAGCAAAAAATTGATTCAGAGAGGTTTCAAATTTATAATGCTGATTTCAGTGTGCAAAAACATGGGTGTCTAGGAATACCATATCTTATCACAGAAAATTATAACATCTGACTTAATATATCCTGGTATATGAAGAAAGACATTAATATTGATTCATTTTTAAATTATATTCCAATAGGCCATATTATTTTAATTGCAAATTTCTCCTGATAAATACATTATGAACACACCCATAATTTATTTGTTTTACTGTTTCATTATTTTCTAATTATGTCTTTTTGTAAACTGTCAAATTTCCATTTCATCTTCAAGTCATCAGTCCAAGTATAAATTCCTTCTGTTGCAGTGGGCCTTAATGCCCACATCTCCTCTCCATTCCAGGATTTTTCTGGCCTGAACATATGCCAGTTTTGTGCTTTGTGTCTTAAATGTTGTGAACTCATATGTCCTTCAGTCTGTTGTGTCCACAAAACAGTTTTTTTGTGGTCATAGGGCACATCTGGCTCTTCCATGTTTTCTGTTCCTTATCTTCAACGATCCCTGAATCTTGTGTAAAGGAAATGTGGTGCAGATATGTCATTTAGGCCTGAGCATTCTACATCTCTTTCTCCAGTCCTTGATTAGTTATATTAATTGCCATTCTTTAAAAGAAAAATTAGCTTCTCTGATGAAAATTGGCAGATGCACTGACCAATGGATCTATGGGTATAATACTAGATCATAAGGGTCTGTTTAACACAATGGTAATTGAGCAGAAAATATTTAAAAATATCACACATGCCATTTCCATTGAAGCTTTATTCATGATAATCACAAACTGTAAACAACCTTGCTGTGAGATAATGCTCTTGTACACTATTGAGATTTGTCACTAATTTTAGTTTAGTAGAATGTTGATTGCTCAATAGCCAGGCGGGAAGTATAGGCAGGACAACCAGACTAGGAGAATTCTGGAGAGAGGAAAGGCAGAGATGCAGCTGCAAGCCAGACACAGAGGAAGCAAGATGAGGATGCTTAACTGAGAAAAGGTGTTAAGCCACATGGCTAGATATAGACAAGAATTGTGGGTTAATTTATGTTGTAATAGGTAGTTAGTAATAAGCTTGAGCAATAGACATAAAAGTTAATAATCACTATAAGCCTCTGTGTGTTTATTTGGGACTGAATGGCTATGGTACCAGGCAGGACAAAAGCTTATATCTAGACAACCTAGATATCCCTCAACCAAAGAATAGGTTTGAAAAATAATTGTGGTACGTTTAAACAATGGAGCATTACTCAGCTAAATACAATTAAGAACAATAAGATCACAACATTTCCAGGCAAATGGATGGAACTAGAAAAGATAATTCCTAGTAAGGCAAACCAGACACAGAAAGACAAACATGGTTTGTACTCACTTAGAAGTAGACATTAGGGGCTAGAGAAATGGCATAGAGGTTAAGAGCACTGGCTGCTCTTCCAGAGGTACTGAGTTCAATTCCCAGCAACCATACGGTGGCTCACAACCATCTGTAATTTGATCAGGTTCCCTCTTCTTGTATGTAGACAGAATACTGTATACACAATAAATAAATATATTTTTAAAAAGTGGACATTAGCAGTTAAAAAAAAAGGATAATCATGCTACAATACAGAGACCCAGAGTAGGTAAATAACAAGGAGAGTTTATGGGGATAGGGGATGCATGTGTCTCCATGGGAAGGGGAAAACCAGTAGATTTTGCCTGTGGACCGAGGGCAGGTAGTGATGGAGACAAGAAAGATCAGGGACAGAGGGAAAGACTACTGGGAGAGACAATTGTAATTGAGAGGCATTTACTGGGAATGCAGAAACCTAATATAGTAAAAACTCTTAGTAATCCATAGAGTGACTCTAGTGAAGACTAATAACGTGGGATATGGAGCTCAACTGGCCATTTTCTATAACTAGGAAGGTTCTGAACCAAACACTAGGCAAAGCAAAGGGAACCCCACAGAAAGGGGTGGGGGAGATGGTAGGACCAGAGGAGTCAAGGACACCAGGAGACCACAGCTCACAGAATCAACTAAGCAGGGTTTATAGGTCTCACAGAGACTGACTTGACCAACACAGACCCTGTCCGGGCCTTAGTTACATCCTCTGCATATATTTTATGTTGTTGGAGTTTGCTGTTTTTGTGCAACTTCCAAAAAGAAAATGTGTGGTATATGACTCTTTGTCCCTATTCTAGGGACCCTTTTCCACCTACTGGGTTGCCATGTCTATCCTTCATATGAGGGTTTGTGTCTAGTGCCTAGCTCTAAAAGACTTGTTTTTGTTTTGTTACTGTTTTCCTTGTGTTTGTTTGTTTTTGTTGCTTTGTTTTCAGGAAACAGAGAAGTAATTGATCTGGAGGAGAGGAGAGGCAGAGCGAGTGACTGGGATGAGCAGTCTTGAGATATAATATATGAGAGAATGAGAGAAGAATAAACGTTAGAAATTAAAAATAAGTGAAAATATGGTGTATAATCAGGAATGGTGGGCCTTTGATCTCAGCCTCCAGAAGGCAGAACAAACAGATCTCTATACATTTGAACCAGTCTGTTATATGTAGTGAGTTCTGGACCAGTTGTTATGCAATGAGACTGTCTCAAATATAATAAATTATGAATGAAGTCCTAATTACTAGTAGAATAGTGACGAAGCAGTTATTCTTCCTGAGTTCTTTCCAGAACATGACAGTTTGTCTTTTGAAAGGTTTATTTCCCAAACTCACAGAAGCTGTTGGCATTTCAAGTATAGCCCATTTATACCAAAATTAAAGTCAGCAAAATATTAATAGAGTGTTGCTTGGGAATGTTAATAGCAATATATATGCAAGTCTTAGGAGAGTATTCCAAATAGAACATGGGATTAGTGTTACCAGTGGCTAGTGTGTGAAATTTGATATAAACTGACCAGCAGGATATAAAGTAATTGTGATTATTATATAGTAACTGAGGCGTTGTTTAATATTACGTTCAGTGTTGTAAGAAAATTGTTTTCAAGAACAGCAATTAAAACCATGTTAACAGCAATGCACCTGGACCCGTATCATACCCGATACCACATTCAATACTTTTTTGGCCTTGTATTTTGTTTCATTTTTACTGTGTGAGCACTTCAGATCACTTTAAAATTATCTAGTTGTCAAATCTTGAAAAGTAATTGGAAGTTCATTGTGACTCTTGAGATGCATCACGACCTGTTGAATAAATACAATCTAAAGTGCCCAGGTTCACTGTACATTTTACTTGTATCTAAAAGGAAACATATATAAAAATTAACTCCCCTTATTCCATCCTTATCCAAGGAAGATGCGAACGCTTATTCTTTCTCTACAGTCACCTCTCTTCCTTCATTTTGCATACTTGGCTTCACTGCTGATTCCCACATAGATATCAGTTGACAGAATGTATTAGGTATTAGTTATGTATTAACCTGGGAGTATAATTTGGTCTTCATGAGCATCACTTACTCTGAAAGCAAGTCATGTCTCTTTTTATGGATCCTTTGGTATGGTGCTTAAATTGTAAGATTCTTCAACTCAAATTAACAGTAATATTTATACACATCTAACTAGAATGAGACAAGATTACTGTTAGGAAATGCAAATAACTTTTTGGTGGATATGTCTGATGACAACCTCAATTTTCCTTTTAAATCCAAACTTCTTGATATAGCTTTTTTTTCCTATTTCTCTAGAAAAATCACTGTGTTCAAATAGCAAATATAAATGGGGTGATCTTCTAACTAGCCAAGGCTTTATGAGATGGAATGAAAGCATGCATAAATGTTTATAAGAACCAACTGAAAAGTCACAGACACTTAACGTGGGGAAGTGCAAATGAAGAGAAAGAAGGCCGTGTGCAGTGGAGAGATTAACTGGAGAAGTCTGGAATACAGAGTGAAGCAGATTTGCAAGTGGTCTCAATACAGGTGAAAGGCATAACCATATTAGAGGGTAAAGGGACGACTGGAGCAACTCTCGGGGATTTCTATAAATGCTCACATGCTGATCTATCTGGTTTTAATGTCACTTTCCCTGGTTTTGACTGATCACAAATTCTTACCAGATAAGGTAAAACACATGAAGATTTTAAATAGTCACACCCAAAATGGATTCATCAGTGTTTCTGTCTGAGAAATCTATTTCAATCATGATTCTGAAAGAAGTCTACAATACATCAATACTTGAAATAACTACAAGTTCGTATTCTGCTCTCTAAAACTTTGTAACAGTGACTTTCTTCTGCTATAGCGTCAGTACCTGACAGTGTGTTTTGTCAGACATAAGGTGTGTTCACATTTCACTGCACTCCACAGTGACTCCAGAAGGCCGGTGACCCCCTTGAATTTTTCAAGAAAGAGGGAAAATGAATCTAGTATGCCGAGCCGGATGTCTTGACACTATGCTTATTCTCTGCGGCATAAATATCTACATTGCCTTTAGCAAGAAGGTGTTAATGCTTAAAAATTTTATGGGTAACACTGAAATGACAGTATTGTTTGGGTTAGATTGTTCTTAATCCCTTCTCCTGTTGTGTATGCCTGTGACTGTCCGGAATTCTTTGTCTTAAACAATGAAGACAGAGCAAGTCACTGAAAGAGGAATTTCAGGATGTTACAACTTGTGCCACAAAGTGGAAGAGTTACAGCAACACATTGCTTAAAACAAGCAGACTGCTTAACTCTCTTCTTGAAATATAGTATCAGAAGTTTTGTTTACATAAAGTATGTATATTTTATATTTTATTATTTTATATGTATATAATAAAACTAAAGAAGACAAATTTAATTTTTATATTTACAAACTCCATATTGGAGCCATTAGAGGCATGTTAATTTTTCATTTGCTAGCCTTTTTAAATATAAATAGTCAATATAAGCAATAATCAATTTTTGTAACACTCAAAATCAGCCCGTGGGACTGGAAAGATGAATCAATAGTTAAAAGCACTAACTGATTTTGCAGAGGACCTGAATTCAGTTGAGTTCAGCTATGTGACAGCTCACAATCATCTGTAACTTTAGTTCCAGGTGACTGGACATCTATTTTGATTTATGTGAACTCCTGTGTGAAGATAGTGCACATATACACAGAAACACACACACATAAATTAACTTTTTAAAAGTCAGATTAGGAAGACTAAGGGCACCTGACATCCATTTTCTTCCTGAGCACTTTAAGAAGGTGAAAGATTTCATATAATAAAGTAGTTATTTTAAAATTATAGTAGTTTTATATGAATGAATAAACATAAAAATTTAAAATATAATTATTTCACTTAAACAAATTTTGGTGTAACGTGGTAAGAAAGTGCTTTGTTTTGTTGTTGAAGATTGGATACCATTCATTTGACTATTGCTGCCAGTCTAACTGCTAACATTGCCAGGAGCTCAGCACAGAAAACAGGAGCAAAGAAAACCTCTGCTAAATCTGCTGGATAGATACCCAATGGTCAGCATGTACAACTTAGAAATGTTTTACACACACACACACACACACACACACACACACACACACACCATTACTTAATTTGTGATTTCTATTATACTGTTACTAGTGTGATGGTCTACAGCACTTAAATTAAGTACAGACATTTTATCACTGCAATTGAGGAGTAAGAAAATGGAAGCAATAACAATGAAATGTAGTTCAATTATAAAAATTCAATAGATTTTAAAATATATATGGCCAATGCTATCACTGAAAGGAACAATTTGAAATCTACAAAAGAATGCTTTATAGGTTGGGATCTTTTTGCCAACTAAAATAACTATTACAATTGTGCAAATTTTAACATCATCAAGAAATTATCCAAACACTATATTGCATATTATACATTACAAATTACTTATATAATGATAGTTATGCTTAAAATTCTTGTAAATCAAGTTTGAAATTGTTTTGAGAATTAGAGATTGGCATTATTTATCTCCTTGAGAATGTAAAAGAAAACTATTGTTCTGGCCTCCAGAACTGGCCACAGCTTCTACCCCACCACATCCTAACTGTTTTGTGAACTGACCTTGAGTGAACTCATGAATAGCATTATCCTTGAACCTGTTCACTTACCAAATAAGGTGGAAATAGAGCCCTGAGTTTGGTTTGTATAGGTCTTGTTCTTGCTCACATCTCCTCTGGTTCAAGCCACAGTAGGGAGAGGGCACTTAGACTTCTAGATGCTAAGAGAGGGATATCCCAGCATCCACACCCCCAGATGACAGTCTACAGACATATGGACAGACATATAGGCAAAGGATCTCATGCTAGAGCTTCTATCACCAGCTCACAGCAGATGCAAAAATGAACCATTCCCAGGAAAAGAAAACTATCTTAACTTATGATGACATCAAAAGTAAGAGTGGAATCACAATATTATTTGACAATTGCTGCTTTTAGGCAGCTTGTCTGGAACGGAACAATTTTCTGAACAATAAAATGTAGCATGGATAATAAAAATCCAGAGACAGATATTGGGCTTCAACTTGAAAACCAGAAAGCAAAGCAGTCAAGCAACTAGAGAAGTCTTACCTATACCAAGGCTGGGAGTCTGCAGACTTATCCTCTTTCTCCTCCCATTTTATATTTCCTCTAGTATTGGAATTTAAGGCATGTGACTCCCTAGTTCTAGGATTAAAGGTGTGAGCTGCCACCACCTGGATTTTTTTCTGCATTAATCTTATTGTAACCCTGTGTGGCTTTAAATTTACAGAGATTAGTCTTCCTCTGTCTCCCAAATCCTGCGATTAAAGGTGTGTGCCACCACTGCCTGACCTCTAGTGGCTTAGCTTTGCCCTTCTGAAATTCAGGGAAGTTTTATTTATTAAAACGTAAATAAAATACCACTGTGATAAAAGACGCAAACAGACAAAATGCATAAAACAAGTATCTTGTGGTAAGATGCAACTGCATTATATAATATACATAAAATAAAAAGTCATACAGCCATCTCAGCTATGGTAGTGGTACACCTGAAATATACTTGCAATAATGAGTTATAAAAGGATGTGGTGGTTCATGCCTCATCTCAACATTTGTGAGGTTGAGGCAGAACTGCCATGAGTTCTAAACCACCGAGAGAGAGAGAGAGAGAGAGAGAGAGAGAGAAAGAGAGAGAGAGCAAAAGAGAGAAAAACCTACTAAAAACCTAGGAAAACAAGAATGGGTTATAATAATGGAATTAATGACTACTAGTTATCACTTCAATTGCACTTCCTCCCATTTTACTTAGTTCTCATCCACTAGCAGTCTGTATCTAGAAAAGTAGCACTATTTTTACCCACTCGTCCCCATTTCTAGCAGGAGGACGTAGGTCAGATCAGCAATACATATCATTGTTCTGAAATGAGCCTGTCTCTCGAAGGTGTTAATATAACTGATACTATATTATTTCTATGACAGATTATTATGGAACAATGTTTGACATATAAAACATCAAACACAGTTACCTCATGGTATTGTCTTTAAAATCAAAAACTTACCAGGAACCAAAAGGAAAGCATAGGAACCGACATGTACCCTAGCTTCTGATTAGCATTTTTCAGAATAGACACACAAAATGGTGTCATAGGACATTGCTTGATATGGTTGAATTTGATTGCCTCCTAAAAATGGAGTAACTTCTCTAGTACTTCTGTAAATGTAATATGTTTTGACTTTGACATAAATATTTATATTCATAATACACTTGCTGAAAATATCTTATTCATTATTTTCAGAAATAAAAATGAATCCTTTTAAAATAAACACTATGCATAATTAATATTGTTTTGATCTCAAGCTTGGCTATTATTTTACTGCTCTAGTTAAAATAATTTTCTCATATAAATAAATTTGCCTTGTCTTCACATCCATGTGCTACTGTTTCTTCAGCAGTCATCTGTGTGTGTTTGTGAGAGCCGCTGGTAGTGGGACCAGGACTTATCCTGGGTGCATGAACTGGCATTTGTAGCATGTTACCTATCAGGTGTCCAGGCTGATTCAGGGGGATGGGGATTTGTCTTGCCCCAACTTGGTATCCCAGACTTTGGTGAGTTTCCACGGGAGGTCTTACCCACTCAGAGGAGTGGATGGGGTGAGATGGGGGGAGGTGGAAGGCAGGATAATGGTGGGGGAGGGAACTTGGGTTGGAATGTAAAATGAAAAAAATGCTTTTTAAATTATATTTTAAAAAGGGAAAAAAATCATTCAAGTTGTGAAAACAAAGTTGTCACTTGGAGTTTCTTCAATGACTTCCTGTTGTTTAATTTCAATTAATAAAATTTACATATATGACATTGACAATCTTCCTTGAACATTCTTCACAGTGAAACATTTAGTCCATTACTGAATCATCTCCAAGGATGAATTGCAGGAAATCTCAGAAACCCGAGCAACCTGGCATTTATTCATAAAAGTACGATGGCAACATTTATTTGCAGGTTTGATGTGATAGATTGTCTTACTGGACTCTGGAAGCATTGGCATTCTTCACTATGTGGTGTGAAGAGTGTTGTGTGAACGAGATGGTAAGCACCCTGGCACTGCACACTGGTCACATGACTTCCACTCAAAGAAAACCACATCCTTCCATTACACTGCTAATTCAAAACAGAACATTTGGAACAACTCCTGTTTCAAGATGGTGAAGTGTGTTCACCACGTTGAGCGTAAGACTTCTGAGATGGCGCACAAGTTACTGCTTCTACACAGTGGCAGGCTGGTCATGGCCTCCCTTCATATTGCACCTGATTTTCTTACTATAGTTTTCTGCAACTGCAAACTGAATAAATAGCTTGCATATTAAATCTTTCATCGAAGTTTACTCAAAGGAATCTGTATCTAGATGGTTACGAGGTCACTTTTATAATGAAGCATGGAAACCAGTCAGAGGGCAGCATATGCCCCGTTGGTGATAAGAAATTGGCTGGTAGTATACGCCAAACTGAAAGACCACAACTGCTCAGAGCCTCCCCAATGGAAAATGAAATGAGGATTTACATAATACCTCCAGCACGTAGAACACAGTCCAGCAATAGGAATTACAGAAGTGTTGGAATCAGCTACATTTCATTTACTGCCTTCATCATTTTGTAGAAAAATAAATAGCTGACTGAGTTAAACTGGTTTACAGCATACTATAGGCCGTAATCTTTCCATGAAACAATTTTAATAGATTTTCTTTTCAAAGGAAATTTTGATTGTACTAAATAAAAACCTAAGTTTTGATTTTCTCCTCTCTCTCCCCCATTTCCCTCCATTCTTCCCTGACCCTTCATGTGTGTATGTGCATGTGTGTGTGTGGCATGCATGTGTGTGTGTGTGTTTAGGTCAGAAGTTCTAGCTATCATTTATTTATTGTTCGATGGTTTGATTGTTTATTTACTTTTCCTTATTTAGGCAAGCTGCCTGATCAGTATAGTCCCGTGAACTCTCCTGTCTCTGCCTCTATAGTGCTGGGTTTTTAAGAAAACAACATGAGTCCAACTTTGTATGCTTTAAACACAATTTCTGGTAATTAAAATCAGATCCCCATGCTTACATACCTAGCATTTTGGCTACTGAACAATTTCTTTGGCCTAAGTCCCTTGTTAACAAATTTAAGAAGGTAAAACCACCAGATAGTGTAATTTCACAACCTGCCCATACCTTAACTAGAAAACTTAAGTCTTTTTTTAGAGCTACCTGATAATTACATACAAAAGACATATAAGTACACTTTGGGCTCTTCTGAGCCATTTAAATGAGAAAAAAAGGTGATTGCCCATCTTTCAGTATAGGGGAGAAAATTTCTAGCTCTTGAGTCCCAGCATGGCCTGGTCTAGGAGTTGAGTCTGCTAACGATGCTGTCGCACTTAACTTTGCCTTTCTTCCTTTGTTGTCTCCATATCAATAACCAAGCAAAATCTAAGTGACCATTCTGACCCAAAAATGTGAAGAAAGGGATTATTTTCTGGCACATGCAGAAACTGACTGAAATGCAAAGGCACAAGTGTGGAAGATTCATTTAGGATTGTCTCTGAGAGTATTACACAATCAGAGAGAGGAACGTGACAATGTTGGTAAGAGAATGTTTAAAAACTTTCTGATGAATCACACTAGAAATCTCATCAACCATAAAAGCAACCAATACCCAATTGCTGTCTGTTTTTTGTTTGTTTTTTTTGGGGGGGAGGGGAGAAGGAGGGTAAACTGCAGTCAGGATATAATGCATGAGAAAAGAATAAAAGAGAAAAGATTTTTTTTATTTTTATTCTATGTGTATGAGTGTTTTAGCTGTGTGTATGTATTTGTGCCATGTGTGTGCCTGTTGCCTGAATAAGGTTTTGTGTTCCTAGAGTCATTCCAGAAAGCTGTGTGCTGCCATGTGGGGTTAGGACACTGAATATGTGCTATCTGAGGGGGCAGCAAGTACTCTCAATCACTGAGTCAAATTTTGCAGTCTCCAAACGGTTTACATAAAGAATTGCATACACAATGTTTGATCACATTCACTTCCCCACCTCAACTCTTCCCCAGTAGCTGCTTTCAAAACAACCTTTTGGAGAGGTTTTCTGTGTTATTTGCGGCTCTTGGTGTCCGGTACCCTGGTATTTCCTTTATCTGTCCTCCACTTCACAATCCCAGTTTAAACCTTGTTTTATTATTTTCTATCCAACATTTTAAAACACTGTGTTCGCTCTCCCTCATTTGATACTCCAACTACAGTTGTGTCGTAATTTCCTGACCTCAGAGGATATTCCAAATTAAACACACATATTTCAAGTTTCAAAGCAAATATAAACACATGTGATGAAATACATGGTATTTGTTTTTCGGCATCTGGATTCCTTAACCCAAAATGATTGCTTCCATTCCCATCCATTTACCTGTGAGTTTCAGAGTGCAGTTTTCTTAATTCTGAATAAAAGTCCATTGGGTAAACATACCTCATTTTCATTATCCGCTCCTCAGTTTATGGACAACTTGTTTGTTTCCATTTCATGGCTAAGATGGATGATGTGGGAGGTCCTTTTGGTTATGTGTTGCTTTTATTGGTTAATGAATAAAGAAACTGGCTTGGCCTGATAGGGCAGAACAGAGTTGGGTGGGGAAAACTAAACAGAATGTTGGGAGAAAGGAAGTGGAGTGAGAAAGAAGCCATGTAGCCCTTTTGGAGCCAGACGGAACTTTAACTGGTAAGCCACAGCCATGTGGCAATACACAGATACATAGATTAATTAAAATGGGTTAAATTAATATGTAAGTCTTAACCAATAAGAAACTAGAGCTAATGGGCCAAACAGGCAAAGAAAAAAAAAACTTCCTTCTCCCATGTGTCCTTATATAGACTTTAAGCAGAAGATATGGTCCAAATTAAAGTGTCTTTCTTCCAGGATATCCCTATTAAAGGTGTGTGTTTTTTCCCATTTCAAGATCCAGATTCAAGGCATTCCTGTTCCCAGTTTAAAGGATATGGATTAAAGGCACATGTTTTCCTAACCCAAAGATCAACATTAGAAGTGAGTCTTTCTTCTTCAAACTGAGAAAAAGTTTCTCAAAGTTGTGCCCTCCGTTTGGGGGTTTTAGTTGCAACGAATTCAATCAAAGAACAAGGAAGAGTTATCACACTATCCTAGACTTATACTACTGGGCTATAGAAAAAAACAAGATGTCAGCTGAGTAAAAACAGAATCATCGATTAGCAGAGTACAATTGAATACTGACATAGGAACTGGTTTCCTATAGGAACCTATCTCCTATAGGAACCTGAGTGTTGAGTCAGCAGTAAGCCAGTAAACTTCTTTGCAAATTCCTAACTCCCAGTGGTTTCTGTAGCAGGGTTACAGCCTTACCTTTACTCTGACTACACTGTGCTTTGGATATCTCTTTGACTCTAGGTTTCCATGGAAAGGCATGCATGTTTCTTCATGCAAGGCTTCAGGTCATGAAAAGATATCTTACACTTAAGCTGGGCACATCTGACCTTTACCTGATACCATTGTTCGAGAGAGATGAAGAAGTAGAACCTGGCTTCACACTCTGTTGTGGCTGTTGATTCTTGCTTGCAATGTTGTATTTGGAAAGTATTCCTATTATTGCTGCTTTGGATTGGCAAAATGTGCTAGTGAAGTTCTTTCTTTCTTTCTTTCTTTCTTTCTTTCTCTTTCTCCTTCTTTCCTTCCTTCATTCCTTCCTTTATTTTCTTTTTTTTGTTGTTTTTGTTTTGTTTTATTTTTCAAGACAGGATTTATCAAAGCCAGTCCTAGAACTTGGATTATAAACCAGGATTACCTAAACTCATAGAGATTAGAGATTCCTTTGCCTCTGCCTCCCAAGTGCTTGGATTAAATGCATGTGTCACCAACATCTGGCCTGAGTTAAGCTCTTAACACTTGTGTTTCTCATACCTTTAGAGCAAAAAAAACAAGGAATAATTTTTAGGAGAGTGAACAGAAGTTTCCTAAGATTTCATGTAGTTGAATTTTATTTTATTTATTTATTTATTTATTTTTTTTGCGAGGGGCACCAACCAGTTCCCAAATAGAGATACAGAGATTTATTATTAACTATGAATGTTTGGCCTTAGCTTAGGCTTGTCCCATTAACTCTTTTAAGTTAATTTAACCTGTTTCTGTTCATATACATTTTGCCTCTGTGATTTTTACTCTTCTTTCATTCTATATGTCTTATTTTCTTGCATGAACATGTCTCGTTGGCTGGCATCTGGCGTCTCCCTGCCATTTCTTTTGCTTTCTTCCCCAAGCCTAAATTCCTCCTCCTCCTTACTCTTCCTGCCAAATTCCTCCTCCTATTTAATTCTTCCTGCTAGGATGTCCCACCTATACCTCCTTCCTTGCTATTGGCAGTTGAGTATTTTAGTTAGATCAGTCAGGTACCTTAGGCAGGCAAAGTAAAACAACAGTCACTTTTTTTTTTACATAGTTAAACAAATGCAACACATCTTTACATAGTCAAATATTCTGCATCATAAACAAATACGACACATCTTTACATAGTTAAACAAGTGTAACATGTCATTATATATTAAACAAATATTCTACAACAGACTCAGGCTCAAGATAGAAATTTGAGCTGCCAGTGCAGGAAGTAGTACTCTTGATGAGTTGTATATGTTCCCTCACTTGCATGACTTTTCAATATGAATGTCAGAAAACACCTTCAGTGTATTACAATAAAAATTTTATCTATATGTAAATTGCTTCTTTATAAGGTATAGGATAATTCTCAAAATATCCTTATTAAATAAAATGATGACCATTGTTACTAAATCTGGAATATCACCACTCTGCTTGTAAACATTATACCTGATAATCTTAGGAATTCTTAAAGTAAAACACAAATGAATATTTACAATTAGAGAATAACATGACCCTATTTTCCAGAAAAGGCTTAATGTATAATTTGGAAAAGATAAATTTGGGCAAATACAAAGTTGATATTATGTAATAACATATCAGTAAGTATTCAATTAATGCCACATGGGAACCTAGTATATGAAAAACCAAAGCCACTAGATCTACAAAGATTGTCCTGGACAGGCTACCTTTTCATTATGTTTATTTTTTCTTTATTTTCAAAGTTGTTACCATTAATCTTTTAAAAATATCTATTATCTCAAATTCTTTGATAATCGATATTCTGAGGCATATCTTTCGAAATAGGAAGTGTCAGTTTTACTATTTCTGTGCAGTTTATACGGTCTGATAAACAAAGCTTCCCTCATGAATACATTCTTTAGAAAATTGTTTTACATAAATCTCATATGAAGCCTCTGTGATTTATTTCTGAATTTTATATTGCTCACTTCCTTATCTCCCTAACGTTAAACGATATCATCAACAGAGAATATTACTTTCTGATCTAAGACAGAATACAGATATGGGCTTAGCATATCTCAAGATAATAATAACTGTATAACTTGAAACACCATTAAAGTTAGAGATTTCAGGTGCCTCAGATATTCTATTCTAGATGTGTCTGAGAGTTTCAGAGTTCTCAAGGTCTGTCCCCATCTAGCTTCCTGGTATCAACTACTTTTGGAAAGGAAGCCTCACGAGAGCTCAGGATAGACACTTTAGTTCTCACTGCTGGAGAGGAGAGGAGCAGAGCAACATGCACTACTACACTTCATCTAAAATCCCCTCCCTTAATGGCTTGTTCACAGATAGAATGCAAAAACAAATGTGAAATTATTTCATCCATGCAAATGAAACACCCTCGAGGGTGGCACCAAATACAGTGGATAGAATATCCATCCATCCATGGTCATGTGAATCAGTCAGTTGGCACTGAAATCATTACACAGGAGAGGAATAAACATCTAATTTTCATTACACCTCTGAATTATTTTGTCACATTACTATAACAGCTGTGCAAGGGTAGCACAGACGTCTGTATAGACAATAATAACTGTTATGTGGCTGAAATATAAAAGCTTTTTATTAAAATGAGTTTCAAGTAATTATCAGGATGCAAAGATCCATCATTCTTTTATGCTCTGTTGGAATGATACTTTAGTTTCAATAAAACTGGAAAGCGAAGTTCATCAGAATTAAATGCTCCCATTTAAATAAAAAAGAAATTTCATATTTTGTACCATTTCCACTATCTAAGCAATTCTTTCCTGCTGCCTCATCTTTCTTCAGATCTCTCACATTTTCACCGTCTCTTCCCTCATCTCTTTAACTTTGAAAATAATTATGATATTAAGTTTTGCCATATTAATTGAAACAAATATTTGCATGTAATTTAGAAATACACTACAGAGTTAAGGAGGAAGTTAGATCTTTGTTATTCATAGCTTATGTAGCTTTCACTTTCTGAAAAATCTTCCTAGTTTATAAGTGGTTAAAATGTAGAATATTTCTATATACAAACATATAATGTGCTTGCTTTTTTTTTTTTTTTTTTTTTTTGGTTTTTCGATACAGGGTTTCTCTGTAGCCTGTCCCGGAACTAGCTCTTGTAGACCAGGCTGGCCTCGAACTCCCAGAGATCCGCCTGCCTCTGCCTCCCGAGTGCTGCGATTAAAGGCGTGTGCCACCACTGCCCGGCCTATAATGTGCTATTTTTATATTAATATAAAGTTTGACTTTTACTTACTACATAGTAGGCAAATAATTAGATATAATTCCTTAATATAAGTAAAACATGGATTTCTTTTATTTTTAATTTTCTTACTAAAATTATTGGAAATAATGCTGCCTTTCTTTCTATTTGTCATGTTATTAATGTTTTTGAGTAATCACTTTTATTTCATTTTTGCTTCCTGATTTCATGTTTCTTTCTTCCTTCAGTAATCTTTTACAGTTTAGTTCCATTTTGATATTTCTTTTCTTCTGACGCTGGCTGCATTGTATTTTATTACACATGGCCTAGAAGAATTCTGTTTCTCATGAACATTTTCTGTCCCCGTCTCATAAAACTAGAACTTTTACACTATTTTAAGTGATATATTAAAAATTTTGCCCTACTACCTTTTTTCTAATGGTTCAATTTCTATACTTACCAATCTTATTTGATTATTGAGATTTCTAAACTTCAAATTGTATCGCTAATTTGCTATAACAACAAATTAATGGAGATTTGTATATTTAATCCATTAAGTGTAAAAGCAGTATTTAACCGTACTTCCTGATATGTAAGTTTATATCTATCGTCCTCTCCTATTCTAACATGATATTTTCCGGATACTTTTGTAGCCACTGTGACATCATAGTGTACACGTTAACTCTGTTTTTTTTTGTTTTTTTTTTTTGTTTTTGTTTTTTTTTTATGCTAGTGAAAGCTAATCTCTGGTCCTACTAATGTAGAAATGGGTATTGCCCATTCTAATTTGTTTAGTATGTTATGTAGCAATAGTATGTTACAGTTTGAGTATGTATTATACTATAGTTTTATTAGTTTATAAAGCAATCTTGTCCATTAAAGGTCACCATGGTCACTGCTCCACGCTATTCCACATGTGGTTCTGCTGTGATCACATCAGGTGTTCCTTGTATTGTATTTTATGTTTGTGTGTTCATCGCGCTCAATAAGCATGTCGAATCAACTGCCTGTCCTTTTATTTATTTATTTTTTTAGTCAGTCATATCAAGCATCGTCGTGCAAATTAAAGTGACTAAAGACTGGAAAGTTGGAACAACAGGGTGGGCAGCTACACAGTAAGTCATTCACTGGTGGTAATGGAACTGATGGAATCCAAGCGGGATCTGTTTCAGTGTTGTGGAGCGCTGTCCTCTGAGCACAGCACCTGTTAACATCCTCATTGAAGCAGCTGTGACTACAGGAAAGCCACTCTCTAAAGAGTATCTGTCTGTATTCCATTACAGAAGGGGAAATTAGGCCCTACTTAAGATTCCAGGTATATTTTCTGTTTTAAAGGAGTAAGTCACAAAACAATCCCACACCAGTGTGGAATTATGATTAATAAAAGGTTATTTTTTAAAGGGAAAAACTTACAGATCACCGTTCTAGACAACAGCCCTCTCCACGACCAGGAAGAGAGTCTGGTAGTCAGAAGGGGAGTCCAAAGCAAGAGAAGGAATGCATGGCTACTGCTGCTTTTTCAAGCCAGAGACCACACCCAAGTGGGCTGGTATCTTAAAGGTTATTGGTTGAAGGAGTGGAAGAAGCTCCCACAGACAGCACTGTTTTAACATTTTTGTTTATTTTCTATTTTAATTAAAAATATTGTATTATTTTCCTCTTTCTCTTTTCATCTTCCAACCCATTTTGTGTCTTATCTTTTCAGTCCTTCCATCTTTGACCTCTTACTTTCAAATTCATGGCCCCCTTTTCTTTGATTATAGTTAGTGCTACATACATATGAATAATTATACAAATAGTACTTGCTCAGATACTTTGGGGCTGCATGTTAGTACATGATTTCAGGACAGAACACTGAATGTTCTGAAGGAGTGAGGCAATTGTGAAAACAGAGGATCCTTCCTTCATTACTATTGTGCTTCTTAACTCCCTTGCCCAACACCTTACATTCATATCAGATTTGAGAGCTCTGAATTGATTATTTAAATTACTATACAGGATACTATATTTTCATTAAAAAAGAAATGCATCGTTTAAGGAAAAGCATTGGGGCATAAAGTAACTAAAATAATAATTTTACTCTCAAATAAGCATACTTTCATGTTTATACTGCCAACTTCAAGAAACAGTTGATCATGATTTTCCTAATCTTACAAACATTTCTGATGCATAACACAACAAAGTCATCTTTTTATATGTACTCTGCTTCCAATTTGGGTTGTCTTTGTTACAATAAGTAGATAGAATACACTATTTAGACATGAATTGATGTATATCCCCCAAGGATCAGCTAATACATCTTTATTAATAAATGTTTTCCAAGCTTTCTCTTTGCTTAATTCAAATATTTTGTACTTCAATTCTTTGATCAGATGTAGCATGTATTTAGCATACATACTAAAGATGTTGAGTACTCAATGTGTCTGGAGACAGGTTAGAGTTCTGTGAAGTATGGATACTATAACATGAAAGAAAGAGGAACAATAGCTACCTTCAAAAACAGGCATCCTTCAGTAATAAGATGGAGGAGTAGTTGATAGAAGGCAATTGTCAATGCTTTTCTGCTTAATTATGTCCCTCCTCTTTGACCCTATGTGTCTGTCAATGAAAATGCTTAAAATGTATTAAGATATACAAAAACAAAAGACAGAAGCTTTTTCACTATTTCATATTCCTTGTTGTAAAAAGCCTATGAACCACAACAATGATCATCATGACAAGATATTCTCTATGAAGCCGGGTGGTGGTGGCGCACGCCTTTAATCCCAGCACTCAGGAAACAGAGGCAGGCGGATTTCTGTGAGTTCGAGGCCAGCCTGGTCTACAAGAGCTAGTTCCAGAACAGGAACAAAAAAAAAGAAGAAAAAGATATTCTCTATAGTATAATAGTGGCACTTGTATTACAGGGGTATTAAGTGGACATAAGGTCGACTCAATAGAAAGGAATCAATGCTTGCTACTATAAGCCAAAACAATCACCTTTGGCTAGTGAGGTCACAGACTCTAAGGAAAAGCATGCTATTTCCACTTCTCTATACCAGTATAATTTCTAAATTTATTCTAAGTCTTTATACTTATATCCATAGATAAGTGAAGATCTCACCCTCCATGAAAGAACCTTCTTTCTGCAGCAGACAGACACCATTACAGAAATCTATAGCCAGTCAAAGTGCAGAGATCAATAGATCAGACCTTATCCATCTCCAACTGATACTTCTACAACACAATAGCTACACATAAGTGTCATTACAGAAGAGGGCACAGAATGATTGTAAGGACCAAGGTGTCTGATGGGAGACAGCTTCTTCTGTATGTGAGGAAACTGAACCAACAAAATCTCAACATAAGGTCACCTAAAAAAGACTTGCATAAGGACAACACCAATTAATCTGCCAACATTGATGGGGGAAACTCATAAGGCTACACCTTGGGAAGAAGTGCTAAAAGGAATTAATGACTCCAGAGATAAGGGGAATCAGTTTTTTTTTAACATGGATATATCAGCAGTAAACATATGGAAGAGTATGTTTAATATATTAGTTAATCATATATTGGCTATATAGGAGGATAATAATGCAAATTGGATTAGTCACAGAAAACACTTTTAGAAAATAAAATTATATTAGTTCAACATGTACTTCTAAGCGAAATGCCATTTTAAAGATGTATTTGTTTAATTTTATATTTTGAGTGTTTTCCTGCATGAATGTGTATATACCACATACATCCTGCTTGTGACTCACTAGATTTTATATTCTTTATGTGTCTTCTGCCATGATCCTGAAGCCTTGCCAGGGAGTTGATAAAGAGGTCAGGCCTTTCACTGAGTAGGTAATAGTAGGTATCTGATGAGGGAAGAAGAATAATTCTTCTTTGGGGATGTAGCCACCAGTAGGTTGCCCACCCTCCCATGAATGTCTTTTACCCTAGGAATATATATGAACATTATTAACTGGAATGAGTGGGTTATTAAAAAGGAGAAAGGGAAATGAAATTTCAAGGGGGATATTTTGGCCGAGATCCCAGAATTGATAAAGAAAACATGGGAGTGACGGATCTGATCTTATCTCGTTGTATAGATTTGAAGTTCTCCTATAATAAATTTAAAATAAAAAATAAGGGAATTATTATCTTCTCTATGCTATTCTTCTGAAGAAATGAGAACGCGTGAGCTGTTAAGTTTCTGCAGCGTATCTTGTATCTTCACAGAAGAAATGCAATGATGAATGTCTCTGATGGGCTCAAACACAAAAATTCTGCTATATTTTCTCATACACAAGAAATGGCTTCTGAGAGGTTTCATATCTTGCACATGAACCACATTAATTTAAATGTTACAATAAATCAGAAAAGTTACTGTAGCTCTTCCAAAACTGTTCTAGCCCATTGAGTAGCAAATGGGGCAAAAGTAGCTCTTAATTAAATTCATATGTGGTAGCTCTTTCCTAATTAGCAACAAATGAGGATATTCAATGTTTTCTCTTCATTTCCTAGGAATATGCAACTATTTTCACAAGTGTTATTTATCTTGAGAAAGTAATTATAATAATTAAAGTCTACATTATAGTGCATTTGAAAATGAAATGTTAAAAGCATCCTTGGTTATCCAAGAAGTATAAATTCTATGTAGTGGCTATACTCATCAAAGAACTCATTATGTCACTATATTTTCACCAATTTTAACTTTATATAAATTCCTGTTAGGTAATTTTGCCTACACAGATATATACTTGGCTGAATTATAAGCTATTCAAACTTTAAATTTCTGACATTTTATTGGCACAAATCTTTAATATTTTATGTATTACTGAATTGTAAAAGACAGACAGATATCTCATAACAAGAACAACAAAGTGATTATATTCTTTGGAAGCTAGACTTGTTTCTCCGTTTAGTTTTCCATGTATGTTTAAGTTACTGCCAGACAAATGAGTTTATATTCATCTGTGTTTCCCATTTCTCTGTATGAAAATAACAAAGTAATATTATATACAGTGTTATATTTATAATACCTTTTTACTCATGAGAAAAAGACAATAATTTAAAGTTCATTAGATAGATGCCATTTTATTCTTTTCTCTGGTTAGGGCTTTGAATGAAGAGTCCCCCAAAAATTAGGCACTAGAACATTATTTTCTTATATCATTGAAGAGATCATTAGCTAAACAGTTTTCATAAAGATACTAAATACATGCAATGTACCACTTGGAAATTAGCATCATAATGTGAAGCAAAACAAGACAGGTAAGAGATCCCCATAGTACATAGGAGTGTGTCACAAAATACATATAGCTATAATACATGCTGTGGTATAAATGTTGCTGTTTTTTCAACAACTCATTGCAAATTTGATGTAGAACAAAAAATCACTGAAAAATGGGGCCTAATACCAGGTACTTATGTCATGGAAGTTGGAGATTGATACCTATGTCAATGGACTAGGGTATCCTATGGGAACTTTTGTAAATGTTGTTTCAAGACAGACATTAAACAAATCATCACCCTTATCCTTATTGATTTTGCTGTGAAGGTTAAATACAGCTTTCAGAAATTTTCACACTATATTTGTATTATATTATTAAATTTACTAATTAAATACATTATTGTTACAATTGTGTTTATTAAAGGATCTAAAAGATTATAATGAATTATTCAGGCACTATACTAACAGCGTTCGTGAAGAAATGAGCAACACATATTCTTTCCTAAAAGTATTCACTATTTTTTTTACTAATATTATCCTTTTTCAAAAGGATAAACTAGTTACTTGACATTGTCTCCAAAGTGACATTCAATAAAAGGCTACTAATATTTTATTAACAATGAATAGGATATTAATGGACATTCAACAAAAGAGCAAATATTCAGTTCTACCAATAGCATTCTGTCTATAGTACTTACTCATCTGTAGAAAAATATAGAAAATGTAAACACAATAAGAACTATACTGAAGATTTAGAATGAAGGAAAACATACATCTTCCTTAGGGTTTTATTGCTGTGAAGAGGCATTATGACCACAGCAGTTCTTATAAAGGAAAGTATTTAGTTGGAAATGGTTTACAGCATCAGTGGTTTAGTCCATTACCATCATGGCAGGAAGTAAGGCAGCATGCAGGCACACATGGTTCTGGAAAAAGAACTGAGATTTCTACATCTTGATCCACAGGCAGCGGGTAAAGAAATGGCTTGAGTTTCTGAGACCTCAAAGCCCACCCTCTAGTGATATACTTCCTCCAACAAAGTCACACCTATTCCCACAAGGCCACACCTCCCAGTAGTGCCAATCCTTATGAGTCTATGGAGCTATTTTTATTCAAACTACCGCTGCATATTTTATGAAATGGAATTTTGCAAAATGAGTTCTTTATATGACACTTAGCATCTTGCAGTAACATTTTGGGTGTCAAGTGGGTTGTTTGTTGTAGTAGGGAAAAAAAGTCATTTTTTTTTCTTAAAAACAAGAGTCTTAAATCTAGGGAAACTTTCTGTCAGCTAAATAAAGTATTTTAGAGAAAGCCCCCAGTTTTACCTCCTTGCATATTTGCCAAGTATTGTGGGATATTTGTACACTATGTGAAAATGTGTTGCTGTGACCGGTGTAATAAAATCCTGAATGGTCACTAGTTAGGCAAGAGGTATAGGCAAGACTTCCAGGCCAAGAGAGAGAAGCTGGGAGGAAGAATCTTGGAACAAATTACACCAGGAAACTCTAAAGAAGTCAGACATGGAACAGAGCAGAGGTAACCAAGTCACGTGGCAGAGTGTAGATGAACAGAGACAGGTTAATTTAAGTTAGAAGAGCTAATTAGGAAAAAAAAAACCCTGAACTATGGCCAAGCTTTCATAATTAATTTTAAGTTTCCAGGTCATTATTTTTGGGTTAGTGTTCCAAAGCTAGTCTGATAGAAAACTTTGTACAGCCAAGTACTTAACAGAACTCAGTCTTGAAGAAATTCCAAGATCAATGCTTGATAAAACAATAGAACGGATGCTCATTAATGAGGATTGGCACATTATGAATCTTCCAGAACTCACAGCCTTATATACTGATGTGTGGAAACCTCCAAAGTTAAATGTGGTTCTTCTGAAACGCAAAGGAAAGTAACTCAGTAACTTTAAAATAGGAGTTTAAACCTTCTCTTCTATAATTTGCACTTATATTTGCTATTTTTAATAATTTCATACATGAGTACAATATCTAAATAATTTCTGTACTAACCTGTCTGCACTGCAGCTTCTCCCCTACCCCTTCACACCCTCTTAAATTGATAGCCATTTTACACACACACACACACACACACACACACACACACACACACCTTGAGGGTTTATTTAAAATTGCTCACCTGCATTGCTTAGAACTGAGCACTTGGGACTGGACAGTATATAAGAGGGCTTATCCCTGGAGAAAGCTAATTCTCTCTCTCTTATGCTACATTAATTATCTGTGGTTCTTCATCTAGTGAGGGGAGCTTGTGGGATTTCCCCATCCGTATTCACATATTCACTGATGCTGTTATTGTTCTGGTCTTATTTAGGATTCCAGGTTGTTGAGATCTCATGGGCATAGCTCTCTGTCATTTTCTCACCATAGACATTTTAGTTTTCTTTCTCTTACAATCTTTCCACTCCTCTTCTTCAATGGTCCCTGAGTCAAACCGAAACAAAAATAAGACAACACATTTCTTTTTGCCTTTTATCATCGTCACATTCCTCAAACTCGCCACGTGGGCAACCTTCACCTCTCTACTCACAAACTTCAGGTTTTCTCCATTATCCCCCTATCAAGTCTAATTTTGTTAACCAGCTATACGTGGGTATGGGGCCTGCTGTAGATCTGCCCCATTTAGAAGGGTTTATATCATTGATGGAAGCTGTCTTGCCTTCTCCCAGTAACAAGTAAATGCCAATAGCTCTTCAGCTACTGGTGGAATTTGGTGTCTGCTTCCAATCTTTCTGTGGAGATTTTGTCTGCCCTGAATTTGCTCAGTTCTTTTGCAGGCTGCCAGAACCACTGTGAGTTCTTATGTGAAACTGCCCTGTTTTGTGCAAAAGCACTGTTTCCCTGAAGTTCGTAGTGCATTTTAGGAGATTCAGCTTCACTGATGGAAGTATGTCACTGGGGCTGAGCTTTCAGAGTTAAAACTTCATGCTGTTTCCAGTTTGCCCTTTCCCTTCAGAGCTTGAAAAAAAGATGTAAGCTCTCAGTTGACAGATCCTGCCACTAGCCGGATGCTTGCTGGCATGCTTTCCAATTGTGATGGATTCTTATCCCTCTGGATGTTCAGCCCAAATGAAATTTTTCTTCTGTTAGTTGCCTTGTTCATTATCATCATCATCATTATCATTATTATTAATTTTCCTGACTTTCTTGTTGACCCTATTCACATTTAATTATGTCTTTTGTAGCTTTTATGAGTCTGGGTATGTTTTATTAATTGCTGTTGTTGTTAATGTCCAACTGTTTCCCTTTATGGTCACATAGTGTGAAGAATGTTATTTCAGTTTTCCTAAGTCTCTTAAAATTTACCTTGTATCTTGGTAAATGGTAAGTTTTGGAAAAGTTCTTTGTGTTTTAAGGCAAAGTATGATCCTCTAAGATGTGGCAGAATGCTCTGTGAGTTGTTTTTATTGCACTCATTGGTTTTATTGTATCATTTAGCTCTATTGTATCTTTATTTAGATTTTGTTTGGGTGATATTTCTGTTGGTGAGAATAGAGTATTGAAGTTACTACCCCTATAAGAAACTATATTGGGGTGATGTGGGAGTCCCTTCTGGATGCTGTGATTACCATTAATGAATAAAGAGACTGTTTGGGATCTATAGTAGGGAAGAATTTAGCTATGCGGAGAAAAATAAGCTGAATGCTGGGAGAAATGAGGAGTTGGAGAATCCATGTAGCCCTTCTGGTGACAGATGCTGGAACCTTTACCTGGAAAACCACAGCCACATGGCAATACATAGATTAATATTAATGGTTTAAATTAAGATACTAGTACTAGCCAATAGCTAGAGCTAATGGGCCAAATAGTGCTTTAAATAATATAGTTTCTGTGTGATTATTTTGGGTCTGAGCTGCTGGGTGGCTGGGAAACAAACAAGTGGCCATCCTTACCACATTAGGGTCATCTGAAATTTTTAATATAGTGGTATTTCTTTTTTATTGAAGTCTGGGGCATAAAGGATTGGAATTGTAATGCCTTCTTGGTGGAATAATATTTGCCTCTTTGCTTTCTTATCTCCAAATATTTCTACATACTCTATCACTCCTGTTTTCTTTCACATTCGTGACCTGTTTCTCCTTAGTTGTTTTTTATACACATACACACACATACATGCACACACATACGCCTAAATACATAAATGTAACCTATTTAGTATGCTCAGTCCATATAACATTACTTGTATGTATGTTTTCAGGGATGACAGTTTGTAATTAAATAAATATATAAATAGATAGGTAATTAGAGTGCTCTTTCCTACTGAAGATAATTTCCCCAGTTCCCAATATTACTTAGTTTATTGTAGTTCTTTTTCTAGGATTGTGGCCCCCTGAGCTTTCTTAAATGCACTTTAGCACATCTATTGGTACCTTTTTTGTTTAGGTCGTGTTTAGGCAACCATGTTGTTGAGACTTTATGGGTTTAGCTTCTGACATTTCTAGGAGAAACAGACTCACAGCAAACTCTCATGTTCCTACGATCTTTCTGCTCCCTATTTCGCAGCTACCCCTGAGTCTTAGAGAGGGAACTGTGTTGCAGATGTTTCAGCTGGAAATGTGCTTCAGAACTCTGCAATTTATTTAGTTGTAGTTTTCTATGACAGTCTCTGTCTATTGAAAGGTGTGATTGATGTGGGATGATGACTAAACTGTCTGTGGCCATAAGTGTACTTATTTAGAATGTAGTTATGAGCCGGGCGATGGTGGCGCACGTCTTTAATCCCAGCACTCGGGAGGCAGAGGCAGGCGGATCTCTGTGAGTTCAAGACCAGCCTGGTCTACAGAGCTAGTTCCAGGACAGGCTCCAAAGCCACAGAGAAACCCTGTCTCGAAAAACCAAAAAAAAAAATGTAATTATGAATTATACCGGTTCAGTAAAGGGTTCTTGCAGGTTCTTCTTCAAGATAGAAGAATTTTCTAGTCCCATGTAGTGGGCTATATTGACACCACCAAGCACTATTTCCTTTGTATTGAGTGGGCTTTAAGTTCAGTAGAGAGTTACTCAAGGTGTGCACACCATTACTGCATTTGCATTGCTGTTAGAAGGAATCCCTGATCGACTATTCAAAAGAAGACTTCTCATGCCTGTTGTGAAAATTTTGTTAGGTGGTCTTGGTTCTTTGAGGAGGCACCGTCTGTTTAGATGAAAAAAGCTCATTGAGGGCATCCACAGTGACATACTTCCTCCAGGAAGACTCCACCTTCTAAGGGTTCCATAATCTTTCCAAACGGTACCACCAACCGGGGCCCAAGTGTTCAACTACATGAAACCATGAGGGGTATTTCTCACTCTGATCTCCACAGACACCACAAAGAAAAATGCCAACAAAGAAAAATGCCGGCTCAGTGAGTCAGCTCTCACCTCACAATCTCTAAACATTTAGGGGTCTTTGTGTAGCTAGGGTGGGCCTCCGAAGCTGAGACATAAACTGTCTGTTGTAAATGAAGGGGAGGCAGAGCAGAGTGCTGATCGTCTCTGCTCTTTCTGTCACCTGTATGGCTTCCATCTTCTCCTCCGTCCCGAGGCTGTGGTGGTCTCAGAAGTCCACATAGAGGGGCAGTTCCCTTGACCTAGCTTTAGAGCTACCCTAGATTCTCCACCACGGTGGGGCACTGACAAGAGCTTACTGATGTGGGCATGTGAGTCCCGAGAAAGCACTAGAGATCTGGGAAAAGATATAGCAACTGGATACAAAACCCAATCTGAGACCATGTCACTTTGTTAGTGGGCAGAAACACAGAAAAGACGACTTGGCCATCTTTAGAGGAAGTGTTTGACATTTTCCAGATCAGGGGTCTGCAAACTATGCACTGCCCAAAGTCCTTCTGGATAAGAAAATTTTATTGGAACACAAAAAAGCTCATTGAAAATACACACAACATAAACACACATGTGGGGGAAGTTGTTTAAGTATACTGTAGGACTTTGTTTTAGGTAAATAGTTAATAACACAAACACACATGTGGGGGGAGTTGTTTATGTATGCGATAGGACTTTGTTTTAGGTAGATGGTTAATAGTGTTATTCCTCTTCATCAGGCGATGAAAGGAGACAGAGACAGAGACACACATTGGAGCACCGGACTGAAATCTCAAGGTCCAAATCAATAGCAGAAGGAGAGAGAGCACGAGCAAGGAACTCAGGACCGCGAGGGGTGCACCCACACACTGAGACAATGGGGATGTTCTATTGGGAACCCACTAAGGCCAGCTGGCCTGGGTCTGAAAAAGCATGGGATAAAACCGGACTTGCTGAACATGGCGGACAATGAAGACTACTGCAAACTCAAGAACAATGGCAATGGGTTTTTGATCCTACTGCACGTACTGGCTTTGGGGGGAGCCTAGGCAGTTTTGATGCTCACCTTACTAGACCTGGATGGAGGTGAGTGGTCCTTGGACTTCCCACAGGTTAGGGAACCCTGATTGCTCTTCGAGCTGATGAGGAAGGGGGGCTTGATCGGGGGAGGGGGAGAGAAATGGGAGGCGGTGGCGGGGAGGAGGCAGAAATTTTAATAAATAAATAAATTAAAAAAATAGTGTTATTCCTTATGGCTTTTAAAGATATCCTCACTGTTACTTTACCTTCTTCTGTATTGATCTCTCTTCTCAATTTTAGACCCCTTTCTTTTTCTATTTCCCTGGTCAGATCATTTGCACACTGTTATTCTCTTTTCTATTGTTAATACATGCCCCTATCCCATAATGGTACCTTTTCCCTTCCTTAGTTGTGAAGTTATTTCAGGATATAGACTCTCATCTAAACGTTTGAAACTAGAGGCCTCTGATGAGAGAAGACCTTCAGCGTTTGTCTTTCTTGGTCTGGTTTAGCTTATACGCTATCTCTTCTAGTTCCTTACATTTATATGCCAAGTTCATGATTTCACTTTTCTTTACAGACAAATAGTATTTTATAGTATGTACGTACCACATTTTCATCATCCATTTGTCAGGGGTGGGGCATTAAAGTTGTTTTCATTCCCTACGTTTTAAAATAGAGCAGCAACGAACATGACTAAACAAGTTAAGTGTGAAGTAATAATTTGATTCATTTGGAAATATACTATGCCAAAGAGTGACATAGCTGGATCATTAAGGTAAAATATTTTTAGGTTTTTGAGAATTCTCCATCTTAATTTCCTTAATGGCTGCACTGAATTGCAATCCCACTAATAGTGAATAGGGGTTCTATTTTCCTCATGTCCCTTCCTGCATTTGTTATCAGTTATTTTGTGGATATTTGCCAATCTGTAGGGTAAAATTAAAATTATTCTGATTTCTACTTTCCTGATTTACTGGAATGATAAAAATTGTTTTTGAGACATTTCTTAGACATTTTTTCTTCTTTTAAGAAATCTCTGTTTGGGTTCCATCCCATTCTTTAAAGAGGTCATTCTGTGGACTGCCTCTTAGCCTGTTGATTGTTTCTTTAGTTCTACAGGTCTTTTAGATCTTGAAGTGCATTGCTTCAGGCTCTTTTGCCTTTTAAAGTTTTCTTTAAAAGGTCAACTGTTAATGTGGTAAGTTTTCCTTTGTGTGTAAGTAACTTGTGGTTTTGCTTTGCAACTCTACATTTATATACATATATATGTATGTATGTAAATATGTTAAACATTAATAATTAAAGAATAAAAGAGAATAATTTTAGAAGAAGTGGGGAGAGAACACAGGAAGACTTGTAAAGAAGGGGTAGAGGAATGGATGTAAATACAGTACTCATTTATGAAATTATTAAATAAATAAAATTAAATAACTTACATAAAAATATACTTTTTACTTACTTTTTTGCATAGACAAGTTTATGTTTGGAAGCCTCTTTTAGCTTATTCATTTCTTTATCAGAGAAGATTTTGTTTAGCATGCCAAAAGTTTTTAAAAATTGGCTAAACAATTTGAATAAATATTTATTTTATTAACGTTTTGCATTAAATAAAGATAAAGTTTCAAAAAGCCAAAACTTAAGTGGCAAAATTATCTGTTTGCAGGGATAATAACTGCATGATGATGGAGAAAAAGAAGCATCTGGGTATACTGGGAAGAGAGTAGGAATTTCTCATGTGGGAGAAGAATTATGCTTAAAGAAAGTGAGGTGGATTCCGGATAAATACACATTGAGCACGTGAGTGAAGCAGTATGGCCTGCATGTAATCTTTCTCCCAAGCTTCTGTGTTAAAATTTTAACATTCAACGCCCTATTATCAAACGATGATGTCTCCTGCAAGTTTCCCTATGTGTTTGATGGACCCCTTCCTGATAGAGTTAAAAGACATCCTGAAGATTGTCCTTGCTCTATACTCTCTCCAATGACAGTGGCTGTATTACTCCTGTAAGGAAACTAGCTCTCTTGCAATACTACCTTCTATTAGCAGTATCGGGATCTACAAGAAACAAATGTATTTTATGAGCTATCCCATTCATGGTATGCTTTCTGATGGGTAATGACTAGACTAAGACATTGCTCTTATGTTTATATAAAGGGATTCTGCTCTTTAAGAGTACAAGGTATTTATGTACTGACTTATCCCTTGAGTTAAAACATCAACAAAGTAACAAAGCAACAAGAAAGTTGGGACAGTCACTGTGGAATGGTAGTATGAAGGGAAAACCTTGGTAGGCTTCAACACAACTGAGAACAGTTTTTTTTTTTTGTAAACATATACGGTGCATTACAACCATTCTTCATCTTAGAGTAAAAGAGGGGTGCCTCTCAGGTTTAATCTTCAAGTTTTCATCCACAGATAGGAAGGAAATCATGTCCAAAGAGCCAGGGGAAAGGCTTTCTGACATACTGATGCCTCATTACAATGAATCGACTCTAATCATTTTGTGACTTTGCCAGAAAAAAAAATAGTCTTTTTTCATAATATCCATATGTTGCTCAAAAGTTTCATTGCTGTCTGAATTTATTTTTGAACATTTCAGTGTTTGCAGCAGTAATTCGGCAGGGTTGGCAACCCCTGTGAACTCAGTCATTTCTCAGAAAGAGCAATTCATCTTTGTTGGAGTATGCAGCATGCGGGTGTGTTTGCCACCGCTGTTTCTCTGCTATCCACATCTATGCCTCAGTGAATTCAGCTATGTGTTGATGCATTATGAGAGTATTTCTTTTGCCTTCACTTAAAATGAAAAACACCAGCTGTTCAGACGCCTTGCTTTACATCTGCCCTCTCAGCCTGCTCGGCTTTCTAAATTCACAATTCTATCAACATCCTTAACATTCTTTCCAATGTAATTGGATCATGATGTTACAATTAATTTGACTTCTACCACTGCTTAATCTTCTATCAGATTTTTTTTTCAATTTTTCTTCATTAATGACTCTAAGGTTCATTTTCTTCTATCTATTTGACCTGCCATGATTGGAGATTGCATTCTCCAATCTCTCCTTTTTATATTTGCATGTATCATGCAAGAAATATCTACACTATTTCTAGACTAATACTCTTTAAGCATTGCTTTCAGAACCTTATTCCCTTGATTAAAACCTTTTGCTAGAACTGAATGGACTAGCATATTAAATTCAAATGTCTGGACTTTTCAGGTAAATATTATGATTAGTACAGAATTTCTTATATACCCGTCTCTGACACATTTTAAAACTTATGGATGTACACATATTCGTATTTGAAGTGACTCTGTCATGTCTTATCTGAAAGAGATGTGCTAAACCAGGCACACTGTCTAGAACTTTGCATGTTGGAGCTACAGGTTGGTAAGTTCTAGCTAAGATGTTTATATAAAACACTGTTTCATAAAAGTAAAATCAAAAGAGCCATGCTATTCTCTCATGTGTCTTTTAAGCAATATATGCTTGTTTTCACTGGTACATTCATTCTGATCCTCCTCCTCACTATTATTATCATTATTTTTCTTAAATGTGTTCTTTGCCAGTTTCTTACATGAATAAAATGCACAGTGGTTGCACTAATCCTCAACCCTTTTATCATTTTACTGAAAGTATAATATATGTAATTTCTCCCCTTCTCATTCCTTCCTCCACCCGCTCTCTTGCTGTCTCTTAAATTTATGGCCTCTTTTTCTTTACAACTTAAATACATAAACATAACCAGCCTCCTCTGTATAAAGTTACCTCTATATTTGTTATTTCAGGACTGAATACTTGAAATCGGATGAGCAATTGGTGTGTTTCTTCATAGGAAAATGCTTTCTCCCATTCTCAGCATTTCCTGTTGCCTGAAGGTCTTTGTCTGAGATTGAAGTGCTCTAAGTCTTCCCCCTTCCAATTTCACCTACTCATGAATGCTGTCTTTGTTCAGAATTATTTAGGAAGCCATGCTAATGAGAATTCCTGGGTGTCGCCTCTCTGACATTCTAGAGTATAAAAAATCCTTGTTCCTCTGGAACTTAAATCTCTCCAAACATTTTAGCAATGTTTCCTTAGCATGAAGGGTGAGAATTGTGCTGCAAATAATACACAATGTGGAAATAGGAACTGCAGTATTTCTTGTTCTTTGCATTGTGATAGGTTGTGGTTTTCTCTAATGGTCTCTCTGCAGACAGAAGTTTATTTGGTGACATGTGAGAAATATATGTATATATGTGTGTATGTATACATATATATGTATATTTGTGGGTATAAGAATAGATATTTAGTATGCAGTTAAGATTTATGTTAGCTTAGCAATATGGCAATTACAAGTCCTCTAGGATCTATGACATCACTAGCTGGGTTTGCTGCAAGGGGGCCACTTGTTTATTTCCCAGCCGCCCAGACACCCAAAATAGCCACACAGAAATTGTATTAATTAAATCACTGTTTGGCCTATTAGCTTGTAGTAGAAGTCCGTTTGTTTGTTTCCCAGCCTCCCAGACTCCCAAAATAACCCACAGAAACTATATTAATTAAATTACTACTTGGCCTATTAACTCTAACTTCTTATTGGCTAGCTTTTACATCTTAATTTAACCTATTTCCATTAATCTGTGTATTGCCACGTAGCTGTAGTTTACCAGCAACGTTAGGCGTCTGTCTCTGGCCGTGGCTCCATGGTTTCTCCTGACCCCGACTTCTTTCTCCCCAGCTTCAGTTTAATTTTCCTCACCTGTCTCTATTCTACCTTATCATGGGCTCAAGACAGTTTCTTTATTAAGCAATGGTATCTACAGCATACAGAGGAGAATCCCACATCACCCCAGGGCATAGTTTCTAATATGATGCATGGTTTCCATCTTATTGAACAGAGTTTACATCCAATGAATAACTGTTGGTTACAATAGTATTGCACTCTTGGGGTTATTTTGCCCAAGAATTATTTTGCTCGTTAGCATGGTTTCTTAAAGACTCCTGATTGATGTGGGAGTGTCATATATCAATCTGTTGATTTCATTGGTTAAGAAATAAAGAAACTGTTTGGCTGGCCCTCATAGGTAAAAACATAGGTGGGAGGAGTAAACAGAACAGAAGGCTGGGAGAAAGAAGCTGAGTCAGAGAGTCGCCATGATTCTCCCACTCCAGGCAGCTGCAGGTTAAGATCATTCCTGGTAAGCCAGCTCGTGAGCTACACGGATATTAGAAATGGGCTAGTCCAGGTGCGAGAATTAGCCGAGAAAAGGCTAGATATAATGGACCAAGCGGTGTTTAAAAGAATACAGTTTCGGTGTAATTATTTCGGGTAGAGCTAGCCATGTGGGCGGCCGGGTGCTGGGGACGCAGCCCCGCTGCTCCTATTACTACACCTGATTAGTGCTGTGGTTAATAGGTTTCACAGCTTGGTAGTATTATAGTTTGCTTCTTTCATTGGAAGCTACCATGTCTCCTTCTGATACCATGAAAGTTAGTCTTTAGTTGGAGACTTCCCGGTCAGATTATGTTTCGATTCTCTGGGTGCTGTGTCTAAGTACATGTTATTTTCAGCAACAGTGACTTACTTTCCACCTGTATGGGGGATTCAACAGTGATGACAAATAGCCTATAATATTATAATATCTTAATATTTTAAGAGTTTCTCAGACAACACTGATATACCAATAACTAAAACAATGGCTTATCATGCCTGACATTGGGATTTTTGTTAGTTCGTATATGGCTGTTTGTGGAAGCATGGTTAGACTAGGCGGGAATATTTCATTTAAGCTATATATGCATACAGAGGCTTACATGTATTAAATTTTAGTTTAGGTAGACAGATAATACTTCAATTCCTTATGACTTTGTCAGACATCCTTGCTATTTTACCCTCTTTCTCCTTCTGTGTTTATCTCCCTCCCCCATAATCAAACTCTCTCCGCCACAATTAAATTCCCTCCCCCATTTTCCCATTTCCCTCTTCTAATCACTTCTAATCACCTGTTACTTCCCTCTGTATTGGTCCTCATTCGCTCAGGATCCCTTTTTACTTTCCTGCAGCTCACAGGTACTCCTCTGATTATTCTCCTTCTTCCCCACAATTCTTTTTTCACATTGCTATCTCTTTGGAAACTAAATGAATTCAAACAGGGCCATCTAACTAGCCACAGGTTATAGTATTTATAAAATTGTATTCTGAGAAGTTTCTACGAGAGCCTAATTAGTGCAATTAATCTATTTCTGTTAGAGTGATTCATCTGTGTACCTATTTATATGTAATTATATGCATATTTATATTCAAACACTAATAAATAAACTTTCATCTTAACCTACTATAAACAGCTCAAGTTGGCAACTTATTTTTTTTTAATATTCTTTGTTTTTCTTTCCCTCTCTCTATGTCTATCTGTGTGTGTGTGTGTATGTTTGTGTGTGTGTGTCCTATGTATGGCTGTCGCAGAGGCCAGGGATATTGCATTTACTGGAGTGTGAGTCACAAGAGGTTGTGAATTGTCTGACATTGGTGTTGGGATTCTAGTTTGGGTCTTCTGGAAATGTAATAAATGCTCTTTACTACAGAACTATCTCTTCTGCCCTGTATCTTGCTTTATGAAAGACGAAGGTGAGACTCAGAAATGACAACGCCCTGCTGGTGCAGGAAATGGATGCAAAAATCCCTCAACTATGCACACCTCTGGAAGACTACAAGACACTTAGGTCACTGGTCCCTGCTGTGTCCACCCTAGCACCATCACTCTTCATATCCGAATCAGGAAGTAGAGTTGGCACTGCAGGACCTTCCAGGCATGAGCAAGGACCTCCAGGTTCCATCCTGCAATACTGAGAAACAAGGAATAGAGCCATAGCACAAAGCCTTGCTTGACCTGCCTGGAAATGTGTACTCGGCACAACTGGAACCACTTGCTTGTCTTCACGTGCCTGGAAAAAAGCAGGGTGATGGAGAGAATAGATTGTTAAGAGTAGGAATTCACTAACAAGAAGGATGTGTTCTATATATCTTTTATGTGATTTTTCTAAGTTAATTTCTGAAACAGAAAATTAAAAATGCCTTAGCAGTTATTGTATTTTGGCAACTTAATTTAAAGATTCTAGAAGCGTGGAAGTTGTGGAGCAGGCTTCACAGTTAGGTCTCCAGACTGGGGATTCTGAGAGTACATAGCTCAACATGCCGAGTGAGTCTTTAATCTATACAACATCAGGAAATGTCTTGTTAGCAGATGCTCTCTTTAACACAAAGAAAGTAATTTGAATATTTTCAAAATTAGTATTGCTTGAGCAAAACAAAATAAAAATTCTCAAGAGTATCATACGGTTTTAATTTACAGACATGGAAATCTAGAAATAGTGTCCAAAAAAACAAGAAAAATTTAATGCAAACTTTCCATGAAGTCAACAAAGGAATAAGATTATTGGGTAAAACACTAGCAAAGATCCAGAGAGGAAGCTAGGCATTGAGACTTCATCTACCTAGGAGTCATTAGATGTTTCTAAGAAGGGGAGGTTAGACATACATTGAAAACATCATGTAGGATAAGTAATTGCAGACCTCTAGGAACTTCTGTGAAGGCAAAACACAAGTCACTAATTTATCTGTCCCTGTGTGTCTGTGCATATATATGTTTATATATATATATATATATATATGTTTATATATGTGTGTGTGTAAACTTATCTCTCAATATATAAACTATAATTTTAAAAAGACTAAAGCAACAACAATATACGTTCTTTTAGAAACCATATGTGTATCTGATGGAATAGATTGGCTTAGGGAAAAAGCAAATGACTGTTAATCAGATTATTCTGAACAATAAAAACAGTCCTCAAAAGTAGTGTTCTGGTCTTTATAAGAAGTATAAAAGTAATTCCTTTGATCAGAAAGAGTGTAATGGAAATGTGGTTACACTCAGTCATAGTGCTATGTACACGCAATAGTAGTGAGACAATATATGACATGAGGGCAGGTGGGATGTTGTTCATATTATTTAATTCCTCTAAAGAAATCAATACGTAAGAAAATGGGAAAGGGATTGCTAGGTAGGGATTAAAAATACACCACTGAAAATATGTGTATCTGAATGAAGTCATATCACAGAACTATGGTGATCATTATAATATAATAGAAATACATTATAGCATTGTGACAGGAAAAGAGAGCCTGCATAATAAGAGAAAAACAAAAAAGAAAATAGGAAAATACTTCAGATAAAACTGAAAGAGAGACTTAGATCACAACAATTATCAATTTAAATATCAGGTAAAATAGATCTATATTATATTGGATATTCATGCAAGGATCTATTGTCGTTTAGAATAGGAAAATCACAAAGAACTGTGTGTGGGTATGTGTGCGCTTGCATGTGTCTGTGTTAAGGTATATCTAAAAATAAGGATTAGTGACATGTTCAAAAGAAAGAAGACACACACAGACACACACACACTGCATGAATAAAAGCTGAGTTTGTGTGGTCAGGATCTCAGAGTAGCCACAGCACTCCAGAAATTCAGTGTGTTTATAATATACAGTTGAAAAGGGAGTCAGGGTTATACCATATAGAAGAAAAAGGAGCAGGTCTACCTAATATAGCTGTAAACAGTCTCTAGGGAAACAGTCTTCAGACTAGAATATCTGAGGACATAAAGCTATTTTCTCTATACATTGTCAACCTTCTAACTGAGACATGGGGAGTGCCCATCCTCTATGCCTCACCGAAGGAAGGGTTTGTCACTACTAAAGGGCTGAGACATTGAAGGCCTAGCTATGGTCATGCACCTTTACTGAGGACTTCCCTGCTTCCCTTTGTGCCCTGATTTCTTATGTCTCAGATGTTCAGGATGCATCCTCACTGTTAGTTTCAGCACGGTTGACTGTTGACATCACAGTGAAAGGCTGATAAGAAGTCAGAACATAACAGCCACTGTGCCCAACTATTGTGTGTGTGTGATATTTTGATTGATTTCTGACAATAAAGTTTGTTTTGAGACAGAGGGCAGAGCTAGCCACTAGAGACCTAAATTAGCCATAGAAGTTTCATTTTGATTGAGGAGGTAGCAAGACAGGGCTATAGAAGATCTCGGCCCTTTTGGAGGAAGGAGCAAAAGTAGGAAGGCACTGGTGGCTGGTTCCCTGCTTCTCTAATCTTTGTAGTACTTACCCCATATCTGACTCTCAATTTTTTGATAAAGAATAATTAGATAAATGCTTCAGCCAGCAAAACCAAAAAGAATGTTTTAGCAAGTTAAAATAATTGAAACCTTGGTGCTCATTGACGATGTCTTTTGAAAGATTAGTTGAAGAAACCAAACTGGTCATAAACCTTTCTCTTATGTAGGATGAGCTGACTCCATTGGGACATATCCACACTACCATATTGTGGGTCCAAGCTCAAATCAGATGGGTTTTAATTAATTACCAGTTATATCAACTTTCATTGTAAAGACTGCTGCCACACAGATATGTTGGGAGACCTTGAGACATATTAAATCCTTTCTAAATTAAAAGGCTGTAACTTGCCTTGGGAAATTGAATGACGTCCATTTTGGACATCGGATGGTTAGAACTATGTACCCCAAAATGGAAGAAGTCATCAGTGTAATCAGGTATGTGATGATGTGATCAAGCCACTAGATAGTAAAGCATAGTCCATTTCTCATTCCTCTGAGCCTTAACCCTAAGAAGGCTTTGTAGTCTATCCACTGGGGCTGAGACATGGACATGGGTGCTTGACATGGTAATGCCCCTGTCAAACAATACACATTCACTCAGGACTTCATTTCCACCCTATGGAACAGTGTTGGGAATAAATAAGAGAACTACTCACCAGTAAAAGGTAGAATTTTCTAATAAAAACTTTACATTTACCTTTTCCAGATAGGAATTGTGTATATAAACCTTCTTCGAGCAAGGAACTCAGGACCACGAGGGGTGCACCCACACACTAAGACAATGGGGAAGTTCTATTGGGATCTCACCAAGGCCAGCTGGCCTAGGTCTGAAAAGCATGGGATAAATCCGGACTAGCTGAACATAGCGGACAATGAGGAATACTGAGAATTCAAGAACAATTGCAGTGGGTTTTTGATCCTACTGCACATACTGGCTTTGTGGGAGCCTAGGCAGTTTGGATGCTCCCCTTATGAGACCTGGATAGAGGTGGGCAGTCCTTGGGCTTCCCACAGGTCAGGGAACCCTGATTGCTCTTCGAGCAGATGAGGGAGGGGGACTTGATCGGGGGAGGGGGAGGGAAATGGGAAGCGGTTGTGGGGACGAGGCAGAAATCCTTAATAAATAAATAAATTTAAATAAAAAAAAGAAAAATTAAAGGCTATAGAAAGTACGTGTCCTGACATAAGCCCCACTTTATACCACTGACAGACTTCTCAAATGATCAACATATATAACCCATGTAATTATATTTTGCTTTCTGGATGATGCTGTAACATGTTGAAATTACTGGGTTTCTGTACCAAGGTTCAATCTGTGTGACTGGGAATTTATGAACAAAATATTGGTTCTCTCATATACATATTGCTTTTATCAAAGTATCCTCGGAGACATAAGATTTTGCTGTGCTATTGGCGGCATCAGACATATGTTATCTATGGCGATTGGAAATGCTTTCTTTCCATTAAGATGTTTTCTTTTTATGGACTGAACTGTGCCCTACATATTGGGGTGCTAAAATGAAGATCGTAAAAAAAAAAAAAAACCTTCTTGACATGAAAGTAAACAGAAAAATTGCAAAATTGCAGACTTTAATGTTAATGAATTAGTTGAATGAAGAGAAATGCACTCTGGGTTGCTAGCTGACTAAGCAAAGTATTGCTCATGAATGTATATCTGTGTTTGAAACCCCATTAGCCAGGCAGATCCCAGAAGTGGTGTTTTGTGCCTGTAATTTGACCAGTGAGAAGACTGTCAGGAAGTCTGGAGCTCACTGGACAGCTAGTCTTGCTGGACCAATTAATAGCAGATCGTGGGAAAGACCCTGTCTCAAAGAATGTTAGACAGCAATAAAGAAGACATCTCTGTCCTGAACACACACACACATACACACACACACACACACACACAGAGAGAGAGAGAGAGAGAGAGAGAGAGAGAGAGAGAAGCACATGGTAGGAAAACCTTAAATTATATGGATGACCTGACTCTCCACAACAAATGATTTTAGTGGAGGTTATGAAACACTAAACTAACAGAACATATATATATATGGATCTTGAATCATATGAATTTATTTAAACTAAAATATTTTGATAATTTCTTATATTAATTTCTATTTATATCACTGTGACCACTCTTCTAAATCCAACTCCTCCTGCTTTTTTCCTGTCCTTATGAAATTGGTGGCCTTTTTGTCTTTAATTGGTATTATTGCATATGTAGATAGACATGTAAGTAGGTAGACAGATGAATATAAAAATAGATAGATAAAGATAGATAATTTGCTGAGTCCATTTAGTGTTGTTTTATATTTGTTTACAATTTAGAAGATGGTCTTTTTCTCTTAATGTTTGTTAGTTGTCTATAACTATTCATAAAGGGATTGTGCTTCTGAAGTTAATCCCATCCACACTGGCATCTTATCTGATTCTGTCAGTGGTCAGGTCTTATTTAGATGACCATATTTTTGAGATTTCATGACCATAATTTTATTATCATAAGAAAAGACACTATCTCACAGCAGTACTTCTGGTCCTCTGCCTCTTACAGTCTTTCCTCTCCTTCTATGAGGTTCCAAGAGCATTAGATGTTGTAGATTTATCAGTTATGTTTGACTAATTCACAGTATAAGGTTTTTGTATATTCATCAACTGTGGCTTTCTGTAACAGTCTCTACTGCAGAAAATATATTATTTGATGAGTTACACTTATCTTTGGGTATAAAGATAAATAGTTAGAATGCTGTTAGGAATTATATTGGTCTGAGAAAGTACCAGTAGTTCTGGTCTAGGATCAATGGGTAATTGGTTAGGTTTACAGTACAAGTTATGAATTTCCTCCTATTGAGTTAGCCTTAAGCTCAGTTAGACAGGTGTTAGCTATTCCTAAGACACAAGTCCCACTATTTTGCCACTAATGACATCTTACTTTCCCAGTCATTTTTGTGGTTCTCAGACTTAACGGCTATGCATGACTACTGATTTCTTTTCTTTTGGAAGCTTGCCTAGCACCTGTGGAAGCCATGAGAGGTGGTCCCCTGGGAGGTATATTTTAGGTGCATTTAACCTAGAGTTCTCCAAATCTTGTCTCTTAAATGTGCGGTGTTTTAACTTCTGTAAATCAATAGATTTTTAAAGCATATGTTTAAATTATCATCAAATTAAACACAATCAAAACAGTGACAAAAAGTGAAGGATGTTGACCTACATACTTTGAAACAGAACGGGTTTCTGAAATATTTAACAGATATAGAGGGTTCCAGAAGGAAAAGGTTTTAAATATTTAAATAAGCTAACAAAATACCAATGCACATAAAAATAAAGTTAAATAAACCATAAAAAATAAATAAATAAATTTAAATATGCAGTTTCTCTTAGGTAACTCATACCTAGGCTGCAGTTTCAGCATTTGATAAGAGTTGATAAGTGGATACAGGAGGTTGATCCGTACAAAGACAGCATCAGTGACTTAAAAGACTTCCAAACAAGTTCAGCATGTAAGCCTGCCTCAATAACTCCACTCCCAATAAAACTGTGTAATGCTTAAATGGATATGCATAATATATGCCTATATTTAAAAAGAAATATTAAGCCATTAGCTAATTTAATCAAATGAATGTTCATCAAAACAGTAGAAATTGCATTTAAAATGTAAGAAATGGTAATTATTGTGAAAACAATACAGTTGGAGAAAGAAAATAATAAAAATTAATGAACTAAAACTTTTTATGTAAAAATATCAATTTAATTGACAAATTCCAAACTAGAATTTTTAAAATGATACACATTGACAATATAATTGGAAAAGATAAATTGCTATTGATCTCAAAGGCAAAAAACAAATAAATACATGAAATAGCTCCATAATCACAAATTCAACAAAGTAAATGAAATGGATGAATGGAAAGACACAAATCATATCTAAAAATATGCATTCTAAGTGTTTCTGTATCTGCAAACATTCTAGAAATAGAAGATAGAATACTTTAATCATGTTTTATGATCTTTTCATTATGGTAATAATAATGAAATTTTAATTGTGCAAAATTACAGATAAGGTCAAATAATTATCCAAAGAGAACGTACGTGAGTCACTACTTGAAAAAAATCTATGTAATTTTACATGCACTATTCAATAAACAGGTTAAATAAGAAAGGTAATGAAGTAACAGTCACTGAGAAGAAATCACATTAATAAAACGCATAATCAATTCATGATTTAAAAACTCCTCCAAAAAATGAAGACCAAATGGAAAATCCTGTATCCTAATGACAGACACTTACAAGGAAATTTAATTGCCATTAAGATGAATGTGATGAATTAGATACCATTTCCCTGATGCAAAGAACAAGGCAGAAAGTGTCACCCTCATCACTACTGGGTAACATTTTTAGAAGTTTTAGCAACTACAACAAATCCAAAAGAAACAAAATACTTAGATGAGGAAGAAAACTAACTCTGACAGACATTATATTTAGAAGACATGCAAATACATTATTAAGAAACTAGGTGTTTTCACAGCCTCACAGTGTCTTTTCAACCAAAACTTTAGTAACTGCGATCATTTTTAAAATGTTTGCAGAGGCATGTTATATTTTTCTCTATAGGAGGTATGTTCTCCCTACAGCCCAACACATTGTGGACAACATCTAGTGTAAACTGTACCTATCATCAAAGAAAAGTCAAGGCAGCCTTAAATAAGAGATCAATGCTGACATTATCCTGATGACTCAATGTTGTACTGGTGAATGTATCTTGTGTGGGAGCAGAAATTGTTTTTCCATTCATCATTTGAAAAATGTCATTGTCTTACTTGTGTCTTCAAAATTCATGTTGAATCTTCAAATTCCACAGTTTGCTTCTTTAGGAGGGAAAGTCAGTAAGAAGACTGTTCACATTCCAGAAGAGAAGACGAGATAACAATCATATAAAGGTTCCTGCCACTGTACTTGGTGACCTGAGTGATGACGGAACCCACATGGTAGAAAGGGAGAACCTACTTCTCAAATTCTCCTCATGTGAATTTGTGAATGCCACCACATATACATACAGAATGAGAGATGTTATTAAAAATTACATAAGCTCACTAGGGTGTTTCCTTCCCCAGTCTAGTTAGTGCTGGGCCAGAAGTGTTTTCTAACAGAGGTCACATTCTTTCTCTTCCCATGTGATGTACTGACAGAGACCATCTGGGTGGTTAAGGAGGATATTGCCATCTGTAAGAGTTGAGGCCTTAACAAAAGGTGAAATCTGCTGCACCTTTGATCTAGGACTCCCTAACCCTTAGAAACAAAAGAAGATTAAATTCTGTCGGTCATTCACAGCATCCAATGACAGTCTACTGTGGCAGTATCAATTAAAAACAAAAGGATAAAAAACTCTAAAAAAGTGCAATGGCATACTACCTGTAAGTTATGCTAAGGCAGTAGGGGCAAAAAGCTCGTGGGAGTAACCAACCAACATGTGATTTAATTTAAGTCCTATTCCATGAGATGGAAACCGTAACTGACACTGACCGCATAGGTGACTAAGTACCTGGAACTAGATAGCCCAGGGACCTAGGATAAAACCAAATAATACAGGTCTAAAAAAAAAAAGGAAAGTGTAGTAAATAAAATTTACTCCTAATGGTATTCTGGCACAAAGATCAGTGTCTTGTTTAGCCATCATCAGAGAAGTTTCTTCCTGAAGCAAACAGGAACAAATATAGAAACTACCAACCAGACACTACACAGAGAGTGAGAGGCCCTGGAACATTCATTCCTAAACAGGATGCCTCCATCAAGTCCCTCCCCTCAGAACTCTCGGGGAAGCCTGAAGAAGAGGAGGCAGAAAGAGTGCAAAAAGTCAAAGGGGATGAAAACACCAAGAAAACAAGACCTTCTAAACCAGGATGAGAAAAGCTCATATGTACTCACAGAGATGGAAGCATTATACACAGGGCCTGTATGGATCCTTAGCAGGTCATCTCTGTATGCGTTATAGTGTCCACCGTAGTGTTTTTACAGGATTCCTGAGTGTGTGAATGAGTGCATCTGAAACTTGTGCCCTCTCTCAGGACTCTTTTCCTTTTATTGGTTTGTCCTGTCCAACTTCAATGTGTTAGTTTTGTTTTACTTTATTATATTTTCTCTTTTTTATTTTTTTTAAAAAAATTAGTGAATGGGTGGATGGAAGAAAACCTAGCTACTAGAGTAACAGTTAACAACTAAACTGTCGTTTATACCTGCTAGGAAAGGGAAATATCAGTGTCTCCAGTGGAGTGGCACTGGGTTATATCGAGCACTCCAGGGCAGACCTCATGCTCAGAAGTAGTTGACCAACATAAAATAAACTCCCCCTAAAAAAAATAAATAAATAAATAAATAAATAAAAGAAAATTCCCTACAGGCTTACCTACCTATAACCTCATATTATGGAGGCACTCTTTTTTCTTTCTGTTGAGGACCACTTCTTTCGAATGACTTTTGCTTTTGTCAGTTGATATAAAACTAGCCAGGATATTTTATATCATTAATAATCAAAGAAATAGACACCGTGAGATTCCGGGTGAATGTGAGAGATTAAGGGAGGGTCTGGAGAGATGAGAAGAGACAATTACGTAAGTATAGTCTAATTATAAAAATTGAAAAAAGTAAAAAGAATTTGAATGATATAAAAAAGAAACAGGCTCTTGCTTATTAGACTGGCTGGCCTAGGGAATCTTACTGTGAAGCTCAGGCTGTCTTCCTGTAAAAAACTAGTGAATTTCTTAAGAATTTTATATTCCATGTGTCATGCTCAGTGGTAAGTAGACAGTGACAACAAAGCGCCTCTTCACAAATGTTCCACATTGACATGGTTGTATATAAGGACTGCTATATCCTCAATTTCTGACAGTAATTTTGAACAGATTCATCCTACAGTTACAAACTCATTTTGCGAATATACCTACTTCTACTTACTTACATCGGCTTGCTTCAATTTCAGCAACAAATCCTCTCTTTGAAAATTAAAATGCATCCTGACTACTCCTCTTCTTCCTATTTTGTCATTTTTTCTAGTCACCAAAATCTCTCATCTGGACTACAAAATACCCAGCCAAGTGTTATTTCTGCGTTCATTTTCCCACCATAGCTTATTCTCCATGCAGCTGCTGAATGACATTTAATACCTGATCACTATCCTCTGGGCACTCAAAATATCTTTATCCCATTTTATTACCTTATGGTTATTGCTAAAACATATCATTCCCCATTCCATGATTTAAAGAAAGCTAAGGGCCAGGCAGATGGGCTCAGCAGGTAAAGGCACTAGTCATAAAGCCTGAAAACTTGAGCTGAATCTCCAAGTTCCATGTGGTTCAAAGAAGGAACCAACTCTCCAGACCTGCCCTTTTGTCTCATGGGATATGTGCTCTCCCAAAAATATATTTAAAAAGTGATTTAAAAAGAAGCACATGTATTACCTTGCTCTCTTCTTTCTAGAGGTCATACATTTAAACTGGGATTTGCTTAGCTAACATTGAAGCATCATGCAGACCATAATTCAGGTGAAGACCCAGAGGTTTAAGAGGTTCCCTTAAATTCCCAAATTCTCAATTGTCTGAATCATTTTGCTTGTGTAATCTCCATCTCCAAAGAAAGCAATGATATGAATAGTTTTTTCTGTCAGTATAACTCTGATAATATAACCGACTTTGATACATAATTGGGTTGTTCATTCTCTATGGTGGGATACCCTTTTCAGCCTTGATACAGGGTTAGGGGCTTGGTACTGCCTCAGATTGGTATGCCACACTTCATTGACCATCCAAGAAAGGCCTTACCCTCTCTGAGAAATGGATTGGGGTGGAATGGAGGTTAGTTAGGGGAGCAGGATGAGAGGGAAGGAGAATTGGGGTTGGCATATAAAATGAAAGAAAAATTCTAAATATTAAAAAGTAAAAAATATAATTGGGTTGCCGAACTAATTCACAATAATTTTAAACATATTATTACCAGCATTCCTTGCTGTGTTCAGAAGCTACTGTAGTCCAACCACTGTCATTAGCTCTTACATTCTTGATGCCCCTTTTCCATAATGATCCCCAAGCCTTAGAGGAGGGTTATGGTATTTATGTTTCATTTAGTTTGAACATTGTGCAGTACTTTCCAAGCAATTTGGACACTCGTAGGTCTCTTGTGGGTCTCTATATTAGTAAACATTTGTTGCAATAGAAAAGTGGAGAATAGTCTGTGGATATAATGATAAATCAGTATTATGCTCAGTCAGTAGAATAATAGCAGTCTCTCCCCTAGAAACTATGACCTGTCTAACTCCACATGCTTGGCCCAATAATGTTGTCAGGTACAGTTTCATCTTGTGGAACTGGACTTAAATCCAACCAGAAAGTGCTTGGTTATATCCATGTTGCTACCGCCACTATTAAACAAGTGGGTATTATTACTGTAGCTCATAGGATTTGAGATGATTAAGACTGGTGATTACAATTCTCCTTCAATAGCATGCATAATACAACTTCTAGTGGATTCTTTGTTTCCTTAGATTCTAGATGTTGTTCAAAGAGCAGGTCTTTATAAGACCTTGACATCTTGCCCCTACAACTACTCTTCTGTTAATTACAACTTTACTTGATTGCATTTATTATAAGCTCTCCCTCCCTGTAAAAAGTCATTCACAAAACAGCCATTTCAATGTCTCTTAATTTTTCCATGTGATTAATAATGATTAACAAGTAAAATGGCCTGCCATTTTCTGTCATAGAATTTAAGCACTGTGGTACTTAATATTGAAGTGTCACTTTTGCTAGATTAAGGAATACCTAGACAGATGGCATGTAATTATTCCTGAATATGTCTTCAAGGATATTTCCTAAAGAGACTGATGTTTGCGTTCAAGGACTGAAGGAGAAAGATTTTGCCTCGGTGTGTGGAGGCACCTACTACTCAACTGAATATCCTTTTCCTTAGTCTCTGCCCTGCATACCCCTCCCTGGACAGAAGACTTGCAGACTTTTTGCAAGAGGGCTCTGGGTCTTATCGTGTTTACTCCTACATTCTCATCCCCTTGTGATGAGACTGAGATTCAACATAAACTTCAGAACTCCTCACTCTGCTGTGCTGCTAGCTGTCTGGGTTTCTAACTGGAATATGGCCTCTCCTGAAACCTGTCCTTTATTGTGTTCACGTGAGTCACTTCAAGTAAATTCTTACTCATACCTATACCTGTTATTCTATATGTTATAGTAAACATATCTCTCTGGAAAATGTAATAAAATCACCATATGGGATGAGACAATAATTAACATCTAGTAAAGTGACTTTTTCATAACAAGCATTTAAATATTGTGTGTGTGTGTGTGTGTGTGTGTGTGTGGGTGGGTGTGTGTGTAGATATATAAAAACATGGTTTAGAATTTTTTTTTACATTTGAAATTTCATATAATTCGTTAGTTTTTAGTGTGGTCAGTTTTCATGTTTTCATAGCCAAAACATAATAGTAGGTTTCATTTAAAATAATGTTTATGAGACTATGGCATAACAAGGTGAGATACTGAATTATATATATATGTGTGTGTGTGTGTGTGTGTGTGAGAGAGAGAGAGAGAGAGAGAGAGAGAGAGAAATAGAGAGAGATTCTATACTGCTCCACAGCAAAGATTAGATTCATCGATATGTTGTACTACTTAATAGAAATGTATAATATTAATGGTCATAATGAAATCAACTACAGTCTTGTGGAAATATAAATATTAAAGTATTTATACAAAAGTATAGTCAACTTAATATGGGTAAGAAATAACTATGTACCCAATAAAGAATATGCACTATAAAACTTACTGAGTATTTGAACAAGGGTTCTCTGGGATTTCACTAAGAGGAAAATGGCAACAAACTCTAACCTTATCGGGGGATGCTTTTGAGCAATATAATACCCTACTGTCCTTTCTTTAGAGTTCCCCAATGATGTGCTCAGTAGATGAAACTATCTGCTTTGGATTAAGACAGAGCAGAAAGACATTGGTTATGATCCATTTAGGGTATTTTATAATAAAGTAATTTTCTACTCTGGTTGCCTATTACAATAACCTGGAAATCTTTCTAAGCACTGCCTCATGGGTAATTTCCCCAAAGATAGAGATTTAATTGGCATCATGATTTTTAAGAGATCCCTGGGTGCTTATCATGTTCAGTCAAGGTTGAGAATCTCGGCCATAGCGTGCATGCAGGCAAGAGTTCCAAATAGAGCCAGGGGCTATGTGCAAATGCTTGGAGTTAGCAGACTAATTGTTGCTTTATGATATACTTTGTCAAGGAAAGAATGTTTATATAATAGTGCTCTTATATCTTCATTCCAACTATTATGTGTGAAGAACACATAATTTGTTTTATTAAAATATATTTGGTGTTGTGAAAGCTTACATATTAGTATACAACATAATGTAATGTACTTTTCTATAACCCAAGTGATTTATGTGGCCAAGAATTCAAAATATGGTATCACCTGTTTGCAAATTCTTAGAAACAATTGTTTATTTAAATTTCCCTGTGTTGAAGTTTTTTCATATGAATTTTCCAAAGAAACATTATTTTTATTTGCAATCAGATATGTGCTATTGATATGAAAGCCTGAATAAAACAAGAACAGAAAAAAACCCTAGTATTGTAAATTATTTTGTTTTTATTACTTATTTTCTTTAAAAAAACTTCTTTATTTAAGGCAGAGTGTGGGGGCTATATAGTGCAATACATTTTTATTTTCTCTAGTTTTTGCATAATAATTGTCCTGAAAAACTAGTTGAACTAATTGGCATAGTACAGATTAGCTTTATTTTAAATTTTTGCAATTTTAATTATTACAGACAATAATATAATTATTATCACCAAACTACAAAAGGAGATTGAAAATCTTAGAGAAGACAGCATAATGTGACTTCTTTGTCTATAGATAAAATCTGTGACAAGAAATTCACTCGACTCTTTCTGAAATGTATCAATGTACTTATAACTCAATATTGATAATATCTTTTAAAAAAAACTAACCAACAAAAATGAATTAGTACCTATTTACCAGTAAAAGTCTTGTTCTTCTACTCAGTTGTATTTAAGAATAAAACAAAACTCAAGTAGGTGATTCACACAAAAGTATTTGTTCTTCATTGGGACCTTGGGAGCTCAGTCCAGTGCTCCAGTGTGGGTCTCTGTCTCTATCTTCATCCATCACCAAATGAAGGTTCAATGGTGATATGCATGATATTCGTCAGTATTGCTATAGGATAGGGCCATTTCAGGTTCCATATCCTCAGCTGCCCAAGGAACTAACTGGGGACATCGCCTTGGGCTCTGAAAAAGCAAGGGATAAAACCTGACTCTGAACATGGCGAACAATGAGGGCTGATGAGAAGCCAAGGACAATGGCACGGGGTTTTGATCCTACTTCACGTTCTGGCTTTGTGGGAGCCTAGCCAGTTTGGATGTTCACCTTCCTAGACATGGATGGAGAGGGGAGGACCTTGGACTTTCCACAGGGCAGGGAACCCTGACTGCTCTTTGGACTGGAGAGGATGGGGGAGAGTAGTGGCGGAAGGGGAGAAGGGCAGGAAGAGGGGGAGGGAAATGGGAGGCTGGGAGGAGGCGGAAACTTTTTTTTTTTTTTTTGTTTTTGTTTTTTTTTTAAATTTATTTATTTATTAAGGATTTCTGCCTCGTCCCCACAACCGCTTCCCATTTCCCTCCCCCTCCCCCGATCAATTCCCCCTCCCTCATCTGCTCGAAGAGCAATCAGGGTTCCCTGACCTGTGGGAAGCCCAAGGACTGCCCACCTCTATCCAGGTCTCGTAAGGTGAGCATCCAAACTGCCTAGGCTCCCACAAAGCCAGTACGTGCAGTAGGATCAGAAACCCACTGCAATTGTTCTTGAATTCTCAGTATTCCTCATTGTCCGCTATGTTCAGCTAGTCCGGATTTATCCCATGTTTTTTCAGACCTAGGCCAGCTGGCCTTGGTGAGATCCCAATAGAACATCCCCATTGTCTTAGTGTGTGGGTGCACCCCTCGTGGTCCTGAGTTCCTTGCTCGTGCTCCGTCTCCTTCTGCTCCTGATTTGGACCTTGAGATTTCTGTCCGGTGCTCCAGTGTGGGTCTCTGTCTCTGTCTCCTTTCATCGCCTGATGAAGGTTAATATTCCTGAGGATGCCTATGTGTTTGTCTTTGGATTCACCTTCTTATTTAGCTTCTCTAGGAACATGAATTCTAAGCTCAATGTCCTTTATTTATGGCTAGAAACCAAATATGAGTGAGTACATCCCATGTTCCTCTTTTTGGGTCTGGCTTACCTCACTCAGGATAGTGTTTTCTATTTCCATCCATTTGTATGCAAAATTCAAGAAGTCCTTGTTTTTTACTGCTGAGTAATACTCTAATATGTATATATTCCATACTTTCTTCATCCATTCTTCCGTTGAAGGGCATCTAGGTTGTTTCCAGGTTCTGGCTATTACAAACAATGCTGCCATGAACATAGTTGAGCATATACTTTTGTTGTATGATAGGGCCTCTCTTGGGTATATTCCCAAGAGTGGTATTGCTGGATCCAGGGGTAGGTTGATCCCGAATTTCCTGAGAAACCGAAACACTGCTTTCCAGAGTGGTTGCACAAGTTTGCATTCCCACCAGCAATGGGTGAGTGTACCCCTTTCTCCACAACCTCTCCAGCAAAGGCTATCATTGGTGTTTTTTATTTTCGCCATTCTGACAGGTGTAAGGTGGTATCTTAAAGTTGTCTTGATTTGCATTTCCCTGATCGCTAAGGAAGTTGAGCATGACCTTAAGTGTCTTTTGGCCATTTGAAGTTCTTCTGTTGAGAATTCTCTGTTCAGATCAGTGCCCCACTTTATAATTGGGTTGATTAGCCTTTTACGGTCTAGTTTCTTGAGTTCTTTATATATTTTGGAGATCAAAACTTTGTCAGTAGCAGGGTTGGTGAAGATCTTCTCCCAGTCAGTGGGTTGTCTTTTTGTCTTAGTGACAGTGTCCTTTGCTTTACAGAAGCTTCTCAGCCTCAGGGAGTCCCATTTATTCAATGATGCCCTTAGTGTCTGTGCTGCTGGGGTTATACATAGGAAGTGGTCTCCTGTGCCCATGTGCTGTAGAGTACTTCCCACTTTCTCTTCTATCAGGTTCAGTGTGTTCGGACTGATATTGAGGTCTTTAATCCATTTGGATTTGAGTTTTGTGCATGGTGATAGATATGGATCTATTTTCATTCTTCTACAGATTGACATCCAGTTTTGCCAGCACCATTTGTTGAAGATGCTCTCTTTTTTCCATTGTATACTTTTAGCTCCTTTATCGAAGATCAGGTGTTCATAGGTTTGTGGGTTAATGTCAGGGTCTTCTATTCGATTCCATTGGTCGACTTCTCTGTTTTTATGCCAATACCAAGCTGTTTTCAATACTGTAGCTCTGTAATAGAGTTTGAAGTCAGGGATGGTAATGCCTCCAGACAATCCTTTATTGTATAAGATTGTTTTGGCTATCCTGGGTTTTTTGTTTTTCCATATAAAGTTGATTATTGTCTTCTCCAGATCTGTGAAGAATTTTGATGGGATTTTGATGGGGATTGCATTGAATCTATAGATTGCTTTTGGTAGAATTGCCATTTTTACTATGTTGATCCTCCCAATCCAAGAGCAAGTGAGGTCTTTCCATTTTCTGGTGTCTTCTTCAATTTCTTTCTTCAAAGACTTATAGTTCTTGTCAAGTAGATCTTTCACTTCCTTGGTCAGGGTTACCCCAAGGTATTTTATGCTATTTGTGGCTATCGTGAAAGGTGATGCTTCTCTGATTTCCCTCTCTGCTTCCTTATCCTTAGTGTATAGGAAGGCAACTGATTTTTTGGAGTTGATCTTGTATCCTGCCACATTACTAAAGCTGTTTATCAGCTGTAGGAGTTCTTTGGTAGAATTTTTGGGGTCGCTTATGTACACTATCATATCATCTGCAAATAACGAAAGCTTAACTTCTTCCTTTCCAATACGAATCCCCTTGATCTCCTTATGTTGTCTTATTGCTATTGCTAGAATTTCAAGCACTATATTGAAGAGGTATGGAGAGAGTGGACATCCTTGTCGTGTTCCTGATTTAAGTGGGATGGCTTTGAGTTTTTCTCCGTTTAATTTAATGTTAGCTGTTGGCTTGCTGTAAATAGCTTTTATTATATTTAGGTAGGACCCTTGTATCCCTATTCTCTCCAAGACCTTTATCATAAAGGGGTGTTGAATTTTGTCGAATGCTTTTTCAGCATCTAGTGAAATGATCATATGGTTTTTTTCTTTCAGTTTATTTATATGCTGGATTACATTGATAGATTTGCGTATGTTGAACCAGCCCTGCATCTCTGGGATGAAGCCTACTTGATCATAATGGATAATTTTTCTTATGTGTTCTTGGATTCGGTTTGCCAGTATTTTATTGAAAATTTTTGCGTCGATGTTCATGAGTGAGATCGGTCTGTAATTCTCTTTCTTGGTTGGGTCTTTTTGTGGTTTTGGTATCAGGGTAACTGTAGCTTCATAAAAGGAATTTGGCAATGACTCTTCTGATTCTATATTGTGAAATACATTAAGGAGTATAGGTATTAGTTCTTCTTGGAAGTTCTGGTAGAATTCTGCATTGAAACCATCTGGTCCTGGGCTTTTTTTCGAAGGGAGATTTTTGATAACCATTTCCAATTCTTCGCGAGAAACCGGTCTATTTAGATCATTCACCTGGTCTTGGTTTAGCTTTGGTATGTGGCACCTATTTAAAAAAATGTCCATTTCTTTTGTATTTTCCAGTTTTGTGGCATACAGGCTTTTGTAGTAAGATCTAATGATTCTCTGAATTTCCTCTGTGTCTGTGGTTATGTCCCCCTTTTCATTTCTGATCTTATTTATTTGCGTGTTCTCTCTCTGTCGTTTAATTAGTTTGGATAGGGGTTTGTCGATCTTGTTGATTTTCTCCAAGAACCAGCTTTTTGTTTCATTGATTCTTTGGACTGTTTTCTGTGTTTCTATTTTGTTGATTTCAGCCCTCAGTTTTATTATTTCCAGTCTTCTACTTCTCCTGGGCGCGTCTGCTTCTTTTTTTTCTAGAGCTTTCAGGTGTGTTGTTAAGTCCCCAATGTATGCATTCTCCGTTTTCTTTAAGTGGGCACTTAGTGCTATGAACTTTCCTCTTAGCACTGCTTTCATTGTGTCCCATAGGTTTGAGTATGTTGTCCCTTTATTTTCATTAAATTCAAGGAAGACTTTAATTTCTTTCTTGATTTCTTCCTTGACCCAGGTGTGGTTCAGTAGTTGACTGTTCAGTTTCCATGAGTTTGTCGGTTTTTTGGGGGCAGTGTGGTTGTTGCCTTCTAATTTTAATCCGTGATGATCTGATAAGACACAGGTGGACACTGATATTTTTTTGTATCTGTGGAGGTTTCCTTTGTTTCCGAGTATGTGGTCAATTTTTGAGAAGGTTCCATGAGCTGCAGAGAAGAAGGTATATTCTTTCCTATTTGGGTGGAATGTTCTATAGATGTCTGTTAAGTCCATTTGCTTCATTACCTCCAATAATTCTCTTAATTCTCTATTAGGTTTCTGTCTGATTGACCTGTCCCTTGGAGAGAGAGGTGTGTTGAAGTCTCCTACTACTAGTGTGTGTGGTTTGATGTCTGCCTTGAGTTCTAGTAATATTTCTTTTACATAAGTAGGTGCTTTTATATTGGGGGCGTATATATTCAGGATTGAGACCTCCTCCTGATGAATTGTTCCTGTTATGAGTATAAAGTGACCGTCTCGGTCTCTTCTGATTGATTTTAGTTTGAAGTCAGTTTTGTTAGAAATTAGTATGGCCACACCTGCTTTTTTCTTAGGACCATTTGCTTGAAACACCTTTTCCCAACCCTTTACTCTGAGTAGGTGCCTGTCTTTGTGGTTGAGATGTGTTTCTTGCAAACAGCAGAATGTTGGATCCTGTTTTCGTATCCAATCTTTTAGCCTGTGCCTTTTTATAGGTGAATTGAGCCCATTAATATTAAGTGATATTAATGACCAGTGGTTGTTTACTCCGGTTATTCTTATTGCTTTTGGTAGTAGAGATTGTCTCCCTTCTTTGAGATGTGCTCGTGAAGGGTCATTAGATGCCTGGGTTATTGTAGGCAGTGTTGGCAGTGTTGGATTCCTTGGGTTGCGATTTTCCTTCTATTACTTTCTGTAGGGCTGGATTTGTGGCTACGTATTGTTTAAATTTGTTCTTATCCTGGAATGTTTTGTTTTCTCCATTGATAATGAATGATAGCTTGGCTGGGTATAGTAGTTTGGGTTTGCATCCATGGTCTCTTAGCTTCTGCAGAACCTCTATCCAGGACCTTCTGGCTTTCATAGTTTCCATCGAGAAGTCAGGTGTAAGTCTGATCGGTTTACCTTTATAAGTTACTTGCCCTTTTTCTTTTGCAGCTCTTAATATTTTTTCTTTAACCTGTATATTTTGTGTTTTGATTATTATATGGCGAGGAGATGTTTTTCTTTGATCCAGTCTGTTTGGTGTTCTGTATGCTTCTTGAATATTTAAGTGAATATCTTTCTTTAAGTTGGGAAAGTTTTCTTCCATAATTTTGTTGAAAATATTTTCTGGGCCTTTGAGCTGTGACTCTTCTCCTTCTTCTATTCCTATTATTCTTAGGTTTGGTTTTTTTATTGTGTCCCATAGTTCCTGAATGTTTTGTGTTGAGAATTTGTTGGCTTTGCTGTTTTCTTTGATCTGTTCGTTTATTTTCTCTATGGTGTCCTCAGCATCTGAGAGTCTTTCTTCTAGCTCTTGTATTCTATTGATTATGCTTGTTTCTGTAGACTCTGCTCGTTGGCCTAGATTTTCCATATCCAGCTGGTCCTCAGTTTGTATTTTCTTCTTTGCCTTCATTTCAGTTTTCAATTCTTGAACTGTTTCCATTACCTGTTTGATGGTTTTTTCTTGGTTTCCCAGGGTATCATGTACGTATTTACTCATTTCTTCAAACTTTTTGTTATACTTCTCATCCATTTCTATAAGGGCATTTTTTACATGTTGTTTAAGGGACTCTATTATCTTCATAAAGTCGATTTTTTCCATTTCTTCTGTGTTAGGTTGTTCAAATACTTCTGTTGTAAGATCATTGGGTTCTGATGTTTTCATGTTGTTTTTCGGATTATTGGGAGAATTCTTGCCTTGGCGCCTGCCCATCTCCTCCTATTGATCCTATCCAATGGGTCCTTTAAAAACCGGATCAGGTTTCCCTGCTGGCCAAGGGCTCCGCTTACAAAATGCCCTCACTCTCTTTCGTGGTTCCTGCTGCAGGCCAAGAACCCTCTCACCCCTCTGAAGGATCTTCAGGACAGGACCAGGCTCCCCTTGTGCCAGTGACCTGGCCAACCAAAGGCCTACCTCTTTGATTCGATTGTAGTAGGGCGATCTGCTCTCCTTATTGCACGCCTGTTCCCGCCGCTTGGGTCTGCCTCTGCGCCGGTCCCCGAAAGCCTCTTCCTGTATGCGGTGTTGCTCCGCCGCGTCTGGCCTCCGCCGCTCCGCCTCTGTGCGTCTGGCCGCCGCCGCTCCGCCTCTGTGCGTCTGGCCGCCGCCGCTCCGCCTCTGTGCGTCTGGCCGCCGCCGCTCCGCCTCTGTCGGAAACTTTTTTTTCTCAATATTTTTTTTTAAAAAAAGTATTTGTGCACCCACCCACTGAGACAGTGGAGCTGATCTATTGAGAGCTCACCAAGACCAGCTGGACTGTGACTGAAAAAGCATGGGATAAAACTGGACTCTCTGAACATGGCGAACAATGAGGGCTGATGAGACGCAAAGGACAATGGCACGGGGGTTTGATCCTACGTAATGTGATGGCTTTGTGGGAGCCCAGCCAGTTTGGATGTTCACCTTCCTAGATATGGTCGGAGGTGGGAGGTCCTAGGTTTTACCATAGGGCAGAAAACCCTGACTGCACTTTGGACTGGAGAGGGAGGGGGAAAGGAGTGGGGGGAGGGGGAGAAGGGTGGGAGGAGGGGGCGTAGGGGGGGAGGAGGGGGAGGGAAATGGGAGGCTGGGAGGAGGTGGAAACTTGTTTTTTTTCTCCTTTTCTCAATAAAAAGAGAAAAAAAATAAAAAAAAAGTATTTGTTCTTCTGATTTTCCCATTTGCTTGTTGGCCTGACAATATTCATTTGTTCTGTTGCTGCTTCTCAGACCAGTTCTGAACAATGCCAGTGTGTCACAGTTTTGAATGCCTACTAGCCACAAAAGAAGATTTCACTCAAAATGAAAACCAGATAAAGGCAGGGCAGCACCACTAGACATTTCCAAGCTTCTCCAAGCATAGGTTCTCTGGGAACTATTCAATTAATTTTCTATAACCTGTTTTTAAGCAGGAGATTTCTATGCATAACTAACGTCTTTACTGGAGGGAAAGAAAAGTAGAAATGGAAACACTTGAAACCAGCTGCTGAAAGCTGAAATTAAACTGCAATGGCCATGACTAAAACGTGAGAAACTGGGAAATAAAAAATGTAGAGCAGTAGCTTTGAGTGTGTGACTACCCACTTATCAAAATAGTAGACTACTTTGTTGCTATGGTGAAAGGGTAGCAGAATGGACATTTGGAGATTAGCTCAGCAGGCATAGGGACCAGTCAATGCCAGCAAGCCTTTGCTATGCACAAGTCACTGGGCTTGATGTTGATTTCACAAACACCTTATACAGGGATGGAACATGGGACAAATAGGCACCTCATGCTTGCCAACCTGCTCACTTCCTCCCATCTCCTCTTTAAGTAATAGGCCAACCACTTTCAGGCTGCTTTCTTTAATGCTGTTAGGCAGCTCTGGCCTCACCAGGGAATTGAATTTCCATTGAATTGACTGTGGACTTATTCTGAAATAGAAAAGAAAATCATGCTAACATTGTTTTCTTGCTTGAATTATATTTTCTAATAAAAAGTATTCAGCTCTGGCTTATTACCATTTTCAATCAATTTCAGAAATTTCATTACAGTAATATGATGGGTAAGTGAAACCTGTAATGGAGTATGATTAAAATATTTGCTTTGAACATTTCAGTTTTTCCCTTTCTGTTCCTTTTTCTGTCCCATTCCCATCCTATTTTACTGCCCTTGTATCTCTCTCGCATCACCAAATGTTTCCTTTAGCAACGCATGCTCTGCTCAATACTTCAAGTTGTGTGGCTACTCACGGGGAGGGGGATGAGAGTCACAAAAATGGCCTTGAGTGGTTGGTAGTTCTTTCTGGTCAGGGATTGAAGGCATTCATTGAGATTGCATAGGCCAGTCTGGGGCCTAGAAATGCTGAAACTACTGGCTTGAATTTTCCAACATCTTAAAATGAGGTCTATGTGAGGTCTATGAAAATTCCAATAGTTAGAGAGGATATAAAATACATGAAGATGCATAAGAATAAAAATATAAAATAAGTTTTATTTTAAAAATTTAATTTAGCACACCTACATATATGCTAATTATTCTGTTTAATTATATATCTTTGGCCAGTTTGCTTATTTTAGCAAAAGCAACAAAGAACAAAAAGGTAAATACAATTATAGCAATTTCAGTAATTATACATTTTATAGAAAAAATATGTTCTTTTCACATTATTTCCTTGGTAACAACACCAAATAATAAAGACCAAATAATAAAGGCTAGCATGAACATTTCCTTGTAAGAGGCATAAATGGAATTATTTTCCCAAATTACTATTGATTACCTAAAATCATTTTCTATAAAGGTCATTTTAAATTGACCGTGCTCATTATTCAAGAGCCTATTATTCTGATTTGAATTGAAATGGACATTTCTTATTATAACCTATATGGAAAGATATATTATGTGTTACAATAATTTCAACATCTGCGTTTATGAAATACTGAAAAATGGTATGAGTGACTCTAAGGTGTTTTAATTTTATCAACCAACTTGAATTTTGCTTCCCAAAAATTTTAAGCAAAATTTTCCATAGACATTTAACAATTTAGAAGTTATTAGGGATGTGAAAATAAAGCTAACTGAAAACAAAACCATAAGACTTCCTCTCTTGTCTCCTCTTAAATAATTAGACACAGACTGCAAAGAACTACCTATAGCCATGTTTGATTAAATGAGCAACTTTTTCCATTGTTTCTGATGAATGTCATCATGAAGCAGTGGTTGGTGCCCTAATGCAGCTCTTGTTAGACAAATGTCAGTGGACAGGATAATGGTAAGCAGATGTCTAGGCGATATTGACAGCCAGTATGTACTCTTGAGAAAAGTACAATGCTCATTCCATTCATGTCCATCTTCCTTGAAGTCATCATCCCTGACAATATTCACGCATTCCAAATTTGTCCTAGGTGAATATTTTACCACTTTTGTTCCAAGGGTCAGAATTTCAGAAAACTTCAGAATTTATGGAATAAAAACTATTCTCTCCTATGCATCTGTTTATCAAATATGAAAAATTATGAAAATGCACTGTAAATGCTAGGAATAAGAAACGAAGGCAGAAGAAGTCTTAATGTTACTGACTGGGATTTGAAATTCAATTATTTATACATGAGTAAAAATTTTAAGTTAAAATGAACAACCACAAAATTAACAGTTGCAAAAACATTTAATGAATAATTTTTCTAACTCCATAATGGCTCCCTCTTTCAAGGTATCTCTTTCCTTGTTCTCCATTTCTCTCCTTTACCCAACTCAGCCTTCCTGACCCCTCATATTCCCCTCCCAACTCCACTTCTCCTTTTCCAGCTCCCCTATCACCCTCCTCTAGCAGGTGACCCCATGCTGAACAGCCATTTTACTAAAGAGATCATGTATACTTCCCCTTCAGTGTTGGGGGGGGGCGAGGATCCATTTCTGTCTCTTTTAGGGTTTTCCTTGTTTCCTGTCCTCTCAGAGGTTGTGGTCTGTAGGTTTTACTTTATGTCTTGGGGTCACTAGCAGTGGAATCAGTGTTAATTCCTAGTGCATGAACTTGGTTTTCTGGAGCCATTCACTATAGAGGAATACCTTGCTTAGTCTAGGTACCACCGGAAGGGCCTTGGCTCTGCCTCATTGATGTAACAGACCTTGTTGACTCCCCATGGGAGGCTTCTCCCTCTCTGAAAAGTAGATGGGAATGGGGTGGGGAGAATGTGGGGGAAGAGGGAAGACATGGAAGAGAGAGGGAACAGGGATTGGTAAGTAAAAGAAGATTGTTTTAAAACTAAAATCTTTTTTTTAAAACAAAAGATTAATTTCTTCAGGACATTTTAAAAATGCAATTGCATTCTTTATTGATAAAATATGTTTCTGCTTTTAAGGATGCATCTTAGTTTGCTTTCTATTTCCGTGATAAAACATAGAACAAAATCAATTTAGAAGGGAAAGTTTTATTTGGCCTATGGAATGCAGTCTTTCATCAGTAAAGCCAAGCAATAACCTGGAATGAGGAACTGAAGCAGAAACCGTGAAGGAATGCTGCATATGGCATTGCTTCTCATCCCTTTGACGTTTAGTTTGCTTTCTCATACAACTCTGGACCACCTGCCCAGGGGTGGCACTGACTTGAGTGAATTGGAAACAATCACATTCCATGATCAATCAAGAAAATGCCAGACTTTGCCTACAATCTGATGGAGGCATTTCTTTAAACTGCACATTCTCTTCACACAGGTTGTGTTAAGCTAACAACAACGACAAAAAGAACTAAAGAAGATAAGTTGGATATACCTTTTGTAACACAGAATTTTCTTAGGGCAAATGGCATATTTGAAGTTTTACAAATTTCCCTTTCATTTTTCATTCCTTCCTCTCTCTCTCTCTCTCTCTCTCTCTCTCTCTCTCTCTCTGTCTTTATCTCTCCCCTCATCCTTCTCTCTTTTCTCTCTCTCCTAGACATAATGGAACACCTTGAGACTTGGCAAGCAACCTAGTGATAAGCTGTAGTTCTGTTCCCTATACTCCAGAGAAAGATCCATTATAACAATACTTGTCATTTCTTTTTTCTAATTAATTTATTTATTTATTAAAGTTTTCTGCCTCCTCCCCGCTACCGCCTCCCATTTCCCTCCCCCTCCCCCGATCAAGTCCCCCTCCCTCATCAGCTCGAAGAGCAATCAGGGTTCCCTGACGTGTGGGAAGTCCAAGGACCACCCACCTCCATCCAGGTCTAGTAAGGTGAGCATCAAAACTGCCTAGGCTCCCCCAAGGCCAGTACGTGCAGTAGGATCAAAAACCCATTGCCATTGTTCTTGAGTTCTCAGTAGTCTTCATTGTCCGCTATGTTCAGCAAGTCCGGTCTTATCCCATGCTTTTTCAGACCCAGGCCAGCTGGCCTTAGTGGGTTCCCGATAGAACATCCCCATTGTCTCAGTGTGTGGGCGTACCCCTCGCGGTCCTGAGTTCCTTGCTCGTGCTCTCTCTCCTTCTGCTCCTGATTTGGACCTTGAGATTTCTGTCCGGTGCTCCAATGTGGGTCATTGAGCCTATAATCCACGATCCTAGAGAAGCTAAATAAGAAGGTGAATCCAAAGACAAACATATACGCATCCTCCTGAGTATTAACCTTCATCAGGTGATGAAAGGAGGCAGAGACAGAGACCCACATTGGAGCACCGGACAGAAATATTTGTCATTTCTAATGAACAAATTTGTTAAGTATCAAACAAGCATAAAAGAACAAATAGCAAATGACATATAAACAGAAGCATCAGATAGATAATTGTCAATCATGAGAACAGGTACTTAACAATATACAACAAACACAAGTGGATTAGTCTGAGAATGCCAACAAAGGCAACATTGTTAAGCGGAAGGTTTATTGCAGCCTGCAGAAATTGACCCTTGGAGATGTTGAGGCACTTAGCTACGGTTCCCAATTGAAAGCTTCTTCGCACTGTAGGCCTTTTGTATGGTGTGGGGTAAGCAATAGTAAAGCCTGTTGGAAAAGGTCCACTGCTTTACTTTCTCCCAGTTTTCTAAGACACTGTACTTTTAATACACTTTGCTGCTTGTTGTTTTCTTTCAGACCAGAGGACCACTAACTGGAGCTGGTTCTTTCCTTCTATCATGTGGGACCCAAGGACTGAACCTATGTCATCAGGCTTGGCAGCAATTGCCTCGACCAGGTGAGCCAGTTCTCGTCTCAGTGCACCACAATTTGATGATCTTGTTTTCCTTACCCTTCAACTCTCTTCCTTCCCCTCTTGCTGCTCCTTCCCTAGTGTCCTATTACCACTAGAAACGTTCCTCCAACTTTTCACATGTGACACTCTTCTCTTCTCTGGCTTCATTCTCAGCATCTCTTCTTCCTTTCTTACCCTAACGGACAGGATGAACTAAATGTTTCTTTCACCATGTAAAGGTAAACTGCTTAATGTTGGACAGATGTTTCATAGAGAGGAGAATATTACAGTTTCCATTCACCCATGAAGTGTCATTTAGCTTAAAAAAAAACATTTTTCTGAGGCATTGTAATAAATGTAAACATCTAGAGACCTAACAAGGAAAACTCTATAGAAGTTCTTGAGTGACGGATGTGAAATCAGAAAGACTATTTGTAACCTGTGTTCTGCTCACTTTTAAATGGATAGGATGTTCTTATCGTACTAATCCACTTTTTGCAACTTAGTTTCCCTACACCTGGAATTCTAACTATAGAATAATCTTATGCATTTATTAATAGAGGGGTTTTGAAGTTGCGAGTTCTGGTGCCACCTTCTGGCATGAATACTGTGTCAACTATTTAAAAACCTAGCCAAGGCTCTGATGTTTAAGTATGTTAAATTAGATACTTTTATTTTTTTTAGTGTACAAATTTCTGATACAAAAAAATGGCAATTTACTTGATCTGAAGTCAATATGGGTTAGAAACTGTGAAACTGACTAGAACACACAAGAACACAGTGTTCACTCTGTGAACAGTGTGGATCTTTAGGGATAAGTCAGTGGTTGACAGTACTTACTGTTCTAGATGACCAAGTTATTTCTCAGCATCTATGTGGGGCTATATCCAGGAAAACCAATACCCTTTTCTGTCTTTGATGGCTACACAAACACATGTGGAATACATTCACCTGAAAAACACACATAAATCAAAATTACGTATAAGGTATATATGTACACATACATATAATTATATAAACAGATGAATAGATGATATATGATTGAAAGAAATTGCACATGTGCATGCAATCCAGCACTTGTCAACATTTGAACATTTGGGACTATTCTATGCAGATAGGAAGGGGAAGGGCACTGTGCTCTTATCATATCAGTATGACATATACCCATGATTGACCAGAGATACCAGATGTTATTTGATTTGCTGAACTTTTAATATATTTTAGTATGCCTTCGACAGAACTGAAATATAATTTTTTTCTGTTCTTTGTGAAATCGGAAAAAAAACAAACAAGAGAAAATTGAAGTTCTGAATACTTGGAATTTAGCTTTTATGCCAATAATGTAATCTGAAAATGAGTTTTTATCTGTCATAATAGTGTGAATTTTTATAAATATAGCCATGTAAATACTATCTTGTCATGTTAATGCTTTATCTTATTTCGCCTTATCTTGATTATTTGCATAACAATAAATGCCTACAGTTGATTTGACTGACTTACGTGATGATATTTGCTACATAAAATTTAAAGAACTGTATGAATATATGTAACAGGAGAATTTCACCAGGAAGAGGTTTCTGGAGTAAACTTCTTTTGTGAACTTGAGAAGCCCTTTTACTTCTTTGAGGCTTTGTTTCTTCATGTGTGAAATAAGGGGCTTAGAGTCAATAACCCTTTCAATCTTATCGGCTTTGAAACTCTCAGAGCATATGCTTCTGCTGGCCAGATGAATATGGATGTAGTGGGAAACTTGATTGTGCTAATTTGTTTGGTTCTCAGGGTTGGAAAAGAAATTCAGGATAAGTAAATAAAAATGGACAATACTCCAAGAAGTGTATGAGTCACATTTGTCTCGATGTTCTAGTATATAAGTAGAATTTATGTTTCAAATTAAAATAAGTTAGTGGCACACTTTAGAAAATTAGTGCCCAAAATTTTATGTACTAACTTGACTCATTAAAGACAAATCAATAAGGAAGTGAAAGACAAGGGAGCAGAGGCTGGTTAATAAAGAGGGAGGGGTCCCAAAATGAACAAAGACAAGATTAGGTAAATTATGGACCATGATGGACAAAATCTGTTTTTTATTTTTTATTGATTATATTTCTTTTATTGATTTTATTGAGCTATACATTTTTCTCTGTTCCCCTCCCTTCCCCTCCCTTCCCCTTTAACCCTCTCCCACGTTCCCCATGTTTCCAATTTACTCAGGAGATCTTGTCTTTTTCTACTTCCTATGTAGATTAGATCCATGTATGTCTCTCTCAGGGTCCTCATTGTTGTCTAGGTTCTCTGGGATTGTAAATTGTAGACTGATTTTCTTTGATTTATGTCCAAAAGCTACTTATTAGAGTGTATATATGATATTTGTCTCTGGGTCTGGGTTATCTCACTCAATATGATGATTTCTAGATCTATCCATTTGTCTGCAAATTTCAAGATGTCATTTTTTTTTCTGTTGTGTAATATTCCATTGTGTAAATATACCACATTTTCCTTATCCATTCTTTGGTCAAGGGCATTTAGGTTGTTTCCAGGTTCTGGCTATGACAAACAAAGCTGCTATGAAAATAGTTGAATACATGTCCTTGTGGTACTTAACTGTACCACAAGGATCTGTTTTAAAATGCTGTCATAAAAGATTTATTTATGTGTGTGTGTATGTCGGTCTGTCTGTGTTTATGTCCGTGGGCAGTAGCATGCATATATATGTATACACACATTTGTACATTGGAAGAGGATAAACACATGGAAATTCTGGATAATTAGATTGTAATTGTCACTGTGGAAATCCCTCCAGTCTGATACTGGTAGGGAAGAACAGAGTTATGCCTGTAAGTGTGCACATAAACTATGGACTTTCTAAAGTTGCTATTATATTAGTCCTCAATAAAAAACAAAGGTCACTTCTTAAATCTAATTTTACAGCGAGCTCATAAGCCCACTAGTGTTATACTTTTACATAAAAAGTAACTAATTTTTGAAGACTTGTTAATTCCATGAAGTCAGCTACTAAGAGTTCAGAATCAGGTTTTAGTTTAAGAAATCCCACACTGGCCCATGGAGTGACAGTTATTCTGGACTATCTAACCAAAAGGTTCTTTATTCTGTGCTTTGTTTTCATTGTGTTTTATACAATGGTGAAATATTTTTAATGCTTTGTGTGTAAACTAATTTTCTCTTAATTTTTCAAACATTTTTTATGCAAATTCAATGAAAGTGCCTGGGAGGAGTTTTGACATTACAGGCTATACATTTTCTGATCTTTTTATATTTGTGGTTTTGTCTTTAACTTATTGTGAAAAATTCTCAGCTTTTAATATGCAAATAAGGTATTATTTGGTGTCTTTCCCTTTTCTTCAGCTGAAATTCTAAGCATACATATGCTACATAGTATATGGATACATACAGTCATAGTCTTACCTTTTACATTCTCTTTTCATTCCATTTTTCCCTCTCAATTTCAGTTCAGAAAGTCTTTCCTTACAGAGTTTTCAGTCACTACGTTATATAATCTGGGGGACCAATCAAAGACACTCTTCATTTCTGGCATATTGTTTTGATTTCTAAAATATGCATTTGAGTCTTCCTTGGAGTTGTAATTTTCTTGCTTAGTATCCACTTGTTCCATATGCTATTTAATTTTTCTGCTTGGATCTTTGCCATATAATCTATAGTTATTGAAAATATACTCAATAATACAGTGTTGATATTTCATTAATTTTAGTGTCAAGACCAAATATTTGAATACTTAACTTCTATTTGAATGTGTTTATTTTATTATAGATAATTTTGATTTAATAAGTTCCTAGTCTTTAATATATAGAATGGATGTTTCCCTTGGCATCTTAATTTGTTTTTGACTTCTCACATCTTTTGAGAATTATCTTTGATTTAGCTTCTTTAGGGAAGGTAAGATCTAATAGTAACAGCTACTGATTTGCAGCTTAAGAAATAAAATAAAACAACAAAAGAAATTGCTTTCTCCTACCCTTTGTCACTTGTTTCTTAGTGGGCATAATAGGTGATTAGTGGGGCCTTCTTGTCAGAGGGTAGAGGAAGTCCAGGGCAGCAGAGATATAACAAGGCTCAGTGGATTTCTAGACTTACATGGATTTGACTTGGTGGGAGATGGAAGTAGATGCTTGGAGAGTCTATTATTCAAGGTACAGCAGGAAACAGCTTTTTATGTTTACACTGGTGTTACACTGGTGACCCTCAATGCCATGAGATGTTGTAGCTTCAAACAAAAGCATGTATACAGAACAATGTGTCTGTGTCCCTGATAAAGGAACATGAGCTCCTGAGCCAGTACTATGATGACCAGTTTATGCACATGTTCATTCTCCCATATAGGTAGAGAGACAATTTATCTCATAGACTAAAAAACCAATAAATTCTGGATGTAAAAGGAGAAATGAAAATATTATTGTAGAGGTATCAAACAAATCTGGAAAAGCAGTTTGTTAATATTTATGCACTTAAAACTATGAGCTCTTTTTTTTTAATTGAAAAAAAAATTTCTGCCTCCTCCCAACCTCCCATTTCCCTTCCCCTCTTCCTGACCTTCTCCCCCTCCCCCCACTTTTCTCCTCCCTCTCCAGTCGGAAGAGCAGTCAGGGTTCCTGGCCCTGGTGGAAAATATAAGGTCATCCCCAATCCATCCAGGTCTAGGAAGGTGAACATCCAAACTGGCTAGGCTCCCACAAAGCCAGAACATGAAGTAGGATCAAAACCCCGTGCCATTGTCCTTGGCTTCTCATCAGCCCTCAATGTCCACCATGGTCAGAGAGTCCGGTTTTATCCCTTGCTTTTTCAGTCACAGTCCAGCTGGCCTTGGTGAGCTCCCAATAGATCAGCCCCACTGTCTCAGTGGGTGGGTGTACTCAGTTCTAATGTTATTTTGTACTTACATGTGTATTTGTCTTGCCAGATTCCACATATGAAAAAGAACATATAATGATTTTATTTCTGAGACTTTGTAGCCCCACTTAAAGATTAGACATTGCAAATCCATCTTTTTTCTAGAAATATGAGAACTAGTTATTGATTCATTTATTCAATAATCAGTATGATGCTTGTGATCCAGTGGGCATTTGGTTTAGTAAATACTAGTTAATATTTATTAACAAGATAAATGAATAGCTGTTATGGTATGTTATTAATTTTGAACCAGTGTAAAGTAAATATACACAAATATTTATTTTTACCCAAATTATAAAATGGACAGTTGTAAAGGCGCTTGTTGAGATGCTTGATGACCTGAATCTGATTTCCTGGGCCTTAAATAGTGTAAGGAAAGAACCAACTCCTGAAAGTTGTCTTGTGACTTCAACTCCAATGTTCCTATACACGTGCACACACACAAACACACACACACACACACACACACACACACTAAATAAGTAAATAAATAAATAAATGGATAAATAAATAATTGCTAAAAATAGAGAAATAAATTATTTTTGAAAGAGGAGAAAAAAGAAGGGTGGTTAGCAGCTGAATTTTAGACTGTATTTCTTTCTACCTTTTTAAAAGAGGTAACAACAGAACATAAAGTCAAATATAATCAGGTAAAACAGAAAGCCACAAGGTTGAAGTTGAATAAGGCAAACCAAGAGATGTAAGAAAGTCCAAAAGAAGACACAAGAATCAAGAATCAGAGACCTATGTGTTCACACACTCAGGAGTACCACAAAAACACTAAGCTGGAAGCCATAATACAGAGGACCTAGTGCAGACTCGTGCAGGCCCTGTGCATGCAGCCCCTGTCTCTGTGAGTTCATATGTGTCAGTATCAGTTCTGTTGTATTTGTGAGACTTGTTTCCTTGACGTCCTCCATCCCCTCTGGCTCTTTTTTTTTTTAATTTATTTATTTATTAAAGATTTCTGCCTCCTCCCCGCCACACTCTTTATTCCTCCTCTTTTGCAGATTCCCGAGTTCTGAGGGGAGAAATCTGGTGGAGAAATCACATTTATAGTGGTGTGTCCAAGGTCTCTCTCTCTCTCTCTCCCCCTCTCTCTTTCCCTTCCTCTTCTCTCTCTCTCTCTCTCTCTCTCTCTCTCTCTCTCTCCCTCCCTCCCTCCCTCTTCCCTCTCTCTCTTTAGAATAATGCCTGACTGTGCATTTTTGTATTTCTTCCTATCTGCTGCAGGATGAAACTTCTCTAATGAATGAAGGCTAAAAGAAACACTGATCTATCATTAAGAATCATTTTATTCCCCCCTTTTTGTTCTTTGCAAACACAGTTTCTCTGTGTAGCTCTGGCTGATGGGGAACTAGCTCTGTAGACCAGGTTGGTCTTGAACTCAGAGATCTGACTGCTTCTGCCTCCCAAGTGCTGGTGGTATTAAAAAAAGAAGGTAACCACTGCCCGGTTTCACTATTTTTTAAGACTAATTGTATTTCGTTTTACCTTAGGTGTCTGGATATTTATTCTCTGGTTCCTGGTCACAAAAAAAAAAAAAGTCAGTTATGAGTTGCATCTCATGGAGTAGGCCTTATGTTAAATCAGATGTTGGTTGACTATTACCCCCCCCCCCCAAATTGTGCCACCATTATCCTAGTATATTTTGCAGGCAGGAGGCCATTGTAGTTCAAGGTTTTGTGGTTGGGTTAGTGTACAGCTTTCTCTTTTGGTATCCCTCATAGCACCTTCCCATATGAAAAACACTAGAATATAAGAGAGAAAGTTCTATGTAGGTACCATCTCTTCCCCTGCATTCCCAGGGAGTTGGTTGAGTGTTCTTCCCAGTCATGGGACCTTGCTGTCAGTTTGTGGAGAGCCACCTATTGCCATGTCGACAACCTGGGCTGTTTGGCTTTTAGAATGTCCATTGCAAAATCAGGAGTAATTCTCATAGGTCTGCACCTTATGCCAGTTGTTCTTTTGCCCTTGCAGCTTTTAATGTTCTTCCTTTATTTTCTGTTTCTTTTGTGTTTTGATTATTACGTGTTGAGAGTACTTCCATTTCTGGTCCAATCTACTTGGTGTTCATTATGCTTAGGCATATGTATAAGCATCTACTTCTTTAAGTTAAAGAAATTTTCTATCATTTTAATGAAAATATTGTCTGGTTTTTAGAGATGGGTTTCTTATCCTTCCTCTATTCCTAATAATTTTAGATGTATTTTTTTTCAGTGCTCCAGATGAAAAGGGAGAGGAAAATTAGGAGAGGAAGATTTTGGGGATCCATCAGAGATGTGGGTGGAACAGGGAGGCTGGAACAAGTTCCACGGCAGTCAGACGTAGGGATTAGAATTGGGAATAGTATCTGTAAAAAGAAACATGAGAGGACCTGCATTCAACCTACCTGCTCACTCTGGCAGGAGTGGCCTTGTGGCTTAGAAGGGAGTGCCTGCTAGGGTTGGGGTCTGAGATGCTATAAAGCTTAGGAGAAGATCCATGGGTTCCACAGGAGATGAGGAATAGGAGGGTAGGAAAGGCTGCAGCCAGTGTTCTGTTTCAGAGCTGCGGGTAAGTTTGGAGGATTTGGTCTGGAAGAACCATGAGAGAGATACAAATTTGCCTCCCCTGGCAGGAGTGATCTGTGCATCAGGAAGGACAGACTGAACTGAGGCCTGGCCTAAGTGGAGGGAGGGTGACTGGGAAAGCAACATCAGTGGGACCTTGTAGAGACTGTGCTGGGGAGAGGCTGCCTCAGATATTCTGCTCCAGAGCTGGGGATAAGACTGGGGGGATTGGATCTGGAGTAACAGAAGGAGAAGTGAGACTCTCCAGTCAGCCTACCCGTTGTTTCCCTGGTAGGAGTGAGACTGTATTTCTTTCTGACTTTAGATTTAACAATTTTGCCAGCATGATATGTGTCTATTGAACCAGAATAAAACATTCATTATTTCTCTCAAATACCCATGAGGCTGAAATAATCAGGTTGATATTGAAAAGAATCTGAATGGAATGCAATGCATGGTGTTTTATTTGGCTATAAATGCTTCTTGAATATCTATATGTATTTTTGTGTGCTGTATATTTTATTGTTATTGCAGCTCTACTGCCCATATTTTTTTATCCTATTTTTATCCATACTGTGAACATGGAAAGTGAGCATAGTACCTTAAAGCAAGCCCCAAAGCTCTAATCATTCTACTACACCACTGCGTTTGGCAAGTTCTAGAAAGCAGAAATTGTTTAAGTTTAAATAAAATAATACTACAAAATTGCCTAAGAATAAGGAAGATTGAATCCAACATTCCCTAGTCTTCTTTGAAGGGTTTGTTGTGTTCTTTCATAAGCATTCAGAACTAACACACGCCTTACGGCCCCTCTTTTCTGCTGTGTTCTGATATGTCTATTCTACTCTGGCTTACCAATCTTGAAGAGCTTCTAGTCAACCATAACCAGAGGAAGACCTTTTAAAACTGGTAGGTAATCCACCTCTTGGACTCCTTCTACACACTGGCCTAACCCCTCACAATCCTCCCTTCTCCTCTCATAGCAAGTCTCATCACACCCCTGCTGTTCTCTGCCCTCTTCTGGAGGTAGCAGGAGCTATTGGTATTCTTAAAGCCCATGCTCCCTTCTTCCCTCCAGACCTCTCACAATTAGAAAAGTGAGTGGGTTCCTTCTCTGCTAATCCTTCTGTTTATATTAAGAAGTTTCACTGTCTGTCCCAGGCCTACAATTTAACCTGGCATGATAGGTATCTATGCCATCCAGGCCTCTACTCTCACTCCTGAAGAGTGAAGTAGAATTCAGACAGTATACACATCAGACACACCTAGTGGACAATACAGTACCTGTGCCAGCTACAGAACTATACTGGGATTGTCAACCAGGCCATAACGGCCGACAAAGGGGAGACCACCACGGTCTGCTGCCTCCTTCAGGGTATTGAGATTTTCTTGGAAAAATTTAACTTCAACAAACTCTAGGAGATCACACAGCTAGCTGATGAAAACCTGGCCACTTATTTTTTTTTTTAAGCAATTACAAGAGACCATGTTTAAGTATATTAGACTGGACCCAGCCTCCCCAATGGGAGCCATGGATCTGGTTACCTATTTCATTTCTCAGTCAGTGCCAGATATTAGAAAAAATTTTAAAAGGCTGAGGGGAATCAAACCCCCATACAGAAATTGGTGAAAACAGTCTTTAAAGGTTTTAATGCCGGAGAAGAGGCATCTGAGCCCTCCTAATAGACAAGGCTACATTCCAAGGCGAAGCCCTAGAAGGTGCTCTGAGCTCACCAGGATCTCAGAAAGGGGCCAAGGGAAGTCGACCATGGGGCACCATCCTGCCTCAACTTAAGTCAACCTTTCCAGGAGCCTGCTACAAATGCAGCCTTAATGGCCATTTGGCACGATATTGCCCTGAGCCTCCACTGCCTACGAGGCCATGCCCTATCTACCAGCAGCCTGGACCCTGGAAATCTCAATGCCCTTGTGCAGACTTGTCCTCTATGTCACACCATGGAGGTCCAGCCTCACCAACACCAGCAAGTGAGACTGTACCAGCCTTCCATTTCACCCATATACCTGCTCATAAAAAACTCCTAACACTTGTGGACATTTTACAGGGTGGATAGGAGCATTTCTGACCTCCAGGGAAACAGCACATATGTGGTGGCTCAGGTACTCCTGGACCACATCATTCCTCTGTTTGGTGTCCCATGGACCATCCAAACAAAAAAATGGGCCACATTTCACTTCCAGGGTCGTGGATCTCGTGTCAGAAATTCCACATTCCCTAATGCCTGCAATCCTCAGGAAGGGTGGAGAAACCCAATAGACTCAAAAACAACAGCTAATCAAGCTCTCCATTGAACTCAGGTTATCTTGGCCCTCCTTTCTTTCCATTGCCCTTACCTATCTCTGAACCACTCCACATTCTCCTATGGGTACAAGCCCTTTCTAACTCCTCTACAACAGGCCCTTTCTCCTTAATTACCACCTCCCAGCCCAAACTCTTCCACTGGCGGGGTACCTACACTACCTTTTCCTTCTGAAGTCTCTTCTCAGTTCACATGCTGACAGCTATCTCCCTGCCCCCACACTAGTGGACCCAAATGCCCCTGAACCTGCTCCACTTTCTCCAGGGGCCAGAGTACTCCTCAAAGAGCTAGTTCCTAGGTCTCTTGAACCTTGATGGACAGTACCTCACACAGTAATCCCCACCATATCATCCCTTCAACTGCCAAGTTTCTGGGACACGCGTGCTGGTACCATCTCTCCAAGCGCAAGCCAGCACCTGTTCAGGATACCTCTGAGAAAGCTCACCAAAGGGTGACTCCTCTCCAGAGAGGGCCAAGACCACTCCCACAAGCTATTTAAACTGCCCCCCCCCCAGAGAACAAACACGTGGTCTCTCTGGTTCTTCTTCCCCCTTCTCTGTGGTTTCCCAGTCTTCCTCCCTGGGGGAGCTTGAAAGGCCACCTGGGAGTGCTGGAATCCATTAAACATGGCCTTTTTCTAATTTGGTTGGATTTTATGTGATTTGGATTATTGCAGCAGCAGAGAGGGTTGTTGGGCCAGAAAAACTTCATAGGAAGGAACATGTTACTCTAAGCACTTCCAAAGTTATTGATATCATCTAGACAAAAAAATTCTCAAAAGTTAGTCTAGACTTATCCTAATTTTAAACAATTTTATATGAGAGGCAAGAGCTTATTTTCTACTTAGGATGCCATTGAGAATTACACTGACTGGGAACATGGCAGTAGTAGCTTCTCCTTTAGAGCTCATGATTGCATCAGCCAAAGGAAGCTGGGAGGTTAACAGTGTTGGGCAGGAATTTCCTTCAATTGAACAAGCCTTAAATTAAATAAGGTAGCTGTTGGTTATCACCAAGATACAAAGTCCTGCAGTTTTTGCAGCATATGGAGAACATCACAGAAACAATAATTATCCACAAATTCAGAGAACAAATTCCTGTTGAGTGCCCACATTCAGGTGATACATTTACAACACAATCTATACATATAAGGCACAGGGAACGACAATGGAAAGGAATTATGGAGAAGAGTGTAAGAAATAGGGAACCATGGGACGTACTCCAAGACAGTGTCTTGTTTATATGATGGAACAGCTGTATCTTTGAAATCTCAACATCCTGGCCGCACAATTAAAATACGAGTTTATTTATAAGGGATAAATCTCAGAAGGCACACCATTAGATGTAGAACAATGGACAACTAATGATTGCCAGGAGAGGAATAATGACTCTCTTTTTTTAGTATCAAGCCCTTGATAGATTATTCCATCCCAAATTTTCATTCTAAAACATATGAACGTAAGAGAAATACTGGGGCTTCCAAGGCTCCTCAAAGAGTTATAGAGTATCAAATAGGATCCAGTACCAACCATGAGAACCCTCCCTTCCCCTTCATGAGTTGTTATTCAGGAAAGTCCAAGAAGCTTATAGGCTATCACTGTTGTCCTTGGTTGCTAAATGTTGAAGGTAAATTCCTATTGCTGAAAATTCCACACACTCCAGACAAAAGAATCAGTCAACCTAAGTTGAATGTGATTTCAAAGCCGCTTTCTAATATTTCACCTTCAAAGACTCACAGCAGTCTAAAATCCCATCAGGGTGGGAAACCTGCGAACCATGATAATGAGCAATAATGCAAGACAATCTTCAGGGTGTGGTAGGTCAATATAACTGCTAGTAATCCACAATTCTTCAATTGGAGAGAAAGTCTATTCCACAGGAGATAAATCACATCTGTCATGAGAAACCTACCCAGGTCCCAGCACTAATGATGCAGGCATGGATCTCTTAAGAGAATCAACTACTGCCTCTTTACTAAGCCAGTGTAAATCTGAATTATATTCTAAGTGTTTACCCTTATATCTGCAGGTAAGTATTGCTTTCACCACTCATTGCAGACTATTCTCATTGCAACGATGGAGACAATTACAAAAAACCACAATTAGTTCAAAATGAGAAAAACTGATGTTGGGGTCCACACTCCAAGTTAATACAATGACAATATAACTTTAGCTCATAAGACTCAGGGATCACAGTAATGGAATAGAAAGATTGTAAGAGATACAGTAACAAAAAAAAAGCTGCTTTGTGGTTATGTCTCACATAATTGACAGCTTCACCCATCATACTTCAACAAGGAGCTTGTCACAACAAGAGCTGAAGAGGAACAAGAGCGACGAGATGTCAACGTGGAAGGGGTAATTTCATGGGCTCATACCCAGAGACGAAGAACTACAGGCACCTAAGGAATGTTGAGAGGAGGAAGTAGTCAACTGTGATGTATACAATATAATTATTTTGAAGACAATAACCAAACTTCACTGGAAAGTTTAATACAGTTAGTACCCTCTGGAAATAAAAGTGAATCTATATTTAGAAGTTTTTTTTTCCTAGTCTTCGTTACTGATATCAGTCTATATTATTAATGACACTAATATTTTAATTGGAAATAGTTTCTTCTGGTGGATCTCACATTTTCTTTACTGAGAAGAAAAGTTCTTCCTTAGGTTAGTAAGACAATAGCACAGTGAGTTCAGGCATGTGACATGGTTTTAATGTTAATATGAAGTTGCTTCCTATTGTCACTTGAATCCCATGAAAGATGGCACTTATTCCTCTCCTGTCAGCATTTGGTTTTGCAATTTTTAATAATTAAATTTGTTCTTTGATGAGTTCTAACTGTACATAATTAACTCCTATTTTTCTCTTCCCTTTTCTCTTTCTTCATCCCACCCCGATAACTGCCTTACTTCTTTCACTCTTTCTTACAATCATGTCTTTTTGTCAGCAATTTTAGAACCTTGCCTTTTGCTTCTTTGCAGGCATGAGGAATGTTTCCGTTAGAATTCTTTAATAATTTTATAATCAACACTTAAAAAGTGTTACTGTGGTTTTAGTGTTAGTGACAGAATGGGTAGAAATCTAACATTCTTGGTGTGTAATGCTTTCACAATTTTATATGTTTTTAACCGAAATTTGGTGTTAGTTATTAAAATGTGAAATACTTAAACAAACAATATAGCTTTACTAAATCATATGTAATGAGACATTGTTTTATAAAAAGCTATGTTTGTTTAAAATAAATAGTGCCTAAAGATTTCATTAATCCATTGTAAAATCAAGTTAAATGTACACATTCATGTGTCATAATATTGCTTTTGTTTACCTAGAATTTATAAGTTTAGTAAATTAAAAATAAAAAAAACACAAAATAAATTTGAAATTTTCATTTAAAACCTCTACAACTTTTAATAAGAATGTTGTAATTCATAGAAAATGTATACAAAGCAGTAAAGGCAATCACACATTTGAATTTTATTTTCCTTTTTTAATGTCTCATAAATTATTCAGCATGAAGAATTTTCTTTCTGAAATTAGCAATAATTTCACATATAAAATAAAGTTATCTATGAGTGTAAAGCACAACACCTTAAACACTTAATGAGTTAAAAGCACTTTAAGTATAAAATCTCATTACATGGTGAACTGATTAATTTTCTAAAGCAAACACTCTGAAAATGCGTTACCTGGCAAATGGCACCAGAGTGAGTTGGGAGAGTTTCTGAAGCATCATTTACATGCTACTGTAAAGACAGACTCACAATGGTGCTGCAGCACTCTAAATGGAGGGGAAGGCAATGGTTACCAGCTTATTTCACACAAGTGCCTCTGACCCCTCATTGGCACAGAACACTTTAACATTGCATATGTTTATTGAGGAATGCTTTGGTCCGGTACACATAGATCACCCTACATCTGTGTTTGAACACCAGCTAGTACATTTGCTGTTTACAGGAAAATAATTCCTGGATGCTGATGGAAACGCACAGAAACCACAACTTACAAAAATTAATAAATGTTATTGTTCATTCATAGAGTAGAAAAATAAGCATTTTCAGTGACTCCCACATTTGGTATTATTTGCCTCCCCATGTCCTTAATGAGAACACTATAAGAATTTTATAGCAGCAATGTGAATTACAATTATAAACTCTATGCTGAGCTTATAGTGTTGAAGACCATGTAAAATTATGAAAATTATTCAGGAGAATAATGTATTAGGTTTAGGGTTAGAGAATTGGGGTTAGGATTAAAGTTAGGGTTAGTGAATTTCACTGTGAAGAAATCATATGACAAAGAACAAACAATTTTACCTAAAAGAAACTGAAATTGGGCTAGAGAGATGGCTCAGCGGTTAAGAGCATTGCCTACTCTTCCAAAGGTCCTGAGTTCAATTCCCAGCAACCACATGGTGGCTCACAACCATCTGTAATGAGGTCTGGTGCCCTCTTCTGGTCTTTAGGCATACATGCAGACAGAATATTGTATACATAATAAATAAATAAATAAATAAATAAATATTAATAAAAGAAACTGAAATTACTTTAACTAGAGAAACTTTATATTTGCCTCTTTTGTAATACTTAGCTTTTCATAAAACAAACATAGCAACAAAAATTTAAAAACTAAATAATATTATACAGTTTTCTTCTTCAAACAATGTATCTTTGAAGTCCTCTGCACTAATTTCCCTCACAGAAGAATTTGTCTGGAAAAATTTAAAAAATATTTCAACTACAGCTTAACATTTCTGTTTCCTGCCAAGACTTTTCCTATGAGATTTACCTTAAAAGTCTGCCTCTGTATTATCACCTCTGCATGAAAGTAAAAAAAAAAAAAAACACTCAAGATTAAAATATGTGTAATTGAGCACAAAATAGTTTTCCTTGAACTTTCTCAAAAGCCTCTTGTCTCACCGAATATTTTGTCCTCTTCAGTTACTTGCTTTGTACAACTACCCTGGATGTTGGTTCCCCTCCAGCAACCAGTGATTCATCTAATATGGCTTAGCACACACACAAACACACACACACACACACACACACGCACGCACGCACGCATGCACATACAGAGAGAGAGAGAGAGAGAGAGAGAGAGAGAGAGAGAGGATAGATGATAGAGAGAGAGTGAGAGCGATAGACAGATATATACACATATATAGACAGAGAGAGACAGAGATACTCTGAGAAATGGAGAGACAGAGACAGACATCACAGGATGAGCTTGGTCTTGGTAGGAGGTCTCTGTAGGCCAGCAGTCTCAGGCTGCAAACATCTGGAAGGAGTCAGCTGGAGTTGCCAACTTTCCCACACACCGACCAATCATTAATACACACTAGTGCTTGGACAAAATATAGACTGACAATTTCCTCTGTACCTGACTTCTGGATTTTGCTTTTTCCGTGGTTCTGAGGCACCGGTCTTTGACATGGTCAGGTGCATGTCAACAATAGTTATTAACTCGGGATTTATTTACACTTTAGGCATTCCCTTTATCCAATCCTTAGAACTACTCTGATTTCTTTCACTTTCTACCCCGTTCATGCGCTGCTCTGATCCAAATTAATATTATCTATAGATAGTATTCAATATCTCCTTTTTCCCCAGTCACCTGCAGTTTAGTCAATATGACTAGAGATCTCCTATGATGTCAAGATCACATCGTGCCAATTTCTGCTTGGAAAGCATTCAAGGTATAATTTACATCAAAGTAAAAGTCTACTATATTAACTACTTGACATATTTTTACTTCCTTTCCATCCACTTCTCCCAGGCTTAGACAGTAACCCCAGTCTCTTTATCCACCTACAACACAGTCATCTGTCTTATCACTGGCTTCTCATCTTGATCTTCTGTTTAACACAAATTATCAAGTAAATCTCCTATGTGCTAATGTTATCCCAGGGGATTCAGCCAACATCTGGCTTTTTCCAATGGATGCCCTTCCTAAAGTGCAAAACTGTTAACTCATTCAAGCACCAACAACAAGGATTTAACACAAATACTTCTCATTATAAATCTGTCCAATTGTACAGCCCTTTAAATTCTCAACTTTCCCTTTTTTGTTGTTTGACAACTGTATAATGTATATATATATATATGTGTGTGTGTGTGTGTGTGTGTGTGTGTGTGTGTGTGTGTCTTGACAAAATCCACCCTAGTTTCCTTTCCTTTCATTTCTTATCCTATTCTGTTTTCCTCCTGGCTTTTCCTTCCAAATTTTATGTTTTTTTTTTATTTATTGTTTTTAAAATAAGCTTGCAGAGTTTAGGGAGCCTGAGTTAGCACAAGTGTTGAAGTTTCTATTGGAGTACAAATACATAGAGAAATACATACACAAATTCATAAACAAGAATTAAATCCAATTTTTAATCCCTCCAAATCAGAATTAATGATGAACCTAAATTACTTTGGATCAAATCCACACATAGTAGACATGCCTTCTAGCTTTCAACATGCCATAATGTATGTCTGAAATCTACTTGGGGATAAGAGTGCAAAATTCTAAGTTAAATTCTTCTGTGTGAGTCAAAATAGATCTATTTGTCTTGGTTGAAATTTCAAAAATTTACTTAATGAAGTAAATTGAGTAGATATTTATTCTGCTTGAATCCTGGGCTTAAGAATCATTTTAGAACCACTGTAAATAAATGGTTCTCACCACTTTATTGAAGTTCATCACTTCTGAGTTTCTGGGGGAAATTTTTAAATACTTATTTGGGGTAAAATTTCATTTCCAAAGACATAAAAATAAAATGTTTGTAAAATATAATCAAAAGATCTGTTTGTAAACACATATGTTTAAAAAAGTTTTTCAAATTATTGATTTTTCCATCAGAATTTAAAACATTCTGTTATTGCTTAAATTTTATCTTTTGCTAATAAGCATGTCAAATACCTCAAGAAATCTAATTAATAATCAATAGTAACATTTAAGTTGTTGGATATTCATTTTGAAGATGTTGTTTACTGGTAGCCTTGCTGTGTTCATAAAATATTTTATATATATATATATATATATATATATATATGACACATATATGTACACATGTATATACACACACGGATTATTTTGAATTATCTAGACTAGCCTACTCTAATCAAACATATCCCTCAACACAGGATATTTTCACAGGGAAGTAGATAAATACGTGACAAGCTGAATAAAAGATGCTAAGGGCCCAGGAGATTGTTTGTGTGCGGGTGCTGACTGATGTCTAGCAGGAGCTGGCAGGAAGGGTAACAAGTTGCACAGGCCTTATAAAGACGCTGACAGACCCTATCTAACTCTACGGTGGGTGGAAACTACACCAGAAATCTGAGGCAGAGTGTTCCCAAAGAAAAATCCAGGTAGAAATTCTAAATTTAGATTTTGGGCAGAGTCACCAATGCATCTATCTACCATCTGTCCTGTATTACTGTAAGAGAACCAATGTGCATGCTAGAAATTTACTATGTCTTAATTTGTTAGGAAACCAACAAAACCCAACACATTCTGGTGAAATACTGCATGAAAATCAACTCCTGTTTTTAAACTGGAATTAATAGAAACGTTGCCACATAAACGTATGGTGCAACAAAGTACACTAATAAATGGAGGAATTTTTTTTACAACAAAATCTAAGAAACTAAATACTCAATAAATAAAAGTAGGCGGAACTGGAGACATTGCTGTTTTTAAGAGTTCTTTCCCTTATACAAGACCCTGGTTTGATTTCCAAAACCCCTTCAGAGCAAGAACAAGAATCACTTTAACGTGGATTGAATGCTAAAATCAGTGTAATGAACTTAAGAGAAACAGCAGAAAATTCATACAGTTATAATGATGTGATTTATGCAAAATGAATGTTGCATGAGTAAAAGTATATTTTTCACAGATGTAGATCATTCAATCATATATCCATGTTGAAATGCATCTTAATCTCCACTTCACATGAATTGAAATGATTAATTTCAGATGAAATATAGATAAATATTCAGATCCTTTGCATGTGTACTGTAGGCAAAGATTTCTTAAACAGTACATATACACTCACACACCCACAATAAAAACAAATGAACTAGGAAGTAGATTAGAATAAAAATTTTCTGTCAATTGTAAAAATAAATATTAAATGAGTGAAAATATAATCTGTCCTATAAAAAATTGGCATGATGCATATATGAGAGGAAAAACCTATCCTATATACACACCTCATATTTACCTTGGCAAGAAAGGGAGCAAATCAGAAGACAATTCTGATAAGACAGTAGTTGAATGTGCAAAATATGTATTTGATAGGCAAAGGGCAGAACAGATAGCAAATTTCCTCATGTCTTTAGCCCTTCGGAAGCTGTGATTAAAGACACAGCAGCAGACACAGCACCACATGTGGACTAAATGGCTCAGCTTCAAAGGGGGGAGTAAATCCAGAGTCACTGAGGTTTGACTGATGCTGCGAAGAAATTTGCATTCATGAGGATGTTGCCAGGACTGAAGAGAGTATCGCATACATGGGAAAACAATGCAGACAACATGCCTAGCCCTATTCTAGAGATTTACCAGCTTTTAAAATGATTGCTCTTTGACTTCGACCATCTTTTAATGTTGAGTCTATATTCAGTTGTATATTTTTTTCTGTTTAACAATGACTATTCACGAGTATTAGATTTCTAGAGAGACATATCAATTATAAATGGCGCACCACTATAGGAGCACATTTATAATATGGGAGCTTGTACATGCATTGGGGCAAGAAATAGATGGAAAATATCTTCATCGTATGCTTAGTTTTGCTATGAACATAGAACTCTTGTTTATTTATAGTCTATACTAGACACATACTTGTGCACACACACACATACACACACAAACACATGCCAAGACTACATTGAGATGTTCTTAAGGTTAACTTTTTTTTAATTTTGAATTTATTTTAGGTTTATATTTTTACTTTTCAAAGTTATTATTTATAATATAATGCAGATTTACAGGAAAATATAGCTGCACCCCATTTCCTTTTCCTAACTCTCTCACAACTTTCTTTACACATGACCCATAGAACTATATGAGTGTGTACACATCTACACATATATACGTATGTATATAAGCACATATATGTTTATTATTTTCCTTTTCCAGCCATGGCAGAACTTTGGCTGACTTGATCACGTGCACGTAGTCAGAGGTATTCTGAGTAAACAAGTAAAAGTGCCATGCATGTTATATTCACAAGATGCCTGTCTTACTTTTCTCTTGCCATGATAAAACTCAGTGATTAAGAAAACTTATAAAAGGTAGTATTTAATTAGGGAAACACTGCTGCAGAGTGTTAGAATCCATGAACATTATGTCAGGAAGCATACCAGTAGGTAGGCAGGCAAGTTGCTGTAGCTGTAGCTGTAGCTGTAGCTGTAGCTGAGAACTTATGCTTTTATTAACAGGCACCAGGCAAAGATTGCTAAGTGATAAAGGTTTGGAATTTTCGAAACCTTAAAGCCCACCTGGTGACACACCTCTAACAGTTTCCATCAACTGGGAACCATGTACGTGAACATATGAGCCTTTGGGAGTTATTCATATTCATATAATCTCAACAGCATTTCCAAGAACGCTCCGCACCACGTTCTCTGGCTTTTGCATTCTTTAAACGTCCTCTCCTGCAATGCTTTTAAAGATAATAAAAAACCAAATATCTTCCAAATAGAAGAATATGGGCACCAAAAATAAAAAAAGAATGAATTTATTTCATTGTACCCCAAGATTATTATACATAAAATAAACAAGAAAGGTAATAATGATGTCTAATGCTCTAAAGTTTGGAGCAACTTTTGTTTTTCCTTAGGAGGCAAAGTATTCAGATATATAGCAGCACTGTAAACACAGGGCTGTGTTTGAAAATTTCAAACTTATTTAATAATGTTGCAAGGCCAGCTGATGAATGAATTTGGTTAAAGTCTAAAAAATGTAAATAGAATAACTGAATGTAATCAATCTTCCTCACTCCATATAAAATTGCAGTACTGCAAGTTTTTATAACAAAATGCAATTTTAAGAAAATATTGTGACATGTTCACTGAGGAATCTCAGTTAGTAGTTTACCCCTCTTAGCTGAGTTTCTGGTTTAGTAAATTCCATTGTGACAGTCTGATGTGTTCTCTTTCCCATGCCTCGAGTAAACACCTAAGTTCTTACTAGGATAAGGAGTTTTCCATTCCTTGCCCTAAAAAGAAAATAATTGCTCTTCAATAGTAAGCCTTCATGGTCACGGCACTCAATGTTACATGGAGCACAAACTCTGTCCTTACATACTATGTTTTATGTAGAAGTCACTATGAAGCAGAAAGTGGGTAAACCTGTATTTTTGTATAAACCTGTATTAATACACAAACTATCCTTTGTGTGTTAGATGGAAATAAAAGAGTTAGTTTCCCATGACATTAATAGTAATAATAGCAATAGCTATTTTCAAAATAATATACAGTAAAAGACAGAAGGTTAATCCTTGGAATGGAATAATGAAGCAAAATAATTCCAATTTGCCATGTAGGAAGTACTGCATATCCTGCTCTTTCCCTAAGGTGATAAGGGACTCTTCTGTAAGATATTGGAAGACAAATGATGGGAGAAACTGTATCATTCTTGTGCATAGGTGACATGAATTTCCCATTCCCATATAGACATAAACGCAGAGAGAATTTGGCCATGACTCCCTTTCAAGTGCCAGGTTTTTTGTTACTTTAATCCAGGAATTTACTGATCAGGGAAGAAGTGGCTGTTCTTATGGGAAAAGCAAGCAGTGAAACATAAAGTAAGTATTGCTTTTTTTTTTTTTTTTGCGAGTGATCTTATGTTTCTGATAGCCTTGATATTTAAGGTGTTCTTAGGACCCCTACCATTGCTTTCACCGCATAGCTTGTTTAAAATGTAGAATTGCAGAGGTCTCCAGACTAATGGAATCTGAATCAGCACTTAAATTTAAAACAAATCTATAGGTAATTAGACCATGGGATAGTTTAAGGGATATTGTTCCTTGTGACCTAAAGAGCAGTTAAGCAGTCAATAACAAAACATTTAAAATGCATGAAATCAAGATATATTAATTGCACAGCTATAGAGCGCTCATTAGGGATAAATTTACTCCATGCTTTGCTAATTCATCTTAAATTGTACTTCAGTATTGTGTAAAGAAATCTCTCAAGAATGTTACATAATAATCATACTAACTCAATAATAACAACAAAAACAGCTCTTAGACTTCATTTTGTTCTTAACTTTAATGGGAAGAATTAAAAGGGAAAATGAAAAAATTAGATTGTCTCTGCAACACTAGAAAGCAAATATATTCTCTTCAAGTTTCTAACTAGAAGAACTTCAAGATAGTGCTTGGGAGGTTCCTGTACAAAATTTCCTGAAGTCCACAATGAGTAAATTGGAGTATCTCTTCCATTTACTCCATTGAAAGTTGTAAATTTCTTATCATACTAAGATGATAAATACATTCATGTACAACAAAATTTTAGAGGAAAATACTGCTGATCCTCAAAATATATTTCACAATGAATTTGAATACTGTGAGAATGGTACAGAGGATAAACATGGGAAAATTAGAAATTTTTACTTTCTTCAGAAAAGAATGCCTATGGGTCAGGCACGAAGATATCCAGTCATTATTTCAGCGTATTTTTATATTGTTCTAATTCAAACACTAGTATTTTTGTCACCATCATTATGTTATAGAATATTGGTTGTAGAAAGTTGCTAGGCTATGGATGAAATATACACAATAAGATGTACATCTACATGTGTTCATTGGTATATTTTCTGAGAGTACTATGTGTGAACATGTCACATAGATGTGAGAGTGCCTTTCTTGACCTAACATCAATAGTAAGTTTTTGAAAACAGCATATTCTCTGTAGTGAGTACAGAATGACAGATTAGAGGAGTCCGTGAACTCTGGGTTTAGTGAGAGACCCTGCCTCAAAAAATTAAGACCAAGAGGCATTAAAGAAGATACCGCATTATAACTTCTGCCTTCATCCTTTCTATATATTTGGAAATTTATTTAGGATTTTCCAAGTGGAGAAGACCAATTGGTTCTGTTGTTTCTGAATCTTTCTCATTGAATTCAGTCAGATAATTATTTAGTTTATTTTTATGTGACTCTTCATATTTTTAATTCAGTCCTTAAGATTTCAGGAAGCAAAAAGATAAGTAAATATGGATGCATTTGTATAGAACAAATATATCTTATGGCATTATTAATTTTAAGGAAGAATAAAAAGAGTATATGGTCTTACCAAAGATTCAAACAACTAACAAAGACTAAACCTGGAAAATATGTTTTGAAGGATCAAAAGTGAAAGAAATCCACAGTAAGTTCTCTAAAAATCAGAGAAAGACTTAAGTGGCTGTAATTTAAAAGAACAATCAACTAAAAGAATACAAAAGAGATGAACATACACAGAAAGAAAGCATTTTCTTCAATGTGGTGAAGAGCATAAGAGGGGAATAGATGTGTCAGTTTAGGGAAAAAGTAGAATATAATTGCTACAGATACATCAAAGTTGAAAATAATGTAAAGCCATTTTTAATTCTTTATTAAGAAAATTATATGACATATGTATTATTGTAGATAGTATGTGACAAAAGCTACTGAGATTTGACACATTTAACAATTGCAAGACCTCTTCCACTGCATCAACATGGCAAGGAAAGCTAATTTGATGGAATTTGATGGGCAAGCCTTAGAGTTCTTAAACAGAGTCAGTTTGTCTACTCAGAGAATTATGATGTATGGTCAGAGTCCTTCAGAGTGTCAAGGTTTGAATATGGGAGTATATTTGCCAGGAGGACTGGTTGTTACGTAAAGAAGAACCAAATATGGAGATGTATTAAGTGTCAGCAGAAGCAACTCATTCTAGATCTTGATGACATTAGGATATTGTCACTGGGATGGATAAACATATAATAAAAGAGTGTCATCAGAATTTGTTAATCAATGATGGAACTGACACATTAAGAATCACTATACAAACATCTTATGGTATAGAAATTTAAATAAAGTAACATGTGTCCCACATGTTGATAATACTCAAGCTTAATGACGCAGGTCATGACCAACACTTTCACAATCTTAAAATTTTTGCCATGTTTCCCTACACATTTTTGTTTCTCAAGTGATGTTGTAGTCAAGTGAGTTGCTCAGCATTTAATGACTTTTGACAACAAGTTTGAGGTTCTGAATTCAGTCTCAATGAATCACATAGATTAAGGACAGAATGAATTTCTTCAAGTTGTTCTTTGACTTTCATGTACAGTACCCACACCTATGCACTGACAAATACATATATGTGATATTTCATTTTAAATTAGGCATCAGAAATATTTTTATACTAGTTTGCCAAGTAATAAATATAATATATAGCCAAAACTAATACGACAAGAGTATATCTTTCACAACTATATTTACTAACATTTTCCACTGCATATGACTATTAAAAAATAAAACTTTATAATTTTAAACCTCATAATAGAACCTAATATTTTATAAGATACACATATTTTTGGAACATGTTTTTACAGGATGTTTCTTCATTAAATCTTTTTTTGTGGACTTTTAAGTGCAAAATTAAAAAAAAATTATGCAATAAAATAGTGTCCCTGTTTTAGTGTTATTATAAACACAAGTTATACATGGTCATAATCCCTCACATAAAGGCATAAAGCTCACATGTCCAAAGTCTTCATCATTTGGACATCAGGTTACACAATTAAATGAGTAAATTTCTCTTATTTCTTAAGAAAGAGTGTGATTTTATTATTATTGATAAATGAAGAAAGAACTCTCAATAAAACAGACAAATAGTACAACGTATCCTATCCTAACTTAGAATCTGAATTATTTGGAATGCATAGTCATAATTTAAAGTGTGAAATCAGACACACACAAAGAGAGACAGAGAAACAAACAGACAGATACAGACACACACACCCATAACATCTCAAAGAAAGACAGATACACAGAAAGATACAGGGATAAACAAGCATATAGAGAGAAATATGCACATGCTTGATGTAAAATCAAAGAAGATGATTTGACTTGATCACATTTGCTCAAATATTGGGGTTTGGTCATGTGATTGTCTCAACAGACCAGAAAGTCTTATTTGTTTTAATTTTTTCTCTTTCTCTTTTACTAAAACTTTGATGAAAAAAATCTTTTTGTGGGAGTAAAAGCACTTTGTTATAGCCTTAAGGGTTGAATGAAATATTTAAAAGTTAAAAAAATGTTTTCTGCAATGTAAAAGAGATAATATTTACTAATATATTTGAGAGCTAACTGGGTGAATAGGGTACAGCAGAACAAGCACTAGGAAAGATGAAAGATATGTTTACTATGCCAGTAAATCTCTAAAACACAGTGAGAGCTGGTAAATGATCAGTCACAGATGAAAATGAAAGTAAAGGAAAAATGGACAGCTCCCCTTATAAGGACAGCTCCTCACAGGTATTTTTATTGATAAAATTATCTCATTTCATATTACACTATTTCAATAGATTTTATTCAATACAAATATCTATTGACAGTCTCCCGTTTTCATCTATTCAGAAAAACATTTCTTTGAATAATAAATTATTTATCTGAAGGTTAGTTAAATATTCAACTGGTTTTAAACATTTACTTTTTCTTATTATGTGGGTATGAAACCTCAGGTCTGAAGTTTATGGCAATTGTGGCTTTCCAGACCTGGGTGCTACTTGCAAACTTGTGTCCTCAAGAAGCATGATGCATAATTTTAACTACTATGCCTCTCTAGACACATTTCACTATTTTAGCTAAAATTATTTCTCTCTTAGTAATTCAGAACGTCAGTGTTGGAGAAATGGCTCAGTGGTTAAGAGCACAGACTGCTTTTCCAGTGGAATCGAGGTTCAATTCCTGCACCCACATGGCAGCTCACAACTGTCTATAACTCGAGTTCTGGGGGGACCCAACAGCCTCACACAAACATACATGCAGGTAAACGACTAATGCTTATAAAATAAAAAAGAAATTCAAAATGTCAGGTTGAGGATTAGAAAACATAAACCCGGTGTAAATATGTTATGATCTCTCTACATTAAGTAATGCTTGTAATTCTTCCTAGAGAGTAACTTGATGTGATGTGCAGGCACATCATCCATTTAAGACATACTGCAGAAAAATATTTAAGAGTCCTAGTTCTGTGACTACTAAAGAAAAGATAATTATATTTTAATGTGGGATTTTTATTATTTTTAGAGTAATTATAGCTAAAAGCAAATATAGTTCACTCTCATGAATGTATGATGCATCATTATTATTGCATTCATTAAACATTTGTTTTTATGGAGGCTAGAGATACAGCTCTGTTGGGAGAGCATTTTCCTTACATACCTCAACCCTAGGTTCAATATTCAGAACAACGTAGATCAGGTACTGTTTTTTTTTTTCCACATATGCCAGGATTTGGAAGCAAGAGGAATTAAAGTTCAAAAGCATTCTTAGTGTAGTAAGTTTGAGGCCATCTGGTTGTATGAAACAAAGTTGGGAGGGGGAGTCTTTCAAATAAAATTACAAGAAATTGTGATTTCCGTGTTTAGTCCAAATCTGTCCCTTAAACCTTGTTCTGTCTCTCCATGCCCTTGCAAGTGGAGGCCATTACAAAAAACAACTGAACACAAAACAGATATTAATGAATTATAGGGAATACAGTCCCCCAAATGCATGTACATCCCAGCTACTGGATCTATGGCTCAGGGAACATTCCAGAAGAGTAAAAGAAAGACTGTATATATGAACCAGGATCCCAGTAAATATGCTATAAAATAGTCTCCTCTAGAAATGATTGCCGAAACAAAATGAAAACAATGTAAATATCAATGAATGCATTAATGGTGAAGGGTGAAAAATCAAGAGATCATACTCACAGACAAAGAGCTATAATGACTGCTGGAAGGAGAAATAATTACCTCAGGGGAAGAGCCCTTTTGGTTATCCAATGAAGAATGATCAGTTATGAAACCACATAGAGACAAACAAGAACAAGTTGTTTCTATATATTTATGCACAAGCACACACACACACACACACACATATTTAAACACAGACTCATATACATATATATGTAACAATAATAAAGAAAAGATTCTACCAACTTGAGACTGTCTAATTTTGGGAACTGGTTGAAAGGTGATATTCTTTTAGGGGCTAGAGAGAAGAATGAGTGAGATGAAAGTGATTTAATTCTGTTTTAATTAAAAAATATTTTTAAATATTTTCAAAACATTCTGATTTAATTAGTTAAATTGTGAGTTGACTAATACAAGCATAATTTTGCCTAAAAACATCATTTTTTTTCCACTCAAGAGTGAGGCAAAAATTTAGCTTTTAACTTCTTATATCCATTTTAGCTACTTTAAAACAAACCAGTGTTGAAAGCATTCAAGGACATTTATATATTTTCAATGTTCATACATTTTTAATTTTCACATACATTTATTCAGTCCTTGTTTTGGTTCTCATTGCTGGTTAAGACATTGTTTGCAATCCTTTTTTTTTTTCTATTTGCCTCTAGCAACCAGGATATCATTTTTCCTGTCTTTTACATGACAGATTTAAATAGCTAATTAAAAAGAACGTGAAAAATGTTTCTTGATTTCTGTGTACTGGTGCTATTTACAGAGAGTCAGATGACAAAGAGTTAACATATACTTAAACATCTGTGAAGTATGCGGACTTCTGAAAAAAAACTAATAAAAATATTTCTAAATAAGAAAAAAGAGGACACAAATCACAGAACAGCCTGTGTACAGTGAAGTACGCCTTCCCTGTGTGTTCTCCTGTGAAGCATGGAAGTTTGCATCCTCTTCTCCGTGAATTTCAAACAATAATTTCTAAGTGTCAGTTATGAATCCAGTTACTTAGCAAAAAGAGATTTTAGACTTTTCTTTAAAATTCTAGCACAATGATATATCATAGGAGCTATTGGATCTCAGAGGCTTTAACTAGAGTAAGACAGAGTATGTTTAGATTTACAAACTGGAAGCAAATGCAAAGACATAGTGCACAATGGGTGGAAAGGTACAAAGATGTAGTAAATCATCTCAGTTTGTGGAGACAAGTATACACATGGAAAGATGCTCCTAGGTGGGTGGAGGCAAGCACACAGGTAGAAGAATGCATCTCAGTGGGCAAATGCAAATGCAGAGAGGGAAGAAAGCATCTGATGGAGTGGAGGCAGGTACACAGATGGACAGGTGCACTCATAGGTAGAAGCATATATATGCAAAATTACCTCTGGATCCAACATGCGTCTTTCTGTTAGCAATTTTCATCTCGTAATTTTCTTTCAACTCTCCTAAAAATAGATAAATAGCAGATGAACTAAGATGAAATTTTCCTATTTTAATGGGAATATGATTAAAATAAAATTAAAATAAAAAGATACACATATTACAGGCAAAGTAAGAATAGGCAATAATGATGATTAGAGTTAAGACTAAAACTTGGGATGATGCTTATGTATATGTAAGATAAGACATACTAAACAAAAACAACTATTAGTGATATAATATTTGACATATGTTTCACAGTATCATTTGCTTTTATGGGTAATAGTAATAGCAAACATGAAACTTTATCTGGAATAATGAGATAGTAAAATTAACATTTCACAAGTATTTCAAATCTCATTTATTATACACACAAAATATGCCTCATATCCCCACAGCACAGTGCAATTTTGAAGAGTTGGAGAGGGCAAGGTGATGTTTTTTATGCCCACATTTAGTTAAAGTTCACCTCATGCAATGCCTTGGGTGTTATAAATTACTCTATTTTGCAAACATTATTTATGTCACCAGATGCCTTATTTTCATAGAAATCAATTTTCCATAATCTCTGGAATGATTAAATTACAAGTACAATTTTGTGAATTGCATATAAAAATCACTAAGTTGTAAAATACTTAAGTCTAATTATTTTCAAGTGTGTCCCTTGTGGGGGAAAAATATGAGTGACAGTAATGTTAAATGATGGAATATTAAACAATTCTGCTTAAAACTATGTGGTTAATTTACCTTTGCGTGTAATTTGTAGACTGTATGTATCGACTCCTAGGAGAAATGAATCATGCCCCGTCCTTCCTAATTGCAAAACTGTCAAACTCTTACCTTGGCAAGCCGTGCCCCGTTTCGATGGCTGCTCAAAGAAATCAGGGCTGATGAGAAGACTCATGCCAGGAAGTTTAGCAATTAATTTCTACATTGATCTCTGGAATTCATCCAAACTTTTCAAAACTGAAAAGAACCTTGCTTACTGACATTTAATGAATGTAATTCCAACCAAGGTAACAGCTTGAATAAGAAAAGATAATATTAACTAAATTTAGCTTTATGCCATGCAATTCCTATTTCAATGTGTGTTATGCAATGTATATTTTTAATAGTTAAATACACTTATTTTAAAATAAAATAAACAAGACTGGTGCTTGTTTTATTATTATCTACTTTGAATCAGAAAATAATCTTAATTTTAACATGGATGCATAATGAAATGCGTACAGAACTATTAAAATTATTCTTCTTGGGAGTCCTTGTTCCATGCACCATACATACACTATCAGTAAGTATTACCTAATATTTCTCATTATTTTTCACTATTTTTTAATCCTTGATCATTCAGACACAGACTCTAAAACAACTATCTTCCACATTAATGATTCATATACCTATTAGAGTTAATTTATCAGTTTCCCAGAGCATCCGTGACAAACACACCAGACCGTATATCTCACCTCTGAATTATCTAGATACACAACTTCTTATCCCTAGCCTGTTATTTTTCTTAATTCATTAAGAATCAAAACTGTATGTCTTCTACTGGAATTTAGATGATGTAGCTATACAATGTTGGATAAAGGTTTTTTCTATTTTATTTGTATCCATTTCAGACCCTAAACTGAATAAATTATTCTGCTATGAGCTGTTAGTTTATGTAGTGATATACAATTTCCACAGATGTTTAATGCATATAAATAAATATTAGAATGTGAATATTTATTAATAAGGTACATTCGTATAGTTTTAGTCTGCTTTATATTTAAGAAATAACATTAAATGGCTTATTTCACTCATAATGATTATATCACAGAATTAAGGAAGTACAGGCTTTTCTTATTCCTAGCTCAATGACCTTTTGTTATGAGAATGATTTAGCTCATTATTTTTTTACTTAGTAATTTCTAAAAGTGAATTTTAAGGTCTCATTGAGAAAACGAGATAGGTACGGTCAGATACACTGGGGTTTACTGACATTTTGAGCCTGTCGGTAAAGAAAACATCATCTTCTATAATTTTTGTAAAGCATCTGTTATTACCACAGTGAAGATTTTATTCCCTTACATATATTCAAGTGAGTAGTGACCTTATTACATTTCTATTTTCTAGTTTCTGTTCAAAAATAATTAATTCATGTGGAAAATGCAAATTTTGTTCTTTTCTAGTCTTTGCCTTAACATTACAAGCTATTCACATTCAAAGCTCAGCAATAACATTATAAAATCCTTATGTGAATTGACACACTCATTTTCTAGGCACATGTTTTTCTTAGTATGATATAATTAATAAACATATAGAACATAGTTAAGTAAAAATATAATTACATTGTTTTCCTCATGAGATGTTTGGATCTTCTGTTTAGTTTTTTTTTTTTTTTTTTTTTTTTTTTTTTTTTTTTTTTTTTGGTTTTTCGAGACAGGGTTTCTCTGTGGTTTTGGAGTCTGTCCTGGAACTAGCTCTTGTAGACCAGGCTGGTCTCGAACTCACAGAGATCCGCCTGCCTCTGCCTCCCGAGTGCTGGGATTAAAGGCGTGCGCCACCACCGCCCGCCCCCCAGGAGAATTTGAGGAAGGGCCTTTTCAAATAATAGCATAATGTGTTGCTTTGTTTCATAAGAAGAACCCAAAATATACATTGTTTTATTGATTTATTTTCTATAGCACACTGTGCTGAAGAAATTGAGCACTGGTTCTTTACATCCCAAGCGTGAATTTGAATATTGTTTCTTGGGTGAAAGCCGTGAGAGACAGATGCTGGCACTCTCTGCCAAATGCCTTCAAAGGGATGCACACAGAACTCAGCATCCCGGCATCATCTTCACAGTCCTGGATACTCTGGAGTTTCACTCTTGTTAAATGTGAAACTTGCAGAGATCATTGGAAACCAGATTGCTGTGACTAGCAACTAGCATCCTTTGTTCAGAGTCAAATTTTATACCACCCCAACACAATTTTTAACAGGTTCATCAGAGAGTTTGACTTTGTTCTGTCAAACTTACCTAAAAACTGTTAAAAGTCTAATCACAAAATTAATTCAGAGAATCAGTTTAAGTAAAGCAGCTGAAATTAAGCATATCAATGTAGATTAGTAAAATGTGCTCAGTTAAAGGTAAAATTTCCTGATGGAAATAGTGGGGTGAGGACCTATTACTTCTCTCTCTTAGTGGCAATTAATTAACAATTAATTAATTAACAATAGCAACATTTTTCCTGTTATTTTGATGAAGTGAAAATTATCCTGTGTATTACCTCTGAACTTAGAAGTCACATTTGACCCATCATTTTACATCAGCAAGAAAAACCCCACATAATTTTAATGAAAAAATTGCCAAAATATATCCTGTCAAGGTTAAATGTTGGGCTATTTGTATAATTTGCTTTCACTTCTTCTAAGATGTTGGACATTAAATATAGTTTATCAGTTATTTTCAATTGCCATATTCAGTTTTGCTATAGAAAGTCAAGCAGGAAAAGGTTAATTACTGGAAATTTAAAGAGGTTGCCTTAAAGCCATGCAAGAGATATCTTATTCTCATATCTCTGTCCAAATGCTGTCAGCTTGTCTCTTAATCAAGAAGATAGAGTAGAAAACAGAATAAATCATTCCAAGTACTTTATCATGCAATAAATAAACAGATAAAGAATAAATGTATGAAAAGGAGATGAAGCAGTAGCAACAACGTGATATAGGTTATAAAAGCCCAGTGTATAGATCAGAAGACTGAGCTTCTTGGCAATCTTCCCAGACAGGCTGTACCTGTTCTCCTGGAACAGGTTGCAATCTTTTCTTAGAATACACAGGATAGGCAACATGTTTTGGAAAGGCAGATGAAAAAGGCCTTATGTAAAATGAACTGTGATCGGTACCATAAACAAATATTTAGAAATTTTTAACAATCAGAAATAAGGATTCTTATAGAGGAATACTACATTAAATGGCTAGGTTTAAAACAAAAAGCAAAATAAAACAAAACAAAAAAGCAGCAATAATTAGAGAAGATGAGATGAGACCACCAAAGGACAATTTAGAGTGTCATGCGAAGCAGATTGGCATAGCTCTATAAAGTTTCAAATGACACTAAAATGTGTATTATAGTTACACTAATTGAATGCTACATTACTCTTTTCTCAGTTTTGTGTAGTTAGAAGAACAGAGTTATCGTATCACATAGTATTCACAGGAAGATGAAGTTGTATCATTCACAGAAAGGTGTTTCTCTAGTTGATACAAAGATATCTTTTGTTACTTTCAGCTAATTCTTATTTCACACCCTGACAGTAGGGTCTTTTAACAACACCACCCTGAGGAGCAGAGATCTGTAAAATGATTGTCTTTATTCGCATAGGACACAGAATCTGAGACACAAGCTGGTCCATAGGAAGGAAGTCTGGATGTTTTTCCTTAGAGAGAGGGGGAGAAGGCTTCTGTTAGAACCGACTCCAGTGGTAGCTTAAACAAGGTTAGATTGGGAGGAGAGGAGGGATGGAAAACTGCAGTCAGGAAGTAATATATGTGAAAGATAGAGAAAAAAAGAAAGAAGAAAAGATAGATAGGAAAGAAGAGAGAGAAATGAAGTAAGGAGAAAAATCAGAGATGCTACCATGCTGGATCCTTTGTGTGGCCATGGCCAAAGTCTTCCATCACAAGGCTTACTTCCTTTTGGTAAAATGTCATTCATGCAAAGAAAAAACTATAAGTAAAGGTCTCAGGCAACATGTATCTAATGATATGCATCATGTGAACTGGCACTTCTTACTTCCTTCTTCCATATCTGATCAAGAAAGGATACATGAAGATATTGACTGTTGTTGAGGTTTAAATTTCATAGAATGTATCATAAAAAGAAATTTCTGAACACACATTTCCTTTGTTCAACATATATTTTGTGTTAAATATTATTCAAGGATATGTTTTAGTTGGCACATAGATGAAGGTTAAAGTTTCATCAGAGTTGTAATATGATATTAATGTACATTGATAAATCCTCATATGCACAATGAAATCATAAAATACAGGAATTTTATTAAAATTTCAAGAATTCTAAAGCTCCTGATGTTTCTTAGTATTCTCAGACATACCCAAGTTTGAACATATGTTTGCTATATACTTCAGAATGAAGCATTGTTACCTTTGTTACTATTGAGACAGAATCATGCTTCTCTTTTATATTTTATATATTTATATATAAATATATATATTTATATTTATATATCTTTTATAACTCAGCTTCTCTTTTATATTTTGGATCTGCTTGCCTCAGCTTCCTTAGTGCTGTGGTTATGGACTGTTATCATCATCGGCTTGATCACCACAGCCAGTTCTTTTCCCTCCCCTGATCTTCACTTTTTTTTTTCATCAGTGCTGTTTATGTTCCTGCATCTTGCACATGCATGATTACATCGTTTCAAAGACTGTATGCATCTCTTATATAGCACCATTGTGGAGTATGATGGTTGAGTGTGCAAAATGACAATAAAGTACTGTAGAAATCACTGAAACTGATGTTGAATTCTTGAATATCTCCTATATCAACAGAGAAGACACACTGCCCTATTATAAACACATTATTAAATAAGTACGACATGATTGATGCTTCTACTGGAGTCTTCCTTTACATATGTATATTTTGCCTTCATTCTGGGACCTTTTTTGTCTTTTGCTTTCAACTGGTCAATCTTTTACTATTATCTCTAGGGTCTTCTACTTTTTTTGATACCTCTACAACAAAGTATATAATATTTGTTTGAACACATCTAATTTTTATTCTTTTCAGGGAAGCCAAATGTTTTTTAAAAGCTATAAAACTTTTTTTCTGTTTATTTAAAATCACGTCAAAGGACATTTATTCATTCATTCCATTTCTTCACTGGTATTATTACAGGGCAAATGTAGTGTTGTCTCAGGGAACACAGTTGTCAAAAAAAATTAATTAAAGGCTTAAATTTTAACAGCTTGAAATCTCATCTGTATGTCAAATGTATTTTTCTATACTTCAGCCAGCTTGTTTTCCTCTGAAAATATGGCCGGCTAGTTTTGTCTGTCTTAGAGATGAACTCGCCAATCATTCACACATTACAATCTTCTAGCACATCATTTAGTATCAAGTCTGATTATTCCAATAAACGTGCGGCCCATTATCTCACAAACTATTTGTTTTTCTCAACCTACTCCCACAGTCTTACTTTTGATTTTCTTCCCAGCGTGAGCTCTACAGTTTGAACCTCATAAATGCTTCTTTTTAGCTTTGGCCTCCTGTGTAATCTATTTTCCACACTAATTCTAGAATGACCTTTCTAAACAGTGCATTTGATCAAGACACTCTCCTGCTCAGAAGCCCTGGGTGCATTCCCAGAGCTTTCAGTCTAAAGTTCAAATAGATTAGCATATAAAGCTTTATCTCATTTTCTCTCTTTAGGGTAGTTTTTTACTTACATGCAATCATTCATGCAATACTTACATGCAATCTATAAACTAGATAGGGCTATTTCTTACTTTTCTGTATTCTTTCATGCAAGTTTTTCTCAAATAAAATACTGCAGACTTCGCAAACTTTATCTAGACTTACATTAGGAACTTGGAGTAATTTTGACCTGCATTCTTTTTACAATCTGTGCATGTCTAATATCACATTTAAATTACACCACAAGCCATGTCTTCAACTATTTTGCAATTTGAATAATTAACAAAGTGAATATATTTGAGCTCTTCTTATATTCAAGTTCTTCCTAACAGTGAAAAATTACGTTGTATGTAGGGATGTTTTAATGAATGACTGTGCGTATGATCAAGGGTGTCTGTAGTTGATCAAATGTCTTATTGTAAGTAAAGAATCTCCAAAGCCTTAAAGTACATGTACCTTAGGAAAGATATATTTAAAAGTATGGAGTAAACACACAGAAACAGTTCTGCTTAAAAAGACGATTTCAAAAGTTAGATGACTGGAAAGCACATTTGGATTGAAGGTAAGACCCAGCTAGATAAAATTCCCAGACTTCTGTCTCCTCAGTTTCCTTCATTCTTTCTGTCTGCCCCCCTCATTTTCTTTTATTATTTTACAATACCACATTAAGAAAATTTGAAAGCACAGTCCTTATCCACTGTGTCAAAGATGGTTACTATATGCAGTGTTTTGCTTTGCTTGCTTTTCTTCTTCTCCACCATGAGACAAAATTTAGTGACTTACTGACATAAGTCACATATGTATAGAAACTCAAGTATGAGGCTTACACTCAACCATCCATTATTTTTCTCTATGACATTGTTTGAGTATCAGATCCCAAAATCAGGTTCCAAATTCCTGTTTTAATTTATTTTCTCTTTCCTGGTATGGTTTTATAACTTAAACTTGCATATCAGAGGTTTTTGGTTTGTTTTTTCTAATTTCTATACATTAAAACTATTTGGGTTAGAAACTATTTGGTACTATTCTTCACAGATTATGTGAAACATCCCCCAAAGAACATTTATTTAAACACTTGGTTCCTAGCTATTTTAGTAGGAGATACACCCTTTGTATCTGTATCCTCACTAGAAGATGGCACCTGGGTGTATGTTTTAAGAGTTGTTAGCTAGCTTCTCTTTTTGTCCAAAGGTTTCTGCTTCTTGGCTAGCCTTATAAAACAAACTACGGCCATACGTAAGATATCAGCACAGATCAAGTTACCACCTTGCTTCCCCATCATGATGAACTTTACCCTTTCAAGTTAAAAGTCATGATAAACCCTTTCTCAATTAAGTAGTTTCTATGGTGATATTTTTCTTGTGCTAACACAAATAAAGCTTTTTTGAGGATCAAGGTGTGGAACAAGCAACTAATTATCCATGGAGGCCAGGTAGTCATGGCACACACCTTTAATCCCATCACTCAGTAGAAAGAGAAAGACAGATCTCTATACAAGACTGATCCAGTTTAAAAGAGAAAGAGAGCCAAGCAGTGGTGGTTCATACCTTTAATCCCAGTACGTGGGAGTCACAGGACTTTAATCCCAACACTAGTGAGGTGCAGACAGGAAGGGAGTGGTTGGGTGGAAAGAGGAATATATGTGGGAGGAGGCAGGAGCTGAACACTTTCAGTCTGAAGACTTGTGACAGGATACCTTTTTTGATATGAAGATTTCATAGAGGTAAGAACTAATGGCTGGCTTCTCTGCTTCTCTGATCGTTCAGCTTTCACCACCAATATCTGACTCCAAGTTTTTATTATTAAGACCAATTAGAAATCACACTGCAAGTTTCCATCAGTTATTTTGTCTATGCAAAGAGAAAAGTACTTAAGACACATTTTATTTGGCACCATGTAGATTAATTCATTGGTTTCAGCAGCAGGTAGAAAAATATGGTCTTTGGAGGGTAGCCACAAGGTTTACAGCACTCAATACACATAAGCTTAGGATAGTTTCAGAAATATAGTAAAAATATTTTAAACTGTATTATTATTCCTCATGATTTAATTTACTTTTTTCTTAAGCATATGAAAGTCTGTATATGGATATTTATGATTTTCCTTACAGTTGTCTTCTACATAGATAATCTGCCAATGTTTAGATATTTTAAGTGGTCTTTAAATTCCATTGCTCATTACTTGATTGCCATGCAATTGCACTTTCTAGTCATCACCATGAGTGACAGGATGTCAAGTGGAGGTATTTTAATACCAATAAAAATGGTAAATTATGTATCTTGGTGGTTAATGAAATACTAATCAACAATTCTCAAAGCCTAGGGAATTTTACTGGCATTCACTTGTATTCTCTGTGTGCATTCACTTGAATTCATTATATAATAAAATATGTATGTAATATATATGTATACACATTATTTAAAAGATTATTTGCTATAGAAATCAAATTTTATCATTTTCCATTTTGTTTTTAAGTAATAGAGTTTATCATACTTTAATTATTAACTTAAATTTTCCAATACTATACAAATATTTTCTATTTGAAATAAAATTCTCATTCAGTAGAACAATCTCCAGTGAAAGGAGCATTACTATAGCTATAACCTTAATCATCTCATTGATCATATCAAAAGTAAATGGTTAGCATGCTTCCATTTGTTAATTTCTGTTCCTAGTGGCTGTGTCATTGGTGCCATGTTTACAAAGCCTTTTCCCGTGCCACTGAGTTCAAGAGTCACTGCCCACTTTCTCTTCTATCAGATTCAGTATATCTTACCTTATGCTGCAGTCTTTGATTCATCCGGAATTGAGTTTTGTGTAGGTTGCTAAGTACAGACTTATTTGCGTTCTTTTGTATGCAACCATCCCATTGGACCAGTACTATTTGCTGCAGATACTATTTTTCCCCCAATGTATATTTACAGCTCCCACCTAACTAATGAGGTATCTGTAGGTGTGTGGTCTTAAGTTTGGTTCTTATTCAATTTCATTGATCATATCTGTTTTTATTCTGACATCATATTTTTTCTATAGCTTAGGAGGACAACCTGAGATTTGGTATGGTGACGTCTGCAGTAGTACTTTCAATATTTGGAATCATCTTCGCTGTCTTATGATTTTTGTGTTTCTGTACGAAACTTAAAATCTGCCTTTCTGTTATCTATTTCCAATTTCCCCATCTCATCATGAGACCAGTAACAGACAATAAGCAATGGCTTGCTCTTCTTCTCTGTGTCCATGATTTCTGAAGTTCTCAGATCCTGGGGGTAGGAAGACAGAACAGGATGAAACAGGAATGAAAACACAGTATATATCCCTCATCCCATCCCTCTGTGTCAGCCAACAATGCCTGAATTAATTTGTTTTATGTCTACATAATGACAAAACAAATTTATCTTTACTTTTGTATTGCTGTTTCCCAAAGATATATAGAATTCAATTAGCTGACCTATGATCTCTTTATTTGTTTTATTACCTATACTTTCTATACCCAGAGAGAGTAAATCCCTTGTGTGCATACCTTTAGCAAATAAACTAGAGGTATGTTTTTAAAGATGTCTTACAAAATCTGCAAGATAGATTCCCAAATGGTGTCACAGAAAGTTAACAAGTTCTCAAGTCATAAAATTCATATATCTCATAATTTAAGTTTTCAGTAATGTGCATGAAATTCCATAAACTTCACATATAAACTTGATATATTTTTCTGGGCCAGATGTGCATGCCCAACGTGAAAGGACATAGAAAATCAAATTTGATGCATCGGACTTCTGCTGGATTCATCTGAATGTTTTAGGTGACAAAGAACTCTAATTACTATCAATGTAACTCAACAAATTCATAGCTCGGTTGTTCTGGGAGTTCTGTGAGTTTGTCTGGCATGTAGATTAAATAGATTTTAGAATATGCATAGCTTTATTCATTTTTATGCAAGTTGACCAAACTACATCAAAACAAATATGTTTCAAGACTAACATTAGCTGGGCGGTGGTGGCGCACGCCTTTAATCCCAGCACTCGGGAGGCAGAGGCAGGCGGATCTCTGTGAGTTCGAGACCAGCCTGGTCTACAAGAGCTAGTTCCAGGACAGGTTCCAAAACCACAGAGAAACCCTGTCTCGAAAAACCAAAAAAAAAAAAAAAAAAAAAGACTAACATTAATTAAAGTTCTTGGATAAGTCAATGTTTTCTGGTCAAAACAAATCAAATTAAATCAAAAAGTATATTCATATTAAAAAAATAACAGTGTCTTTTGGTGCATTTTCTTCTTTAAGTTTTATATTAGAGATACAGATGAAGGGATGTTTGGAAAGAATTATATCTGTTACTATTTGGTAAAGATTGTATGGTTTTTTTTCAGATTATAGATTTAAATGGAAAATTAATTTTTTATGAAATATTGTATAAATTAATTTTCTTATTAACTATTAAACACAATGTGTATATTATCATTTTTTTAAAAATTTTGACAGCTTTATTATTCAGAAAAGATATCTTCTAGATACAAGTTCGAAATAGTTACACTTTACTTTCTTTATTGCACGATAATGAAATTTGGTGTTATGGTCAAAATACAGGTGACAATTGATTCATGAACACTTAATAACATATTTTTTTCACAATTGATTATACTATTTCAATTTGCATTATTTTATCTTGGATAAACTTAAGAGTCTGTGGATGGACTTTCTTTTCTACCACCAGTCCCAAATATCAGCACAGAGACTTCTTTTTTTTTTAAATTTATTTATTATATATACAATATTCTGTCTGTATTCCTGCAGGCCAGAAGAGGGCACAAGACCCCATTACTGTTGCTGTGAGCCACCATGTGGTTGCTGGAAATTAAACTCAGGACCTTTGGAAGAGTAGGCAATGCTCTTAACCTCTGAGCCATCTCTCCAGCCCCCAGCACAGAGACTTCTTATTATGAAAGCTTGGCCTATACCTTAGGCTTGTCCCACCAGCTCTTATAACTTAAATTAGCCCATTTATATTAATCTACATTTTGCCTCGTGACCTTTTACCTCTCTTTCATCTTGCACCTCTTTTTTTCTCTCAAAGTCCTCTGGCATCACTCCTGTACCTTGACTTGTCTCCTCTTCCTCTCTTTCTCTCCTGGAATTCCCACATAACCTTCTCCTGCTTAGCTATTAGTCATTCAGCTCTTTATTGAACCAATAAGAAGGCACTTTGGTAAAGAAACATCTTCACAGTGTCCAAAAAAATATATTCAACAACATGATTCACTGCTATTTTAACACTCGTCCAACTCTTTTAAAATGTAAATGTACCTCTACTGTGTGAGAAATGATAAATATTGTTTATTTCTCATTGTGCAATAGAAAAATCATTTTAGCAACCCATCTGGTATAAATACGATAATTGAAATAATTGATTTTTTATCTGTGATTATAAAACAGTTGAAATACAAAAGAGTAATGAATTATTTTATTAAGTGTACCCATCATCTTCATTTCACAGGTGACATCCTCCCCTTGTAGGAAAATGCAAGTCACTATGTTCATCATTCAATCTAGATATTTCAGTTGGTAAGACAAGGTGAATCTGAAAGCCTTGGACTTTCCCTACCACATATAACAAAGCTTCTGAAAGTGTATGTATTTATCAACTTGAAGGTTATAAAATGTTTAACTGAATTAATTTATAGCAGTAATATTTACTTGAAATTAGAATTAAATTAAAAAATTAATTTATTACAGACTTGCTTATGTTTTACAAAATCCTCATTAATTTTTAAAGACAAACCTACTAACCTATTATAATTTGACCCATAGGATTTTCTTTTAATTGCCTTCCTATTTCTGTTTTAAGGAATGCATTAAGTTTAATTATTTTTTCTGAAGAAAGAAAGATAGAATCTCATCATTTGTTATCTACTCTTATACATTTGGATTCAGGTACACATGTACTAAGGTCTTAGTCCTTCTGTCTGGGCATGTTATCGGTAAATAATACCCAGGCTATACTATTTCATATCACAGTTGAAGTTGTATTATTGTAAGACTTTTAGTGATCTCGATAAATTTTTGGTAGAAAGTACATTTTATTATTTTATAAAACCAGATTTATTGAGATGTGATACATATGTGTCATTCAGCTTACTGATTTTAATGTACATTCCAGTATGTAGTGTAATCCTAGACTTTGAAAACCAATGTAATAATTAGCTTACTACATTGTCATAGATGACATATGATGATCACTTTGTGTTTCATGCTTTCCCAAACTCGTGTCACTTCTGTTCCAAACCCAGTTTTTAACAGTCACTTAATTTTCTATCTTCACCTATATTGAATATATTTATTTTTGCTTATGAGGTTATAATATAATTACATGTATTCCTTCCCATTCCACTCCACAAATGCTCCGTCAAATCCTGCATCACCCTCTTTAAAATCCATGACCTCTCTTTTTATTAATTGTTATACCTACATATATGTACATACATAGCAACTCCCAAATATAGCCTGCTCAGTTTGTCTAATTTTACCTGTATGTATGTTTTCAGGACTGATCATTTGGTACAGGATAACAAACTGGTGTGCTTTTTCTCTGGGGGAAGACTTATTTCCTTAGCTCTCAGAATTCCTTAGTTGCCTGTAGTTCTTTGTGTAGATTTGAGGTTCTCTGGGTTCTTCCCCGTCCACTTTGACATGTCTATTGGTGTCCTCCTTGTTCATCTCATATGTGAACTCATATTGGTGAGACTGTATGGGTGTAGCTTCTAGGAGACACAACCTCACATCAAACTCCTTGATCCCCTGACTCCTACATCTTTTTGCTTCTTCTTCTATAATGATCCCTGAGTGTGGGAGTTTTTGTAGATGTGTCCATTGAGACTGGACTTCACAACTCTGCTTGTTGATTGCCTATGGTTTTCTGTAGTGGTCTCTGTCTATTGCAACAAAAAGCTTCCTTGATGAAGAAGAAGACTGCATTAAATTCCTTCAGCTTTGATAAATAATGCCCTTTCTTCCTTTCTACAAATCCTAGGTTCCCTGTATGAATCATAGCGCGACTTCTTACACAAATCTAGAGAACACTAAGTAAAATCATTGAGGCCCAGAAATACAAACAGTGTTGATCTCATTCATATTTGAAATTATTAACAAATGATGTCAGAAAAGGAAACATTTTGAAAATAAGGAATTCATCTGAGCATTTTAGAGTTAATCTGTAGCAGTGCTTCACAATAAAACATACAATTAAATACAATTATACGCCTGGGAATTTCTCTTTTAGGCTCAGTATATGGTAATCCATGTAATTATTCATACACATAACTTACATGGTCCATTTATTTATGGAGTTTTATGTGTGAAATGGCATTTATATTAGGAATGTTATTTGTATGTATTTAGCTACAAAAAGCAAAATGGGAGTTTCCCTGAGTGTAAAATTTTGCTATTGTCAGTATTTTTTGCATCAGCACTTTTTATTGTAAAAAGAAATTTTAATGTTTTTATAGTCAACTGTTATCTTTCCTTCAAAATATCAGCATGTAACTATATTTTAGTCACTAAAATTAACATATGTCCTAAGCACTATAGTTTATTATGTATTATTGTATTTAACAGACTGCATGTCACAGGTTACTTTTTGAAAATATCTAAGACAAAAATATAAAGTAATATTAAACAATTTTTCATAGAATATAATAAAACTTTAAGATACATAGCATGAGACAGGCATAAGCGAGTAACAGGTGAATTTTTAAAAGATTGATTTCTTAAAATTTTTTTCTTTATAGTTAACATATTGAATATTATTTTCTGAAACAAATTAAAACAATTTCATTTTCCTATCATTCTAAATTTAATACACACCCTGAAATAAAAGACAAACACTGCTACCTCAGGTGTGGGAACTTTTTCAGCCAATAACCTTTAAGATACTGGCCGACTTTGGGCGTGATCTCATGTACTGTAAGTCCAGACATAAAAGTACGCACAGGCCCCTTGGCTCTTGTATTCAGTTCCAGTTCCCAGAGCACACAGAGGACTGTGGATTACTACTCCTTCTGTGAGTTTACTCCCTAATCAATAAACCTTTATTATACTCCGTTCTGGTCTGGTGTGGAACTATTAGATAACACAACAGTTTGGTGACCACAAGGCCAGAGTACACACCATTCCCTGTCCCTGCCCAGAAGGTCTATGGACTTCTCCCACCCCACACAGCAAAGTACCCCTCTGACGCACACACACCTGCGCACTGTTTGGCTGGCCCACTACATGCAAATTGGCAATTTCCCTCAGTGTGGCTTGATACCAGCTACACAGGTATTAGCTTGTTTTATAGTATGTGCATGAGAATATATGTACATATCTGTGTATGTGTGCCTAAATGTATATATGCATCATGTGTATGCATTATTGTATGTGTGTATATGTACATGTGTTTGTGCATGTATATACATGTATATGTATATAAATACAAGTGTGACTGCATGTTGGTATTTACTGCTCTGGTTTTGTGTTTATGACTGATTGGTGATGTTTAAATAATGTATTGTTCATTAATTCTAATAAATTCAATTTTTGCCTCGTGTATTGTGAATTTCTTTAAACAAATTTGTATGTCATTTTCTCTTTTCCTTTTAAGTAAAGATTTGGGAAATGTCTCATTTTGTATATATATATACATACACATATATATGTATATGTATACACAAACATATGCAATATATATGTTGGTCTTTTGTTTGTTTTATTTTGTTTGGATAGGGTCTCTCTATGTAGCCTTTGCTATACTGGAACTTACTGTGTATACCAGAAAGGCATTGAAATTAAAGCATAGCAACATATTAATTTCAAATTTCACTGGTCATTTCTCTTTTTCACCTTGTTTTGAGACAGGTCCTTTTCTGTTTCTCTTGGTGCACTGTGCTCTCTTCCCAGCTTCTGAATGATTCTTTGGTCTCTGCCTCCCATCTCATTCTAAGAGTTCTGGAATTAGAGATGTTGTCTGGCTTTACACATAATTCAAGATTGACCTCAGGCTTTCAGACTTGTGATCTAGCACTGTGAGTGTGTGTGTGTGTGTGTGTGTGCATGTGTGCACATCTGTGCATGCATATGAAATGGTACGTATGCAAACAAATTAATTTAGCTTCTAAGAGTTCCACACAATCATATAGTTCAAATATTCAAGTTTTCAGCACCTCAAAGGAAAGTGGACTTTATGAATGAATTATATAGATCATATAAAATAGACATCAGAATATAAGGAGACGTTTAAGAGGTTCTTTAGTAAAAGAGGTTTAGAGAAAGATACAAAGGAGAAAAAAAATACCAAATTATCGACAAGTTGGAGCCTTAGAATGCTGACTAGCCACAAATTGGGGAATACTTTTATTCCTTGGTTTGTTCCTGGACATTGTCTGCATAGCTGCTATGGCTGTGGGCACCACACGAATACTCCTAGTTTGATAAGAATGTATGTGTGCCTAATCTCTCCAATAATTTTATCATAAAGGGGTGTTGAATTTTGTCAAATGCTTTTTCAGCATCTAATGAAATGATCATATGGTTTTTTTCTTTCAGTTTATTTATATGCTGGATTACATTGATAGATTTTCGTATGTTGAACCAGCCCTGCATCCCTGGGATGAAGCCTACTTGATCATAATGGATAATTTTCCTAATGTGTTCTTGGATTCGGTTTGCCAGTATTTTGTTGAGGATTTTTGCATCGATGTTCATAAGTGAGATTGGTCTATAATTTTCTTTTTTGGTTGGGTCTTTGTGTGGTTTTGGTATCAGAGTAACTGTAGCTTCATAATAGGAATTTGGCAATGACTCTTCTGTTTCTATATTGTGAAATACATTAAGGAGTATAGGTATTAGGTCTTCTTGGAAGTTCTGGTAGAATTCCGCATTGAAACCATCTGAGTGAGGTATCCCAGACCCAAAAAGATGAACATGGGATGTACTCACTCATAATTGGTTTCTAGCCATAAACAAGGGTCACGGAGTCTACACTTGGTGATCCCAAAGAAGCTAAGTAAGAAGGTGAACCAAAGGAAAAGCATATAGTTGCCCTCTTGGCTATGGGAAGTAGACAAAATTGCCGGGGAGAAAATTGAGATCTTGGGGGTGGGGTGGGATGGGGGTAAGGGGAGATGGGGAGAGAGGGGGGAGAGGGGGAGAATGGGGGGAGCTTGGGGAAGGGGGAGGATTGGGATGAAGGAAGGTTGGATGGGGGAGCACGGAAGCACGGTTCTTAGTTAAGGGAGCCACCTTAGGGTTGGCAAGAGACTTGAACCTAGAGTGGCTCCCAGATACCCAAGCCGAGGTCCCCAGTTAGTTCCTTGGGCAGCTGAGGAATGGGGAACCTGAATTGACCCTATCCTAGAGCAATAATGACGAATATCTTGCATATCATCATAGAACCTTCATCTGGTGATGGATGGAGACAGAGACAGAGACCCACACTGGAGCACTGGACTGAGCTCCCAAGGTCCCGATGAGGAGCAGAAGGAGGGAGAACATGAGCAAAGAAGTCGGGACCACGAGGGGAGCACCCACCCACTGAGACAGTGGAGCTGATCTATTGGGAGCTCACCAAGCCCTGCTGAACTGAGACGGAAAAAGCACGGGATAAAACTGGACTCTCTGAGCATGGCGAACAATGAGGGCTGATGAGAACCCAAGGACAATGGCACGGGGTTTTGAACCTACGTAATTGCTGGCTTTGTGGGAGCCTAGCCAGTTTGGATGTTCACCTTCCTAGAAATGCACGGAGGGGGGAGGACCTAGGACTTACCACAGGGCAGGGAAATCTGACTGCTCTTTGGGCTGGAGAGGGAGGGGGAGAGGAGTGGGGGGAGGGGGAGAAGGGTGGGAGGAGGGGGAGGGAAATGGGAGACTGGGAGGAGGAGGAAATTTGTTTTTTTTTCTTTTCTCAATAAAAAAAAGTTAAAAAAAAAAAGAAAAAAAAAGAATGTATGTGTGATGTCCCACTGCTAACTCAGCTCTCATTGTTAGTCAGGGATTGGTTACCACTGTGGGGGACACTGGGAAGTGCTGGTACATGCAAGTCCACCATTACCGGCATTTACTTCAGATCAAATAGGTAGCGTAACTAAAGCCCAACAGTGTCTACCTACAAGCCAGTTCCTGACTGTCTCTGCCTTCCTATCAGAAAAGCTGTTACTGTACAGCATTCAAAATGTGCTCAGAAGGAGAGAAGAGAGCATGAGTAACTATTCCTACTATTGATTTCCCTTTTTTCTTTTAATATCAGTTTAATAATTACTTTTAAGCTTTTGGGGAATGTTTAAAATTGGCTTTAGTACATTTTTATTATAACAATTAACTTGAGCAACACAAAAATAACAACAGTTAAAATCCAGTTGCCTTTGAATCTTGATTTTATATAACTGAGAATTTTGATTGAAATTCATAAAGAAACTGAAGACATTATCATAAGTATTTTATCATATTTGATTACAAACAGTGATATAATAAGGAAATATAAGAAAGTCATACATTTTTTGCATTGAGAATGAATATAGGAAGATATTTTGGGTGATGCTGAGTTGGAGGTGCTGATAATAATTTATTTGAAAATGTCCTGTAAAATTGCTCTGGTGATTCAAAGGAGTGAAAGAAAATGTTCTATAACATAAAACAAATATTTGAGATAGAAAATTGAGACTCAAAGTCAATGAGGCTTTTTTCAAAGAAGATAGCTGTTGTAAGGGCCTCTGAATGTCCTGATCTCTGTGAATTATACCTTAGGATTCCAAATGCACTAGTAGTCGAGTATAAAAACTTCTTGGTAGATAAACTATACTTACTAAAGTACCACACATCTACTTGGATTTATAAAAGTTTGAGTCTAAAAAACTGATAAATATACTTACTAAAATAATTTCTGAGAGAAAACTAGAACACATTGGTAAAATAATTAAAATGAGTCTTCACAGCCCCACAGAACTGCCCCTTAAATTCACCTCAGAGAAGTCTCTGTGCCTTCCTTTATGGCAATCCCTGTTTGCTCTAGGACATGTTTTCTGCGTGCCTGCTTCGCAATGGGCATCTCATGGAAACACAAGATGGAACTTCCTTTCTCTCTGAACATGTGTGTGCCAGTTCTGCTCTTACCCTTGATGGTCCCTTTTGTTCATAAAGACATATATTTTCAGAATTCACAGGCTGTAATGTGTCACTAGAAAGACATCTACAATGTTTCTATGTGGATTTTGCTTTATATTTTACATATGTTGTGATGCTTTGTGGAAACAGAAAACTTCTCCCCAACTTTCAACAAAACTAGATAAACTTGTTATTTCTATATGTATATTGCTTTATTTTAGAAAAAAGTATTTTACCATTTTATAATTAATTTTACACTCACCTACCTATTACATGTGTGTCTTTGCCTTGTGTAAGTGTATGTGTGTGTATATTTGTATATGTATGGGAATTGCATCACAGTACAATTTGTATATGTATGGGAATTGCATCACAGTACATGTGCATGCATCAATTCTCTCTCTCTCTCTCTCTCTCTCTCTCTCTCTCTCTCCTCACCTCTCTCTCACATGTGGTTTCCATGAATTAGACTGGAGTCATCAAGCTTGGTGGCAAGTACCTTTACCCACAGAACCATCTCACAATCCTGTTTTTTATTCTTGTTTTTGTTTGTTTTGTTTTTTCTTTGCTTGCTTGCTTTGTTTTTCTTAATGGACAAGCATTCAATATCAGAGTCAACCTTTATAACCAATTATTTGGGGAAAACATTGAGAATTAAGCAAAAGAACAAAGCAAAGAAAAACAAAACACCCTCCAAGCATTCCATGGAGTGCCAGTAAGCTGAGCACCTGCAGTCATATAGGGCATACTGCCCAGCACACCAGAAGCACTAGTTATATCCCTAAGGAGTTGGAAACAGTTCATTGTACTCAGTGGATATAGCAATTCCAGAGGCTGAAGATGAAATAAGTAAGAGGAATAAGCTTGCCACATCAACTATTCCATCTCTCCAGTCACCTGCTCTGCTCAGTGGGGGAAGGGAATCAAATCCAGTTGTTCTCACTCATGTCCTGGCAGCTCTCCTATAGGCTGTTGGAGAAGTATAGAGCCATCATAAGCCCTGAGCTTAGTTGCTGGATTTGGTGGTTTACATCTACGATGCTCTGGAGAGACTTCCAACCATGCACTGCCTTCTTAGCTCACACTTTTGAACCACCAAGTGTTTTGAGACTCTATTCACCTAAGATCTTGAAAAACAACTGGACAGCTGTTCTCAGATGCATCTAGGCACAACACTCTGAGATGTTGAAGTCTTGTCAAAATACTTTGACTTTCGGCTTTCTTACCCTCAATCCCTTACCTTGAAATTGGTCAGATGCCCTTTCACACTTTTATCCACAAGACACAGCCAGGCAGTGTTCCCTATGTAACTCTGACCTGCAGATAACCTAGGATTCAGATAAGCAATATGGACATGTGTTCTCAGCCTTAAAAAATATATCTAACATCCCATATGCACTGTGATGTTCCCTTTTGTAGTTTTTAAATACTTACATCTATATTCAGCCTCTTGGACTCATACAGCGGACATATTAAACCTAAACCTGCTAGTGACTTCTTGAGAGCCAAGAAAGTTGCCTGTCAGTTGGCACTGTGGTTGCACTCAGCCCGAAGTCCAGTCCACTGAGAAACCCTCAAATACTGCAGATGCTAAGAATGTACATGGACACTTAGCTAAGGGTGGCTTTACTCATAAGAAATAACTTTAAAGAGTTCATATTCACCATTTAAAAGACACTATGTAAAAGATTAAAAATGAAATAATAGCAAAACATTATGCATTTCCCACAAACTCATATTACCATTAAGTCTCAAGGACAAAATGACAATATTTACTATGTTTTATATAATAAAAATATGTTGATTGATCATAGAAGGATAAGCACAAAATTAATATTACAATTTTAAAAGTATTTTATGGTTTGTGATATAAAAAAACATCTGTTACTTAATTAAATTGTATTTGAAAGTAAAGTCATCTAACCTTTTATTATACCTAATTTCTTATAATATTAGTCTATTTAGGATAAAAATTATGCTTTAACTAAGAGTTCACTCATTCCATTGATCTTGTTTTTTTCAAAAACAAATAATGACTGGCCAACTCTTTGAATCTCCAGCAATTTGGGGAATAATTAGAGGAATGAGAATAAAAAAAAAGAAATGGAGAGAAAATGACTCACAGGTAAAACACTACATTATAACGGAACATAAAGTTGGCCATACATGGTTTAGCCTTTTCTTTTTAACCTTTATTAGTTGTGAATGATTTAGATTTGATAAAACAATTTTATGTCTGTCTCCTAAGCCGAGATTGAAAATAGCTAGTGATGGTAGCAGGAGAACAAATCACACTCCACTGATGGACAGATCCTGCTGAAGGAGATCCTGCTAGTCATAGTATAATCCAGTCTCTGCCAACATTTGTGATCTACAGCATCTTTTATAATTATGTAATTTTTGTAATCTTGCCAACCTCACAATTATAAAATGCCTACTCTCTTAATTTAGTCTGGAAATTAGTTGGCATGGTTTCCTCTTCTCTATTAAAATTTCCTATTATTTTTCAGATTCATTAAGTTTAATCAGCACTGGATTAATGTTAGTTCACTCAACTTTTTCTTTTGATTTTCTTGAGTTTGAGTAGTTTTCAGCAAAATTTTCCATACTTAATCATACTTCATAATATTAATGGAAACTCGGTGTGCAAGATTAATATAATAGGATAGGCTTTTATAATTTCCTTTTTAAAATTTTTTTCACACATTATATTTTGCATCTCCACCAAGCAAGATTCTGCCCATTTCACTATCCACCCAGCTTCATGCTCTCTCTTTTAAACAGAAATGCAAACACAAAAATCAGATTTTTTTTTTTTTTGGTTTTTCGAGACAGGGTTTCTCTGTGGCTTTGGAGCCTGTCCTGGAACTAGCTCTGTAGACCAGGCTGGTCTCGAACTCACAGAGATCCGCCTGCCTCTGCCTCCCGAGTGCTGGGATTAAAGGCGTGCGCCACCATCACCCGGCCAAAAATCAGATTTTAAACCAATAAAAAAGCATAGAAAAGAAATAAAAAGTAGAAAAGAAATAAAAAGTATCAGCTACTTATGGGCATGGGGTCTGCCTTGAAGTGTAGTTAATATACTCAGTGAAACTCCACTGGAGAAGATTGATTTTTCCTTCCCCAGCAGGTATCAGTAGATAATCGCTTCCTGAGTAGGAGTGGGACATTGAGTCATTTTCAGTAGTAATAAGATGGAAAAGTTGTTGCAAACAAATGGACCCAAGAAGCAAGCAGGCAAAAATATTTTTAATATCTAAAATTTAGACTTTAAACCAAAACTCATCAGAGACCACATACGCATTTAAAGGAACACTCCACTAATAGGATACTCTACTTTTAAAAATTCATGCACCAAATTCAAGAGTACTCAAATTCACAAAGAAAAAGTACTACTACAGATAAAATCACTCATTGACCCTAATATAGTAAGAGTGATTGACTTAAAAACGTTACTCTTGCCAATTGAAAGGTCCTCCAGAGAAATGTTAAGCACAGAAATGCTGGGAGTAAAATAAAATCATAAATCAAATGGCTTTTGTAAATTTAATAATGTTTAAAAATGTTTAAATTTAATAATGTTTCATTTACTTCACAGAAATGTCTACAATATTTGGTGCATATATTGTGTTTTGAATTTCTTTAATTAACATAAATATATGCATTTTATATATAATGCGTGTTGTACAATGCAATATACAAATGTTTGTATATATACATATTTGGAATATCCTTAAGAATAAAGTAATTATCCTCATGTCATTATGACATTTAGTGATTTGTGTCCAATAGTTCCAATTAATTTATTTATAAAGATTATATTTAAATATTAAAATAATATTTCATCTTTTAAATTTCATAGAGAGTTCAACTGTAAACCACTGCTGTATAAGACTAACTCTTTCAAATTTTATGTAATATTTGTGAGTTTAAACTTATTTTATAACGTATAATTACCTGTATTTTATTTATTCCACATCAGAAAAATAGATATCAAATATACTTGATACAGGAAGCATTAGCACATGCAAAAGTAACATATTTTTGTAATATTTCTCATCTACCACAAACTCAAACTAATCTCTCTACAATCATTTTTATAGTTATATTTTATTGTTGACCACAAAATTTTCCTTTATTAAATGATAACAACAATGTAGTTGTCAAATTTGCAGCTTTATACCAGTATAAACTATGACAGGGAGAAGAAAATTACCAAATACATTAAGCAAGCAAGCACAGAGAATATCTTGCAAATGGAACTTTACTGGATTTGGGTTATAAACATACTTTATAATGCCCTTGACAACCCAGTGCTCTCTCCTGCCAGTTACATATGCATACTTGTCTCTTATCAATTCTTCTAGTGCCTTAGAACTCCCCCTTCAAGGACCCTGCATCCAAATGTATTGCATAACAGACAAAATAGGAAATGTAGAGGACCAATCCAGCTTACACTGGTTTGGGAAACATGTACAGTAAAGCAAATTATGTTTTCTGAGTCAAATTTTTGGGTAAAACTCCTATTTACCATTTTATGTATATTCATAATCAGGCATTCATGTGGTTTGAATTACCTGCATCATGGAACACACAGTAAGATAAAATAGTATGCTGTAATCCAATGCTGTCAATCTAAACAGAAAAACTACTCAAATTATACCTTCTAGCCACTAGCCCCTCCTTGCTCTAGGCTAGTGGTCTCAACTTGTGTGTTGTGACCCCTTTGTGAGTCAAATGTCCCTTTCACAGAGACCTCCTAAAACCGTTGGAAAACACAGATATTTGCATTAAAATTCATAACAATTGCAAAATTCCAGTTATGAAGTAGCAACAAAACTAAATTAATGAATGGAGGTCATCACAACATGAGGAATTAAAGGGTCACAGCATTAGTTGAGAACCATTGCTCTAGACTCCTAAAGAAAGTCTCCACTGTTACACGAGTCCCTGAGTGCTCATTTATCCAGGCTATCCTCTTGGTAGAGTCTCTGAGCTGTACTATTGCTGCATTTGTGTATGAAGTTTCATTGTCACTTAGAAGTTTGCTCCCTTCAATTCAATTTGAAGCTTTTGAATAAAATACAAAACCTAGAAACAACTAGTCTAGACTCTGAACTATCTACTTGCGGCATGATGACTTATAGCTGAAATGACAACACTTCGGGCCTGGCTCCAGACCCAGAAGAAATACCAGGCTAACCAGCACTACATAGCATGACCCCATCTAAAAAGTAAGTGATGGCAGAAGCAACACAATAATTGCACACTAATTCGGAATTTCATATAATAAAGGGTCTCATAGTAGCGCTATCAGCATTATGACATCATATCAACCAGGTGGAGTCGTTGCAGTAGGGCCCCATCTTCTTCCTGGAAAATTCAAAGATTTCTGCAGAAAAATCTAATGTTTACTCTGGAGACCCACAGTAAGTAAGCAATGACAATACTTCCTTTCTTATTATATTAATTAACTTTGAATTGAACAAAATCTCTCACAATTTTACTTGATTTGTAGATTGTTTTCTTCCTAATTAGTTACATCTAGTCAAAACAGACTGTGTGTTATAGTAACTAAAACTACCAGGCCCTATGTCAGTAAGGACAATTTCTAAAACCCCAACACCATTATTTTTGAAAAATCCAAACATGATCTGCCTTAATTTTCCAATATGAGAAGAAGATAGCAATAGATTTCCCCTGGGTTTGATATAATAAATACCATCAGAGACACTTGAGGTAAAATTCCTAATGTTGGTACTTAGTACCTAATTAGTATCCACAGAATCTTTTATGCGGATAAACAAGACTAAAAATTACTTCCATTCCTTGGTTACATGTTATGCTATAATATTGACAGACCTATTTTAATTTCTAACTCCCTAGTATAAACTATAAATAAAATATTTTCTTAGGGAGCCATTCTTTCCCTATGCTGGACTTTATTAGAATCTTTTAATGATACAAATGGCAGTGATAACTAAATTTTTACAATGAATATTTCACTTCATTTGTCAGTGACTCACTCATTTGTCAGTGACTAATAAATTTAATGGCTCTTTCAGGTAACTGATGAGTATTTTCTAACTGATTAATTTAGTGATCATGTGACCATGTGTCTGTAGCCTTACATCTAATCAATAGCAGAAAATTTGCCATTGGATAAATTTTCTTATAATATTACCTGAGGATTAAAAGCTCTTCACATATAGTTTATTCAAGTACACAAACACAGATAATAAAAAGTAAAACCCAGTCCAGTCCTGATGGGAAAATGTAGGTGATGCTTAGATTACCAATGCACATCCCTGTTCCTGAGTTCAGAGCAAGACTTTGAGACACTTGATCCATTGGTCTGGGCATGTACATCCCCGTGACTGTCCACCAGATACACCTGACTTTTGGAGCAAGGTTTTGGAGATAGTTAATCAGGTATATCGTGAGGTCTCAAAGCCACAATCTTTGAAAGACTTCTACAAAATATTAAAGAAATATATATGATCTAAAAAATCAATAGTAAAAGTTAATAATATATAAAGTTTGTTAACAAGGTATAAATTTGTCAATTAATGAGGACTAGTTCCCAATATTATACATTATGAGCTTTAAAATTCCTCCAGACTAGTTTTTAAATCCTTCAAGTGTCTTTTTAAAACTTAATTTAAGCCCTGAAGTATTTTCAATCTTTCTCACTTTGCCTTGGCTTCTCTTTTCTTCAGCATATTTCTCTGTTTTTATATATTTATTTCAGAAAAATAGGTTAAATTTTAGTAGATTTATGTTTGTTTATATGTATTTTAAAGGAAACATTTAAATCAAAATTTATGTTTTGATTTTATTTATTATGTCATCTAGCTTTTAAATTTAGTAACTCTTCTTTCTAAGAAATTTTAAGTTTAATTTATTCTTTTATTTATTTTTCTATTGATTAGTACAAATTTCCTTATTTTATTAAATTATAAAAACACCCAAGTGAGTAAAGGCGTTTGGTTTTTATAAAAATACTCTCTTTAGTTTGGCACAGATTATACCTTGCATTTCTTTTTCTTAAAGAAGTAGCTATCTAAATTATACTTTTGCTTTCTGCGTAGCTTTACTTTGTGTGTAGAAATGTATGCTGCACACTTTGTGCTCAGAAACAGAAAAGGATATATCCAATTGACTTCCATCTCTGGCCTTGTTATTTCTCTCTTCCTCATAGTTTGCCTGATAGATTTACCGTGTAACACAAGGGAGTGTGAGAGTCTAAGGCTAGAGCTCCGAAGTAAAGCACAACAAACACGTGTCATTTATCTTGGTCGTCATAGAGAACATGCATTTCCCTGAAAGATTTCTTAATGATGGCATGAATACTTTAGAACCTATAACTATATCCTAGCTTGTTAGCAAATTATTAAGAAATTCCTCAGTATTAGTATCAACACACACACACACACACACACACACACACACACACACGTGGGTAAGGATAAATAATAGTCATTTAGAATACAATATTTCCTTTTTGTGAGAAACATTATAAACATTCTATTTTCCTTTGAACTTTTTGAACGTTTGGTTTGGGTTAATTTTTGAGTACTTCCTGAATATTTTCTTCAGATCAATAAGTAGAAAACTTTAATTATTTTCATATCCACAAATAGTTTATGATTTTATTATATAGGAATGTTATCCAGCCTGCTCTGATTCTTAGTCTGTTTCTCAGGTATTAATATTCATATGACCTTCTTTATTTTGCTAAAATGCAAATTCTGATGTTAGTAGGTATGAAGTTGGGTAATCTGCATTTTAAGCAGGCCCACAGGTAATGCTAGAGGCTCTACAGGGTGCATCACAGATAATTTAGCTATGCGCACTGTGTTCTGCCAAGCTTATCTTTTACAGAGTCTATAAATGCAGCCATCTTCTGTGTTTTGGATAAATATGCTAGGGACTACTCATTATTTTCTCTCTATTTTTCGAACTTTTTCAGATGTGCATGAATATATCTTCCTTATACTTTTGAGTTAAGAAAATTTTCCGAATAATTCTGTATTTCTGTTTGATATATATAACAAAGTTTTTACAACGAAGTTTCAGATTTTTCCATCATTGATTTATTATTAATATTATATGCTAATGGCCACACCATTTATTTTCTTTCTATTATCTTCACTAAACATATCATGAATGCATGAAAGCTGCCAATTTCATTTCATCTTTTCACTGTTTCTAAACAGCCCAAGATTTTTATGTGTAATTTTTTTTCTTTGTGTGCGTATACGTACCTATGTGTGCCTGTGTGTGTGTGTGTATGTGTGGATTAATTAATGTGTTACTTTATAGATACATATAGGTAAATGTTTACTTCAGGTGTCTCCCTCAAGAGATCTCCATGTTATTTTTTGTAGGTGGGACACTTCGAAAACCGAGAGCTTACTGACTGTACTTGACTGATCGGCCACCTGAATTATTTCCCTAGCTTATTTATAACTATTTTACTTCTTCAAGTTGCCATTTTTCTTGTCCTTCATTTTTTCTTCTGTGAAGATGCTGATTTAGATATGTTTCTTTTGCATTATTATTCCTGATTATATGAAGCCCAAATGGTAATATAGACACTATGGTCTTTTCACACTTAAATTAAAAAAATATTATTGTCTTTTTGGTGGCAATTTCTAAGCATCGCCAAGAGACATTGGCTATTGTTATTTAATCACAGATTTGGAGATAAAAAGAAGCTTAATTCAACTTTTATCATCTTCTTCGCTCCCTAGCTACAGATTGCCATCAGTTTCTACCCTCCCTGATCTTTAAAGACAGCACATTTCAAAGGAGCTGCTAAATTCAGCTCCTGTCTATAGTCTTCCACCTTTAGGTAAAATTGGAGCACTGTCTTCACTCTCTATTCTGTGTTTCATTGGGTCTTCTTGGGGAAATGGGACAAGAGGCTCCTTGCTGGATTAATATGTTCAGGGTGCATATGAAGTGACAGCACCTTAGGTTTATAAAGAGCTTCTTTTTATATGTAATGACTTAGACTATCATGAGAACAGTTTAAAAATATCATTGTAACTAAGGACTCCTGAGGAAAACATTTGTTTTTAGCCTCATATTGGGCTAGCATTTGTTTGCAATATTATACCTGTTAACTGTTTTACCTTCTTGCTTGCTCTCTTAGAACAGATTAAGTGTTATAGCCCCATTTTTGGCTAATTCTCTGGGTTTCTGTTTTTTACTTTGTTAAAATATATCCTTTTTCATTATGCTTTTATCTGTAATACTGATACAGAATGTTGAAATATGCAACTTACAAGACTGACATTTGGTTGTTGAATGACATAAGAAAATAGCATATTAAAATTTTGTGTCTTCTAGTGCATAGATCTTCAGGGAACTGAATGCTGAGATTAATGTGTTTACTGTTCTTTTCTAATTCAAGATTTCTTTAGCAATGCCTGAGAGAATAGAGCAAAGAGATTAAATTTTCAACCTTGTAGATCATTAAATTCCATCTGGTTTAAAATTCAGAATTATAAAATTGAAATTACTTTTGCTCTAATGTTGCTATTAACATTGAGAAAATTAGTAATAACATACATTTAACAATGTTAGTTATGAGATAAAGCAAGATAGATTTTGACCTTTTATCTAGTATAAAGGATACCCAAATTTCAAAATAATTTAAATATGTCATACACAGTTTAGATTTTGAATATTTACATAAATTGTGATGTATTTTATACCTGTGTACTGAGTTTTCTCACTGCTGTTTCTATATGTATACACACATACAGAAACACAGTGTCTGTTCATGGTTCCTTGCAGCTTCATTTGTAATGACTGTGAACTTTATCTCCTAGGGACAACAGATAGAGCTGAGATCAGCATACTATTTTGCTGTTTGAACAATTCTAGATTTCTGAGTATCCTTTCTTTTCAGACACACTGTAACTATGGTTCCAGTCAAAGACACTTGCATTTTGTAGCTATTTTCACTTAAATGCATTGAACAAATGCATATAACCTAACTGTGTATTCCAAATTAGATCTAAAAGTCATTGTTTCATAACCCAGGTGAGGAAAATTGCCAAGCCCACAGGCATTCTCATGTCAGGCATTATCTTTGACAATATTTAGAGACCTAAAATATATATTAATGAGTTATTTGATAGACTATCTCTCTTGGAATTGGACTGATGTTTTCCATGGTGTTCTAGTGTTAAGAGATTGAAGGGGTAAGCACCACAGACATAAATTGATATTTCTATCCTATCTCATCAATAATACACATGCTCAAAATAACAACATTACTGAAGCTAATCTTGACTGAACTGGCCTTCACCATGTTTGGCCAATATTTGTTTTTTTTCTAATTGATGCTTCTCCTTTTCACAGTATGTCATTAGGCAGAAGCACCTTGCTGCAGCCATTGTGGGGAAGGTGATAGGCTATGCTCAGGGGCAGAGCATTCGGAAATAAGTAGGAATTCTTTAGTACCAGAGGGTGGTCTCCTATTTATCATTTCTTTGTTTAATAATGATTAGTTATATTACAGTGGCTACTTACCTATTTATCCTAAATTTTGAGCTATAAGAGAATACAATTTGATTAACTTGTTTATGTTATGTCAGTTTCTGAGAGCATACTCAACTGCCTCTTGTGTCCCTTTGATAGAACCTGACCACGGAGGGGATGTTTGTGAGTATTTTCTTTCTGACAAAAGGTGTACCAGAATGACCTTATAAATTTGGTGCTCTGGAACCTATAACTTCTCCAAAGATCCTTAAAATCCTCTGTTGGAGAATATCTGAAAGAAATGGATGAGTATGCAGCCATTGTTTCTTGGTGTTCTGGGAAAACACAAGTGAACACTCAGGTGTATAATTGTGAGTAAGTACCACATTAGGGATGCCTCTGTATTAGTGGCTTCAGGTGTGATATCACAGCATCCCTACTTGATGGGCTTGAACAAGAAGAAATGTTTTCTCCCACAGTGGTAAAGGCTAGAAGTAGGGGGGAAATAAGAAAGAACCAACATGGCCATGCACAGTTAGCAAGAGGATGTTGGAGGGAGGGAGTCACTTGTTCTTCTGGGCCGCCCAGCTAGCTTACACCAGAAATAATCACACAGAAACTGTGTTAATTAAAGTACTGCTTGGCCCATTAGCTCTAATTTCTTATTGGTTAATTCATACATCTTAATTAACTCATTTCTATTAATCTGTGTTTCACCGCAATGTCATGATCTACCAGCAAAGTTCCAGCATGTCTATCTCTGGCACATCCATGGCATCACTGACTCCTCCCTTCTTTCCCCCAGCATTCAGTTTCATCTTCCCAGCCTACCTAAATTCTGCCCTATTAACAGGCCGCGACAGTTTCTTTATTCATTAAGGGTAATCACAGCATACAGAAGAGACTCCCACATCAAGGAGAGACTTTTCTTGGCTATTTCCTGGTTTTGGTGATTTGTTAGCAATATTGGGCCTCAATTTTTATTTCAGGTGTGTCATCTTCTGGTGACACCAGGTACACAGGTTCACACACATGTATACGTGTGTGTGTGTGTGTGTGTGTGTGTGTGTGTGTGTGTTTGTATCTCTTCTCTTCCCTCTCTGGATCTTTTGTCTGCTCTCACATGTTATGACTCTGATGGTTTAAATGAGAACATCCTCCATTAGGCTCTCAAATTTGAGCAGTTGGTCTCTGAAGGGAGGTGCTGGATGTGGAGGCTGTGGAACTTTCAAGGACTTCAGTATTTCTGAAGGAAGCACACCACTTTAAGTGCTTGAAGTATGTACTTCAAGTTCTTATAGCTTTAGCTTATAGCTTTTCCCTACTACCAGTACATCTCCTTTGGTTCAAGAGGTGACTTCTCAAGTTCTTACTTTGATCACCTCTTGGTCTCTCCTTACACTTCACACCTGTTCTTTCAAGGCTGGTATTTCTTCTTTTGTTTTGACTTCCTTCCTTCTTTTCTTTCTTTCTTTCTTTCTTTCTTTCTTTCTTTCTTTCTGATAGGTTCCTTGTCATATAAGTGACTATGTAGCATAGGCTGCCTTCAAATTCAGGACTTTTCTGCTTCTCTCTCTCCCGAGTAATAGAATAACAGTCATGGTGTACAATGCCTATCTTATTGTGACATTTGACCATTAAAACATTTTAAATAACTATCCATATTGTTTTGATAAGAATTTAAATGGGGTAGCTACAGACATGACCAAGCAGTTAAAAGCATGTACTACTCTTGAAGAGGAATCAATTTGGTCAACAGCACCTATAACTGGCAGCTCAAGTCACCAGTAATTTCTGCTCTGTAGTAACTGATATCTCTGGCTTCTGGTTGCACCTGCAAAAAATGTGGGACAAAATTACACACACACACACACACACACACATGCATACACGCACACACACACACAATTAAAATAATAAATCTTTTAAGAAATTTTTCTTTATTTTTGAGATTATGATTATATCATTTTCTTTTTTTTTTCCAAACTGTCCTATATACTCCTTATATACTCCTCCTTTCAAATCTATGTTCTTTTTTTTTATTTTTGGTTTTTCAAGACAGGGTTTTTCTGTAGCTTTGGAGCCTGTCCTGAAACTAGCTCTTGTAGACAAGGCTGGTCTTGAACTCACAAAGATCCACCTGCTTCTGTGTCCTAAGAGCTGGGATTAAAGGTGTGTGAAACCACCGCCCATCACTATGATCTTCTTTTTTTTTTTTTTTTTGGTTTTTCGAGACAGGGTTTCTCTGTGGCTTTGGAGCCTGTCCTGGAACTAGCTCTGTAGACCAGGCTGGTCTCGAACTCACAGAGATCCACCTGCCTCTGCCACCCGAGTGCTGGGATTAAAGGCGTGCGCCACCACCGCCCGGCCACTATGATCTTTTTAAAACTAACTTTTGATGTGTGTGTGGGTTTATATATCTAAATACATAAATATATTCTAATCAGTCTAAATCTGTGTGTACAAATTTAAAGCTGATGATTTAATATTGAATATTAAATTGGTATACTCTTCCTTGGGGAAGATTATTTCTCCCCTTCTCAGCATCACTTGATTGTTTTTGGTATTTGTGTGGGGTTGGGCCTTGTGGGTCTCCCTCCTGCTGTCCACCTGAAAATATCTATTGCTCTTTTACATATTCCCCTCATGTGTAGGCAGTCATATTGGTTAGCATTTCTGAGTGTGGCTTTTGACATTTCTGGAAAACACAATCTCACAGCAGCTGTGCTATTTTTCTGGTTCTTACAATCTTACAATTTGTAAATTCTTTTGAAGAAGAACATTAATACACTGACAAGGCTATGTCAGATGACTTAACTGGGAAATATGGGAGACTGAGAAAGACAGACAGAAGACAGTAGGAAAGCTGACTTCAGGTGGCTGCTGCTTGCGTAGATGGAAACATTGCAGCCCCTGGAATATTCAGCATATTTATCATGCACAGAAAAAGAAGACTGTAGAGATATAATTCCAGTAGGGAATTTCAGCAGTTGGGGGAGCTCTTGTTTATTCAGTCCCTGGAACAAGGAAACTGTGGTCAGAGCTTCCTTCTGCACACGGTGCTCTCTTACCAAAGGTCATCTGTTAGATGAATATCCTGCTTCAGCAAACATCCCAGTCTTAGTCATGGAGGAGGAGGCCATGAGATCTCTTAGACATGGCAATATTTATGTCAATAATGCACTACCACACAGGGCTATATAATTCCCTACAATACATTTTGTATTTTGAGACTATATAATCTTTTATTTATAGATGTAAGATATACTACAATTTGTTTATCCATTCAATCACTGATGGAAGTTTAGTTATTTCTACCTTTAGTCCCATGGGATTAAATTGGTACAGTCACTTCCTACCAATCTCAACTCAAGGTTTAGAGGCTACTGTTAATTCACTTCTTCGGATCAAGACCACAGAAAGATGATTGCAGAAACAATATACCTACTTTTAAACTTACATTTAAGAAGATTGTTTTCTAGATAATAGTGAGTAGTTAGACGTCCTGATTAAAAGATAGGAATATCGTCAGTTTTTCTATGCATTGCTCTCTCTTGACTTCTTATTAATTACAAGAGCCTGGTCTTAGCTTAGGCTTGTTCCCAACAAATAGCTCATTACCTCTCCTCGGTATCATATCTCCAACTTCCTCAATGTCTGGCTGGCAAAATTTCTTATCTCTGCCCCAAAGTCCAGCCTATCCTCTTCCTGTATAGCTATTGGCCATTCTGCTCTTTATTGAACCAAATAAAATGTGCCTTTGTCAAATGAAAAAGGCCATAATGTACATAAAAGCGTACAGAAAGATTATACATCATCACATAGTGTAAAAAAAGATTGCCCCAACATAAGAATTTAAATCTTTTGATTTTATGCTCGGCATAAACTTTGCATGTTTTCTTCTTCAAAGAGTATGGGCTGGACTGTGTCCACCTCATCTGGGTCAGTGCTCCGAGGGTTATTGCCCTAATAAAGTTAGGAAGAAGTTCATTTTAAGCTAAAATATAACTTTGACAATTTTGCTGGATGCTTTCTATGCCCATAATTCCACCCATTATTCCTAGTTTTGTCTTCTTGTATCTTGTGAAATTACCCTCTTATGTCTCTAATGTTTGCACATGTCAATTAGAGGTGCATTATTCTAAACTAAAATGGGCATCGTGGCCTCAGACGCCCACATGTGATGTAGAGATGCAGTAAATTTCTCATGAAGCAAGTGCAGGGTTTATACAATGCAGAGGCAAAGAAAAAGTCATTCAGATAAGAACGTCAGGGAGTTTAGGCCTGACCTTTAGTAAGTGGGTAGCCATGCTTCAAGGCAAGCACTTAGTGCATTGCTACTTAGCTGACACGAAACTGGCAAGCATGAGATCATAACATTTAAATCTACTTATATTGGCAAAACTATTTAACAACATATAGAATTACACACAAAAACATTTACCTCCTAGTGCACGACTGCTCCACACTGTAATATTTTACGACAGAGAAAAGCTAATGTGCCTGTAAATTTTCTCCTTCTCATCTTGGCTCTCTTAGCTTTATAGGTACTTTCAATGCGTGATTTATTCGACTACAGACTTTCATATGACTTTTTAATTTTGAAACATTTATATTTGATTAAAATAGAAACCATTGTGAAATGGTTAAAACATACACACACGTTTTTTCTTTCATCTATATAATGAGGTAGAGATTTCAGTGTAAATATAATTAGCTTTAAACAAACCAAATATTGAAAAATATTATGAAAGGCATTTTAATTAATTACTGAGACTAGTTAGACCCTCAATCAATAATTCAATAATTACAAATTAAAAAATTTTTCCCAATCCCCAAACTTAGCAGTTTATAAAAAAACAAATATAAATTAATTTTAAACCTCTGAAGTACAGAATATGAGAAATAATTTGACAGATACAGAATATTGCTTTTCATCTCGCAATATTCAACTATGTTTCCATTTTTCTCTTAGTAACAGAATTCCCATTATAACCTGCCAGGCAATGCCATAATAAAATAATTCTCCTATCCTCACAATCAGGCTTGAGCATCAGTGTTTGTAATTTGAAGTTATGTCCTATGGAAGAATTTTTTTAAAAAATGAGACATAAATTCTTTTCTATGAAGTCTAGAGATACTTGCTTCAGGTCTCTTTTGTGTATCATGAGTTTTCAGTTAATGATTTTTATCTTTGACATTTTTTTCTCCTCGAGTCTCAGAGTTGTGGCTATGTCTTCTCATTTTGCCCTCTTACTCAGACTGCTTCCTTGACAACACTAGATGGTGGCTAACTTCTTCATCCTCTGGTTGTTTACAATCCCTTATCTCCTTAGACTCCATCTGTCTGACACATCATAGTCAAATCTACCTAGTTTTGTTATTTCATTGTCCTTTGCAAAATATTCCTTAATTGTTTATGTTCAAGTATATGTAAGACCAACAATTTATATCTTTCTCGGCCTGGTTGTATGATCCTCTCATTCCTCTTGCTGTGAATGGAGGTTCTCAGAAACTTCAGCTTGTCATGAACCTTGGGCAAAGATGACTCACTAAATAGAATCAGTTAGATTGATGCAGGTCCAGCCTAATTAAATTTTATCTTGGGTTATCTTCAGTCCCCTTAATAGCCATTTCTTATTCACCTCTGTGTGAATAACATATTCATTACTCCCAGGTGAACCATTTTAGAATGATTACTTCATCGGGACTCTCGTTCCCATCAACCAGAGCTAAGGACAGCATCAGAGAGCACTGAGGCTGGAAGAATTTCCTGGCTTTGCTGCAATCCCACTGCCTTATGTTCCCAACAATGTATTTGAATCAATGTTTTGATTCACAGTCTTATTTGTTGTTATTCATGAAATGCTTTCTACCTCGAGCCATGGGGCTTGGGCTGGCTAACCTGAAGCTGTGTTCTTTGAGCAGTCATTCATAGTTAACCCCTGAATAAATGAACTCTTATTATCTTTGAGGAGATAGTTATGTTTTTAACACGAACTTTTCCAAATATACATGAGTTGCTATCTGAGAACAGTCTTATTGCATGAATATTACTAGAAGGAATGGTTTTAAATGGAACTATCTAAAGCTGTGGAAAATGTCCTGTTTGCTCTTCTCTGAGACATTCAGAGCATGACTTGAGAATGGTAAGACAAGATCTCTGTCTACCTTCGTCTCTGTCTCTCTTTCTGTCTCTGCCTATATGTATGCATATAATATGTTAGTATTTTATACATGTATTCTATTTGGAAACATATATATATATATATAATATGAGATGGAGGATATACATTATATATATGAGATGCAAAAATCTGTGAATTACTCAGAGATTTCATCATTTTATTTAAAATAAAATAACAGTCAGTAAAATTCTAGTATTTCAACATATTTGTTTATTAGCTTCTGTTTTCAAAATGGCATGGTTATTTTTCCCCATTTCTCTCTTCTTTATTTCTATCTTCTGTAAGTTGCTGCTACAAAAGCTTTTTTAAAAAGGAAAAATGGCCACCAGCACCTGTCTCATTTTGAGAGGCAAGATCTTATCACTGACAGCTAATCAATAAAAACAAATGAAAAGTAATAACAGCAGACTTGAGAAGTAAGGTTTTTATTCCTAGCCTGAAGCAAGGGCTCACCAATATGTTAAAATCAATCAGTCTCTCCCTCAGACTGAACCTAAATCCTAATCGTTAAATCTTTAAAAGTACCATATGCATAGCACCCTGCTGCTCCCACTCAGAGTACAAATAGAACAGACTGCCTCTGTCCTTCTCCCCCTCAGGCCCTCATAACCAAGACAGATCACCAGGGAGGATAACTCTGACCCTGAGCTTGGAGAGAGCAAAGCCTGTGCATCACTTTTCTTGCTAAAGAGATTATAAGCGGGCTCCATGCACCCACTGTGATGAAAGTCATCCTGAGGTCCTGGAGAGGCAGGCAGTAAACCGACTAAACGCAAAGCTGAGTGGTGATCAAATCCTCTGCAAATAATGGCCAAAGGGGCCAGATGGGAGCTCGAGTGTTCATCATAAGCACCACGCTTAAGACAATGAGCAGCGTGCATGCATTGCTTCATTGAGGGCAAGGACGTAAAATCATCAAAGCTTCAAAATAATCTTTGGAAATTTTTGGCTGCAAGAGATTAGCATACACTTGATTGTTTTAAAGTCGCTGTTAAGGAACTTCATCTCTGCATGTGTCCTCATTTTGCTTGAGAATGAGAGAACTCTGCCACATCCCCCCACTCCTGCTGCTCCCCCCGACACACTCTTCCCTATTGGTCTCATCATTTGATGAAGTTAATAATTAGAATATCAATGAAGTAAAACTGTAAGAGCTTATGGCTCATGTGAGAAGAGATTGGAATAAAGTCACAGAGTGCAGCATTCCCCTTAGTACTCTGAGATGCGTTTATTCACTAATATCCATGAGGTTAATAATCTGCATACTTATGTTCTAATGATCAGATTCAGATATCTAAGGGTAAATAAGTGCCATTGTACACATATCTCATTTTTTTAAGAAAAAAAAATTCTCTGAGTATGTTGAACATATTTCTATAATAGCTTGGGCAAAAATGTAACTTTCTGTATAATGCCAGAAGTAATTTACCTTTGTAATATTTTGTGGATTTTATTCTAGAATGTTATAAGATTGAAACTGTATCTTCCATTTTGTCTTCTGCCTCTAGAATATACCTACTCTTTGAGAAAGAGCCAGAACTGTGGCATTTTGGTGTGTCAAACAGACAACCATCCTTATCTAAAAAGAAGTGATTGTATTAAGATTAGGCAAAATAGGCACCAATAGGAGAAACGCTGAGACCAGTAAAGATAAAGAGCCTGTGGTGTGGTACCAAGCACCTTCTTTCCTTCCTGTGTGTCAAGACTATTGATACTGTTTCTATACCCCATGCTACAATTCACCTTTCTGAAGGGAGCTGCCTCGAATCTCTGATACCTTCAGCTTTTATAGGCATATGTAATCCCAGTAAACTGTTTAATCTGGAGTCTTCAGGATACTTTACTGAGACTCTGACACTGACGAAGGGTGAGAGCCTAGAATAAACCATGGTTTCAATCTCTATGGTCATATTTCATTTTTCAAATTTGATATTTCCTTTATCATTTGGCAGTAGGAAATATCAGAAGCAGTATTCTCTAAAAGGTAAACTTCAAAGCAGAGAAGTTTCTATTCAACAACCGTGAGTTCTCATCTTTACCACTTTCTTGTTCCCACTGTTGGCTCAGCCTTGCAAACCACTCTTCAGAAGCCCAACCTAACAGTTAACTCTTGAAACTCAACCTGCTTAACCAGCAGTTGAATACGTTATCCATGCCAGCTCTCATTAGTGTGATATTTCTCCTTCTAGCCATGTGTGATAAGAGTTAGCCAATAAGAAGCTAGAGCTAATGGGCCAAGCAGTGTTTTAATTAATGTAGTTTCTGTGTGGTTATTTCGAGGCTGAGCTACCGGGCATCCGGGAAACAAAAAGATGCCTCATTACAACAATGTGGTTATTCTAAAAATAGAATATGCAAAACCCTCCAGGCTTCCTTCATTAAACTGTTTCTTTATAGCTGATTAAGCTATTTTATCTATACCTCTACCCATTGGATAAATCATCATCATTTATGTAGTTTTCTTTTTTCTCTAATTATTTTTACTGAACTATGTATTTCTTTCCGCTCCCCTCCCTTCTTCACCCCTCCCCTCCTACCTTCTCCCATGGTTCCCAGTCTCCCAATTTACTCAGAAGATTTTGTCTTTTTCTACTTTTCATGTGCATTAGATCCATGTATGTCTGTCTCTCTTTGGGTCCTATTTGTTGTCTAGGTTCTCTGGGATTGTGAATTGTATGCTGTTTTTTTTTCTTTTTCTTTCTTTCTTTCTTTTTTTTTGCTTTATGTCTAAAAGCCACTTATGAGTCAGCACATATATTATTTGTTTTTCTGGGTCTGGGTTAGCTCACTCAATATGATGTTTTCTAGATCCATCTATTTGCCTACAAATTTCAAGATGTCATTAGTTATTTTTTTCTGCTGTGTAGTACTCCATTGAGTAATGTACCACATTTTCTTTATCCATTCTTTGATCGAAGGTCATTTAGGTTGTTTCCAGGTGCTGGCTATAACAAACAATGCTCCTGTGAACATAGTTGAGGACATGTCCTTGTGGTACAATTGAATATCCTTTGGATATATACCCAAAAGTGGTATTGCTGGGTCTTGAGGCAGGTTGTTTCCTAATTTTCTGAGAAATCACCATACTGAAATCCAAAGTGGTGGTTTGCACTCACTCCCACCAGCAATGCAGGAGTGTTCCCTTTATCCTATGTCCTCTCCAGCATAGTTGTCATCAGCGTTTTTGATCTTGGACATTTTTAGGGGTGTAAGATGAAATCTCAGAGTTGTTTTGATTTGCATTTCACTGATGGCTAAAGATGTCTTTCAGCTATGTTAGATTTCTCTGCTGAGAGTTCTCTGTTTAGGTTTGTACCTCATTTTTTATTGGATTATTTGCTCTTTTGATAAAACATTTCTTGAGTTCTTTGTGTATTTTGGAAATAAGCCTCTGTCCAATGTGGGGTTGGTGAAGATCTTTTCCCATTCCCTAGGCTATCATTTTATCTTGTCGACTGTGTCTTTTACAGACGTTTTTCAGTTTCAGGAAGTCCCATTTATTAATTGTTTCTCTCAGTGTCTCTGAGACACTAAACAAAAATAAAGAATTGGTTATGAGGATGAGAGCACCAGAACTCGTCTCAACAAGAAAGTCTGCATTAGAGTGTTCTAGTTCCTGTGCCTTGCAAAAAGCCTATGAGTCCAATCCTGAGTAAGTTAGTCTTTCATTTTCCCAAAGATAAATGCCTCTGTTTCACTCGACATGCAGATTTCAACCAACAAGGCAATGGTTGATAGTCTCAATACTGTTTTGTTTTTTTCACCTGTTAACTTAAATCATCATGTCATACTTTATAAAGATTTTTTTTTGTTTATTCTCAAAGTAGTTATAAGCATATATATTTAAGCTTCATGGCCACATGCCAAATAGTTTTGGTAATATTATATAAGTAGCAGTGAGATTAATCTAAACTGCATATCATGATACACATAAAGATTGATACTCCAACATAGTCTTGTCCATCTGTTATATAATGGATTAATTCATTGTATAGTTCAAATAGGTTTCTATATTTTACTGTCATGTTCTTAACTGTCAAATTGTGTTAAATATCCCAGACCTCAGTGTCAATAGTTAGAGTTTTAAATATCTGTTGAGTTATCAGACTTTTTTCTGATAGAAACTACTGAGTATGGGGTAGAGGGTTTTAGTAAAATTACAGGTAGATGAACAATTATTTGGGAGGACATTTTCTGGACAACAGAGTTCGAAAGGCAGGTTGACTTGTTCACATTCAGCTACCTTGAGTGAACTCAAGGTCACAGTGGCTGAAGACTCAGCAGAAGTTGGAAAATGAAACAAGTTTTATTAAATTTGTTCTTTTTAAACATATTTTAATTAAAAAATAATATATATATATATATGTGTTGCCATCTTTCCTTTTTTCTCCCAATCACTTCTATGTCCCCTTTCTTCAACTCTTCTATCCCCTTAACTCTTCTCAAATTTATGACCTTTCTATGTATATATGCATATGTATTATGTATATGGCACACACATATATACTTATATAAAAATACATTAATATGACCTCCTGAATCTATTTTTCTTGTTTATGTGTATATGGTTTGGATAACCAATTCTGGGCTAATTCTCTCTCACACACCATTCATTAGTTGCCTGTAGTTTTTTGGTGAGTTGTGGGAACCCGTGTAATGTACTCACTTCTACATCAGCGGTTCTGCTGACATTGCCATTGCTCAGGTCTTGTTTAGGTAGCCACATTATTAAGCATCACGAGTCCAGTTCCCTTGCCATTTCATGGAGACACAATCTCACAGGACGTCTCCTCAGCCTCTAGCTATTACAATCGTTCTTTTTCTATGATGCTCTCCTAACTTTAAGTACATATAGGTGCTGAAGATTTAACTCCAAAACTGTTTAAGAAAGTCTCAAGGAACACATGTATATGTGGAAGCTATGCATTTTGGGCTGAAATCCTCCCCACAAAAGCAATAAACTCTCTAACAAAAGCTCTAGTACCAAAGAAAAGAAACCAACTTGAGTTTTTTGGTCAGGCAGCCCAAGTGACTCCCAAAGCCATATAGGCTATTGCTGTTGCCAAGAAGTTGCTTACATCACAGGACTCAGGTGATTGGAGATGGATCTAACCAGAATACCTCTTTCCTGCGATCTGGCCTCCACAGTACCAGAAAGCACAGTGCAATCTGCCAAGAAAAGGAAGTAACCAAAAGTCTTACCAATCTGGGAATCTATGAACAATAAAGCATATTCTTACCTATACATAACATATCCAAGAAATTTGGTACTGGGGTGACTTTTAATTTTATTAAAATGATTTATATAAGTTGAAAATGGCATTTACATTGATAAGGAACTCTTCATGTGGACATTTTTGTAGGGTTTCTGTGAACTGAACCTAGCTAGGCAAGCATTCTACCATATATCCTAGTCTATTTGGGGATTTTATAGGAAGAATATAATTTCTAACTTTGCAAATTCCTGCTTTTATCAATTTGGTTACTGGGGTGAAGAGATAAGTGAGTGAAAGTTTTGAGGATATTCACTGAAATTTTCTGAAAACAGGAACTGACCTTACTCTTAAGTGAGACAAAGGAAGGAGTTCTGAACAGACAGATTTATATGAATATTCACTAGATCAAATAAAAGCAGTGCTGTAGATGGTGATGGAAGAATTTGCCTCTCTTTCCTAGCTCACTGTATGATGCCCGACCTGTACAGGGAAACACTTGCCCTCCGTGAAGGTCAGTGCTTATAATACAATTTCGTTTGGTAAAATGCTGAGACTGATTTAAGAATCCTTGCATTTCAAGCCTTCTTCTTTTAGTAGTTGCTTCTGCAATATCTTTTACAAAGTACTATTCTAGAGTTACCTAACATTGTTTTTGGTATCACATTAATTTTTCACATGAGTGGAAATTATAGCATATTCTAATTCCAGTGATGATTTGTGCACTTAAATAATAAGAGTTATTTAGTACCTATCACGTTGGCATTGTAGAGTGTCCTCATAAACATCAGTTTCTGTTTATTAATTCTTGTTTTACATGTAAGAGCCAACTGTCAGAACTCCAACACAATGCCAAAAACAATAATTGTGTTTTACCTTATTGACATTGCCACAAGTTTGTATTCATGTGAATATATGGCTTATGTCTGCACATTTTATGGAGGTCATTTTCTACAAATTTTACTAGGGGAAGAATTTGCCCTTGTATGAGTAAGCAGTTTCACATTTCCATATCTCATAAATTATTCATTCGCTTACATCTTGTCCATTTATGTGTTGTTTATTTATCACTGATGTGGTGATGAGCATTATTGAAAGGACAAAGGTTCCTTGTCACAAGGAGACGAGTCCTCCAGTGTAAGGCTATAAACACAACTTATGAACTTCTTCAAACACAGAGATGAATCCAAATGACTTCATTGTTTGACAACTAATTCATTTGTGAAAAGCTGGCGTCAGAATAGGGGGGATGATCATACCAGAACATTATTTCTTTATTCCTAAAATTCTACTGCTGGTGTTATGTGCTGCATTTTAAAATAAATAAAAGTCTCTTCACAATTTCTTTAATAGAATTGTTCTCAAAAACAAAGATTTCTTAAATTTATAACAATGTATAAATTAAGACACACACTGTTTCAACATCTTGGTGTAGAGTCGTTTGCAAGGCTTTGTTTCTTTTCTATTTGAACACGGGTATGATTACATGTTTGTTGTGGAATATTAGCTTAAGATGTGTTACATTCATTTGTGCTGTGGAATATTTCTTTAATGATGCAAAGATGTTTTAAATTATTTTATGCTACATTTGTTTAACTCTGTAAGGTTGTGTTACTTTGCCTGTCTAAACCGCTTGATTGGTCTAATGAAGAGCTGAATGGCCAATTTCTAGGCAGGAGAGGGAAATAGGCTGGGCTGGCCTGCAGAGAGAATAAAAAAAAAAGGAGAAATCAAGGTTAAGGGGAAAGATGAGAAGAGAGAAAAGGAAAAGGAGAGGAGGATATCAGAGGCCAGCCACTGAGCCACACAGCAAGCCATAGAATAAGAGGAAAGCAAGATATATGGAATAAAGAAAGGTAAGATCCCAGAGTCAAAAAGTAAATTGGATAATTTAAGTTAAGAGAAGCTGGCTAGAAACAAGTGTAACTGAGGTTAGATGTTAATAACTGAGCATAACTCTCCATGTATTTATTTAGGAGCTGGGTAGCAGGTCCCCAAAGGGTAAAACAACAATAACAAACAAACACAATGAAAATTAAAAAAAAAATCCTACATCCATTAAAATGAGGTAAGTTAGTGTGAGAGTAATATTGGTTGTAAACTTGACTGGATTTAAAATAATCTAAAAAATAAACCTCTAGATATACACATGAGGTTATTTCTAGATTTGACTAATCTAGATGGTTGCCATCATTCTCTGAGCTAAGCTGCTAACTGAATAAATATGAGAAAGCAAGCTGAGTAACAACATTCATGGTTTTCTGCTTCCTGCACAATAATATAAAATGACCAGCTGGCTCATACTTTGTTGCTATGAATTCTTTACCACAATGGACTGCATAGTCATATTGTGAATTATTAAACCCTTCTTTCTTTAGTTGTTTGAACTGGATAATTTGTTACAACAATAAAAAAGGATAGAAGCAAGAGTTATACAGTACATTTTAATAAATTAATGGTTGATCTGTATATTTTATATTATAACTTATATTAACTTTAAGGATAATTCTGGCAACAGCATCAAGGCCATAGGCTTCCTGATAGCTATATAGCCATGTGAACCATAGAGGTAGGAACTAATTACCCAGAAAGACATTAATGGCTCCTATCCTCACAGCAGCCCAGCTCCTCCAGATAAACCACAGTGGCCTGCATTTAGAAAAGTTTTCCATCAAATATAAAAATTAGCCTGCTTTCAAGAATCTCTAGGGGGGATAATGGCCTAGTACTGGGGTTGAATGCTCTCACTAATTAAGATGTGTTTCAGTGGAATCTGGGGGTGGGGTGGGATGAATAGATGAGTTTGTGTGTTTCCAAAATGATGATAATTCTGAAAAGAAGTTTCCACTTCGTTTGAAGTTCTAGAAGGAATAGGAAGTTACAGGAACCTGAAAGTTTAGAGCCTGTTAACGATTATAATGTGGAGCAGGAGACAGAGGAGGCTGACCTTCAAGGGTTGGTAGATGGGTTGGGGTGATAGAAGCTATGTTGCAATGTTTGAAAATGGCAGTTTGTGCAATAAAAATTCCAGGAAAATGTTCAGCAGGGTTGGGGAGGAATCAACACCGTATGTTTTAATGAGTTGTGATTAAACTCAGAAATAGTGAAGAGAAATATGAGCTTTTGAAACAGTGAGGACAAGAATAATTCTTCAATATGAGAGGTAGACACACATAATGCTCTTTTTTATATACAAATTAGAAAAGCAAAGATATATGATGTTCATTTCTCAGGGTTATCATAAAAACAGCACAAACTGGGAAGCTAAAAGTACAAAAAAAAAAAAACAGAAAAAAAAGAGGAATTAACTTCTATTATTCACGGTCATTCTCAGTATGACAATGCCCTGTTGGGATGATCCAAAAAGACTATTTCCATGTTACACATTAAATTTATGATGTTTTCTGATATTCTTGATTTTCTTTCAGTTGAAGCTACTGAAAGCTAAAATTTGTATGTCTGCCTTCATTTCACATGTAAACTCCACACTCCCATTTCGGTGGCTCTTCCCCTTCTTAGAAGCATACAAAGGATTCTGGGTTAATACAGCTTCCAGAATAATTCTGGTTCAACATCTCTCATTGAAAAGAAGGCTTATTGTTCATTTTAGGAAAGGATTGTAAACCACCAGTCACAGTGTCAGTGTTGTCTCATGACTGGTCAAGATGGGTCTCATCGTTGTATCTTCGTCCTCTTGGACTCAGAAAATGAGGTCATCGATGGTGGATAACATTACACTGCTGTTCATTTCTTTCTCATTTCGTAGTACTGTTGTTCCAGTTATGCACACGGGACTTACATAGTTATACACTTCTGTACCTTGAAAGAAGGACAGTCTGTGGGGAGAGTGAGGACATTGTCTTAAAAACTAATGATGTATACAGATATTATTCAACATGCTTGACTCACGAAACCTGACTAAGCAGGAGACTGTGTATATGAAGGTTGAACTGGACATTGCCACGATTGCCCTTCCAGGTGATCTCAGCTGTACCTGGAGTAAGCAGAAAACCGTGCATATCAAGCTTAAACTTGCACACTGCTCCATTTGTCTTTATAGATGACACTGGCTACACCTTAGCAGTAATCATGGTTTCAGAAAATTATCATATTGTCTTATAGTTTCGCAAGCCTGCTTTTAAAAAATGTTCAATAGATTTTTATCACCAAAGAAGGGAAAAAAATATTAACCAACATCCGGAGAACACACATATAGCCACTTATACAAGTCAGGCTAATCCCCACTTCTTTCCTGTTTCTCAGACAAAGGGCCCTTTTACAAGGAACCTTGGGGAAAGGACCATATCAAACATAGAAGAAAACTGCAGAGACTTGGAAGTAAACGCAATATAATTCTAGTACAATATTATTTTATATATCCTGAAGCTGATTACTGAGTAAAAGAGAGATTTTAAAATTAATTTTTTATTATGATTTAAAATTCATTAACAGTAAAAAGTCCCTCAGTTGTGACCATAAAATTTCAAATGGAGATTTTGTCTTGGTACAGAGAAGAAAAAACATGCATAATTTCTCAAATATGATGATTAAATCATAAGATTTCAAAGAAAAGCATCAGAAGCCTGAATCACTTAGTATGAAAAGTTTCTGCTTAAATTATTATTATAATATATAGGATATTATAACATAGTTTGCATGTGAATACAGAAAAAGAAAAAGTGATACAGTAAGGAATGGGTTGGAGAACGAGCAATAAACCCTACAACCTGTCAATTACAAGGATAGTATATGCTTATTAGCTTGTGATAACTTGTGAAGGAGCTCACATGATTCAGACTAGAGGAAACAAAGACAAATTGTTTGTGGAAATACTTCGGATCTTACTTATATCCACTACAAAGAGTGATGAGAGACTGAACTGGACAGATTGTATTGAACAATATCATCGCTTTATCTTTATGAAAATATTACTATGCAAGACTAGTAAAAGGGGACCCTGGATTTGTTTCAATATTCTCATCATACAAAATGTAATCTGATTATATTTTGGCATCCCTTGAAGCCATTATATAATTTTTTTTTAAATTTATTTATTATGTATACAATATTCTGTCTGTATGACTGAAGGCCAGAAGAGGTCGCCAGACCTCTTTACAGATGGTTGTGAGCCACCATGTGGTTGCTGGGAATTGAACTCAGGACCTTTGGAAGAGCAGGCAATGCTCTTAACCACTGAGCCATCTCTCCAGCCCCCATTATATAATTTTTAAAAAATATTTTCAGACATCTTGCTACATAGTCCAGGCTCCCCTCATGTTCCCAATCATCTTTCCTCAGGCACTTGAGTTCTGGAACTATATATATATATATATATATATATATATATATATATATATATATCACACCCAAGTTATTTTTTCCAATTTCAAAATGTTTTATATCATGACTTAATCATCTAATTCGATGAATCAATTCTAAAGCAATTTAAACATCAACCTTTGCTTTAACCATGATAGAGTTAAAAAGAAGGAAAATTCCACAAAAATAGTGATATCATGTAATTTGCTTATAAAAACACAGAATTCTCTTTACTTTCATAACCTTGATTCTCTTTTTTCCATTTGTCTTCAGAAGGGTGTGGTTAAAGTTCCCAGATATTTCTGATAGATGCATTATAATATTGTTAACATTTGGATTTTATTTAGATGATTATTTCTTGGCTAAAGAAAATTGTTAAAAATATTTAACCCCGAACAGAATATTTACAAAATTTTGTTTATGTGTGTGCAGAGTTTCCTTTCTACAAGGATAAAGCAGCAGAATGTCTTCTGTGCTGACTGAAGACTCTTATATAGGAAATCATTCTGGGTCTTCAGGAAAGCCTGCACAACACTTCCTGGTTTATGAGTCCTGCCAGTCAGACTTTGAGGACCAGTGCTAAACCCTAACAATGTAATGAGATGCTAGCACAGAAGATGCGAATATCTGTAATTGGTGCCTCTTACCAGTCAAAATGGAACTTCATCTCTGCACAGGAAAATGCAAATATAATATTTTCTGAAATTTATGAGATGCATTTTACTGCTTCAAATCTTGAAAGGAGTATTTCCTCAGAGTGTTCTGTCTTCCTAGTGGCATCACGGATTCTGACAGTCATGCTTCATCTTGTCAAACACGGTGCTTTCATCAATTGGTAATGGAAATGGGCTTGGCTAGAGCCTGCTACCAACATGGCTCTTTTGACACAGAGCTGACAGACGTTAAGAGAGTGTCACACTTTGAGATTATTCATGGCTATATACCTATTTCTAGAAACACTGTACTAAAATTATCTTTATTACATTTTACATATGGGGATTAAAATGAATACGAATGAGTAGACAATCTATCGCTATTTTTATGTGAGATTATTGAACAATGAAAAGAATGGAAAGACTTAGCACGAAGCAGCTTGGAATGAAAATTCTGTCAGGAAATTAGAGGACTAGAAATGAACATGAAAATTATCTGGCAGCCATAATAATTACCCTTCTTGGAAAAGATTTTTTAAATTATGTATCATATGTTTTCATTTTCCATATTTATTTTTCTTCTGTAATAATGACACCTGTTTCCCTCTGTTTCAGGAAGTCCTTTTAAAATTTCTAAGCATATTTCTTAACAAAATGTACACTGTTTCATTTTCTAACTGCATAAGCATAATTCTTAACAAAATGTACACTGTTTTGAGGCTGTCATGGGAAACAGACTGATGATGGGTGTAGGAGTATAGGTCGCTAGTGGTTCTTACAATCATCACCTGTCAGATGATTGCTAGAGACATTTCTGTTGGATCCAGTAAATCCAGTAAATGACAGTGCTGATGAATATCAGGGTTATGTGTTGATAGCGAGGACACATGGAGGAAGATGCTTTGTCACCAAATCAAGAGTGAGATCAACTTCTGTGATGCATGCCCTGAAAGTTTATTTTGTCTTTTCTAGTAACTGCTTTCCAAATGCTTTTTTCTTTTAAATTGTGCATGAGTGTGGTATGGAACGCATGGTTACAGTTTGTGGATGCATGTGTCTGTGCACATACATGTGGAGGGCAGGGATTGGTGCAGGGTGATTTTGTTGATAATCTTCCATTTTATAATCAGGACAGAGTCTCACAAATGAACACAGAACTCATCAATTCAACTGCTCTCACTGCTTAACTTGCTTCAGGAATTCTGTCTCTCTAAGTACTAAACTTGGGTTATAGAGGCTGCCCCTCCTCCCCTGGCCAGCATTCAGGTGAGAGCTGGAAATCCACACTTAGGCTATTCTGCTTGCAAGGCAAATGCTTTATCCAATAAGTCATCTTCGTGATCTTCCAATGCATTTCAAAAGAGGTTTGTATACAAATTGCTTTATGTGTGTACATGTATATATGCACATATATACAGAAACACAGTTGGATTCCAACCAGAGATTGCTACAAAAGTTATTTCTTCTTGACTAACATAAGGAAATAGACTAACATTTATTCGAGAAATAAAAATTATTTCTGAAGTCCATTGAAAATTTTGCTTACTCTCTTCTAAGAAAATACAGCAATCAGAACTTATTTAACTTGAACTAAATTCAAAAGTGGTTCCAAATTCATTTTAAAATTCTGATCATAGATAGAATATAAGTTACTGATAACTACAGTTCCGAGAGAGCAAATTAATGACATGAAACCTATGAAAACCACACAGTAATGCCAAGAGTAATTACATCAACAAGCTACATTGGAAATTCAAGCAAATCCAAAGCATGTTTGGGTACAATTAAACTATAATAATTTATATTTGATCTATTGTAAACATTTATTACATATGAAACCTAACAATGTAAAAATTATATTTAAGGATAACATCAATCAATGGAAAGATCAGCAATGGTGATGCAAAATTTTACAGGAACAAAATACTAAACACATCTCACCAATTGATGCTGACAAAGAGAAAACAAATTATATTTACTTCAGTAACTAAAGACAAATATGAAGACAACCAAATGAAACATTCATAAATTATAAATATCTATGAAATGAAAATGCTCAATGCTTCTATATTAACAGAAGACTAAAAATGAAGAAAAAGTATAATATTAAGGGAAGGCAAATATGTTTGCCTGAGTTGGGAGAAAAGCTAGTGAAATAAAAAAGTTAACAGAGGTTTGATCTCGGGGACAGATTCAAAGTCCATCTTAATTGTATCATGTACTGGAAATAGTATGTGGATCAGAAAACATTATACATTTTATTTAAAGATAAACAGGAAAAATATTTTAAAAAATTAACATATAATGTAAATTCATAAACCTAATTTTCACACACACAAAAACAATACAAAGCTGGGCAATGTGTATGCCTTTAATCCCACCCAGCACTTGGGAGTCAGAGACCGGTGGATTTCTGTGAGTTTGAGGTCAGCCTTGTGTATGGAACTAGTTCCAGGATGCCAGGGCTGTTACACAAAGAAACCCTCTCTCAAAAAAACAAAAATAAATAAATAAAAATTAAAAAATTAAAAAGAAGAGATTTATGAAGTCAATGTGAATAAAATTCACAATGTGAACAAAACGAACTACTTAAAGAGCAATGGAAATCCCTAAGTGTAAATAAACTCTCATACCTGTTATATTAAAATGAAAAAAATAACACTCTGCTGGAAGAGGCAATAAGGTAATAGATATAAGAAAATTTTCAACTTTTCTTATCTTTTAAATCTACTTCTAAGTTTCTAATGATTTGCAGTTATCTTTTAAAAGTATTCAAAACATTTTAAAAACATTTTTATTCTTTGATTAAAAATATAGTCTGGCTTATAATACACATGATGGGTAATAATTTCAAAATTTCAGAAACTGCTATGGAAGCATACTTCAGTAAATTATTTGAGTATTCATGAAGTGGCGTGGTATCTCTCAAACACAGGTTATTAACTCTGACAATGTCATTATCTCCAGTACAGTCAAAAACAAAACAGGTAATTACTGCTGAAATGCTAACCAGGAATTTAAAAAGTATTCAGTCCTGAAGAATGTTACAAATGAGGCTGAAGGAAACAAACAAACCAAGAAAAGACAGCCCAAATCTCAGCATATGTCAAGATGCCTAATATTAGAAATTATAATAACACTAAATGCAAAGGTGTTATAAAAATGTACTAAAAAGAAAATACAGATTATCTAAAAGAACAATGATCTTAAGTAAGCAATTCAAAATGGTGAAATTTTTAATAACAAATCAAACCTCAGAATCTCCTTAATATTAAAAAGTCATCTTACAGTAACAAATAATAACTACCAATAACAAAGAAAGTGTTAAATGTATATTTGTTCATGTTGATACAACTTAATTTCCAAAATATACCATCAGCTGATCCCCAAATTAATGTTTACTAAATAAAAAGACCCATATAAGTCATTTGTCAAAACTGTAGTTTAGTGGTAATTTGTTTTAAGAAGTTTTTAACAACACATTCTTAATGTTTTATTACCTGTCATTTGTGAATAGAGCAGCAAAGACTATGGATGAGAAAGAATCTCCATTGTAACATATAAAACCCTTTGGGTGTTCCTTGCTTTCCTGACTCTCCCTGAGTAGGTTTTTCTAGCCTTAGGTATAAGAGGTCTGTTGTAGATATATCCTTCCGGGTTGGGCACTCCACATTCAGTTTCACTTCATTTTGACCAGATATGGTTTTCAGTAATCATCTTCATTTGTTCAAAGATCTTTTAGAAAGTATTTTGAGAGTAGCAATTTAGAGAATAATAAATGCATTGGGAAATAAGGCTGCAGAAATGTTAAACATTAGAATGTATTTTGAACTGAATGAAGATGAAACACAACCATTAGAAATTGTGCATTCATCTATGTTAAAAGAAGAAATCCCCAGCAATTTTGTCTATTTCAATCAAACAATGTAGAAAATGAACATGAACATTAAGATGGCCATGAAACAATTATAATAAAAGGAGAAGTAAAACTCAGGGAAACATATTCACTATATCTAGAACAAAGTAGAATGCCAATGGACTAAATTTTGCTATTTTTGAGAAGATAAAAAAAATAATTGGTTAAATAGAAAACAGAGATAAAATTTGACAGCATCATGTGTGACAGAGGACAATTATAGTCATACCAGTGAATTTCATAAACAAGAAGTGAGAATTTTATGTCAGTAAGTGACAACTTCCGTAAAATGGTTAAATCCTACAAAATGTAAAAACTGTAAGAGGGTAAGAGGTAATAAATTTATTAAATTAAGTCTATGAACATTTGATAAAATAGCTTTTGAGTCTCTTGTTATGAGTGCTGGGACTCGAACTATGGGTCTCTGCAGGAGCAGTTTATGCTCTTAACCTCTGTGCCTCTTTACCAGTTATTTTGTACAAACTACACAACACTGTTTATGAAGGAATTGGTTAGCAGAAAGGAAAATAAGAAAAAAATAGCCAGCAATAATAAAATCAGACCTTTGATTTATGTCCATGAATAATTATATGTTTACTTTTCGTTTTCATTAGGCATAAAATGTTAAGAACGCTTGCAGTATTTCAGGGAAATTCTGAGGGAAAGTGAAAACCGATAATGTAGCTTATCACCTCTGTATTTTTCCAAAAAATGTTCTTTCCTTTTAATATGAACAACTGAGGCTTAGTGTATGGACAATCAAAGTCTGAAATCTAAGGTCCAAAGTGTATGCTTTCTGTAGTGGGACCAGCCTCCATGAGGAACTATCAAGCAGAGGAGAGTGAGATCTAGGTCAGTGGACAGGTAATTGCAGAAGATTAGGGGTGCTTGGCTGGAGGTGTTCTTCCCTTGTCCTAGTATATGTCTCAACAGGAAAAGCATAGATGGAATATTCCAGACTATTCCCACTGACATGGTGAACCTAGCAAGGAGTCACGATATCTTGGATTCAGACGTAGTATAGCCCTTTCCTCATTGATAGGAATGATGAAGGCTAAAGCCTTTACAAGATAGAATACAGCCTTCTCGGAGTCCCTATGCACAGAACACAGTTTTCTAAGAGGCTGTGAGGAGGGGACTAACGGGCTGTGTGGTAAAGACCATTCATTCTTTGAGGAAACGACATGGCTGTGCTATGTTATTATGGGGTCTTGTATATGAGAGTTATAGTTATCTTCTTAAACTGCTGGGAAACAAAATAGATTAGATCACTTAAGTTTATTCTGGCTTCTACTTCTTTCTCATAATTTTTAAATATCTCTGAGATGTCTCTAACTTGTCTAACCACAATATATGTGCGATACGTACTATGATTATATTTGTTTTCATTTTTCTATGTTTAAGTTCTACTTGTCTGTATTGTGACATGTGATCTAATGGTATATAATGTCTTTAAAGAGACAAATGGGTAAAAGGAGATCATTATAATGGATCTTCACCAACCATCCCAGTATACTCAGTATAAAAAAGGAAATTTGAAAACAAAAAATGCAGATAAAGACAGTGATATTCAGATATGAAAAGGACTACCTTCAATCCAAAATGGTCTGCAACAGATTTGGACCTTTCTGTCTTCAGTAGAAACTACTCTACCTTTGTCTGTGCTGCACAGCTCTGGGGACAAACATGATTAGGGACAGCAAGGGAATGAAGAAATGATAACACACAGAAACTAAAATCCTGGGGTAAGGTGGACTGTGTTCTCTGATGGAGAAACACTAGTATGCCAGATGCTCAGTGTGCTTATATAAAGGTGGAACATGAAAGCAGTGTTATTGTTTTCAGAGAAACAAGGGGCTGGGGTTTACAGTGCATACAGCTGAATGAAGGAGGCAGGTTGAGTTAGTTAATCTCGGTAGGTGCAGTATCTGTAGGGAAGCAGTGTTCAGCAGCAAACATCTTGGTGTGACGAAAGCTGTGATGGACATTTTCTATAGATACTATCTGCACAAGGACCAAAAGGAATGTGCTGTTTCCCTCTGTGCCTCATCACCGGGAAAAGGCTTTGCCATTTTCCCCTGGATCTGAGACTAAGATCAATGGCAAAAGCTGTGCCCACGTCAAGAACATGCATTCATTCAGTTCTCTACACACTCAGGGCTTCCTCTGTTGCCTACGTGCCTCTGTCCTCACTGCAAAACGATGCTACAAAAATGCTACCAGATTTGTGTAGCATCAGATTTTTTTGTTGGAATCACCCAGTAGCGGCACCTTATTCTAATCAATGAATATAACACACCCCCAAAAACTGATTTAATGTCTCAAAAATCATTTTAATATAATAAAATTATTTACTTAAATTTAAATCACGTGATCAATTTAATGTGTGAGAACAATTGAAAACTAGATGAACCAAATAAAATGTAGCCTTATAAAAATTAGAATACATTGTTACTATAATGGAACATGGACTGAAATGCTGCTTTATCCTGCTGGGGAAGGGCAAGTCTGTAGTAACAGATTTAAAACCCTTTAGCAATGATTTTAGAGGATATGCTCTGTCATTTGAAGTCCGAAGCCAAGAAATATTCCAGAGTTTTAGGAAAGAACTGACTTTATTGCGTTTAAACAATGCCTCCATATTTAAAGAGCTTAATCCTCTCCAGAACTCCACTGAGAATGCTTAATTTAATGTGCTCTCTCTGTTGACATACATTCATGAAATATATCCATGAATTAAAACTTCATAAGAAAGTATTATGATAATTGGTTATTCATTCTTTCATTACCCTCACTCATATAATATAAATTGTTATTTTATAATACTTTAATTGGTGATAAATTATGTATTAGATTTCAGAGGAACTATGCACTCTGTCTGGGAGTGTATAGATAAAATCTTTGCGTGTTTTTTTCACATCCACAAAGGTCATGCCTTCATATTTGTAGTATATTACCTTCAGGGCATATACTTGGCCTTTCTGTATATATTTTGAAAATTGAGCAGTCTGATTTCCTCCTAGGTTTGGCTTCCTAAGCACTAATCTTGCTTGCTAAAACTGTGCATCAGGTTAAAACAAAGTACATGATGAGACTGTAAATTTTTTCTCTATTATATTCTTGTTCTGGGTTAAAATGGTTGATGATAGTCTGTCCTTGTGTTCCCATTAGCATGTATTTGATATTCAATAAAGGCAATGGTTTTAAAATCGTAGTCACCATTCTAATGCTCTAAAAGCACACAAGCACTTGTCTATAAAAAGAATGTGCAGTCAGCTGTCCTGCAATGACCATATACTTTCCATTTTTTATTTTTAATCCTGTTCACATCCTCAAGGTTATGGGCAATTGTAGCAGGTTTGTAAAGAGAGTAATGATGGCTATGATGAAATTTGTTCTGGCATTCTGAACAATACTGCTCAAAGTGTTCCTACTCCTGGGATGGCTGATTGTCTGATTAGCTCTTTATGTGTGTGTACGAGCACGGTGCATCTACTGAAATTGTTACTGGCAAATAATAAGAATGTAAAGGGAGAATTACAAGGGGTGGAAAGGCTTAGTTGGAGGTGAGGGTAGGATAATTGAGAAAAAGGGGAAATTGAAGGAAGGTCAACCAAAACCAAGAATATATAAAATATATGGAAAGAAATAATATATGGAAAGAAATAATTTTATAAACTACTTTAAAATACACACACACACACACACACACACACACACACACCAAGCATGAAAATAATGGGGTGGAGGGGACTAGTTGAGGAGAAAAGGGTTAAAAGGATACAGATAAGATGCTTTCAGTGCTGACTATGAACACAACACATTGTAGACATACTGAACTTGTGAAACATTTATAAACAATCATTTCTATAAAATATTTGAGTGCAAAAGTAACTTTGTAGACAGCATCTTTAAATTTTATATCTTGTTATTACTATGAGACAAATTATACCTAAATAGTTTATTCGATTTATTACATATTTTATTTTGAAATTTTTCAGAATCTTTAAACACTTAAAAGTCAGAATATTGCTGGGATTTTGATACTTCTATCAACTTGTTTTTTGTCCATTAGCATAGTAAATTCTCTTAGATTTATTATTTTAAGATTTATTTTAGTTTTATTGTTGTGCACATGTCTATCAGTATGTACACTACTTGTGTGCAGTTGCCCACAAAGACTAAAAGATGTGTCTGGTGTGGGACAATTCTGTATTCTGTCAATTATGTTTTAAATAAGTGCTGGCTGGCCAGTAGCCAGGCAGGAAGTATAGGTGGGACAACCAGACAGGAAGTAGAGGCAGGGCAATTAGAACAGGAGTATTCTGGGAAGAAGGGAGCTCTTTCTGCAATCCTGCCCAGACACAAGAGAAGGAAGATGTGACCTGCCTGGCCAGAGAAGGTAGCAAGCCATGCAGCTAACATATATAAGAATAATGGGTTAATATAAGTTATAAGAGTTAATAAGAAGCCTGTGCTAAAGGGCCAATCAGTTTATGATTAGTGTAGACCTCTGTGTGATTTCTTTTTTTTTTTTTTTTTTTTTTTTTTTGGTTTTTCGAGACAGGGTTTCTCTGTGGTTTTGGAGCTTGTCCTGGAACTAGCTCTTGTAGACCAGGCTGGTCTCAAACTCACAGAGATCCGCCTGCCTCTGCCTCCCGAGTGCTGGGATTAAAGGCATGCGCCACCACCTGTGTGATTTCTTTGGGATTTACTGGCTGTGGGAACTGGGAAGGACAGAAACCCAAACAAGCAGGCCCTCATGTTACATGTGTTAGTTTTCTGGGAGCAAGAGTTATAGGAAGATGTGAGTCATCCAGCATAGGCTCTGGCAGCTATAGCTGGGTTCCCTAGAACAGCTGTAAATGCTCTGTCTTGTCACAGTGTTAACCATTTAAGTAAGTAAAGCAAAATATATTTGCCCAGCTTTCTTTGCACAAAGTAAACCACAATTTAAAAAAATAGCATATTTAAATACATCTTATTTTCTATTAATAAAAAAATGGGCCATGTGATTTTACTAATCTTCCCTATGTTTTACTAAAAGCAAATTATTTTTATCACTGTTTTCAAATAACTGTGTGTTATTGCGTTTTTCTTGTTTGTTTTTCTGTTTAACCTGAAAGGATAAAGCAACTTCAGTAATTCCTTGAGACTGACAGCTTGAGGAAATGTAGATTCAAGCATTGCCTGTTTTTTATTATGTAATGTGATCTTTCAGCTTCTATAAATCGTCACTGACCTAGCACTACGTTAGAGACATTAGCCTCTTGGGTCAAAGTACACACTATGGCACACTGCACATTTTCTATTAATATCTTCGAAGTCGTGTTTCTTCTTCGGCAAACAGGAATTGATATCACCGTTTTTGTCACTGATAGAAATACCTACATATTTTACAATGATACCATCGCAGCTGTTCTATACTCATAAAGAAAGAGGCTAAGCCTCAGTCTCTTGTGTAACTCCAAATACAAAAGGAACAGCAGGAATCATAAGCTGAAACATGGCAGCAGAGAGACTTATGGAAAAGCATTGAAGAGCATTTTGCCAAGTGAACACTTCTCAGAGGAGACATTAAAATAGATTCTTACCTTATATTCAGATAATAATGTCAGAGGGGTTGGAAGTGAGAATTTGGCAGCTTTTATTCTGTTTGTAAGTATGGATTTAGCCACTATCTTATCCATTGAACATATTTGGATTCTGTTTAACCATTTCTTATCTAACTTCTCATGAGAGATGATCTTATCATAACAGAGTTGACTAAATAATCTCTCATCCTATTTTACTGTTTCACCAGATGTCATAATATAAATAGTCTAAGTTTAGCCTATAAAAATATGAGTAAAATAAGTAATATTGTCAATCTAAAAGTAATTGCTTGTAAGAATTGAGAATGAAATTTAGTAGAGTACTTGCCTTAGACATTTAAGTCCCATTAACTAAACAAATAAAAATAAATGATAAATAGTTATAGCTATTATGCAATAAAACTATATTATATATTTTGGATATTAGGAAAACATACTCTGTAACCAACAACAAGCTTTATGTGTTACAACACAAACGAAATATCACCAGATTTTTTATATTTTGCTTGATTATATCACCCTAGATATAGATCACAGAGCATCTATACATTAGTTTTCTTTTGTCTCTTTTTGGTAGTCACCTTTGTTTTAATTCTTCTCTCATAAAATATATCCCAATGGTAATTTCCTCCCCTCCATCTTCTCAGCCCTAGCCACCTTCCTTCTCCCCCAGATCCATTGCTTCTCTGTTTCCCTCCAGAAAAAAAAAAAAACAACAACAACAACAAAAAAAAAAAAAACAAGCCTTTCGGGAATATCAACCAAACACAAGATAACAAGTTACAGTAAAACTAGACACACACCCTCATTTCAAGGCTAGAGGAGGAAACACAGTAGAAGGAAAGGGGCCCCAGAGCAGGAGAAAGAGTCAGAGAAAAACGCCAAGCTAACAACCCAAGCATAGTGTATTTGCAGAGGACCTAGCCCACATCCATGCAGGCTCCGTCATTGCTGCTTTAGTCTCTGTGAGCCTCTAAGAGTCCTGCTTGCTTGATCCTGAAAGCTGTGTTCTCCTAGTGTCCTCAACCCCTCTGGCTCCCACAGTTCTTCTTCCCTCTCTTCTGTGGGGTTCCCTGAGCTCTGATGGGAGGGACCAGATGGAGATCTTTCTCTCCGCCTAATGTTTGGCTGTGAATATCTGTTTCCATCAGCTGCTAGTGAAAGTCTCTCTGATGACAATTGGGCTAAGCACCGGTCTATGAGTAAAGCAGAATATCATTAGGAATAACTTTATTGATACTTTTTTTGTTATGCTAGTAAGCCTCCAGCGCCTGGTCATCTAGGTAGTGTAGAGCATGAGCTCCCTCTTGTGGTGACACGAGCCTCATATTAGACTAGGAATTGGCTGACCACTCCCACAAGTTCTCCTCCATTGCCCCAGCACATCTTGCAGGCAGGATAGATGGTAAGTTGGAGGTTTGTTGACTGGTTGGTGTCCCACTCCTGGTACTGGAAATTGCCTGGTTACAGAAAATTGACAATCAGGCTCCAAAGCTGCCGTTACTAGTAGTCCTCTCTTAGAGTCATCCTCATAGACTCCTGGGTGTTTTTAGTGCACTAGGTTTCAACATGGCTCCCCACATGCCCTTCAGTTTCTCCATGTATTCTCTCCCTCCACCACCCCAGCCTGGTACCTCCTGTCTCCATTTCCACCCAACCCTAATCCACCTGAAAAATCGATTCTATTTCTCTTGCCCTTGGAGATCCATGCACCTCCTCCCACCCCTTAGATTCTACCTGTTACTTAGCCTCTCTGGGTCTGTGTTGTAGCATGATTACCATTTACTTAACAGCTAATGTCTATCCACTTATAGGTGAATAATATCGCTCTTGTCTTTCTGGATCTGGATGACCACACTCAGGATGATTTTTTTTTTCTAGTTCCTTCCGTTTGCCTGCAAATTTCATCGAGTCATTTTTTTTTAAAACAACCTCATGGTGTAAATATTCTACATTCTCATTAGCAATGCATTGGTTGAGAGATATTTAGGTTGTTTCCAGTTTCTGAGTATTAACAATAAAGCTGCCATGAACTACTTGAGGAAGTTTCTCTGTGGAAAGACAGAGCATCATTTGGGAATATGCCAAGAGCCATAGAGCTGGATCTTGAAGTAACTCGAGTTCCTGCTCCCATTAGATTTATAAAGGCAAAATGTCTACATGTAGAAATGCACCGCTAACCAGTGTTACCCTAAAGTTTATCTTTCTAGAAGTTTATCTACTGAGTAGACTACAGAGCTAGTTTCATGCTACTAAGAGACTAGATACTAAGTTACTCATCCCAAATTCTCCAATCAAACCCTATACGACCACTCATAACTGAATAAAACATGCATTTTGTGTTCCCAAATGATTATTTTTAATAAATCATAAATTTATATATGAGTACTCATAACCAAAGAGGAAGAAAAGTTCGGTTTACCATTTACTAGCTTAAAATTTTAATGTGAATAAACGAGGCAAATCTAACATGAGAACACAAGTACATGTCATAAGGCACTCCAATTTCCTCTCTAAATGTCAAGTACTAACTGTACATTTTAATGCAACAAACACTGAGGGTGCTTGCTAGTATATGAAGTGACATTTTCCTAGCACGACCTTTCTACCTAACAATAACTTACATTTTAATTAAATTGCACCATTTTCGTTGCATGCCAAGTGTCTCAGCACCACACATTATTACCCTCCTTTGTTAGAGCTGAAAGTTAAAGGCCATGCACTTAAATAATTATTGAGATTAATGGAATTGGTAATTTATGAGAAAATGGCATGTTCAGGCTAGTTCTTATTGTTAGAAAAGTTAAATTTGCACATTTTGAATGGCTAAAAATTAAAAAAGAAAATGACTCAATAGTCATTAATATATAATAAAAAAGGTTGTTCTGAGTGGACTTCTGAATTATATAATCTTTTTAAAAATATTTTTAGCGTTACAGATCACTTTGTGAAATCAGAGGAAAAATTGAACCAAGCCACAAAAAATCCTATTATATTACAAATTGTCTTATCATCGATTAGAAGAAGATCAATTGTAGATCAGTGGTTTTCCCACATCTGACAGCACCCTTGTGTGTTATGCCATCAAGCCTCTACCTTCTTAGATGACACAGAGAAGTAAAGTTAAGTGGTTCAGGTCTGTCTGTGACTAGATTATTTTTACTTAATTGCATCTATTTTCCTCTCTGTTGCTACAAATGGCAGACTAACCTCTCGTTTAGAAGGTAATTGTTGTTCTGTTTTGTATGGCTCATATTTTTAATCCTACATTTCAAAATAGCTTGAAGAGTGGTTTTAAAATGTCTTATCACATTAATTGTAAATACTGAGAGAATGTGTACAATGATTAGACTGATTCAGTCCTTCCACAATTTGTATACATTGAAATAAAACTCTGTCCAATCAATTGATAGGTGAAATTGCTCTTTGTGAATTAAAAATAAAGGGAAGTAGAGATAGGGATCTTGATATAGGATACAGTTTAGGAGAAGAGAGTGACCCTTGTATGCGCATAGTTCAACCCTCAATGCTGCAAGAATATTAATTTAAAAAATGATGTATTCTAAAATTTAGAAGAATTGCATGTTTAATCATTTTCATCCCACCATAACTGATAATACAAGTATTAAGTCATGTATCATGGAACCAAAGGCAATTATTTAGAGAAGTCTCCTATTTTATGATTGAAAATAAATCCATTCAATACTAGATATGTCTACTCCAATGCATTCAATAACAAATGACAAAAATAATGTTTGTAATTTATTACTGTATTTAAAAATTTACACTATGAAATTTGCACATAGTTTAATTAAGTTGTAGATACAAAGCAGGGATTATAAGAGTTTTGTTTATGTCACTTAAGAACTTATTTATCTCAGTTTGAATGTTGTTTACAATTTGTTTTTATATGCATCAAATATCACAAATGCTCTAAATTTAAAAATCTACCATCTAAACAAATCTTTATTTCCTCTTTTGTTTTGTCTTCTCCTCCTATAGAGGTTAGTCCTCTTAGGAAAAATCACGGTATCCTTTGAAATTTGTTTTCATCTCTAAAAATGTCAAATAATTTTCAGAAGAACTTAAAATTATTTTGGATACACTGTTGTGTTCTATTGCTTAATGGTTTTGGTTTTAGAGATATTTTACAATCACAAATTTAAACATTCCTATACAAATAATAATTTTGAGGTTTGAAAACAGAGTTATGGGGTTGCAGAGCTGGCTCAGTGATAAGAGCATTTATTGCTTGTATTTTGAGGGTTCTCTAAAGGAACAGAAGGGATAGGACATGCGCGCGCACACACACACACACACACACACACACACACACGGGGGGGGGTTATTAGAGTGGCTCATGGGCTGTGATCCAGGAATGACTTTCCACCAACAGTAGGGCCAAGAGTCTAGTACTTGTTCAGTCCATGAGGCTGGATGTCTCAACTGGTCCTCAGTATAGGGCAGAATACAGAAGTAGGCTCTATTTCCAGAGAAGGAATGTGCTTGCCAGTAGGAGAGCAAGCAGCCAAAGATCTAAAACTTCCTTCTTAAATGTCCTTTATATAGGCTGCTGCCAGAAGATGTGGCCTAAATTAAAGGAGAATCTCCCTACCTCAAAACTAGATCTGAACTAATGGTAGATGATTCTACCTCAAAAGTTCTGGATTAAAAGTGGGTCTTCCGACTTCAAACGATTTAATTAAGAAACAATACCACACAGGCATGCCCTGTAGCTTGGGTTTTAGTTATTTCCAGATGTAGGTAAATTGACAATCAAGAATAGTCATTACACTATTCTTTCAGAGGATCCAAAGTCAGTTTCTAGCACCCACTTCAGGAGGCTTATAATTGCCTGTAACTCCAGACACAAGAGAGATAACCCCCACTGCTACACTTTGCTGACACCTATGTATACCCGCATAGACACATCAGATGGTTTTATAAAATTCAATAAACTTTTAAACATAATAAATAAAAATGATGAAGCTAAAAGTAATTACCGACTGATTAATTATAAAGATATGCATTTTGCATCTATGGAGATAATGGAAGTAAACATGAAAGAAAAAAGATAAATAAGTAGCAAAAGAAAGAGAAATAGACGGATTTGAAATATATGAAGATCCTCAGCTTCACTCACAATAGAACACAGATTTTCAGATGCGACTGATTAAAGCAGGCAAGATTGAAAACAAATGTTAATAGCAATGATACATAAAAAGAGAAAAGAAAAAAATTATTCATTTGTGTTAATCAGAGTTATTTCATAGGGGACAAATATAAGGATCCAAGCTAGTGTATTCACAGTCATTTTGTGTGTGTGTGTGTGTGTGTGTGTGTATTTCACACTCTTCAGTTGAAACACTGTTACAAATGAAGTTATCTTTTGCTTTGATATCACCAACTGTAGAGATCTTTTCTATGGGTAGAAGTATGAAATGCACCACTTATTCTCATTACATACGTATTTTTCATTTCAACAAAAACTTTATAAGAACCAGGATGGAAATTGAATGAAGATTTAGTCTAAATTATTTCTCATATTATTCATTTAGCATAAGATCATTTATCTATAAAGAAAAAATGAATAAGCCTGAAATAAAGGGGTTCTGCAGGTTTTCATGTATTACCAATTAAAATAATCACAGAATAATCTTGTATTTATGTCATACCTTGATTAAATTTAATTTTGAGTTTTTTTAATTTATTTATTTATTAAAGATTTCTGCCTCTTCCCGCCACCGCCTCCCATTTCTCTCCCCCTCCCCCGATCAAGTCCCCCTCCCTCATCAACCCGAAGAGCAATCAGGGTTCCCTAACCTGTGGGAAGTCCAAGGACCACTCACCTCCATCCAGGTCTAGTAAGGTGAGCATCAAAACTGCCTAGGCTCCCCCCAAAGCCAGTACGTGCAGTAGGATCAAAAACCCATTGCCATTGTTCTTGAGTTCTCAGTAGTCCTCATTGTCCGCTATGTTCAGCAAGTCCGGTCTTATCCCATGCTTTTTCAGACCCAGGCCAGCTGGCCTTAGTGGGTTCCCGATAGAACATCCCCATTGTCTCAGTGTGTGGGTGCACCCCTCGCGGTCCTGAGTTCCTTGCTCGTGCTCTCTCTCCTTCTGCTCCTGATTTGGACCTTGAGATTTCAGTCCTGTGCTCCAATGTGTAATTTTGAGTTTTAAAAATTACCACAAATTTTCAGTTATCCTCTGATCATGTGTATATGTATTTTACCCTTTGAAACACAGATTTGTAACTCATTTATAAATGATGAACATGACAAGTTTTTCTGCGCAAGCAAGGATTAGCTCTATGGGCATTCACCCTATGTGGTTAGCCTAAGCTTTATTCATATTTTGCTCCCACATCTGTTTATGGTTTTCCAAGATAGTTCTACAATTACCAATAATGATTTTGCAATATGTCCCTGCACTTTTATTTTGGACTGAACTCTATATAACTGGGGTCTCTTTCTGATGCTAAGTTACAGAAGTAATGCTGTTTCTTACTTTGTACCCGAGAAGCTGTGATAGATCAAAACACTGATATTATGGCTAAGAATTCTTGAGGCAGATCTCAACACTGTAGAATTAAGGCTCCGAGGGACAGCTGGGAAACGAATTGTTCGGTGTCTTCAGTTGAGAACGTAACGCTGTGAGTGTAGAAGTATTCAGTTTCTGAAACTTGTACCTTACCATAACAAACCGATAGGTACAATGGACTACAAACTTCTCCAAAATATCAATTGTGTGGTGATTGTTTTTGTATCATTTGGAGTCAGAAATTTATGTTTAATAAATTAAGGGAAGAGTTGTAAGAAGCTAAATACATGTCTACTTGGGAAATAAAAAGAAATTTCAGAAGTTTGAGACAGGACAGGGATGAAAAAATCTTTACAGAGAGTGGATTTCTATATGCTTGGAAGTTCCAACTTTGTGGGTGTAGTTTCTCATAAAAACAAATAGAACTATGGGTGTAAATAGTTCTATTGTTTTATGATGCTTGGGACCAAAATATACATTTATGTATTTCTGCACAGGTGATGGGTTGTGCTTATATTTCGCTGAATGCTTGGGATCCCTGGCTGAGATCAAGCCTTGGGGAGTTAATTTATAACCTTACAGTAAGTGAGCAAACTCTGAAGATGTTTACCTATGCAGAGGTCAGCCTGCATTGCAAGGGAAATGAGACTGCAGGTTAAAGTCATCTCTCACTTGTGCGCTGAGAGTATCTCCAGCTGGTGGAGCGCAATGTGCCGGGTTTAAGGTGAGCCTCTGGAAACTGCGAGATTCCTTCACTGACAAGCAGCATAGTTTTGTCTTGTTTCATTTTGTAGTTTCTTCATCTGTTTGCTCTCTCCTTTTGATAGTAAAGAACAAAGAGATGTTTCCTCTCTTTATAAGCAGACACTCACTTCTGTCTCTCTTCACTGACAAACCTTCCCTGCTATTTGTAGAGGACTTTCCCTGATTGTTTTTGCACTCCATTGCTGGATAGATGGGAAAAACCAGGATTTTTTAAGATGATGGAATTTTTAGTTGGGTGGTGGTGCCTTTAATTCCAGCACTTGGGAGGCAGAGGTAGGCAGATTTCTGTGAGTTCCAGACGAGCCTAGTCAACAAGAGTTAGTTCCAGGTCAGGCTTCAAAGCTACAGAGAAACCCTGTCTCAAAAAAAGAGATGAATTTGCAAAAACTCCTCAGGCAAAATTAATCAAATGTAATATGAAAGAAAACTAACAGTATATATGCAAATTTGGTAAAACTATAAAAATGTTGCACTTGTTGAAAAATATGTCAAGGTAGAAGCTACTCAAGAAAAAGTGACAGCTTGAGAAAACCCAGGACCACAGCTGTAGATGCTTTGGTGCTGGAACAATTGGCTTAATCAGAGAAATAGGAGGTGTCCACTTGGATGTTGCCTGCACAGGTCATACAATTACTTTACGAAATCCCGTGGCACCAGACTCTACAAATATGAGACAGATCTGAATATGGACGGTAAAATCTCACTGCATCTATTTTTTTTTCTGACAAGGAGAATTGGCGATGTTTTGAGAAGAGAGGAGAGATGGAGGCTGTGAGAAGTGTTTACATTTGAAATTATTCCTGGAACAGAATCTACTCAATTTAAAGATGTATTGAATAAGCACTAGAATAGAAACCTAAAATGGTTTCCAGAATCACTAGTTGTATAATTTGTGAATGAATTTTAACGTAGAATAATAACTACTAAGTGCAGAATACAGTGTTACTTAAGAAAATTTCATTTTGATAATGTGGTGGTTTGAATGAGAATGGGCCCCATATTCTTGAATGGTTGAATAATTTATCTCCAACTGGTAGAAGTATTTGGGAAGGAGTAGATGATATGGCCTTCTTGGGGGATGTGAATCTCTGTGGGTAGGTAGCTACCTTGTCATTACTCTACTAAGATGTACTCTAAGTATCTGATACATAATCCCAGTTAAGAGCATTCTTTCATATTGCCTTGAACCTATTGATTTCATCACAATATCAAAGTAACTAGTACATAAAGGTCCAATTTTACTTAGAAAATTCGTTATGATTTTATAATATATAAGATTTTAATTGAATATAACTTTTTGACCTCTCATTAGCCAAACACTTGTTTGGGAGAAGGAACAAAGAAAAAGTTTGTTGATTAGATTAAAATTTTTCATAAAGTTTTCAGCTAAACATGACACAACTATTCGTCAAATAATTTGAATTATCTTAAGGAAAGAATGTTAGAAATGCCCTTAAAATTCAGTTGGAAATAGAGTAATTGCTTGAGTTTTAGAACAGCGTGAGTCTTCAAAAGAAAAAAAAAAAACTTCAAATTTCTTTATTCTCTTTCTTTCCTTTCTTGGTCATCCTTCTGCCATCCTCTGTCTCTATTCTTCCTTCCATCCCTTTCTTTTTTATTACTTTTATATTAAAACTGATAGTTTTAACACTGAAATTTCACTACTCACAAATTGAGTTTGTTACTTCCTAGGCAGCACTTCAACAAAAAAAGTTAAGCTCACTATGAATTATTTTTACTCAATAGTGACATATGCTCTGTGATATAAATACTATCCCCATGAAATTTATGGACAAAGTAAACAGCTTAAACAGTCTGGCCATGATAATACTGCAAATCATTTTTAGTTCATCCATAGTTCTCATCAGAACACAAGAAAGGGTCATAAATAGACTCTGCTTTTCACATTCAGAAAATTGTGTTTCTCTCTTTCTCATTAATGTTTATGACTCTGAATTACCTAATAAGTGATTATCTATGTGTGTATATATACATATCTCAAGTTGAGTTATTCATTGCCTGTCATGTATATTGATGTTTAAATTAATTATGTTCATCTGTTTTTTATTACAATTCTCACATTTCCAAGGAAATTCGAGCTGGATGTGATGTCTCTAGCCTGTACTGCAACTACTGAGGGCTCAGATAGGAGAATTACTGTTACTTCAAGATCCATCTTGGCTGCATACTGACTTCTAAGCCAGAAACAGCAACATGGCAATACTCTTTCTCCAAAAAAGGGACAGACACACAAACATACATGTATATCTCTTCTTAAAAAATGTGAAAATTCAAAAAACATTTGCATTTTAATTGGATTAGATTCAGATTTCAGTACTGATCTTACAGAGCAATGAGAAATGGGCAATGGAGCAGCTTTTCTGACCGAGCAAAGAAGTATCTTCTCTCTTAATACAATAAAAAAAAAAAACCAACCTAAAATTGAGCTCAGATGATACATGAAATGATAGAGCTATCCTACTACAAAGTTATTTGAAATTTTTCTGTTGAAATAGATTAAATTATATTTTGGTAACTCAACTGGGCACCTGAATTTTACAAAATCAATAGCATCAACGAACTCCAGATGAACAGAGAAAGAATCAGCATAGGTCCAAACTAGTCCCTCTGAATGTGGTTGAGACTTGCATGGCTGGGACAGACTGAAGGGCCACTGGCAGTGGTACCAGGATTTATCCATACTTCTTGCACTGGATTTTTGGGAACCTATTCTCTTTGATGGATACATTGCTCAGCCTAGATATAGTAGGGAGGCTCTTGGACCTTACCCAAAGCTGTGTGCCTTACCCTTTCTGTGGACTGGATGAATGTAGGATGAGTGGGGGGTAAGTGGAGAGCATGGAAGGAGAGGAGGGAGTAGGAATGTATTGGCATGTATAATAAAAGACTTTTTTAATAAAAATAAAATTTAAAAAGAATATACTTACATATCGCTCTATTCCTGCCTCATCCATTCTAATTCTTCTCATGTTCCCCAAACTTCTTCTCTAATTCATACATTCTTTACTTAGTCTTGCTCTGAACACACACAAACATGTTCACACTTTAGAATCGCTTCTGTGCTGCTCCTCTGTATATGTGCTTACGGCTGACCACTGGGGACTGCGTAACCTGTCAGGAGTCTAGTCCCTGGAGAAGACCATGTATTTCTCAGCAGCCATTCATTTCCTGGAGCTCTTTATATAGAGGGAGGTCCCCTGTGAGGTTTCCTCTCCATGCTGACAGGCCAGCTTGTGTTTCCATTATGTTATTCTTGTTTAGGCAGTCATAACTGTGAGAATCCATGAGTACAGGTTCCCTGTCATAAATAGAAGACACTGTCTCACAGTAACCCTTACATGTGAGAGAGATAAACCAGGACATTGTGAATATTAGGCAGGTAAGTACTCCCTTCCACCGAGCCTTATCATACACTGTATCCTCCTTTAATTAAAGGCAAAGCTTTAATACTATTTCCTTTGTTGTCAATAATCCATGTTTGACACTTTGTCACACATTTTCTGAATGACATTAGCTAGTTTGCCCTTTATTGCTCCTTGATTTATTTGTACACTACATAGCCTTTGATATGTATGCTGCTTAACATAGAAAACCATTCTCCAACCTGACCCAAATTGACTTAGCAACATTTGATAAAACTTCCACCTCCTTGCCCAATGCCCCATTGTACCAGGTTTCAACAACACGTCTATGTTTCCAATAGACCTTGACCATCCTTTCTTCAGTGTTGCTTAGCTTACCCTCTCCCTTGGGTACTGAATCTTAGAGCTCTTGTATGCTAACTTGAGGCTTTCAAAGTTGGCTACATCCAGCCCTGTTTTTTTTTAATATCATTTTTGTTTTTTGATATATATATATATATATATATATATATATATATATATATATGTCTTTTAAGACATGTTTTCACTGCTACCTACACTGACCTTGAACGCAGTAGCATAGATTGGTCCTGGACTTTTCCTGACAAAACAGTCTGTATTACAAGCTTGTTCACTGGTCAGCTCTACACTGATCTAATGCAAGAGTGCTTTAGTTAGGAGTTTGTCCCCCCGTATTTTCCCTATTGTAGCTTGAGCATTTTTGCTGCATTCAAACTATGCAAAATATGTTATTAACTCTCAAAATTTTATATCCATCCTTGTCAAATTCCTACTGGACATTTATTGATTAATCTGTTTTATTTGTTCTCTGGGGATTTTGTACAATGTTCTTGATTTTATATATTCTCTATTCTACACCCATCATTCTTACCCTGTATATTCAACTTTGTGTCCATTTTCAATCCTTCAGCACCTATTTTTCCTGTCCAAATATTCGGAGACGTGTAGTTCTACTGAAGTGTTCCTGACTTATCGGGGCGATAACCTTTGAAAAAGCCACCATTATTTCTCCTAGGAGCTAACCTATCTCAATAGCACAACATCTAGGGGTGAGACTTTGTGCTCAACTCCTTCTCTATGCCTTGTAGTAGGAGCTGTGGGCCTGCTTTTCATCCCGTCCAGCTCCCGCACGGCTAGCTTTACACCAGAAATAACAACACACAAATTGTATTCTTTTAAACACTGCTTGGCCCATTAGCTCTAGCCCTTACTGGCTAATTCTGATATCCCGATCAACCCATCTCTAATAAACTGTGTAGCACCGGTCTTACCAGGAAAGATTCAGCATGTCTGACCTGGCGGCTTGCTCCATCGCGTGCGTCTGCCCAGGAGAGGGGAGCATGGCCTCTGAGCTCATTTCCTCTTCCTCCCAGCATTCTTTTCTGTTTACTCCGCCTATCTAAATTCTACCCTATCAGATGAGCCAAGGCAGTTTCTTTATTACTTAACCAATGAAATCAACAGATTGATATATGACACTCCCACATCAATGCCTGGATTTGGTCTGCCTTGGTCTTAATCCGGTCTCCTACAGTCTGTCACAACTGATGTGAGATTCTATGTGAAACTCCCCTGCTGCATCCAGAAGTTAGTTTTCTTTTTATTCATGCACCACCTCAGGCTCTAACACTCTTTCTATCCTCCCTCTTCTGCAATGTTACATGAGCCCTTGGAGAAATAGAGTGCGGTATATATGTTTGCTTTACAGCTGAACATTCTGTAGACATTTATTTCCAACTGTGTGCACAGTTGTAGGTCTCTATATGAATCACCATCTACTGTAAATAGAAACTTCTCAGATGAAGCTTGAGAGATGTGTTCATCCATGACTATAATGATAAGTCATTAGGGAATGGTTTAAGGCAAAGTCTGCTAGGCAGCATAATTGTAATACTTTCTCCCTTTTGGTCTGTTTCTTTTTTAGCCACAGCTTCTTAACCCAATAATGACTCCAGGCATGGGTTTCATTACATGAATGAAATCGAGTAATTTTGGGTTGTGAGTCTAATCAAAAGTCCTTGTCTACTTCCATGATGTTCTTGCCAGTTTCAGACCTGTGCAAATGTCTTAAAGATTAGCCTTGTGGTAGCTTACACAGCTCATAGCTAAGAGTTATTGATGATTTCTTCTCTCTTAGTGCAGTTCTAGCTCTGACATGGCACCTCTAGTTTCTTGAGTGATAGTGGTAGGGATGGAGCTTCTAGATCCTAACCAATGTGATTTCACCTAAGGCTCTTCCAAGAACATCATAGAATAGGGGTCAGAAAGACTGTAGAACTTCTGGACTAGAAAGTCTACTTCACTAATGTGCCTTCTAGCTATGACAAGAGAATGGTGCACCTGTGAGATCTCAACAACATGGCTGCACAAATGACAACTGAACAATTCTAACACCAGCTGACATCTCAATATAACTGAGAAAATAATGAAACCTCAACCTTAAATGAAGAGCCATAAACAATTGACAATTGATGAGAGAGGGAAAGTTATTTCCCTAGGACTAGTTACACAATTCCATGTGATCAGTCTAGATCACCCCCACATATACATACACAAATATATATATATATATATGTATATATATATATACATATATATATATAGTGAATTATTCAGTAGATTTCATTTAATAGTTTTTAAATTTAATTTAAATGTGTGTGTAATAACAGTGGTTAAAGAAAAGGAGACAGTGAATTTGGCAGCGAATTGGGGTGGAGGCAGATTAAGAAGAGTAGGAGTAAGGAAGAAAAGTGTTCTCGGTTATATAAAATAAATCCAAGACCGGAAGGAAAAAATGGGGTGTAGGTGTGTGGATTAGCATTCATGAGACTTGGGGGTTCTCTTTAGTGCTACAGATTCTCATTAAGAGGCCCAGGAGGCATTGTTGTTGTAAAGTTGTTCAAGGGTCACAGGAGCTCCCATCCAAAGGGGGAGGATCCATTGTCAAATTCTTGCCTTTGGCGTTAAAACTTTCTTTACTAAGGGTAAGGGAACTGTAGTTGGAGCAGCCAGGGAGTAGTTCAGCTTCTTGTTGATGGGTGGCCTCTGTTGTTTTTCAAGAAATTTGAATGTCTTCAGCTACTTTTAGTAAGCCACTCTCAGCAAGTGGAAGCCTTCAAAATGAGGCCCCATCTTGAAGCAGCTTGTCTAAGCTCTGATCTCCTTTATACTTTGATACCATAATTTAACTCCCAGAGACCTGATGCATGTAACATTTCCATGATTTAATGTAGTTATTTCTTTGCTACTTGTTATTCTAATTTATTCTTATACTCTACTCATTCTGCCAGCAATTGTCAAGTTTTTCCTTAATCCTAAGAAGAACTCAAAAATAAGCACAGCATTCTGACACCTTTATTGTTTTCTTATTATTCTCTTTATTTTGTTTATCCTTAACACACTGGCCCGAGTGTATCACAGGGCACACATATAAATGCTGTTTGCATTATTTTGTTTGTATTTATTAATTTAATGAATGCATATTGAGAATTTAATACTATGTATGCTTCTACCAAAACTATCAACAATATTTGAAAGCTTTTTTAAATAATGATGTACTATTCCATCTTCACATCTGTTGTTGAAATTATGTGATATGTTTTCTCATTTGTGGAAAACCGTTGTAACTGTGCCCAGATGTTCAGTATGAACACTAACTGAAACAAAGTTGAGAGTTTTGCAATTACCTCTCTAATCAATTGGAGCCAAATTCCCTACAGAAACAGTTTCCGCAGGAGTGCATATGTTGAAGATGCAGTTGTTTGAATAGATACATTTAAAGCATAAGAATTTTTTTAAAGAAAAGCCTAAATGCTGAATTTTATTATGTACTATATAAATGTTTTATTTCCCAGTTAGAATTCTCATGTGACAAGAAAATGACCTTGCTTTTCCTACAATAATCTTTTCTCCACAAAGAATTCACTAAGTCCTTCACTGTTGTTTATTGTATTGACATTGTCAGTCCTGTCTTGTCTCCCAAAGAGCCAAAGTAGATGAAAACTTCAGAGTTTTATATTTATATCTTGATTCACTTCGTTTGGATTTATTGCGCTGTGACAAATTTATGAGCAGAGCTTTGCCCACTCTGAAGATTCTGATAGTGTTTCATTATGATATATAAAATACATCTGCAGGATCATACAAACACCCTGTGATTGAGAGCAACCCTTGCTAGATATCAGAAAGGCTACATTGTATCCCATTGTTGCTGGTTTCTATTTTATGCTCTTGATATTTATTTTATGTAGTTTCTAACTTATCTCCTGAGAGCTTTTAAATGTTGTCCTATCTGTATCCTATATTAATATTTTCATACTTTTTTCAAATAAATTTTGACTTGATTTTAAAAATGAATATTTACAAATATCAAGCACTTAATATCATATAAATGGGATCACTCTTTAAAATTCACATAATTTTTTCTAAAAGATTAATTAAATTCAGTTTATTAATTCAGTTCAATTAATTAAGTTAATTGGTTATGGCTCAATCTTTTTGGGGGTATATATGATACATTGTATTTTATTGGATGAACCACAATATCACTTTATCTTTGAGTCAGAAATATAGAACTCATTGCAGGGACAAATGTCACATCATGAAGTGTAAAACAGGTAGCTTAGAAATGAATATTAAATAAAAAGTTAAACATTTAATAGTGTTGAAAACAGCATTTAGAGGAAAAAGCCTCACATGATTTGCTTAAATAAACTTTTTCTCTGAGAGACAACCATTCTATGTGCCATTGATTGCTATTTTGCATCACTTAAAGAAATTTCAAGAAACATAGATTATTTTAGCAAGTAAACTTGAGAACAGAGGCTAGAACAGCATTTCCATGATGTACCTCTCTTGCAAATATGAGGACCAAACTTTGATGCCCAGAATCCACATGAACATCCCAGCAGTGAAGGCATACATTACTAATCCTTGTGGTGGTTGCAGGGTCACAGACAGATCTCTGGACATGGCTGGTCACTCAGCATAGTTTAAATGATGAGCTCCAGACTGACTGCTGACTGTTTCACAAAGCAAGTTTTGTGGCTCCTAAGGAAGCATATTCAACATTGATTCCTTTCCTTGACATGTATTTGCCCCCACATAAAAACAGAATGGTCTCTGATTCCCAACAAAGAGAAACCACAAAATACTACACTTGAGTAAAATGTAAATACTGTTGACTATATTTCCAGTCTGGTTTTCTTTACAGATTCATTATAAAACTTTGTAGGTATTAAATTGAGATGTATTTGCAATATGAAGAAAGACCCAATAGGAATAATCAGTGAACAACTATGTGGCATCTACAGCCATTTGATTGTAATATTTTTAAGACCTATGGTCTTCCTCCTTCATATAAACCAATTCCTTATACCTTCTAATCACAAAGAATTAAACAACTGGTTTCTCAACAGCCTCATGTCACTCCTCTCTGATGTGGGAGTGTCATATATCAATCTGTTGATTTCATTGGTTAAGCAATAAAGAAACTGCTTGGTCCTCATAGGTTAAAACATAGGTGGGAAGAGTAAACAGAACAGAATGCTGGGAGGAAAAGGAAGTGAGGTAAGACGCCTCAGACAGAGAAGCCATGCTCCGCTCTCCCGGGCAGACACAATTCAGCTCTGACCCAGGATGGACGTAGGCTAGAATCTTCCTGGTAAGCGCACCTTGGGGTGCAACACAGATGATTAGAAATGGGCTAAATTAATATGTGAGAATTAGCCTAGAAGAGGCTAGATAGAAATGGGCCAAGCAGTGTCTAAAAGAATACAGTTTGTGTGTTGTTATTTCGTGGCATAAGCTAGCCAGGCTGCCAGGGTGCTGGGGACGCAGCCCCGCCGCTCGTATCACTACACCTCTCACTGGCTGTACTCTGTTTATAGGTGTTAAAACCCTCTCTGAGCTGTGATCCAGCTCTGTGAAAGTCCTCACTGACTGAGCTTCCTCACTGAGTTTCTCTGCTTATTTTTCCCTAGTGAATTCTTCCACTGAACCTTTAGTTGAACCAATACTTCCTTCCCTATTAGGATTCTGCTGTCACAGTGATGAGAAAAATCAAATGATGTTACAGAAACCAGCAAAGGAAAAAATGTTCCTTAAAGATTGAATCAGCAGTGCCAGATGTATGGTTAGAAAGGTTCCGAATTACTGGACTCATGTAATAATTTCTCAAATTAAGCAGTAATGTCTTAGTTGTAAAAGTAAAAGGAGTTTAATGGAAGTTAGGTTGAATTATAAAAGAAAATATAATAAATATAATTGATAAAATGAAGAATTTACATAATGCTTTAATAATTTTAAAACTTTATTACCATGTTTGAGCATTATATTCATAATTTTTATATTTATGTATGTTTAAGTTGTTGCAAGACATATGATACACGCACTTTAAGGTGTGGTAGTAGAGGCTGAAAACACCTCAGTAGCATAGATTTTGACTAACATGATATTATCTGGGATGGATCTCAGTATATTGAGAACACTCCACAAAAACTA